>NC_139240.1:59997544-61197544 GCF_977018435.1 Lepisma saccharinum | reverse complement strand
AACGCGAAGTAAAATAAACTAAATCAATAAATCAATTAATATACCAGTACTTTTCCTACATGTTCACTCACCTTACAACCCACCCCGATCAAAAAATAAAATTTACCCCCTGCGCGCATGCGCACATGTATAAATTTAAATATAAGCTCGATATTGAAACAAAATATTATTTTTTCTTCTCCTCCTCTCGCTCTGGCCAAGATTGCAAATAATTGCAGGAATAATAATACCATGATATTTTAGACTGTAGGTCTAGGTCACCCAAACCGGACAACATTTGAGTTGGTGTTTTTTTTTTAAGTCCACTTTATGTGCAGTAAGGCTAATCGGGGCTAGACCTACAGAGTTTTAAAGTGTTATCCAAACCACTTGTGCCTCCAGCGAGTATCGAACCCCTTGAATACAAACCTACCTACCACTGCACCATGGAGGAGGCCCCAGACGACATATTTGCACTACAACAAGCAAAAATAAATTCATATCTGTGCATATGGGAAGTCCAATACATAGTTGGTAATATGTGATGTGATCAGCACCAAACATTTAATTTTTATGTATGTCCGTGTTTGCCCGACCCTGTGGCCGAGTGGTTAGCACATCGCACTGCGACGCCAAGGGTCCCGGGTTCAAATCCCGGTCGGGCTTGGTTGTTTGTGAATGTCTATTCATCCATTTCATCACTCACCCCCAATCTTCGCAAATTAGCCAAAAGATACAAAACGCGAAGTAAAATAAACTAAATCAATAAATCAATCATTAAGTTCCGTGTGTTACAATCATGAAATTAAATTTTAATTAACTTTTTTCCTATCCATCTCTCTCTCAAATCTATATAACCTGTTCATATTCGGCATGTCGGCCATTTTGTTTACGTGATAAAAAAAAATCTCAAGCCACTTTTTTGTGAATACTCGTTCTGTAGCCATAAGTATAATTGGATATAGTTGTCAGATTTTATTTAATTTGAGGTTTAATATCAATAAGCGTACATAAAAACTAAATATTTTAAATAAATAAGATTCGAATAACTATGTACTTCCACTAACCTTTGCGATGGTGCAGCGGTAGCGTCGTTGCCTTGTAATCAAGGGTTCGATACCCGCACAAGTAGTTCTTAAAACTGTAGGTCCAGTCCCGATTAGTCTTACTGTGCATAAAGTGGACTTAAAACATCAAATCAATCAGTACTTCCACTAGCCTCTGCGATGGCGCAGCGATAACGTCGTTGTCTTGTAATCAAGAGTTCGATACCCGGTGGAGGTACAAGTGGTTCTTGAAACTGTAGGTCCAGTCTCGATTAGCCTTACTGTGCATAAAGTGTGCTTAAAACATCAAATCAATCAGTACTTCCACTAGATATCAAAAACACGCAACTCTCCACTATCTTTTTTCTTGCTTTCCTCTAACAATTTAACACCCCCCCCCCCCCACACATATTTCCTACCTACCAACAACGGCACACGGAACAAAAAAAGATATTCCAGCTACCAAGATGCATGATTCAAATATATAAAAGCTGAGAGAGACATGAAACATCTTCTATATTCTCTCTCTTTTTGCATGTTTTGTGAGTATATTTTCTTCCACAATACATAAGAGCTTTTTGGTTTTCAAGAAGTTATACCTTCCTTCCACAATCTCTTATATCTGTTTTGGCTAGTTTCAAAAATCAACTCACAAAAGCAAAGTCATACTTATAAATCAAAGCCAACTCATGCAAGCTAAGAAACAAAGTTACTTACTTTTGGAAAATACTGCAGAAATGCTCTTCACTAACGTTCAAAATAAAAACAGAACTTTCTACACCAGTGCTTTAAGTTTTATACGGTTTTCTAATAAGGTCAAAAGTGAAATGTTAGCCAACGCAACGTGGACCAATAGAAATCCGAGACAATCCGTTCTAGAAGATTCTTCCCCTACATTTCAGCCACATCATTTTTGAATAATGTATCGTATTGTATCACTGGTATCTATGCTGCTAACTGACGTCACTATATATACTTCCGTCATCCCAAGGCCTACGTATTGTTGAATTTTTTTGTGTTATTGCGTCAATGTTGATAGCACGCGAAATCCCCCTGCGCATTACAGGTATTTCAATATAATAAAAAAGCTTTAGAATTTCATTAGAGATAAGAGGACTTGCATCACTGGCATCTATGCCGCTAACTGACATTTCCGTCATCCCAAGGTCTACATATTGTTGAATTTGTGTTATTGCATCAATGTTGATAGCACGGGGAAATTCCTTTCGCATTACAGGTATTTCAATGTAATAAAAAAGCTTTAGAATTTGATTAGAGATAAGAGGAGGATATTTCGAAACCAACACAATATAATTTCCTGTTCATTCTCGTAACCTACTCCATATTCGAGTGAACATATTTTTGTTTAATGTCGTAAGTCATTTCAAATGTAGGTCAAAAAGCAAGGTAGCATAAAAGCAAAATTTGCAGAAGGTAAAAAATAGCTTAAAAACTGATGCCAGAGCTTTTCTTCTGTCTAATTTTCTCTTATTGTAGGTTAGTTTAGTTCGTAAAACAAATTACGCTGAGAGCAAAAGCCTATTAGCAGGTTGTAGTAGATTACACTGAGGGGGAGTTTACACTAAGAAGAGACAGCCGCCTTATAGGAAAATATCGTAAGTGATTTCAAATATAGGTCAAAAAACGAGTTAGCATAAGAGTAAAAGGTAAAAAAAATAGCTTAAAAACTGATGCCAGAGCTTTTCTTCTGTCTAATTTTCTCTTATTGTAGGTTAGTTTAGTTCGTAAAACAAATTACGCTGAGAGCAAAAGCCTATTAGCAGGTTGTAGTAGATTACACTGAGGGGGAGCTTACAGTAAGAGGGAGGCAGCCTTATAGGAAAATGTCGTAAGTCATTTCAAATGTAGGTCAAAAAGCGAGGTTAGCAAAATTTGCAGAAGGTAAAAAAATAGCTTAAAAACTGATGCCTGAGCTTTTCTTCTGCCTAATTTTTTCTTATTGTAGGTTAGTTTAGTCCGTAAAACAGTTTACGCTGAGAGCAGAAGCCTATTAGTAGGTCGTGATAGATTACACTGAGGGGAGGAGGGGAGAGGGGGGGGCCTTACAGTAAGAGGGAGGCAGCCTTATAGGAAAATATCGTAAGTCATTTCAAATGTAGGTCAAAAAACGAGTTTGGCATAAAAAATAGCTTAAAAAGTGATGCCAGAGCTTTTTCTGTCCATTTTTATCTCATTGTAGGTTAGGTTATACCCAAAAACAAAAACCTTGGTGATTTTTCGAGTGAGGAGTTGGCAACACTGCTCATGCCTTACGAGAGAAATCCATTAAGGCAGAAAAGTAGGTCAAAGGGCAGGCCCAGAACGTAGGGTTCCACCTACTGACAAATTGAAAATAAATATAGATAGTTACTTATTGTTATGCGGGACAGAATATTATTGATCGGAACGGGAATTTTTTTAAAATCCCGACATTCGGGAGGGGAAATATTCGCAATTTCTCGACTAGTCGGGAAATCTCAAATTCTCATTTTCACCTTAAGTGATTTTCTTTGCATTTCTGGAATGAAAACTAACAATTTCCGATAAGTTCCAGACACTTGTAATGCAGAAAACGTCAAGAATTAATACCGTTTTAAAATGACCATTCGGTATTTCCCGACTGCTCGGGATCCAGAAAAGTAGGGAAGTCATTTGCTGAAGTCGGGATCGGGACGGAATTTTTCTTTCCGATCCCGTCCCGACTTTTCTAGATACCGCACACCACTTGTTATTATTATTTATTTTAGTTCAGCACAAGATACATCTTCCAAGTACGTTGAACATAATATATACGTTATATATGTTTTTCAAAAGGATTCTTCGGTCACCGAGCTTTGGATTCGTGTGGGAACGCTAAGGTGAATCATGCTAATGCTAGAATCTGCAGTGCGCATTTCTGCCCAGAAGATTATGTACGTAATCTGAAAAGTCAACTTTTAGGTTTACATCGAAGAAAGATCCTTAAGCAAGATGCCTTCGACTCCTTATTATGAGTAGGAATGTAGGGAGTATAATCCTGGTAAATACTTCGCCTACCATTTCTTTGCCATTGGTGTACAATTCTCTCTCGCTTTTTCCCTACATATTCACATAAAGCAATAAAAATACAAACTGCTAACTTTTCATTCCATTTTGGTTATTTATTAAACGGTACGTGTTTGTATTTATATTTGATAAATTTACTTTGCTCTTCCGGCCTTTAAGTCAATTGAGATGATGAAGTGATAAAATAGATGAATGGAAAATCACAGTTCCCCTTACTTACAAGAGCGACCACAAGAAAAAGAACCTTCCTCATCTTCTGTTCAACTCGGACTATAAGTGAGCATGCTCCACTCTCCCCCTCCCCTCCACACTGGAGTACGGTGCACAGGAGTCGCGAGTCTGCGCAGGTTTCTTTGCTTGTGGTTCCACTATAATAGTAATATAAAATTGTACACTCACCTCAGTTAGTTCTCGGGCAGTTTGTTTCTTTATACATCATATTTGGAGAAGATACACTCATATACAATTCAATGTATAGTTGTACGTACACTGTATATAACACACCTGGATGTACAGGGTCAAAGAAAACAAAGAAATGAGAATAATTTCTTTTCGGTGAAGATGTTGAACCTAAACCAAAAAAACAACTCAAATAATGAATTCGACAATGTAAATTGATGAGATTTAGTAAATCATTTGATGAAGTTAACTAATTCTGAGTGAACTAATTGCAAAGGACATAATCAGCTCAGATCCTATTATTTCTTCATGGTATGTGACGTAAAGTTCCCGCCCAACCGTTTGACGGCGTTAGTGGTTATCGCATCTCCTTTTCCACATCCTCATCTAGACATTGGTCTTGTTCTGGTGTTTAATATCTGCATACTGCAACACTGTCGTTTTGTCATTTCACGTGACTTCACATTGAAGTGATGCATTCACTTGGCCGGTCACACGTCATCGCAAGCAAAAACTTCAACCGTTACCATGGTTTTGGGCCAGGGCTGGGCTTGTCTCTCAAAACGAAATATGAATTATAGATATTTTTGAGTGCTCATAACTATAGATAACAGATTTTTATGTGCTAAAAGGAGGGATTTAGAACTTTAGGTGCTTGTAATAATAAATTAATAATAATTTTATGAAATAACTAGTTTTAGATTAAATTTCTGTACAAAAGGCACTATTTCCAGTGCAATGAATTTTTCTCTTATGATTAATAAGAAAATACATTACGTCCAATGCAGAATCTTTATCATATTGTGAAGTACTGCACCCCCGTATGCTTTTCTATGTTCTCCGTGGTGATTTTTTTCTGGTCATCGGTGAGTAGGTTCAAGTAGGGGAGAGTGGGACAAGTGAGGCACCTTAAGAAAAGAAAGGTCATAGTGTGAACATTATTTATTTGAGAAGGAACAAGCTTCTACCAGTCTACACGTAGAACAGTTATGAACATTTTTATCTAGTTGAAATACAAAAAAATAATTAACTCCTCTGTTAAAAAACTGAAATAAATAAAGTCTGCATGTGGACGCACTTGCCCCACGGGGTGCGTAAATGAAACTGTATGCGAGTCTAATAATGCTACATTCATGTCAGTATGAGGTTCATAACGAGATATATTATACAATAAATATATTACAACTGTTACACCATAATCCTTATAAAGACAACACCGAAAATAAATATATTACCTATAAAATCGTCAATTTTCAAGGAAGCGCACAACTGCTTCACACACAGCTTCTCCAGCTTCCATGACACCAACTAGCATCTCGAGGGGTTATTTCCTGTCATGGTCTACAATTCAGCTAGGGTGGACGCACTTGCCCAACCTGTCTCAATTGCCCCACCCTGCCCTACATTGAAAAACTTTTTTCCATGCTGCTGAAAGTTATTGGTGCGAACTTCATAAGGCAGGTTCCGGCCTTCCTGATGACGTAGTGGTAAAAACGTCGCCTTGTAATCAAGGGGTCCTGGGTTCGATACCCAGTGGAGGCACGGATCCAACTTTGATCATGTTCCGATTAGCCTATCTGTGCCCAAATCGACTTAAAACAAACAAAATGAAGTGAAACTCAAAATTCAAACTAGGCAGGTTCGCATCGGTTTTCTCTCCTTGATGAACAGCTTGTATATTAGGGCAGTTGTAGTTTCCGGCGCGAACCCTCCCCTTTCTCCTAGGCTCTTGTGTCATTGGGGGAAATAGGCGACGTGATTGGTTACTTGTGGAGTTTTCCTTTCTCACTCGTCACAGCATGTGCTCGAAAGAGCCAATCAGATGAGCATGTGCTTGAAATTTTCCCGTGCTGTTACGCTGTTGGAGGCTGGGAGTAACGTGCTTTAACAACTGAAGGAATTGTAGCTAAGCTTCTGTCCCACGTAAGGTCCTTTAATCCCATGGGAAGCAGAGCATTCAACAACGAAGAACTCCTCACCCAGTCAATTGTCACGAGCCGGAAATAAAATGCTGTGTAATCAAAAACGCAAGAGTCCCCGGGTGACGAGAGGTCGCCGGAAGGGTCTTGATCGAGGGAGCGAACTGCGAAGTGTGTTGCGAGTGACAGTGTTAAGTCGGTCCATTTAAAAGGTTTGGGCGAACCCACTGAGGACACCTTCGATGGACCGATGGAGCGCCACGTCGTGACTCAGCCGAGGAACCGCGAAGGAAATCAGGTACAGTGGTGACACTTTGGGTTTTATCATTGTCAGTGTTTAGATATCTTGCTGGCTCGTGCGTGATCTCCCCTCCCCCCACTTGTGCGATTCTATTAAATATTGGTAAGGAGCAATGAGTGTAATTTATTCCATTCTTCATACACACATCCTCTTGCAGCCAAGCAGTTTAAGCCGGCGAACGGCCTAAACGTAACATGGTGGTTAGTGCGCCGGTTTTGTCGTAGTATAGGCAAAATAGCTACCGGTCCCCCCTTCAATAAGTAAATTAAAATAATCACGTCAATTGAAACAATCACTATGTTTTCTGAAGGCACAAAATTTCCCAACGAGGAGCTCATTAAAGCCGCGGAAGAAGTTCTCAGGGATTCGCATGCGAGAAACAATTTCACCGCCCTCGATACATTTAGTGCAAACAATCCGTTCTTGCAAGTTAGAGCTATGCCTAACACAGTGCTAAGAGACCCTGCTTTGACGTCACATACATCAGAGTCCCAAATTGTTCACAACCAGCTCTCTAAAAATCAACAAGGCATTTTTGATGCATTACAGGGTAACGTATTTGTCTTACAAAATTTAGTCTCCATGACTCTTGCCCTCCGTAAAGATCACGACGATCTTAGAAATCAGGTACGTAGGGAATTGAACTCTAGGCGGCAGTCAGCACATTCCAGCTCGCAAGCAAAGGGCGTTCAATTCATCGGATGTGCCGCTCAGCGCTCTCAATTACTTAAAGAAGTCGAGAAATTTTTCTCTCGTCAGCACGAAGCTCAGTGGTCGCAGACGACCGAACAGAGTTCGAGCGATACGGCTCCCGCTGAAACCGAGAGCAAAGTACAACACAGGTTGTCGTCTCACACGAGCAAGATTAACATCATAACAGCTGATATCACAAAAGCAGATGCAGATGTTTTGGTTTCAGCTTGCAACCCTGATTTTCTACCTATCGGCGGAGTAGCTTTAGCTTTTTCTAGAGCATGCGGACAGCAACTGGACGATGAACTTAAAATCTTCAACAAAACACAGCCTGGCGACGTCAGAGTTACCCCAGCGTACAATCTATCTGCTAATTATATTTTTCATTCCGTCACTCCAAACAACAAGGACCCTGAAATTTTGCGAAAATGCTATGTTAATTGCCTAAATTTACTCTTAGCTTTAGGACAAAGATCCATTGCTTTTCCACACCTAGCCACAGGCGCTTTCGGGTTCGATTCAGCAGCCGCAGCAAAAATTGCCCTTTCATGTGCGAAGCAATTTTTAGAAGAACATCCTGATGAAATAGACTGTATTACGTTTTGCACTCATGCAAATTCTGACAAAGAGATATTTGAAGCGAATTCAAACAGCTGTTCTCGTTTTCCGAATGTACAGATGAAATGAAAGGACGACATGCGAGAAAGAAGAAACCCAAACAGAAGCAAAATCGTAATCTTGTTACTTCACTTACCAGTGCACAGGAAGGTAACGCTGGAATTTCAGAAAATCACACTTCCTCTAACAAAAATCAACAACCTTTTCTTCGTTGACATAACTGTAGGAAACAAGCAAATACCGATGCTTTTAGATTCAGGTAGTACCACAACTGTCATGAACAGGCAAGACTTACCTCGAAATATCAAGGTAAAACAGAAATTTCATGTCTTAAGTGCTTTTAACAATTCAAAATTTTCAATAACAAACGAAACCGACTTACACTTCAAATTGGCCGATCAACCTTTTCTGCACACAGCACTTCTGTATGAAGGGTCAGGAAAACTCAACATTTTGGGAAATGATTTTCTAACAGCACATAGAGCCGTCATAGACATAAGTAGACGAACCTTGCAAATTACTCGTTTTGGCTCCTGGAAATTACAAAGAGAAAAGAATGCTCAGGAACAAGTACACAAGTTATCCAAAATCGCCACGGAACATTTAGAACAGTGTATCCAACCCACCTACACAACACAGGAGGAAGTAAAACTAAACCCTAGAGAACAAGCGGTGGTAAAAGTACAGCTTCTAAATTGCACAACCAGCGACAGTAGCCATATATTAAACCCCATTCCCAGATTTTCATCCCCTAAAGGAACTTGCATCCCTACCTCCCTCATGCATGAACACGAACCACACGTCCTCATTACAAATTTTTCTAATGATCCAGTTACCATTCCGACATTCACGGCGATAGGAAAAGCTGATGCTGTCTTGGAAATAATTGGCCAGCAGGAAACGGGAGACACAAACGGTCCTGCCGAGGCAAGGACGGAACCTATCTGGAACCCACTAAAGGAAAATAACAGCGACGATAGGAAGCCACATCGACATTTTTTGAAGGAAAAGTCTGAAGAACTCCAAAAGCGCATTTCTGAATCTCGGAACAACTTCGACAAAACGAAGATCGACATCAACCCCAACGTCTGTGAAGAAGACCGAGATAAACTACTAGAACTGACACACGAGTTCGCTGATGTCTTTAGTTGGAAAGAGGACGATATAGGAAGTTGCACCCTGTATGAACTGGATATCGATACAGGAGATTCGCCTCCAGTGTACACTCGACCCCACAGGATACCACCCCATACACTTCCAATCATGCAACAAGAAATTAAGAAACTGCTACAACAGGGTGTCGTTTCTCCTATTTTAGCGCCACGCTGGAATTCTCCTATTTTGCTTGTGAAGAAACCAAATAACACGTACCGCGTCTGCTTCGACGCTCGTCGGATCAACGCCGTCGCCAAGAAGATAAGTTTTCCGGCACCTCATCTCATAGACATCGTAGAGAGGGCGGCAGGTTTCAAATATTATTCATCTATGGACATCCTCTCGGCTTATTTTCAGATACGCCTCACACCAAGTAGCCGTGAAAAAGTGAGTTTTCAAGTGCCGCAGATGGGGACTTATGCATTTAATTATGCCCCACAAGGATTTGTCACGTCGGGAACAGCGTTAGCGATAGCGCTGAATTTAGCCCTCAACGTCGTTGACAACCGCCATTTGTTCTTCTATGCAGATGATCTCCTGGCAGTCTCTGACGACGTACCCACTTCCTTGAAGATATTGCGTCACACTTTTGAAAGACTTAGGCTCGCTGGATTAAAATTGACTCCTAAAAAGGCTAAATTCCTGTACAATGATATTGTCTATCTTGGACACCATTTATCCGAAAAGGGATGCGCAATTTCACCTAAGATGCTAGAAACTGTTAAGTCGTATCCGACACCAACAAGCAAGAAGACTTTACGCCAATTTTTGGGCCTGGCAAATTTTTCCCGTCGCTACTCTCCACATTTTTCCAAACACGCATCAGTTCTTACACAACTGCTGAAGAAGGAGAGAAAATTTCGATGGACAGAAGCACAAAATGAGGCATTCAATGCTTTAAAGCATTCACTAATCACGAACCCAGTATTAGCCAGATACGATCCCTCTCTTCCTATTCACATATACACGGACAGTAGCAAAATAGCTCTAGGGGCTGTCATTGCTCACGAAGACTCCCAAGGAAATGTTAAGCCGATTGCATATGCAAGCAGGATACTAAATGATAAGGAAAGAGAACAAGACATAAACATGTTAGAACTCTCTGGCATAATCTTTGCTTTAAAAGCATTCCGACACTACATCCTTTTCAAAAGATTTATATTACACACCGATTCCAAATGTATTCAAAATTTAAGACAATCAACTACCCTCAAAGGCCGCCTTTGGCGTTTTTCACAATTTCTGTCCGACTACGATTTCGTCATTCAACATCTAAAGGGAACAGACAACAGTGCCTCGGACGCCATTAGCCGTAACACGAGGATCCAAGATGAAGCTTTTTCTCCTCTCCTGGAAGATGAAATTGTATCTGTTTTGAAAACACGTGAATTTGACCTTGCCAAAGAACAACAAGCAGACTCTTTTCTCAAAAATATTTACCTACATTTAATTGGAAGTAAAGAAGCCGACCCTAAATATGACAGAACCAGCCAGCAATTCCGTCTCCTAGATGATATTATTTACAGAAGGACCCGAAGTTCAGACAAACAGGAAAGGCTACTCACTTGCATCCCACATGCATTACAAGATATATGGTTCGAACAAGTGCACTCTTCTCCACACGCTCTCAACCATTTTGGATACTATAAAACATATGCCTATGCGAAGGACCGTTATTATTTTCCTTCTCAGAAATCCTTCATCTACAAGAAATGCAAAGAATGTGAACAGTGTGCACGACTTAAGCCGTCCCGCCAACCGAAGCACTTCGAACTACAAACAAGGACTTCTCTGACACCTTTCCAAATTATCGCCTTGGATCAATGTGGTCCATATGTCACATCAGGACCAGAGGGACATCGCTACGTGATCACGTGCACTGACGCAGCCACGCGTTACGTAGTAGCCGCACCGACACATTCTCTCACTGCTGAAGTTCTGGCGGATTTTTTGTACACGAAAATCATATTACCATTTGGCTTTCCAGAAAAAATCATTGTGGACCAACTTCCAGGTCAAACTTCAGATTTATTCAAAGAATTGGCCAACAAATTCCAAATTGAACTAAGCTTTGTCAGCCCAGGATTTCATCAGAGCCTTGGCTTAGTTGAAAAAACGCAACAAACGCTGGAAGGAATGATCAAATTTTATGTCAATGCCAAACACAATATTTGGTCCAATTTCTTACCAACAGCGGTCTCAGCTATCAACAACACGCCGCATTCATCTGCACGGTACTCACCTACCTATTTACTGATGGGTTATCATCCCCGCACCTTACCGGATGCGATTTTTCAAACCCCGCCGCAGCATGTGAGCAATTATGAACGGCTGGAACATATGAAGCTTTCGCGTCGATTTGCACAAGATAATCTCCTCAAACGCCACAGAACGGACAAGGCACGGCTTGATCCTCACTATTCTCAAGCAGCGTTTAAATCTGGCGATCAAATACTTTTGTGGAACGATCGACGCTTATCAAAGACGTCCAAAGCGTTTTCAGGCAAGTACGAAGGCCCCTTCACAGTAATCGAGCGACTTGACAAAAACCATTACAGAATTGAAGGGATCAAGCAAGGAAAACGGTTTGAACAAAAGGCAGCATCGGTCAGGATGAAACTTTACACACCACACACGGTAACTTTCGATCGACCACTTACAGAGGAAGATAATGTTAATGCCTTAAAGTTACGTTCAGGAGTGGATATCCCTCGTACTCTCGAGGGACTTTATCTGGAAGAATTCACAACTAGTGAACTTTATATATCAGAAGTTGACAACACTGCAAGAAACATTGAAACACTGGCAGTATAAAACAGCTACTTCCTAACGAAGACGATCATCATCATCATCCTTCATAGTTCCTCGCCGCGACGAAAATTCGAACAGAAATAGTAACAACTTCTCAACTATATATTTTACCACGCTGAATAACGCGTATAAACTATGCTTCTTCTTATATTCTGCTATTTTTTTCTGCACCAATAACTCGCAGAAAAAGAAGAAAATTAAATATATCTCGTACACGCGACAGCACTCGCCGCTACATTTTTTAATTTCTCATACAAGATTGTGCCGACCCTTTGTCACCGTGACGTCACTTTATGATGTGATATCACACAGAGTAGGAGGAAATTCTGAAGACGATACCGTAGCAACACGACCTTCTGCTTCGCTAGCATTTTGTGTACGTAAACAAAAAGCACGAACGCGATGAATATAACTACTGCATATGGGAAGAGAGCTCACGTGTTCTCACTGTAGGCGGAGACAATACGCTATGCACCATTCGCTGTAGAATTCTCATTCTGTGACTTTTCAATAATTCATAATTACCTTCAACACGCCAAAATGTCTTATCCACTTTTTCTATTCATATTTCTTCAATTGATATAAATTCTTACATATAAACGGCAATATTACCAATCTAATTAATGTATGACAGCATTTTAACTTCTAAATTTTTATCGTGCAGATGTGTCCCAGCTATCGATGAAGCGAACTGAGAGCGCTGCATCGTTAAAAACCGACCAAACTCTCACACAGAAACACATTTTTTTTACTGATACGACACATAACTCACACGATTTGGACAGAAATACCAAATCAAGTCCCTACCTCTTCTTGTTACATCTGCCATTTTTATGACACATATTTACATTAACTGTTATTACATATTCTGAAGACTTTTCATTGTGTTTTGCTATAATCGAATGCGTACTGTGTATCTAATCTTATTCTTTACACCCTGATTAAATTTACCAATTGCTCCTGTTCACGCTCAAAATTTTATTTCATAACATACTAAACACTGATAGTGATCATCATTTGCTGTGTCATCACTAATGTACCTTGTCATAGATATAAGATGAAGTCATTTCTCCAGAGTACATCCAGCAGACATCCATAACTGGCAAGCAGATTTCGCATCGAATTAATATTGTTCCTGAACTTTTCTTGCGAACATATGTTGTCTCCAATCGACTTAATTGTGTATTCTTTTCAACATTTGAGACCTACTAACTTATCTTCGGATCAGCGTTACCAGTGATATATTTATTCAAGTGTTTTCACAGTGTCACGTACATGGACGTCGTGCGATGAGATGCCGCTGAGACTACCATAATTGCAAATTTTGGTTCAATCCGCTTCGGAATACATGACAGAAAAGTGTTACACTTCAATTAGTGTATTATTATTTGTTACGTTCTACAGTGCATTACATACTTGCCCACTGCCCTACGACGAATTATGTTATATACGGGGTGCAATCATTTATTCAGGGACTGGTCGTTGTACATATTTAATCATATCTTAATAATTTTTTTTAAATAAAGAAATGGGCTTGTCCCCTGGCCAACCCCATTTCTTTTCAGGGGGAGGTGGCATGTCACGAGCCGGAAATAAAATGCTGTGTAATCAAAAACGCAAGAGTCCCCGGGTGACGAGAGGTCGCCGGAAGGGTCTTGATCGAGGGAGCGAAGCGCGAAGTATGTTGCGAGTGACAGTGTTAAGTCGGTCCATTTAAAAGGTTTGGGCGAACCCACTGAGGACACCTTCGATGGACCGATGGAGCGCCACGTCGTGACTCAGCCGAGGAACCGCGAAGGAAATCAGGTACAGTGGTGACACTTTGGGTTTTATCATTGTCAGTGTTTAGATATCTTGCTGGCTCGTGCGTGATCTCCCCCCCCCCCCCACTTGTGCGATTCTATTAAATATTGGTAAGGAGCAATGAGTGTAATTTATTCCATTCTTCATACACACATCCTCTTGCAGCCAAGCAGTTTAAGCCGGCGAACGGCCTAAACGTAACACAATGTCACACCACATGTTTCCAATTTCGTTAAGCAGGCTCAAAGATGGCGGAAATTTGCACAGAGAAGACTCTTATGCCCACTTTAGACGAAAACATTTTTCTTAACATTTATGCCATGACCAAGATGCTACCGTGTACAGTGAGAAATTTTATGGCGTTTCAGATGCCAGGGCATTTCTCAAGGATAGGATCGATACTAATTCCGTAGCATAACCAATCAGAAGCGAGCTCTAGGTCACGAGTGGAGATGTCATGGCGGCCGAGTGAGATGGAAATAATGTACCACTTCACATTTTTAAAAGCCGATAACTATGCAACTGAGATGAATAACGTTTCATATAAAACGGTATTAGGTACAAAACAATGGCGCTGATTAAATACACACTTTAAAACATTTACTGTTCACGTACGAAAGAATATTTTAGTTGTTTAAATTGTAAACACCGTGCACTCACCCTAGATGGTGTAACTCGATGTGCCATTCGTGCTGTATATACTACACATTGTAATCGCAAAAGCTAACGAAAATGTTGCATGAAATGCTTAAAAGTAAAGTATCGGGTGGCCAGAATTAACTTTACCCAACGCAGAGCCCTCTGTAGCAGGTTTGAGGAATTTACGAGGGCGGGCTGAAAAGTAATGCCTTTTTTTTTTTTTTTTTTTTTTTTGTGGTGACAGTGTAAAGACATTTTGGATTTTGAGCAACCATGCATTGTACTCTTCAGACTTTCCCTCTTCTCCATTCCAAGTTTCAAACTTCCATCACCAGGGATTGCTGAACTAGAGCGAGGAAAATGGCAGCATGTAACCATACTATGTCGGTGCACCTGAAACTGCGTGTGGTGACAGAGTTTCTAACTGCCGAAAATGTGTCCCCCATTGACATTCATCAGAGGAATGAAGGCTTTTTATGGCAATGAATGTGTAACGTCAGTGTTGTGTGATGTTGGGCTGTTCATGCTCGCAATGAAAACCCCTGCTGAGGAACTCGCAACTCTCAAGAAGTTCTTTGTCACACACGTTGAGAGTTCCTCGGCAGGGGTTTTCATTGTGAGCATGAACAGCCCAACATCATAGGGGGGCAAATACAGTATATTCCCCTTTGTAGATAAGATTTAGCATAGTGGCGAAAATTGGGGGGCGGGGCAAGTGCCCCCTCGCCCTCCCTAATCGCCACCACTGGTAGTTGCTGAAGATACAACTTCAATGTGAACACACTTAGTACAAGGACATAAAAAAAAGAACAATGTAACCCTTGATTGCTTTATGTGATTTCAAAAATCCAGACTTGATTGAAATGGGAACTGCTAAATCAGTGACTGTGTTAACAAAAGGTCTCGCTTCGTTTACTCTAGGAGGCGGTAAACTTCCCATCAAATGTTTAGCTGTAATAGCCTTGACACGTATACAAATAACACATTTGATCACTATGCTACGAACCATATCTCGAAGCCCAACTATCCAATATGTTTGTGTCACAACAGTTGCGGATTTGCGTGGAGATTCTTCACATGCTCATGTTTCAATAACAGTTCAGTAAACGGATGATTTTTGGGTAACAATATAGGATGCTTCATATCTGAAGACACACCAGCATTATGTAAACGCCCACCTACTCGTAACACTCAGTTCGTGTCAATGAATGGACTCTAAGAAAGAAGCTTACTGGATGAAGGAAGCTCTTGTTCTGTTTGTAAACAGTTAACCTCGCTCTCATATGCTTCACGTTGGGTGACCTTGGCCCAGAACTCAGTTGCAGCTGATAACTCTTCGGTGGCTGTCAACGTCTGCTCCTTTCGCTGCTGGGAGGTGCTGTTGTTTATGAATCTGAACATTCAAGCAGTAACACGTATTAATCTTAAGAAGGATGAAAATCTCTGCAGTAACTTTTACAGTCGGAGGTTGTAGCTATCAACACATGAATCCTTGCTTTTCTTTTCTCTGTTTTCACTTCTTGACTATCCACTACAGATGATTCATGCATAGGCAAATAAAGAAATGATGGACCATTCCACCATAAACGAGATTCACACAACTGTGTAGGGAAAGCATCACGAGAACCAATGCAGGGTTAATCTCTCGAATAGTCTAACTCGTCGCGGTTGACCTCAAAGGGTAAGCGTACGACGTATCGACCATCATCCTCACGATAATGTGTCTGTAAGAACTGTTCATCATGCAATTGCTCTTTTTGGGAGCCTCCTCGATGGCGGAGTGGTAGCGTCGTCGCCTTGTAATCAAGGGGTCCATTCCCGGTAGAGACACATAGTGGCTCGGATCCCACTTTAAACTAACTGTAGGTCCAGTCCCGATTAGCCTTCCTGTGCATAACGCGGACTTAAAACACCAAATGAAACAAACAAATTGAATTTTTTGATTGTGTACTCCTGTCTCAGTTGCATTCAGGTCATTTTCTTTCACCACAATGTGAAAAGAAGAAAGAGATTGTTGACATCTTTGTTGAGAAGTTTTGCCACAAACAACCCTTCCCAAGCGGGTTTGATTAGCAACGGGTTCATTCATTCTCCCCTATCCTCGCCCACTCATTAGTAACAATGGCAGAAGATTAGCACCGATAAGCAACTGAATCGAGTATGGCTTATGATACGTAGGATCGGCAAGTTCAAGGTTAGGTAAATGTTTAAAACTTAGGGTGCTAGAGTGGACGAGTTGTATCTTTGCGGGTGAACCCTGACCACGACTGGCTGCGCAGTAGCAAAGGGAGGAGCTACCGGCTGTCTTAGCCAATAGGTGTCATTCTCCTCTAACGTTGTGAGAGCTGTCGACCACTCAACGGCGAGTATGTAGCATCTACGGACATGTATCTGCGCGAATTAGTCAAGGTCACCCGCAGAGACACAGCTCGTCAACTCTAGGTACAAATCCTTGTGGAACTGTATTGAATATTTTCTTCACAACTAAGGGAGAGCATCGGTTACCGTTTATAGAGAGTATGCAACAGTAGAATGTGAATTGCCGGCCGGCATTTACACCCGAAATTCCACTAACCGACACAAACACCTTTTTACGTTTCAGGCTTAACAATTGGGCTACGTTCTCGCTCAAAAAAAGGACTTTTCACTAGCACTATCCAAAAGTGCTCGCAGTGTTTGAAGCTGGTTTTGTTTATCCTTTACTCTCACAATAGCAGTCGGTAACAAGACAAGCGTTGAGTCACACTGCGAATCAGATGTTATGTGCGAGACCACCTGCGGCGTTGCCACATTTTCACTTACCTTAGCTCTTGGGGAAGTTTCACGATGAATAGAAGTGTGATGAGGCTTACCACACGACCTACACGAGCCTGATTTAGTACAATTATTCACAAAATGGGAATTAGCTTGGCAGTTGAAGCAGAGCTTATTCGATTTCACAAATACTTCCCACTCTGGGACAGACACTCAAGTATTCTCTACATTTACTCACAAAATGCAATTGGTCACACATAGGGCAAGAGGACGACACGTGAAATGAATTAGCATTTCTTCTAACACTGGGTTCACTGTTGTGGGCGGTCCTTTGGGACCTTGTTTCGGGTCCTTGGACGATGCAGATGCTGCGAGCGCTCTTGCTCTGTTGTCAAGGAAGCCGCTCAGCTGTTCGAACGTAGGAAGTTGTTCCGACGAGATGCTCAGCTCCCATAGTTGCCTCGAAGTACTGTCCAATTTCTCCACTGTATGAAACACTACGATAGCGTCCCAATGCTGCACTGAAATTTCCAACACACGTAAAACTCGAACACATTCTGTCGCATAGGCGCAGGCTCCATGGAGCTTGGGGAGCTCGAGCTCCCCCAATGTTATCGATATGGGGCAGAGCCCCCCCAAATAATTTTGCTCTTGTAAAGTTTACTCTGAATTGTGCCACATGAACTTAACTTTAAATACACATTTGAAATGTTCTAGACCATCAATTTGGGGGTCTGAGACCGCTAAACCATCAACTTTGGGTGGGGGGGGCTATGACCAGAGACAGCAAAACACATGATTTATTACTATATACTAAGTATATAATTATGAGTATTGTTAACATTTTTACTAAAAAGAGTTTCAAAAGAAGATGTGCATGAACATTCGATACCCGGTGGAGGCACATAGTGGTTCGGATCCCACTTTAAACTGTAGGTCCAGTCCCGATTAGCCTTACTGTGCATAAAGTGGACTTAAAACACCAAATCAATCAATCAATCAATCATGGATGGGACGTTCGGGCTACAAATGGCTCTGACATGACATTCAGAACGAGATCATTGATATATTAGGGAGATCTGTTCTGCGCTCCGTGGTAGCAGATATTAAAAGTCGGGAATATTTTGCTATTATGATTGACGAAACTTGTGACATATCCATCCGTGAACAATTGACATTTTACATTCGAAATGTGAATGAAAACTTTAATATTTTTGAGGAATTCATGGGCTTTTACGAGATTCCGAACACTGTGGCCAAAACTTAAAAAAGGGAGGGAGCGAGTCATTCATTAATTTATTTAAGTGATCAGAGTTCCCCCAATACTATTGACAAGTCGGCGGCGCCCCTGTTCTGTCGTCACGTCAACAAGCTTGCGTAAGCCGACAGCAGACTCAGTTTGTAATGAGGGTTGAGACACCAGCCACTTCAATTGTGTCGTTCACTAGCGCGTGTTTCTGTTCATATCTGTTAGTCAGAATGCCCCTTGCTTCTTTGTTATTCGAATCGGTTATTGTTATAGACTGTAACAATAACGCTGGTTTACCACGGACGCTCGATTTCAAATACTGCAGTTTTTACGCGGGAGAAAGTGACGCGTTGTTCTGCACTGACGCCACGAACAAGTCTCTAAAAGAGAGCTACTGCTGTAGGTTACCTGTAAAAGTAGGCAAATCCAATCTCGGTAGACGCACATCACTCGCTGTCTCTGTCACTGTCACGGTAGTTTGCTGTTTTTTCGCGATGTATAGCTTGGCCAATGCTTCGTCGAGCCTGTCCTGCACTGAACCAATTTCCTCATCATATTGATCAAACTGTTCGTCAGTGCACTTTTCTGAGATTTCACGGACCAGTTTTTTAGTGTCTTCTGTCAATTGTAAAGCTTAGTCTATGCACACTAAAACACTCCCCTCTGTGATATCATCTGCCGCCACTTTCTTCTCCAAACGCGTCACTTTGCGTTTGAGAAGAAGTTTGTTTGAAAGTATTTGCTCCATATTTAAGTCTCAAAACACGTAAAGTACATACACGAAGATCACAGTCGCACCCGGCAAGGATACGGTGCACTGAATTGCTGGTAAACACTGTCTCTCGAAGCTCAAACACGAAGCCGTTAAAAAGGCGCACTAAACCCAGCGGAAACACAATGGAATGACCGGGCCGTACCGAACCGAATCAGCCATTTATCTGGCTACAGGAGGACAATACGTAGATTCCTAGTTCTTTGGTGTGTTGTATTGTGTATTCATTCACTCTGGCGCAATGAAACATGTATGTAGACTTACTTAAACTTTAATAATATGAAGCATGTAAATAACACTAACTATAATGAAGGGTTCCACACAAATATACACGCAAATGACGCGACCTACAGCACCTGTACGTAGTCTCTCGCCTCAACTCGGACTGCGCACATAGGCGTAGCTAGAACTTTATACTTGGGTGCGCACAAAGAAAAAATGAGGTCTTGTACCTTTTTAATAGCATATTTTGCAACACAATCACTTGGCTCTTTAACTGCACTTATGTTTGTAAAGGAATATAAATTCACTAAATGACAGTGTTGAAAATTTCTGAATATATGTAGTAGACACAAGTCAAATTGCATAGAAATTACACACACACAAAATGTTCATAAATGTTACAAACAATTACATCAAAATACACGTCATCTATAACAAGAGACGTCTGTCAAAAGGTACAATGTTCTTAAACTCATCAATAACTTCATTTACATCAATAGACTAAGCTTTTTCCTGTTCCACAAATAGCAAGAGCAGGGCTTCCAATCTATCCTTGTTCTGAGTTGCTCTTAATTTAGTTTTAACTTGGGTAAGCTTGGAGAAAGCTCTCTCTCACACGTGCAGCTTGTGACAGGTATAGAAGAAAGGCGCTGCAGTACAGAGTAGAATGCAGTAAATATCTTCCTTCTCCAATGACATCAAAAAATCGAAAATCTATAGACATCCGTTCCATCAGCGATAATGCACACGTTTGTACCAAGTAATGACATTTTCAACTTCTTACAAACTGCCGCTTAATTTCTCTCTTATTGAAATATCTGTATTTAATTCTCTTTGATGAAGCAGCCCATTAGGGTGTGCCTAGGCACACCCGGCACACCCCGTAGCTACGCCTATGACTGCGCATGCGCAGAGTGCATGGCAACACGACCAATATGAATGACAATTCGTCTTAACGCTAGAATAGAAGACAAACTCTGTACATTTCAATGTGATGGCCCTGCAGGTCTAGGCATAGCACCCACCTGTCTTGCTTAGACAGGAACACATGCTCCAACATAGCTGGTGTGATCTCCCCTGTTGCTGCAGCTATTCGCTGTGTCAGTTGTTCTATGGTGTTGATCTTTACTAGGTACACCCTAGACTTAATGAATCCCCATACAAAAAGGTCTAGGGGAGTCAGGTCTGAGAGCGAGCCCCCCAAAGTGTTGGCGAGCCACGGCCGATCAACCTATCGGGGAAGATGTCAGCGAGGTACTACCGAACGATTCTGGCCAAATGGGGTGGTGCACCATCTTGCTGGTAAACAACAGTGCCTCTTACCCCATCCTGAACACCATTCATTAGTGATATAAGGAAAATGTCAAGATACTTTTGAATCACCCGGTATATGAGGGTACTGATGTAGATGATACCTTCGGGAAACTTGTTCCTAACTCTCTATCCTGGGTTGAGTTTGCAACTTTCTGCATTCCTCGTCCAGTCTGATACTATCTGCATTCCTAACAAGGGCTAAAAATGGAACGTGCGAGAGAAAACAACCAATTGACGTGCATCTTAGCATGTCCGTCAAACCAATATGTCAATTCCTCTATACATCTACCACGTTTCATGGAAATCGGAGGGGGATACAGGGGTCAGATCCCCACTTCGCTTTGTCCTCATCTTGACATTTGAGGGGGGTTTTGCCCCCTTACACAGTTTTTTAGCCGAAACAAAAAACACATATTTCTTCCTTTGGGCTCCTCTATACACCTTCCAAGTTTCACGGAAATCGGAGGGGGACACAGGGGTCAGATCCCCACTTCAATTTGTCCTCATCTTGACATTAGAGGGGAGGTGGAGGTTTTGCCCCCTAAAACCGTTGTTTAGCCGAAACAAAAAAAAAACTCTATATACCTGCCAAGTTTCATGGAAATCGGAGGGGGGCACTTAGATAACCTCCCTTGTCAGTTTGTAATGAGGGTTGAGACACAAGCCACTTAATTGTGTCGTTCACTAGCGCGTGTTTCTGTTCATATCTGTTAGTCAGAAGGTCCCATGCTTCTTTGTAATTCGAATCGGTTATTGTTATAGACTGTAACAATGACGCGGGTTCAGCACGGACGGCATTGTCTACCTTCAAGGATCAAGCAGTTGATTCAGAACTTCCACGTTCACATCAACAGACCGATTTATGACGTCACGAACGGTGTGGTTTGTGAAGGGGATAACAGCCTGGGTTCAGCTCGTAAGTCGGAAATGCAAGTAATGTTTTATGTTGCAAACAAATGCACATTACTACCATTATCACTAGAGGTCGGAAGTTGAAGACCTATAAATTGCCAATAAAAGACCTATAAAAAGATCTAAAAATATAAAAAAAGGACCTAAAAACGGAAAAAAGGACGTATATATGTGATCCAAATTAATTATTAACTTCAGTTTTAATTACATATTTAATGGAAAAAAATAAAAAAATCTAATGGTATGGAACACACAGTGCGAGAAAAACTATATGAATGAAATGCATCTTCTTTCTGTCCAAAAATGTTTTTCTCTCGTTTCAGGGATGGTTCAAATATATTTATTTTCTTTTATTTCTTTACAACAGAAAGTATGTTTAAGAGGTGATGAACTGATGATGATTCGAATTGAGAATGGGCAGTAAAAACGTAGTCGAAAGAAGGTGAAGTTGCAAAAAAGGCCGTTAAGACCTAAAAAAAAGGCTTAAAAAGGATCAATAAGCCAAAAAAGGCAAACAAGGACAAATAAAACCCACCTTTTTCTGGCCTACAATGACCCAAAATTAACATACAGGGTATGGACAAAAATATGGAAACACCGGGTATAAAACGGGTAGCCATATAAAACATGATTTGCGTCTGAATGGTAGGTGGCGCTGTGGTCACTGGCACTTCCTGCGAGGTATACACCCTGGCCAACCTGACAGATGGGCCAGTTACAGTTCAGCGACCGATCCGTGCAGGTTATCGTGAATCATGTCTGAGCTGACAGAGTTTCAAAGAGGGCAAATTGTGGGTGCGCGTATGGTGGGAGCTTCCGTGACGAAAGTAGCGGAAATGTTTGATGTATCAAGAGGGTAGTCATGGCAGATCTGCAATTCCCAAACCACTCGTGACTGTTGACCATGCTGCTAGACGAAGACAGTGGTGCAATGCCCATAAAAACTGGACAATGGAGCAGTAGAAGACTGTAATCTGGTCGGATGAGTCATCCTTTACATTGTATCCAACTGCTGGCCGAGTGTACGCGTGGAGAACACCAGCACAAGCGTACGATACAGACTGTCTGTTACAGAGAGTGAAGCATGGCAGTGGTTCAGTGATGATTTGGGCAGACAGCTCCTGGTATTCTGCCGGACCCATCATTACCCTGCATGGACATGTCACTGCCAGGGACTACGTAATCATTTTGAGTGATCAGCTGCATCCCATGGTGCAAACTTTGTTCCCAGATGGTGATGCCGTGTTTCAAGATGACAGAGCCCCTGTTCATACAGCTCACATCGTCCAGGACTGGTTTGATGAGCACGAAGATGAAGTGTCACATCGCCATGGCCTCCACAATCGCCAGACCTCAATATTGTTGAGCCCCTGTGGTCGGTTTTGGAGACCAAGGTGCGAGTCCGCTACCCACCACCATCGTCTCTAGAACAACTTGCAGCTGCTTTGGAGGAAGAATGGCACAACATTGCTTTGACAACCATACGCGACCTGTATTTGTCCATTCCACGTCGACTGCAGGCCGTTCTGCGTGCCAAAGGTGGTCCTACTCAATATTAATAAAGGTAATGTGCATTTCTGCAGTTGTTTCCATATTTTTGTCCATCCCCTGTATATTATGTTGGGCCTCGTCTTCGGACACTAGGATAAAGAAGGATTTTTCCTCAACTTTCGAGCCCTAATTATCACTAACAATAATTATCAAAACAACAATCACGGTGTCTGCCAGAACAACAAATTGAAACATCTTGACCTTTTCATGACTTTTTCTGGGCATTTCCCCCCCTTTTTGTTAACATTTATTTAATCGTCCCCTTACTTAGGTATAGTTGGAAATTAAGAAAAAAAATTATTCAATGAAAACCCCCTACCACAAGGCCTGTTAAGAGGAAAACTGAAGCTGTACTTTAAGAAGAGATTTAGACTTGCTATTTTTATTATAATGCATGTAAAAATTAATGCTTCAGGCTTCATCCTGAATGGGAAATGGCCACATTACTTTATATAATATTTTTACACAACTTCACGCATACAAGAATGTAATTCTTAAGAAACAAAGTGAACAAGTCTTAACCACAGCTCAATACAATTTTAGATTTCCAAATGTTCAATTCTATCAAATCAGTGTACAGGTATATAACATTGTAAATTCACTATACTGTAAAGAAAATGGCAAAAATTATTGAACACAAACATAATTTCTTGACTCTCTTGACATCCTTGACTTGTAGACACCCTGTCAAAATACATAACGTTAAATAGTACATAATGAATCGTAAATTTCATCATGCCAGTATATCTTCAGTTTTCCCGATGTTCAGTACTTTTAGTTTCTTTCTTAAACCCAATATTAAATTAAACTAACGTGTGTTGTATCTCCACATATGCACTTCCAAAAGCAGTTAATCAACTCAGTCTTCTTAAAACGAATTTAATTGAGAATTTTATGAAATGAGAAACTAAATATTTCATTGGCGTGGTTCATTTTCTTCTACGAATTTCTTGCACGGAAATTATTAATATTATTTACTTACTAACTGCTTTGGCAGGAGTCGAACTAGATTATTCTAGGGATGGCTAAATCCTGATAAACTTTTATCCGGATATCAGATTCTGATATTCGGATCCAAATTATCCGGATATTCGGATTATCCGAAATGTCCGGATATCCGAATGTGTGCATTATCCGGAGCAGTTTTATTCTTTATCCGTTCTACGGGCTGTCCACATATTCTTTTTTTCGTCAATTTCGTATTTCACTGTACTAATTTTCCACAAATCCTTCATCAAAACTGTTCTATCCGCATTATCCGTCGCATACGAAAGGGATATCGGATAATTTGAACTCGGGATATCCGTTCCTGATTTTGTGGCAACACCTTCTGGCCTTCAATGTAGACGGACTGTACTGCTCGTTCGACACCGAACTTCCTTGGAGCCGTAAACGGAGCTCCTCTCTTCATTGATTTAATTTGCATCAAAGGAATCTCTGCTTTCCAATTATAATCAGACTCTGCCAACGCTTTTGACAAACGGAAGCCGTTATTAACGCCTCGTGGGCGGGGCTAATTTTAGGCGCCGTGGAGAGCCTATCACGTGAAGACATTGGGATTCCATGTTGGCGGTAATGGTTGGAGGAAAGAAAGACATATTTAAATATAGATGTATGGACTGGACATTGCAGCCCACGCATTCCAAGATTCTTGGAAGTCTGAAGCAGCAGCTCTCTGAACGATTACGGCCCGTTTCGCCTTATTGCGTTTTGATCTCCACCAATACAATTTCAAATGATTTATGTGACACTAACTTTCTAAGGCGAAACTTGACATCCCATCCCATTTGAATCCACTGCGACTCCGAGATTATGCATGCTTGTCTCACTGCCAGGGAAACGTTACCGAGAATGTTATTGAAGATGTTCTTCATGATGTTGTTAAAATAATATTATTAATATTGTTATGTAATGTAATGTCACTCACGAGGTTCATGTCCTCTGTTCTGGATCCCAGAACAGAAATAATATCACATGAAGTATTGTATACATCAATTATATCATATATATATTCCTTGTATAGCATTACAATTTATTATTATACCTTTTTAAAATGCAATCAAATAGTAAAAAATAGAGGAAATAAAGTCGGGGAAACCGTCAAATTCGGAGCAACTGACGTCCTGGTATATTTTTAGGAACCAGGACAATAAGACCATACCCTCGAATGTAGGCGGGCTTACTTCGGGGGTTCCCCCCTTATTACATGTATTGAATAGCTGTAATACGTGTGTATTTGTTGCTTATAGTTGATAATTGTCTAAATTACATGATAATGCAAATTCAATATGTAATGTAATGTAATAATGTAATAAAGGGAATTATTATCCCATTTCGTCTTATTCTGTTTCGCCTTACACATAAAAAATTTCCCACCAGGGAATATTATCGACTTACAATCAACCTAACCTAACCTAACCTAACCGACAGGACAATGGGAGCCAAGGTGGGCAACATCACAAGTTCTGTGCTTCCATTATGAATTACCCTTCAAGTCGATAATATTCCCAGGTGGGAATTTTTTGTGTGTAAGGCGAAACAGGATAAGGCGAAATGGAATGTCCCGCTTCGCCTTCGAAAGTTCGTGTCACATAAATCATTTGAAATTCTATTGGGGGAGGTGAAAACGCAATAAGACGAAACGGGAGGACACGCTCTGAACATACTTTCAGCTATCTCCTGAAGATACTATATCGTTCTTCTTGGGGTGACCCAAATGTCAACTTCTGTTGCACGTAGTACGCCCTGGACTGCATTTTGCACACTAACGAGGCTCTGGCGCCAGGATTCGTAGCCAATATAATCCTTTGTGGGACTTGTGTGGTGTCCAGGTGTTTTTGTGATTGTCCCTTCATCTATTTCATATTATCACCATTGGCGGCGATTAGGGAGTGCGGCGTGTGGGAGGGGCAGTCACCCACGCACTATGCTAAACCTTATCTACAAAGGGAAGTAAACTGTCCTTGCCCCCCAGATTTGGAACCAATTCGATGATTATTATAATTTATCTTAATAAACGCGATTTGCCAAAAGTGGCAGAAATGCGAAGTAACGGGTTCCTCAGCACATAGCCTATATTTCCGTCACGTTGGATAATAGGTGCATAAGCCTCTTAACTAAAACATAATTTAGTACAACCTCCCAATAAGAAAAAAAAATGTGTTAGAAACTTCCTTACTTAATTATTAGAACTAAGAAATTCCTAGATCTGCAGTCGCTGGTTTCAGCTTTTCCTGTTTCTGTGCTGCAGTGGACCCTTTGCAGTATTCTGGTTTCTTCCCTGGCGTTCCTGACTGTCTCTGGATCGTGACACACACCTTCTCGGTCTTCTAGGGTCTAGGTTAATTACTATGTTACCCAGGATCGAACTTCTCAGATAGCTGTTGGGGTAACTATCTTACAGACCTTAACCACTGGTGTAGGATTTTAATACCTTTCCTTAGTTTTTAGCAATGAAAAGCTATGGAACTTTCTTCCAACAAAATTCGAGTTTATTAACATTAATGCACAATATACACTAATACTTAATCCTTGGCAATCCTGGATTTAGGTTAACTGATGCAGATTTTTATGACAAATCCGAAGCGGGTAACCCTTCCAGGATTAGTCACGATTGCTTTTCGGTATCGCAAGCAACTAAAGTCGAAGCACCAGGTTTGAGAAACTAACCCAAGCAAATTGCAGCCTCCGAAGAGCGGGTAGTTCTCCCTACAAGGTAAACTTGTGATACCGGCAATCGGGTAAGATAGCCGAAATATACAGAAAATCGGCTTCCTTTTATACTACACGGTTATTTACAAAACAACAAGGAAACTTGGTGGATATTTACAGGTTTCTATAAATTTACATAATTACGACATGCAAAATAGATGTTTACAATATTTACATAAAATAGTTAAAAGTTGGGTAATTGTCTGTTATATCGGAGACACATTTCTAACACACATTTTCAGTTTCAAATGGTTAGTACTTACCAATTCTGTATTGCGGAACCTATTTCAAGGTGCCATTATGCTTTTTACACGAAAATAACTTCGATTTTTCACATTACGAGTGATTCTTTTGGGTCCTTTCTTCCGTTGCGGAACATACAATATTTCGCGCACAGCTGTGGATCATCACGCGTCGTGCTTGTGTTTTGTCGATTTGGAGTGGGCATGCAGTGTTGCAACCTTCTTAACCGAAAAATACCTACTTTCGTGTTCATTATGTCATCACAAACCATTGACGGATAGCTCCAAAAACCATTCCCGATAGCCCCAAAAACCATTCACGATAGCCCCAAAAACCATTGACGGATAGCCCCGAAAACCATTCACGATAGCCCCAAAAACCATTCACGTTAGCCCCACGAACCATTTCCGGCAAGGTTAGGTTAGGTTGGGTTAGGTTAGGTAAGCATAGTTAAAAAAATAAAAATAAAAATAAAAAAATTCTGGTAAAAAAAGGCACGTTTGGAAACACTTCTTCCTCTCGCGAGACCGCGTGACTTTCGACACTCGCGCCATCTGCAGGTTCATAATGGAAACAATGGCATAATGTTGTCGCTTCGCACAAAAGGCTACTTTATTATATCGAAAGTGCTTATTTTCTGTTGTGCAGCATTCCATAGTGACAAAATACCTCCACGAAGTTTGATAAATGCAACAGAAACTCATTTCCGTAAGTAGTTTCTCCTGTAAATTTGAAGAAAAGTGTCTCCGATATAACAGACATTTAACAAAAGTTGTAAATAACATACCTTTCTAATATATTTTTTCAAAGCCGAAACCGTTTATACAATGATTAATTTTGTTGTCTTAAAGAAATTTAAATTAGTTCTCGAACATTCTCAATCTTGTGCGAGTCATAGATAACGTATGCACACGCAGATGTTGCACTTTCTATTTTCAAATTGTAACATGAACAAATTCGACTGGGGCGACACAATCGGTAATCCGTTTTGCCTTCTGAAGGCGTTTAACTGTTTGTTACTTCATCCAAATGTAAGCCTTCTCCTCATACTGGCGGGAAGGTTTCTTGTGTTGGTAGCTGTGTGTTCTCATTTTCAATGATATGACGTACAGCGACAATCGTTCTTCCTGCTTCACGTGTTTGTGCATATTTTTTCCCTTCTTGTTATTAACATCGACAAAATATTATGTTCTCCTTTATAAATTCAGCCTTGATATTTTTACTTATCATACAATTTTATATTTTGAAATAACTTCCATACAATTTTATAATATCATCTTGATAAACCTGCCTCGGAATACTATACTACAAAAGATAAAATACCATAAAACAATAAAATTATTATAAATGAAGATGCATAATCTTTTACAAATAATATTTTGTTCATTAACGTTCATATCTTGTTGCACACTGTTGCATTTTTTGGTATTAATTAACCTATTTAATTCTCTGTGTTTACTAGCACCATCTCTCCACTTTAAATTACAACTACCATCCATGTTTGCCTATATTTCTTTGTAATGTAAATTAAACACAGCATATTAGTACGGCGGATATGTGTAGGATTTCAAACGTAAGTTTTTTTTACGTATGAATGGAAGCAAGCTGCCTTTCAGTTGTTTCTGGACGGGACTTAGAATGTCAATTTTTTCCAAGGAGAGGTTTTTCTCCAAAAAAAAATCGTGGAAATAGTGTGTCAATATTTATTTTTTATAAAATCTACAACACTTCCTCTTTCCACAGATTTATAATATGCTACATTTTATGTAAATTATCTCACATTTATGATTTTTTCTCTGTCAAATTTTTGTAAAAGTGAAAAACAAAACATACTTTGAATAGGTAATATAAAATTAATTCATGGAAATAATGTAAAAACTTTCTATTAAGATTCAAATGATCACTATTTCCATTGCAAAATTCGAAGCGCAATCATCGCAACAAATATTCACACTGTGGATATAAATTATTAAATCCTATTTTCAAGAGTACAAAGAAAAGCCCAATTTAATTCGACGCGAGCGTAAGTAAAATTCAGCAGTGAAGAAATCGTGACATCTATCGGTTGGAATTTGAAATAGACAGTTAGAATACAATCGATCCTGCTCCATCACTAACACATGGACAATGTAGCGGACCTTGCCTGGAGAACAAGGGTATCTTCAGAGCCGGCCCTAGGGGTTGCCAAGTCGCCCGAGGCCCCGCGCTTCAGGGGGGCCCGCGCTAGGTAAAAATAATTGTTGTCTGTTGCTTTTTTTACGTGTTTATTGTGTGTCCTCCCGTTTCGCCTTATTGAGTTTTCACCACCCCCGATACAATTTCAAATGATTTATGTGACACGAACCTTCTAAGGCGAAACGGGACATTCCATTTCGTCTTATCCTGTTTCGCCTTACACGCAAAACATTTCCCACATTTGAAGGGTAATTCATAATGGGCGCGCAGAGATTGTGATGTTGCCTACCTTGACTTCCATTGTCGTGTAGGTTAGGTTAGGTTAATAATAATACATTAATAATAATGACCCTTCATGTCGATAATATTCCCTGGTGAGAATTTTTTTGTGTGTAAGGCGAAATGGGATGTCCCGTTTCGCCTTAGAAAGTTAGTGTCATATAAATCACGCGAAATTGTATTGGGGTAGATGAAAACGCAATGGGCCGTAATCGTTTATAGAACGCTGGTACTTCCAATTAAATAACTAATCTGATATAGCTTCCGTTTTGACATACTTAACATATCTACTGTGTGTACGGTCCTGTTGGTATGAGCACAAATGTGTGTGTCTCTCTGTTGGACTGAAATGTGAGTTTTTGTGCAAGTTTGCACTCACTCACCGCGCGACGCGTTGTAACAAAAACCTTCGTCTCTGGATTGGAGGACCATAATGTTGTATTCAATAGGCTAGATTCACTACGGATGTTTGGCGAAATGATACTCAAACTGCTAATAAACAATAATATATATTATTCAAACACAAACACCACATGGTTATGCACAAACGTTGCTATGCTGCAAAGCGATGAACTAAATGAAACATCAAGTGTTCTTCGCCATATTGTCTCGCGCTCTAGTTACTCTTATGGGTTCGAGAGTATGAACAGAGGAGTGTAAAAAAACTGCATCGTACTGCCATCTGTTGATTAAAAAATAACTAACACATCAATTGTGAGCTCAGACATCCACAATTACTGAAATCATGTTCTAAACTAAGTACTACACAGTGGGGGCCGAGGAGTGGGCAGTTGCCGCCACTTTTGCCCCCGCACGATGCTAAACCTTACCTACAATGGGAAATATTTGACCCCCCAGTTTTGGCACCTTGCTTCCCCCCGGTTTTGGAACCCAATCGCCGCCACTGTTACTACACATAAATAGTATTGAATTATTTGTGTAAAAATAGTTAATATGTATTGTTCGTTTACTTGAATGAAATCATGATGTGAAAAATATTATTTTATGTCAAACAATGTAAATTCACTACTGCGTCAAAATTCAGTGAAAAGAAAAAAAATAAATGGATGTTATTGGTTAGGATTAAAAATTGTCACTTTTATAGTTAAAGTAACAGTTTGATATTGAACACACCTAGTTTTGTAATTATATATAATGCACCAGGGGTACATCAGAATTGAAATGAAACAATCATTTTGAAACTTTCGCATAATTCTCAGTTTTAACTTTCAACATATTCTGCTTATTGCTCTTAGATAATAATACGAAATATATACGATGTAGTAATGCTTTATGTTATGATTGCACAGGACTGACACCTGCACTACATACTAAAGCTACGATTCCATTCTGACAAGTTCCACAGTCATGACGCGCAACATGCGCCGGCGCATGTTGCGCGTCATTTAGTGCACTGTTTCCAATTCAAAACTACTTCTGCAAAACACGCCCGCAACAACACTGGAGTGCAGGACAGCAGTGCTGTAGAGTGGTTCAGTGTTTCTTCTCTTGTATTGTAATAATTTGGTGGTGATTTAACTTGTGTAAAGATGGACAATACAGATATGGCGGGTTTTGTGGTTATGGCAGGCGCGTACCATGAACTTCTAAAAGAGAAGTTCATATTGCTATATAAGTTTTACTATTTTATCTTTCGACACTCCATATTGTCCACAAAACCAAAACTCACGTACAACTACACAACCAACTACAGAAACTACACTCAAATAACAGGACGTTGTGTCGTGACGCCGCTTCAGTCCGAACAGCGAGCACGTGGTTGTACTCGCGTCGTCTGTTTCTACTCTAGTGCGCATGCCCGTGCCCCAGGAACTTGCTGCAGGCTGTTTCCATTGTCCGCGGCTCATGTTGTGCGTCAAAATCGTTTGGGGCAATTTTGTCCCCGGCACTTGCGCCGCGGCATGTTGCAGACAGTTTCAATTTCAACAAATGCTTGGAACATACCGCGTCGCATGTCTTAATGGAAACGGGACTTAAGTAACAAAAATCGGAAAAATTTTGAGCCATGTCCATTGAACGGTGGAGACTGCGGGTTTTCTCTGCTAGTCTGTGCAAGCAGTGTTGCCACGTTCGACATACAGATTTACTCCGTTGAATAAAAATCTGTATAAAATCGGTTTCGTAATGTAAATTTATAATTATAATGCTTTGTGAAAACGGCTGCAAACAGCTTCAATACAAGACCAATATTGTATACTAAGAAATACCCAAAAAGTTATTTCATAAAATTGATAAGAACTGTTTTTGGACAAATTTTAACAATACGAAAAACTCAATATGCTGACCAAGGCAGAAATTTATTTTATTTTAAAACATAAACTACAAATGTACCAAGTACAAATGAAACAAGGTACTAAACAGAGAGATATATACACACACACACACAAAAACCACTCCCCTCCAGACACAAGACTATTAGAAAGTTGTTTCTGGAAAATTCCAGCAGTTGGCCTTGCCTTGTCAACTGTAGTTTCACCTGACAGGCGATTTGAATAAACATTTAATATCATCTGCAAAGTGGTTGGACTCTTGATCTCACGCTCTTTTTCCTTTCTTTCTTCATTCCTCCTCCTTCTTCTCTCCTCTTACGCTCTTGTCCTTTCCACTCTTTCTAACACCTTTTTCCATTCTTTGTTTATCTTCAGTCCTCCATTCCATTTCATTGTGTCTTCTTCACCTTTCTTCTCTATTTCCTTGGCCTCCTACCATTTTCTCACTAGCATTCTCTTCTCCCTTCCTATCTGCTTAGCCTCATCCCACTCTGTCATGTCCTGTTTCTCTCGTGTGTTTAAATATCGCATTTTTCTCTCTCTTAAGTCGTACATCATCCCTATGTTGTTTCAACCTGTCTTTCAGCCTCATTTTCGTTTCTCCTATGTACACACACTGACATCCTTTACACTTCACTTCGTAGATAATCCCTTCCTCTTCCTCTTCTCTGTTTTCCTTTCTCTTCTTTGCATTCTTCGCTATTCTTAAGATGCTTCTCCCTCCCTTCCTGTAAGTTTTAATGCCCGCTTTCCTTTCCACACCTGATGGAATATTCCAGAAAGAACAACTATCTAATAATCTTGTGTCTCGAGGGGAGTATATATATCTTCCTGTTTTGTACCTTGTTTCATTTATACTTGGTACAGAGTCTGAAGAAGACCTTGCTAGAAGGTTGAAACGTTACGTTTATGTTTTAAAATAAAATAAATTTCTGCCTTGGTCAGCATTATGAGCTTTTCATATCATGGAAACAATACGAATAAGAATTGTTTAAAACCTTTCTGCCTGCACCGCAGTAAAATTTAATCACGAACGGAACACTTTTTTATTTATTTATAGAATTTCAAATTTGTTGAAAAACTAAAGAGAAACTGCACTTTTTTGTTCTCACTACGATAAAAAATAGAAGGCATATTCGAGAAAAAGATGCTTGCAATAGCTTAACGCAGAATTGAATAAGCTAACGTTTGATGTACTCCCCCAATTTTTAATTAAGCGCCCAAACTCGAGTATCTGTAATCTTTAATCCGACAGTAAGGCCGATTCTGGCTATCTTCCAGAAGCTTCGTGCATCCATAGATCTTCCAGAACTGGAAAATAACTAACAGCCTTGTGCACGACAGGAGTCCTTGGGAGAAGTGCAAGGGAAGACGAAACGAAATCCCCAAGAGCTAACATGGACATCTGGGCTTAGAGACAGACTTAGGGACTGGTCGAGTAAGGGAGAGAAGTTTGAGAATTGTATGAAGGCAGAAGACCGTGTATTATTGGAACAATTGAATGTCCTTCCACCCTGTTCCAAGTCCTTTGTTGGTCGTCGAAATTGGATTTGCTGTCTGTTTGTGCGAGATACGTTCTTTAGATGACTGCTACATTAACAGTTCACACTTGGTGAAACTCTTGCATCAAGATTGTAACAATGATGCACCTGAAGGCGTGCTTCTCTCTTTGAGCTCTGATGCGCATGCGCAAATATCTGCGCGCGCAGGTACGGCTCTACCAGGATGATCAAGACTCGGAAAAACTCGCGAACTAAAGTCAACAATCGCTTGTTTTCCCCTCTCCCTTGAGCCCGATTGATTGATTCCATTCACTAAATCCTAAATCTCGTCTCGACCAGCCCATCCGCACATAAAGTTGGCTCTAAACATGCTTCACGTGCTGGAACCTGTTTGGAGACTGACTTAGAAAGGCGGATCTTTCGAAATAAAGCTGGAAGGTAGACATCTTCTGGCTTTGCAGAAGAGAATGCAACGAGGAAAGGTTTAACAATTTTTCTTCTTCTTTGCAGATCGGATGAGCGAGGATTGTCGAGAAAGCACGTGATTGAATCAGTTCGTGCCTCACTAGAAAGGTTGCAGCTTGGATACATAGATGTTGTAATCGTCCACAAAGCAGATCCTATGTGCCCAATGGAAGGTAAGAAATATTTAGTATTTACCTTAAGAATACAAGTGTTACTCAGGCCAAACATATGCATGCTCTCACACACTCTAAAGATACACGCACAGGTATATTGAAAACATCCCCGGAATCGCACCATTGTAGATTAAAGGAATGTGGTATGGCAACCCTGCTTTTGTTAAAGATACCTGGCAACCTTTTACCGTAGTTGGCGCTGTGATCGCATCACTCGTTCAGTCTACAGCGAGATACCGTTGAGTAATGACTTGTCGAGTACGTCTTGTGGAATAATTGTTGGGTAGTTCATGGTTATTATGCGGTGACTGCCATTTTGTTTTTGGTCTTATCCAAGTACTAACCAGCGACAGCGTTTCCCAGGAAGCTTGATGGATCGACTAAATTATTTACGATTGCAGCGTACCCGAAACACACTTATTGTCTGTCATGGTTAGAATAAAATAATTTATGCGACATTAAATTACTTTTTTGATAACCAAATTTCGTCCTTAACTAATCGTACTCCATTGGCAAGGATTGGTCCTGACACCCTCCTCATTATTTACGCTATGGTATCAGTAATAACCCAAGTTGCATGAGCAAGAGTTGATGGTGCCCCAGAGATCAATCGCACTGCATTGACGATACTTTGGCTGATGATACTCGAAGCTTGACGGACGATAATCGAAGCTCCAGACGATAAACGAAATTGCATGGACGATACTCGAAGTTAAATGATCGAAATTTTACGGATTGTGGTCGAAACTTTGTTGACGATAATCGAAGTTACAGTGTCGAAGCTGCACAGACCGTATAATCGATATTTCACGGACGATAATCGAAATTACATGGTCGAAACTTCACGGACGATGGTCGAAGCTTAATGTACGATAATCGAAGTTACATGGTCGAAGTTGCATAGACGACGATCGAAGCTGTACGGAGTATAATTGAAACTTCACGGACGATGGTAGAAACTTCACGGACGATGGTTGAAACTTCACGGACGATGGTTGAAACTTCACGGACGATGGTGGAAACTTCACGGACGATGGTTGAAACTTCACGGACGATAGACGAAATTGCATGAACGATAAATGAAGTTACATGGCCGAAGCTTCACGCACGATGGTTGAGACTTCACGAACGATGGTCGAAACTTCACGGACGATGGTCAAAACTTCACGCACGATGGTTGAGACTTCATGAACGATACTTGAAGCTGTTGCGCTATCGCCGAAATTAAATGCACGTTAATTGTATGTATAAATCCAATACTTGAAAAAAAAGTTTGGAACCATCTCGGATAGCTTCCTCCATTTAAAAGCACCATCACATTTAACCTTGAAGTTGGGAAACATGGAAAGTCCAATAATTAAAAAGCAAATACCCCACTGGTTCGAGCTGGCACCTGTCATTAGCATGCATCTATATTCGGCCGTGCATTTTCCTCGCTGGAGGTGATTTAAGCGGCTTTGGAAACAAACACGAGAAAAAGCAAACAAAAATGGGGGAAAGCAATCAGGGCCCTTGCAACCTTCCGCCACCAACCCGAATGCTAATCGGGTTTAAGCCCGGCTCTCGGAACGATACAGCACGAATCGACTTGGAGCTTGAATTTAATTTCGGTAAATAAGCCATACGAGTCTTGTCAATTTCGGTTAATAAACTACTCGAAAAATTTCTGTTGATGGGAAAGACTCAAATCTGATTTTTTTTTTTTTTCGGGGAACGCCGTTGTCATTTCCGTCGCCATGACGACTGTGCGGTTTATATCATCTGCGTAGAGGATGGTTTGGGGAAATGAATAGCGACGCTTTTCTTGAAATGGGTGGGGGGGGGGCTGTACAGTGCCCCAGACTTTTATGAATCTTTTCAAGAAAATTTGATCTCGTTTGCCGAGAGGTCCTTTGAAGGTAAACTTATTATATTTAGGCTAATTCTTTAGATTTGAGTTTATGGAAGCAGTGGCGGGAGAGGGGGTCTCGAACCCATCCAAATATGTTTATCGTCGCTTCTTGACCTAAAAATTCGTATTTTTAGGGTACTACACAAAAGTTACAGCAACATTTACAATATTCTATCTTAAGAGTTTAACAGTCTGACAGCTGGCTCGATGACCTAGCACGTTGATTGGTCGACTTTTGATCTGGCCACCGAAGTTACCGCGTTCGAATCCTGACCTTGGCATGGATGTTCTTTGTGAGAGTATCTTCATGAATTTAACCTATCACTCAGGCTCCTCGTCGCGATATTACGTCGCCGAAAGTAGCAGAAAAGCGACGTGAAGTAACAAAACTACAGAGGATACAAATTAACCGTCTGAATGAGACCACAGTGAGAAGCAAACCGCTTAGACACACGCTTGCACATTATAAGCCTATAGCACTGGCGTACGCAGAGGCAGGGCTGAAGAGGCTACAGCCCCCCCCTGAAATTGAGAAAATCAACATTTTCAAGAAAATGCAGTAAAAACCAAAGTAGCAAATTCAACCCCCCCCCCCCCTTAAAATGACCCTTGAATGACATTTTTGAACGTTCTAAATATACGAAAAAACCTTGTTGTGTATGCCGCCCCTTAGAAAGCAGCTATGTACTTACTATCCACCTTTACAATTCTAGCCTTTTCAGATTATAAATCCTTGCGTACGCCAGTGACCTATGGTATAGTATATTTACACATAATTAAAACTGTCATATTTAAATGTCTACATTTGATCTTGCAGAAAAATAGATAATGATTAAAATTTTAGTTATGTGTGCATTAAAATTGAATTATATTACGTACACTAAAGGTACACACACAGGTACACTATATAGCCCAAAGTCACCGAACACTCGAGTGAACGTGGCAGTAGTGTCATGGTCTTGGGCTCGGGCCATTAGTTTTGTCAATGGCAACATGAACAGTGGTATTTATGAGAACATTTTAGACAATAGCATGCTGCCCAGACTGTGGCAACAGTTTGGAATGGGCCCTTTTCTCTACCAGCACGATAATGCCCCTGCTCATAGAGCACGGTTCTTTGCATCGTGGCTTGAGGACAATCAGGTGGATGTGCTTTGCTGGCCCGCTCAAGGGCCCGACTTGAACGCCATGGAACATGTTTTGGATGAATTGGAGCGTCGGTTGCGTGCCTGATCCACGCACTGACCACTGATGAACTATTCACAAGGTCACAGGCCTACATAGCAGAACTTAGTGGAAAGTCTGCATGCTCTGCTTCAAGAAATGTGAGTTCGTTACAACTGTGCAACGTCGAATACTGTGAGCAGTAGGTGGTGTAGCACCGTATTTATGACGAAACTCACGCTGCACAGCTGTAACGGACTCATATTTATTGAAGTGGAGAACGCAGAAAGCTTTCTGTTGCTGGGTAGCTTTCTTGATGCGGACTAAAGAGTGTGCTGCACCAGTAAAGCACTTACCTGCAACAAATCAAAACATACTGTAAGTAAAACTTTATTTTCCAACATGTATTTTACAACTTGCTGCAAGATTCTATGTTCATTGGTTTCTTAAATATAGCCTTTTCAAATCAGATGATTCTTTTTGAAACACCCTGTATAATGTGCTTATATGATAGCCGTGAATATTATAAACAAATAGAACTAAAATGGACGGTTACTCTTTTTTCCAGTCAACTTCTTTAGTGTACCCATATAACATGAAAATCGCGGAGTAGCCTACAAAAGCAATGTAATTGTTTAGATTACGCAGTGGACACTTTCAAAAAAAATCGCAAATAGGTTACTGAATAAAGGTGCTGTTGTTGTGCCTGTTTACTTCACGGCAATGAAATACTACTGATGTCGAACGTCATTTCTTATATTTTTTCAAACCACTGCCCTCTTGTAGCCGAAATCTGAATCAGAACCTGAACTCGGCAACTTTGGCTAGAAACTGCAAACGCGGTGTGAGCCATAAAATAAAGAAGAAGAAATCTGAATCAACATGGTTGTCCACTCGCACATTTTTAATGGCGCAATGCGGTAATGTTGTCGACTTCTAATCAAGAATCACATGTGTGATACACGTAGTCACAGGATCCCACTTTATACTGTAGGTCCAGTCCCGATAAGCCTTTTTGTGCAGAGAGTGCAGTTTAGTCTCCAAACTCATATTTTGAGGCTCTCATCAAATAATAATTGTATTACTCATAATAATGGTATTACTCATTTTCTGATGCATTCAAATTTGTAATCACATTTTTTTAAAAAAATACAGGTTTTATGTAGTTTAGATTTTATATTATACATATTCGGCTCTCACAAGTAGCTAATCATATAAGAATAACCAATTCGTTATATTTGATTGTTACAACGTTATGAAAGTAGTGGCAATGAATTAATTGTTGAAGAATCCATGACTATTGTAATAACTTGTGAACCACTTGGAACATGCACTACTAGAAACAGAGACTGACAAAATATAATCCATATGTGTAAAATGTGATTTTTATCAATACAAGGAAATACTTCAATTGGAGAGTGATTAATATAATTCACTATGAAAAAAGACGTTCTGAGTTCGAATGTATTAACCAACTACATTTTAAGACTAGTGATTGTGTCCTAGTTGCTTCTCAAGACGAGTAGCTGTACCCTTGTTCCTTCTCAAGACGAGTAGCTGCACCCTACTTCGTTCTCAAGACGAGTAGCTGTACCCTAGTTGCTTCTCAAGACGATTAGCTGTACCCTTGTTGCTTCTCAAGACGATTAGCTGTACCCTTATTGCTTCTCAAGACGAGTAGCTGTACCCTTGTTGCTTCTCAAGACGAGTAGCTGCACCCTACTTCGTTCTCAAGACGAGTAGCTGCACCCTACTTCGTTCTCAAGACGAGTAGCTGTACCCTAGTTGCTTCTCAAGACGAGTAGCTGTATCCTAATTGCTTCTCAAGACGAGTAGCTGTACCCTTGTTGCTTCTCAAGACGAGTAGCTGCACCCTACTTTTTTCTCAAGACTAGTAGCTGTACCCAAATTGCTTGTCAAGACTAGTATCTGTACCCTAGTTGCTTCTCATGACGAGTAGCTGCACCCTACTTCGTTCTCAAGACGAGTAGCTGTACCCTAGTTGCTTCTCAAGACGAGTAGCTGTACCCTTGTAGCTTCTCAAGACGAGTAGCTGTACCCTTGTTGCTTCTCAAGACGAGTAGCTGCACCCTACTTCGTTCTCAAGACGAGTAGCTGCACCCTACTTCGTTCTCAAGACGAGTAGCTGCACCCTACTTCGTTCTCAAGACGAGTAGCTGCACCCTTGTTGCTTCTCAAGACGAGTAGCTGCACCCTACTTCGTTCTCAAGACGAGTAGCTGTACCCTAGTTGCTTCTCAAGACGAGTAGCTGTACCCTTGTTGCTTCTCAAGACGAGTAGCTGTACCCTTGTTGCTTCTCAAGACGAGTAGCTGCACCCTACTTCGTTCTCAAGACGAGTAGCTGCACCCTACTTCGTTCTCAAGACGAGTAGCTGTACCCTTGTTGCTTCTCAAGACTAGTAGCTGCACCCTACTTCGTTCTCAAGACGAGTAGCTGTACCCTAGTTGCTTCTCAAGACGAGTAGCTGTACCCTTGTTGCTTCTCAAGACGAGTAGCTGTACCCTTGTTGCTTCTCAAGACTAGTAGCTGCACCCTACTTCGTTCTCAAGACGAGTAGCTGCACCCTACTTCGTTCTCAAGACGAGTAGCTGTACCCTAGTTGCTTCTCAAGACGAGTAGCTGTATCCTAATTGCTTCTCAAGACGAGTAGCTGTACCCTTGTTGCTTCTCAAGACGAGTAGCTGTACCCTTGTTGCTTCTCAAGACGAGTAGCTGCACCCTACTTCGTTCTCAAGACGAGTAGCTGCACCCTACTTCGTTCTCAAGACGAGTAGCTGCACCCTACTTCGTTCTCAAGACGAGTAGCTGTACCCTTGTTGCTTCTCAAGACGAGTAGCTGTACCCTAGTTGCTTCTCAAGACGAGTAGCTGTATCCTAATTGCTTCTCAAGACGAGTAGCTGTACCCTTGTTGCTTCTCAAGACGAGTAGCTGTACCCTTGTTGCTTCTCAAGACGAGTAGCTGCACCCTACTTCGTTCTCAAGACGAGTAGCTGCACCCTACTTCGTTCTCAAGACGAGTAGCTGTACCCTAGTTGCTTCTCAAGACGAGTAGCTGTATCCTAATTGCTTCTCAAGACGAGTAGCTGTACCCTTGTTGCTTCTCAAGACGAGTAGCTGTACCCTTGTTGCTTCTCAAGACGAGTAGCTGCACCCTACTTCGTTCTCAAGACGAGTAGCTGCACCCTACTTCGTTCTCAAGACGAATAGCTCTACCCTAGTTGCTTCTCAAGACGAGTAGCTGTACCCTAGTTGCTTCTCAAGATGAGTAGCTCTGTTACATTTCAAAACGAATAGTTTTACCTCTGTTACTTTTCAAAACTAGTAGCTGTAGTCTAGTTCTGAAGGCGAGTAGGTACTACCTTGATAATTTTTTGAAAAACTGAGCTGTATCTCGATTATTTTTCATGACAAGTAAATGTGCCCTAGTTACTTTTGAAGACGAGGAATTATACACTACTTGCTTGTCAAGGTGAGTAGCTGTACTTCTGTTACTTTTGACATAGTGGTTCGGATCCCACTTTAAACTGTAGGTCCAGTCCCGATTAGCCTTACTGTGCATAAAGTAGACTTAAAACACCAAATCAAATCAATGTTACTTTCGAAAACTAATAACTGTACTCTAGTTACTTTTGAAGATTAGCAGGTACACCCCTGTTACTTTTGAAAAATCTAAATTACTTTTGAAGACGTGTAGATTTACCTCATGTGCTTTTCTGTACACGATCCACTTGAAAAAGAAATGACAGGAAAGGTTCGTTCCGTCACTGTATGATAAATTGGATAATGATATTGGTATCAGGCTAGATTATCAGAGTCGGGTGGATAACCGAAGACGCATCCTAACTATCGGAGTATAAGTGGATAATCAATGTGAGGGACAATATGGATATTCTTGCTGACAATCCAAAGACAAAATTCTTTCCTCGACCAGGTTTGCGTTGAAATGTCAAAGGAGATATGAAGTTTGCCGTAGCCTGTCGGCGTGTGTTCGAATCCTTGTACGGGAGACATTTACATAGAGGTGTTTGCGGAAGGAACTGCTGATTCTAGGCGATCGATCCGAACTCCAGGAGAGCTGGCGTTTTGCCTCCGCCCCACTGGCTCCCGAAAATATTTCCGTACTTCCCCACCTTCTTCCCAAGTAAGCCCCCTTGCGACACGCGGTTAAAGGGTAACTGGCGAGACGTCACAGTTTTTGCGCGCCTGAGAAACAAAAGAGCGTTTTGAGCTCGTATTTAGGAACTCTCACGTTCACACATGCTCTTTAATTACTTGACTCAACGGTCAAATTAGCTACGATAACTTTTACAGCAGAAGAATATCTGGATAAACTCCGCGCGAGTCTATTGCCTGACGTCACACAGCATGCCCCTCCCACTCTATGCTTTTCGACCTTCAGAGCATGCGCAAAGGCTACGGCGCATGTGCAAAGGCTACAACGCATGCGCAAAGGATCATGGCGCATGACAATAAGGTTATGGCGCTCTCACAGTGTTGCCTGAACGTGGATTTAGATTTTTTGCTGGGAAATGCGGACAGAATTTTAAGTAAGAAAAGAAAAGGGGAAAAATAACAAAATTTCCGGAAAATTTGAACACATGAGTCTCAATATTAGTACCCATTAGTTCTAGTTTAATATCCATAATTTTGTATATTTTACGCCGCTTTACTACATCATCGTTTAGTAGCGACGATGAGGATGAATGATAAACCCATGAAGTTTGTGATAGAAAGATCACAACTATACACTCACCGGCACTTCTGGGATACAACAATCCCATTGAAAGTCCATTTCATGCGATTGAGACAACCTAGAAATGTTCGTGACCGTACATTCATGCCTGACCAGAGTTTTCAACTTGCAACATTTGTTTCAGTAGCGATAAGCGTAACAAAAATGCTACTACTCTACAATATTACTTCTTATTATTATTATTACATAATTTCTTTTGGTGCAGGAGAGAATTAGGTTAAAGGGAAATTTTGACGCTTGAAAGGGGAAATTATGCTATCAAATTCTGACAACACTGGTTGATTTTTTTCCCGCAACACACTGTAGTCTAGGATCATCGGCATATTGGTCGTGAGAAAGCTGGACTGGTGCAACCCAGTTCTGCTTCTGGCTGAACAAGTTTGTTTTCATGTTAAGTTCTCAGTTCCTGAATATCGAATAAAGCATAATGCGGGACATCAGTGCCTACATTTTCAAATTAAATTAGGTAAATTTGCTCGTAATTGATATTCAATTACTTGTCTCTCTAAAAGTAATGGATGTAGAGCTACTAGTTTTGAAAACAGTTCGGGTACATGTACTCGTCTTCAAAACTAACTCATGTACAACTAATTGTCTTCAAAATTAACCAAGCTACACGTACCTGTTTTCAAAATTAACTTGAGTACAACTACTGTCTACTAGTTTCGAAAACTAGCAGAGGTGCCTACAGCTATTCGTCTTGAAAAGTGACTTGTGTACAACTACTCGTCTTCAAACGTAACTAGAGTACAACTAATTGTTTCGAAAAGTAGCACAGGTACAGCTATTTGTCTTCAAAAGTGACTCGTGTACAAATAACTAGTCGTCTTCAAAAGTGACTCATCTACAACTACTAGTCTTCAAATGTGACTCATCTACAGTTACTCGTCTTCAAAAGTGACTCATCTACAGTTACTCGTCTTCAAAAGTGACTCATCTACAATTACTCGTCTTCAAAATTGACTCATCTACAATTACTCGTCTTCAAAAGTGACTCGTCTACAATTACTCATCTTCAAAAGTGACTCATCTACAACTACTCGTCTTCAAAAGTACTCGTATACAAGTAATAATCTTCAAAAGTGACTCGTGTACAAGTACTCGTCCTCAAAAGCGACTCGTGTACAAGTACTCGTCTTCAAAAGCGACTCGTGTACAAGTACTCGTCTTCAAAAGCGACTCGTGAATGATTTGGGTTGATTTAATTCGCTTACTTGTTGAGGAGATACTCGCAAAGAACAGCCATGCACAAACCGGGATTCCAACCCTCGACCCGTGGCGTCGTACCGACCTGTGCTAACAACTCCGTCACTGAGGTAAGGTAAAAGTGTCACTTTAGCAAACAAATATCGCTTTACTGTTCAAAATTACAAGAACGCATATTTCACTAATTATCTACATGTTGTTACAGGGCAAAGTTTGTTGAGAAGTGTTCATCTGTTTGCCTGAAAACGTCAGCGACCTAATTTATTTAGTTTCTCAACAGGGTAAAAGCGCTGGTTATTGCACTTTCCCTATGGACCGTAAAAAATGTTCACTTCGAAAAGCTGGAAGTTCCAGGAAGACCGCATACCTAATAAAAGGCCTTTCAGAGCTGGCAGTTTGGGGGGGGGGGGGAGGAGGTGACTAATGAAATCCAATGGGAATAAACCACGCGGATCCCAATAACCAGCGACCTTGGAATCGAATTGCCCGCAGCAATTCTGTATAATTAAATTAAAGCTCACCGACGGGTATTTGGGCAGGGATATTTTTGTTCGGTCGCTTGGTCATTGAATTCGGTGTCTGCAACTGCCGTGCTCTAGTTCATTATTTCCTTTGTTTTCTCTTGTGATTTTCTTTCCTTTCTTTCCCTGGTTCTTTCCTCTTCTTACCCTTGCTCCCTCTCAGTTTTCTGCTTGTCCTTCTTTTCCCTTATTTTTCTTCTTTCATCTACTTCTTTCTTATTTTCTCTTATCATTTCCATTTTTCTTTCTATCGCTGCCTACTACTCCTTGATTTCCTTTCGCTTGCCGCCTCCATTTTTCTCTGCTTACCTCTATATCTTTCCACCACTTGTTTCCTCTACATATTTTTGTCTGAACCTCTTTATACCACTTGTCGCCCATACATCTTTTTGGCTCTACCCATTTCTACCACTTGTCTCCCCTACGTCTTTTTGGCTCTACCTATTTCTACCACTTGTCGCTTCTACATATTTTTGGCTCTACCACTTGTCACCTCTACGGTTGGCTCTCCTTCCTTCTTCCACTTCTCCCCTCTACGTCTTTTTGGCTCTACCCATTTTTACGACTTGTCGCCTCTACATCTTTTTGGCTCTACCTATTTCTACCACTTATCGCCTCTACATCTTTTTGGCTCTACCTATTTCTACCATTTGTTGCTACTACGTCTTTTTGGCTCTACCTATTTCTACCACTTGTTGCTACTACGTCTTTTTGGCTCTACCTATTTGTACCACTTGTCGCCTCTACATATTTTGTCTGAACCTCTTTCTACCACTTCTCGCCTCTACATCTTTTTGGCTCTACCTATTTCTACCACTTGTTGCTTCTACATATTTTTGACTCTACCACTTGTCACCTCTACAGCTGGCTCTCCTTCCTTCTTCCATTTGTCGCCTCTACATATTTTTGGCTCTACCTATTTCTACCATTTGTCGCTTCTATATCTTTTTGGCTCCACAAATTCCTACCACTTGTCACCGCTACGTCTTTTTGGCTCTACCCATTTCTACCACTTGCCGCCTCTACATCGTTTTGGCTCTGCCTATTTCTACCGCTTGTCGCCTCTACGTCCTTTTGGTTCTACCCATTTCTACCACTTGTCGCCAGTACATCTTTTTGGCTCTACCCATTTCTACCACTTGTCGTCTCTACGACTTTTAGGCTCTACCCCTTTCTTCCACTTGGTGACTCTACAACATTTTGGCTCTACCACTTTCTATCTTCTGCCGTATCTTCCTCTTTTAATAGCTGTCACCAATTTTCTTCCATTATTTCGCTCTCTCCATCTGTCTCTTCTTAACTCTACATCTTTCTCCTGTCTCCTCTACAGCCTTCTCTTGTATCCTGCCTCCTAGTTAGCACAGTGCGATCATCTTCGCCATGTAATCAAAGGATTGTGAGTGCTATACCTGGTGGAGGCACAGAGTGGTTCGGATCTCACTTTGAACTGTTGGTCCTGTCCTGATTAGCCTACATGTGCATATATGTTGAGATAAAAATCCAAACTCAGATAGAGCAAGAATGAAACAGAATAAGTAGCGAGAGAGTAATACACAGAAGGAAAATGAATGGAAGGAAACACGGAAAGAAAGAGGCAGAGAAACAGATAAGGAGAAGAAAGATGGGGAAATGAGACACTGAAGATAAAAAGATAAAGTTAAAACAGAAATAGGGAACGAAACAACGAAAGAAGTAAAGTGGCAGATAAACAGAGAAGGACATAGAGGGAGAGAGAAATAAGACATAGAATTAAAAGAGAGAGAAAGTAATGAACAGAGGAAATACAAATAATAAACAGGGAAGAAAGAAAAGTGAAGATTTAGAAATTGAGGAAACCGGGAAAGATAGAAACAAACAGAGAAAGGAAGAAGAGGGAGAGAAGGTACAGAGAGATAGAGAAATGAGACAAACTAAAGAGCTAGTAAATAATAAACAGAGAAAAATAGAAGATAGAAAGAGAAAGTTAAAGGCATAAAAATAAATGAAGAAACGCAGAGAAAGAGAACAATAGGAAGACACCAGAGAAAAAATAAATTATCAGAAGCCACGACTATCGATGAAAAGCCCACCTGAACGGAACCTCTGCTGACGACACTGCTCCGGTACGGTCTCAGCACCATCAGTCCGGGAACTTTTTAGACGCACCTTGAATACGAAAAGAAAAGTTTCGACTCCTGACGAGATCCATTTCACTCTCGACTTCCGACGGTCCGGAAGGGACCAAGTTTTAGTTTATATCCTAAGGGAGACACACCATGGGGACAAGGAGAAGGTAGGGGGTGAAATTAAGCCAACATTTTCTGATCACGTAAGTTTGTTTTGTGCCAACGAGAGGAGACCAGTTCGTATTGGTAACTACGGGGCTGGTCAACAAGATCCTTCGCAAAGCACTTATGCTGCTTCCTTGAAAGCCTAGAACAAGACGAAGAAGAAAAAATACAATGACGCCAGACGTGAAATTGACAACTAACAAGAGACGTGCTTTTATTCCCGCACTCATCCCTCCATCTTTGCTTTTTCTTTGTTCCCGTAAGACCCAATTGAATTGCTGTTCGTTACTGAGAACGGTTCGCGATAACCAACTTTAGCGGCCCTCTTTGATCTTTGGAGCGCGCCCCGGTTTTTCGACCTACGCCCACCTCCCCCCTTTCTCTCCGCAGTCGACTTATTAAAGCCAATTTGGAGCGACTTCTCTTCGGGAAAGAGTCGAGTGTAAAAATTAATTGTGTTGAGATAAAAGCGCGTAGGAAGGGGAGTTAGAGCCCCTCCAAGGCTTCCTCACCAGCATTTTAATTTCCTTCCCTGGTCCCCAAATAAATGTTGACGTGTTGATATCCTGCGAGTTATGCTTTCTGTTACACGCGTGCGCTACCGTGGTTCCATACCTCTCAAGGCGATGTTTTTCAGTACACTTGCGTGTTTCCTATACTCTGTCCCGGGGATCTCTGAAGCGAGCGAACGAAAGCAAGTCCCTGAGCAAACAGTGACCCGAGAGGGCTCGACCAATGAACAACTGCGAGGGAACGGGATTGCGTGGAGGGGAAAACGCGTCTGCGGTTACCAGCTTCTGCGCTGCGTGTACTGCTTCGCTCCGCCCACTCGCTTTCTTCCCTTCTCTAGCTTTCTGCCTGGCCTAGCTCCACAGATTCCCGGGATAGAGTATAGATAGCTCTAGTTGTTTGAGCATTTAAGTCCACTTTATACACAGATAGGCTAAACAGGACTGGGCCTACAGTTTAAAGTGGGATCAGTACCACCCTGCAATGTACCTCCACCAGAAATTGAACCCGAGGCCTCTTCGCTACAAGACGGCGACGTTACCACTACGCCATCGGCAAACCATAGCTCTAGTGGTTATATGAATGTTTGGTGTCTTTTTTGTATCATTATATGATCAATATAGCGAGCTCTGTGGCGCAGTGGCTAGCGTACATCGCTACGAAGACAGGGATCCTGGGTTCTACTCATCAGTACAACCACATCGTCACAATTATCCTAGAAAAGTAGAAAATGGACGTAAAATAACGAACACACACACAAGAATACAGATTACAAAAATTTTTATCGTTATCTATAATTTAATAACAAACTATCCAACATTATAATAGTCCAGGAAACAAAGGCAAAAAATGGGCTGTTGCCGGAAATAATTATGGGAAACCTGAATTTTTTTGTGTATTGTTGTTAGACCAGTATAAGAGATGTATTTTCCCAAATGTCTCCGTCCCCCCCCCCCCCTACGCTCCCTGAACATTCAATATGCAGTGTTTTAGGAAAACGTCCATATCTCTGAAAGTAGTGGACATATCGGGACAATCTTTTTTCAGTTTCAGTGCCAACATTACTCTCTATAAATTTGGTCCTCTTCATTTTTTCAATATTCCCCATGGTTTTTGAGTAATTTTAAGACAAAATGGAATAAATGTAAATTTTTATACTTATTTTTTTTCTTTTTGGCACTGTATTTTCGTTACGAATGATAATATTAGAAAATTATCCAAACAAAAGTTGTAGAGTAGAAAATTATCATTAATTTGATACCAATGATAACAAGCTTGCTACTAAAAATTGCCATGTAGTGAGTACAGTTTGAACGCATACGAGCGCTCCCTTACGTCGCTACGTTTCTCAAAAATGCTCACGTTTTGATGTTTTTTGTCCATATGTGCTACATTTGAACAATATTTTTAATATTTTGTAAAATGTTAAAGTAGCCCATGTGCTGTAGATGGATAGAGTATATAATTTTAATTATCTTATTTTGAAAATATTAAAATGACATGCATCAAATATTTGCATTAGTTAATAACCCGTGCCTCGACAGCCCTTGAAGGGCCTAGGCCCATCTCCCGACTGCCAGTCTTCCTCCCACAATCCTACCTAGAGGTGAAATAAGTGAAGTGAAATTAGCCAAACCAATCCAAAGAAATGTTGAGATGGTATGTTTAACAAATACAACGGTTATTCTTCCATATACTCCTGTCATCTCTCCAGCACTGTTAACCTAGAGCTACTAATAAGTATGGGTCGGACGTTTTTTTTCCTCCTAGTTTCCGAAGACGAGGCCAAACATAATATATGTTCATTTTGGGTCATTGTACTACGGGCGTTCAATATATAAGTCTCCCTGTGCTATAAAATATTGTATAAAGCAATGCCATTAAAAAGAAGCACATGGTTGACAAGCGCCATCCTTCGTCTACAAGGAACAACAATCGATTCGTTCTCAGACGTGAAGGCGCATGCGCTCAAGGGCGAAAAGTAAATGCTTGTTCGGAAAACACGGGCTCGCGTCATATGGAGTTCAGAAGCATGGATGCTAAGGGCGTTCTGCTTATGGACGTTTTGGAACGAGGAAGAACAATTAATGCTGACCGTTGTTGTCAAACATTGGATAAACTGAAAAACGCAATTCGACATAAGCGACCATTTCTCCTGTCAGATGGTGTCATTCTTCTTGACGATAACGCTCGCCCCCACTCAGCAGTGCAAACACAACACAAAATTGAAGAATTGGGGTGGGAACGGCTGCCTCACCCTCCATACAGCCCCGATTTAGCACCGAGTGATTTCCATCTTTTTCCGGTGTTAAAGTCTGAATTGCAAGGTTACCGTTTCGAAACAGATGAAGCGTAATGTGAGAATAGTGCTCAATAGCCACTTGCAAAGGGTATGGACAAATTGGTGCAACGGTGGGACAAATGCCTGAATCTCTATGGGGATTATGTGGAGAAGTGAGGAAGGATCCTCCTACACATGTACGTATAGTTTTCTAATGTATCTTAAAAATATTTTTTTTGCAGCATACGGAAACTTATATATTGAACGACCCACGTAGGCCAGAAAAAGGTGGGTTTTATTTGTCCTTTTTTGCCTTTTTCGGCGTTTTTTGGCTTATTGGTCCTTTCTTAGCCTTTTTTATGTCTTAACAGCCTTTTTTCTTCCAAATTCACCTCCTTTCGACTACGTTTTTACTGCCCATTCTCAATTCGAATCATCATCAGTTCATCACTTCTTAAACATCCTTTCTGTAGTGAAGAAGTAAAAAAAGAAAGAAATACATTTGAACCATCCCTGAAACGAGAGAAAAACATTTTTCGACTGAAAGAAGATGCATTTCATTCATATAGTTTTTTCGCACTGTGTTCCATACCACCAGATTTTTTTTTATTCATTAAATATGTAATTAAAACTGAAGTTATTAATTAATTTGGATCACATTTATAAGTCCTTTTTTCAGTTTTTAGGTCCTTCTTTTTATATTCTTAGGTCTTTTTTGGCAATTTATAGGTCCTCAACTTCCGAGCTCTACTAATAAGCGACATTAATTAAATCAAGTGACCAATCAACGTCTGAGGACGGTTACAGATGTGGCCATGAACATTCTTTACTTAAAATGGTGTAAATAAGCACGACTTTTGTTTTAAATGTACTTGAAGCACAGATTGACTAATTGGGACTGTCACAATTCAGAATGGAATCCGTGGCGCTGCCCCTGTAGACCTGAGACACTTCCATCACAAGGGGACAGCGTTAACCACTACGCCAAAAAGCCGTAGTCGTGGGAATCGAACCTGCGACCTCGTTGTTTTCTATATTTCGTTCTGTTGTTATTCTACGTCTGTTGTCTGTTCTACATCTTGGGTTAATCGCAACCCTTGGCGAGGGTTCGAACACAGTAACTTTGACTTCGCAGCGCCTTAAGCTCACTACTCCACCACGAGCTTGTCATGGCCTTATAATAAAAACAAGCCCCCGGCAGAAAATTCTATACGTGATCAACGTGAAAAGCAAGCCGCTGCTCGTTATATTTAGATATGACCCCCCTTAACCCCCCTCTGCTGTGGATTTAACGAGTTGCAGTTGGCACAGCATCCGAAACCTAAATCTGGCTTTCGCTCCAACCACGAGACAGAACCAGCAAAAGCTGAGATGGTAGAGTGTTTTCTGGAGTATTGGAATCATTGGTACAAAACATAGTAAGTTGGCAACAACATCCGCGCTTAGTGCACACTTAACGCAGCTAAGAGCGACTGAAGTAGCTACTGATCGGTAAACTTACTTGCAAGATGGAAGACGTTTTGTTTATTTCTCTGGCTCGCTTGAGACATGTCCTTAAGTAACACCGTGGAGAGGGAACGCGCTTGGATCACTTTCAAATTTGAGACTTTCTTTGTCGGTTCTCGTAGGTTTTCGAAAATATTTAGAGTACTCGAAGATTCTAAATACCCGTCACTGTTCTTTTTATATGCTAGCTGGTTTACTTCTCCTCATTGTTTCTTTACTTATTATCTCTTCTTTTCTGCTTTCTCTCGTCTCCATCCTTCATTCCACCTGTTTCTTTCTGCTCTTCTTGTTCCAATCCGTCTTTGTTTCACTTCTCTCTCTCCCTCCTTATCTCCTGTAACCTTCTTTGTTTCCTCTCTCTGCTTGTTCCATTTCTCTCTATCTCCAGTTTCTTTTCTCCACTTGTTTCATATTTCTCTTCTTTAATTTCTCTGTATCCTGTCTCTTTCTTATCTTCAATCTTCTTGCTTCATGAATGTTTGTTCCATTTTTCTCTATCTTCTATCTTCATCGTTGTCTCTTCTGTCTTATTGTTTCATTTCTCCCTCGCCATATCTTCTCTCTCGCTCTCTTTGTTTCATTTCTCTGTTTCCTGTCACTTCTCCCTCCTTGTTTCATCTCTCATTGTTACATTTTCTCTCTATCTCATTTTTTCTCTCTTCTCCCCCATTCTTCCATTTCTCTCTGTCTCTATATTTGTCTCTCTCTCCTCTCTCGCTTTGTTCCATTTCTTTGTCTATCTACTGTCTCTTTTCTTTCCTTGTTTCATTTCTTTGTTCCCTTTCTCTTTTCTGTCCTTTTTGTTGTCTCTTATCTCTCTTTAGTCTCACCTCTGTGCGCGTGTTTTTTCTACATTCATCTCCCAGTTTTCTCAATCTCTCACACTGTCTCTTTCTATCAATATTTTTCCCCAGGTGTCCGGTTCTTTCTTTTTATTTTTCTCTCTCCTTTCATTTCTCTCCCAGTTTCGTTCTTTCTGTCACGCTCATGTTTGTCTCCTTTCTTTCTCTCACTTCTTCTGCCAAGATTCCACTCTGTGTTTCTGTGCTTGTTCTCCCACTCTGCCCGTGTGTCTGTCTTTTCCCTCTCCCCTCTGTGTGTGTGCAGTTTGATTTGTGTGTGTTCGTCCTCGTGGGCGCGAAAACAGTAACGTATTTACAATTACAACTCTGGTATTTTTTTCTTTCACCTTCTTCTTGTCTAGCTAGCAGCAATTTTATCCAAGACGGGGGTAACGAAATTCAACTTCTGCAAGGGAATTTCTTCGCAATAACCTCACCGTCGCTTCCTACAGTGGAAATTCGAATCATCAACCCCCCAACGCCAACATGTCCGGTAATTCACCAATCAATTTGCCAATTCCACCCCCGGTGCATCCTGGGAAACAATGTTCGAGGAGGCCTGGAAAATCTCATCGGAAACGAACGAGGAACAAAAAAAAGAAGAAATAAGCCCCTCTAGGTATAAGAAGACAGAACCTTACGGAAGCTGCGAATTCAATCAACAGCCTTTCAGGATAACAGGGAAGCAGAGAGGGGGGCCTGTAAACAGATCCCCTGAGTTAAGGGGCCCCCGATTGAGGCAATTCCTCCACAGTTGTGCCATGATCATGTGGCGAGGGTTCGTCGGAGCGCATGGCCTTGTACTAGAGAGCCCGGCTCTGGCTGTGATCAATACAATGCTACAGAGAGAGAGAGAGAGAAGGGCTTGGGTTCCGTCCAAGGTTTTCCCGGCTGCGTGACGAGCACAGATAGTGTTTCCACCGGTGGCGCACTGCGCTATCCCCCACCCAGCCTCCCCTTTTCAGGTATAGCAGTATGTACTTGACTGAGCCCCCTTCCTCGCAGTATTTATTGCTACGGAAATAACCCGTTCTTAATTCTGCACAATGCTGAAAATCGTTGGGAAATATAGCCGGCCTCTGTTATGTAGTGGTTAGCGTATGGCGCAGCGAGCGCGGGTGCTTCTTGTGAAACTGCTTCCTTACATTTCCCACGCATATAACTCCACGCACTTAGATTCCAGATGCGGATACTGGGCCTATATCCTCAATTCTTCACTCATCGACATCGTCACGGTTAGCTTGGAGGTAGGAAAGCGACTTAGGTGGGCAGGCCATGTGGCACGAATGGGAGAGGAAAGAAGAGTTCACAGGATTCTTGTTGGGAAACCTGATGGTAAGAGACCTGTAGGAAGGCCAAGACGAAGATGGATGGACAACGTTGAGATGGACCTAAAGGAAATCGGTAGGGATGGAAAAGAGTATATAGATCTTTCTCAAGATAGGGACAGATGGAAGGCCTGTGTTGCTGCAGCCATGAACCTTCGGGTTTAAGAAGGCTAGAGAGTTAGTTAGTTCATATGAAAAAGTGACGTGCTGGAAAAGAGGCTTTTACACTTCCAATTATTTATTTATCTAGAACTGCACGGAAAAATTTACTCTTTCTGGGTATGGAATATTTATTTTTTCCAGAGCTTAGGAACCAATGCAGAAATATAGTCCTCACCACCAGCCATGGTTACAAGATGAAAATACGGAACGAAGTCGCAATCATAAGTTGAAAATAAGGTACAGAATTGTAAAAACACAGTATATACATCTCCACCCACTTTTTAATCTCCAGAATATTTTTTTCTTATGAAAAAAATACCAAGATATACGCGTACTGTCCATGAAGAAGACACGTTGTTATTCTTGTGCTTCAGTTCTTTAGCATGCTGCATTATAACGCAGTGGCCTCCATGTGCTATTGAAAATTCTTTGTTGCAGTGTTTGCAACCTGCTTTTATATTTATTAGCACAATCCTTCAACCAAGTGTGAAAAATATTCCTCCAACCGTGGCTTGCGAAATATGCACAGCAGTTTTGTATTTGTCGTATCAGAAGACTTTACGTTTACCACTAATTTTGAAACACGTTCAAGGAAACTTACAACAGCACCACGTTCGAGGGAAGAAATTAGAAATTCTGCAGAGTAGTTAGCGGTTACAAGATGTGAAACAGGTGAAGAGGCAAAACTGCAATTTAATATCAGTTCCACAATGCACACCACGGGACATGTTACTTACATAACGGACTGTTCCTTAAAATATCAGAAGCCTGGCAACCCTGCCATCATCTTCTTGGGCACGCCACTGTTCGATTTTTTCCATCCCTTTTAGCCATTCCTTATCATAAACAATTTGACAGTACAAAATTAACTCTCACTATTTCAATTAAAATTCAAAACTGGCTTCTACTGTGATCGTAGTAAAGTTGTTGTTGTTTGGAAACCTCAACCCATTGTTGAACAAATACGTATCGCCCATCTTGATTGTTGGTGGCAAAGAGAAACGGACAATGTAATCCGTTTCCTAGGATTCGAGTATTTTAAACATACGTAATTCTACTTGTAAAAACTTGAAAATGAATTTGAATAGTATTTATGCAGTTGTATTGGAACTGACAACGTGCAGTCAGTCTATTGGTAAGTATAGTAATAACACCAGTATTATTTTCCAATAATATAATTATGTCAACAGCTACTTTATGTTTTGAATTAATTTCAATATCCAGAAGAAATACGACGACGTCATCACTTTCGAGCTCTGGATAATAATATAGAAAAATTCAGCGTTTGGTCGACAAAATAACATTTAGACTCTGACTGAATAGATAGTCGTCTTCCAACGTCATGAAAGGACGCAATTTTAATAGTTTACATCTATGCGGTAGATGTCTCTAGAGTAGCTGAAGTGGCTTTCCGGTTGAGCAAATTGAATGTGAATCTCCCAACTGTCAGTGGGGAAGGAACTGTGTATTGTTGGGAAATAAACCATCTTTTGGCGAGGAAGAAACCGACCTCATGCAGAGAAGAAATAGTCGATCTGCGAGGAAGAAACCGGCTACATCCGAAGACGGAATAGTCGATCTGCGAGGAAGAAACCGGCTACATCCGAAGAAGGAACGGTCGATCTGCGAGGAAGAAACCGGCTACATCCGAAGAAGGAACGGTCGATCTGCGAGGAAGAAACCGGCTACATCCGAAGACGGAAAAGTCGATCTGCGAGGAAGAAACCGGCTACATCCGAAGACGGAATAGTCGATCTGCGAGGAAGAAACCGGCTACATCCGAAGACGGAATAGTCTATCTGCGAGGAAGAAACCGGCTAAATCCGAAGAAGGAATAGTCGATCTGCGAGGAAGAAACAGGCTACATCCGAAGACGGAATAGTCGATCTGCGAGGAAGAAACCGGCTACATCCGAAGAAGGAATAGTCGATCTGCGAGGAAGAAACCGGCTACATCCGAAGACGGAATAGTCGATCTGCGAGGAAGAAACCGGCTAAATCCGAAGAAGGAATAGTCGATCTGCGAGGAAGAAACCGGCTAAATCCGAAGAAGGAATAGTCGATCTGCGAGGAAGAAACAGGCTACATCCGAAGACGGAATAGTCGATCTGCGAGGAAGAAACAGGCTACATCCGAAGACGGAATAGTCGATCTGCGAGGAAGAAACCGGCTACATCCGAAGAAGGAATAGTCGATCTGCGAGGAAGAAACCGGGTACATCCGAAGAAGGAATAGTCGATCTGCGAGGAAGAAACAGGCTACATCCGAAGACGGAAGAGTCGATCTGCGAGGAAGAAACCGGCTACATCCAAAGAAGGAACGGTCGATCTGCGAGGAAGAAACCGGCTACATCCGAAGAAGGAACGGTCGATCTGCGAGGAAGAAACCGGCTACATCCGAAGAAGGAACGGTCGATCTGCGAGGAAGAAACCGGCTACATCCGAAGAAGGAACAGTCGATCTGCGAGGAAGAAACCGGCTACATCCGAAGAAGGAACGGTCGATCTGCGAGGAAGAAACCGGCTACATCCGAAGAAGGAACGGTCGATCTGCGAGGAAGAAACCGGCTACATCCGAAGAAGGAACGGTCGATCTGCGAGGAAGAAACCGGCTACATCCGAAGAAGGAACGGTCGATCTGCGAGGAAGAAACCGGCTACATCCAAAGAAGGAACGGTCGATCTGCGAGGAAGAAACCGGCTACATCCGAAGAAGGAACGGTCGATCTGCGAGGAAGAAACCGGCTACATCCGAAGAAGGAACGGTCGATCTGCGAGGAAGAAACCGGCTACATCCGAAGAAGGAACGGTCGATCTGCGAGGAAGAAACCGGCTACATCCGAAGAAGGAACGGTCGATCTGCGAGGAAGAAACCGGCTACATCCGAAGAAGGAACGGTCGATCTGCGAGGAAGAAACCGGCTACATCCAAAGAAGGAACGGTCGATCTGCGAGGAAGAAACCGGCTACATCCGAAGAAGGAACGGTCGATCTGCGAGGAAGAAACCGGCTACATCCGAAGAAGGAACGGTCGATCTGCGAGGAAGAAACCGGCTACATCCGAAGAAGGAACGGTCGATCTGCGAGGAAGAAACCGGCTACATCCAAAGAAGGAACGGTCGATCTGCGAGGAAGAAACCGGCTACATCCGAAGAAGGAACGGTCGATCTGCGAGGAAGAAACCGGCTACATCCGAAGAAGGAACGGTCGATCTGCGAGGAAGAAACCGGCTACATCCGAAGAAGGAACGGTCGATCTGCGAGGAAGAAACCGGCTTTATCCAAAGAAGGAACGGTCGATCTGCGAGGAAGAAACCGGCTACATCCGAAGAAGGAACGGTCGATCTGCGAGGAAGAAACCGGCTACATCCGAAGAAGGAACGGTCGATCTGCGAGGAAGAAACCGGCTACATCCGAAGAAGGAACGGTCGATCTGCGAGGAAGAAACCGGCTACATCCGAAGAAGGAACGGTCGATCTGCGAGGAAGAAACCGGCTACATCCGAAGACGGAAAAGTCGATCTGCGAGGAAGAAACCGGCTACATCCGAAGACGGAATAGTCGATCTGCGAGGAAGAAACCGGCTACATCCGAAGACGGAATAGTCTATCTGCGAGGAAGAAACCGGCTAAATCCGAAGAAGGAATAGTCGATCTGCGAGGAAGAAACAGGCTACATCCGAAGACGGAATAGTCGATCTGCGAGGAAGAAACCGGCTACATCCGAAGAAGGAATAGTCGATCTGCGAGGAAGAAACCGGCTACATCCGAAGACGGAATAGTCGATCTGCGAGGAAGAAACCGGCTAAATCCGAAGAAGGAATAGTCGATCTGCGAGGAGGAAACAGGCTACATCCGAAGACGGAATAGTCGATCTGCGAGGAAGAAACCGGCTACATCCGAAGAAGGAATAGTCGATCTGCGAGGAAGAAACAGGCTACATCCGAAGACGGAATAGTCGATCTGCGAGGAAGAAACCGGCTACATCCGAAGAAGGAATAGTCGATCTGCGAGGAAGAAACCGGGTACATCCGAAGAAGGAATAGTCGATCTGCGAGGAAGAAACAGGCTACATCCGAAGACGGAATAGTCGATCTGCGAGGAAGAAACCGGCTACATCCGAAGAAGGAATAGTCGATCTGCGAGGAAGAAACCGGCTACATCCGAAGAAGGAATAGTCGATCTGCGAGGAAGAAACCGGATACATCCAAAGAAGGAATAGTCGATCTGCGAGGAAGAAACCGGCTACATCCAAAGAAGGAATAGTCGATCTGCGAGGAAGAAACCGGCTACATCCAAAGAAGGAATAGTCGATCTGCGAGGAAGAAACCGGCTACATCCAAAGAAGGAATAGTCGATCTGCGAGGAAGAAACCGGCTACATCCAAAGAAGGAATAGTCGATCTGCGAGGAAGAAACCGGCTACATCCAAAGAAGGAATAGTCGATCTGCGAGGAAGAAACCGGATACATCCAAAGAAGGAATAGTCGATCTGCGAGGAAGAAACCGGCTACATCCAAAGAAGGAATAGTCGATCTGCGAGGAAGAAACCGGCTACATCCAAAGAAGGAATAGTCGATCTGCGAGGAAGAAACCGGCTACATCCAAAGAAGGAATAGTCGATCTGCGAGGAAGAAACCGGCTACATCCAAAGAAGGAACGGTCGATCTGCGAGGAAGAAACCGGCTACATCCAAAGAAGGAACGGTCGATCTGCGAGGAAGAAACCGGCTACATCCAAAGAAGGAATAGTCGATATGCGAGGAAGAAACCGGCTACATCCAAAGAATGTAGCCGGTAGTTTTGGAGTCGAATATACTTTACTGGAATATTATCGAAAACATATACAAAGAATGGACAACAAAGTGCCTCATCTCTAAGGACTCTGAACCCAGCAATCCCCAGAATACAGGAATTAGTCAGACTTGTTATTTCTTCTCCATTTCTCATCGCCTTTCGTCAGCTACCGAAAAGTATATAAATATATTACTAAAACACGTAATGGCATTTAGATGTGAATTTTATACATGAAACTATTATCTTTTTAATGTCTTAATTTTTGCCCCCCCTCCTTCTCAGTCACGAAAATCATTGTTCATGTTGATTGATTTGCTTTATTTTATTTCGCTTTTTGTGCCACTTTAGGCTAATTTGAGAAGATGGGGATGAGTGATGTGATGAAATTGATGAATGGACCCTCAGAAACATCCATGCCCAGACCAGGATTTGAACCCGAGACCCCTGGCACAGTCGATACGACGAAACCAAACTAGAGACAGATTTTGTGTTGTATTGGATGTGTCAGCAGCCTTTACCTAGATATCTAAAGGGGTTATGGAACGATTTGTGTTCCAAGCCTCTGCTGGTGTACGGATCAGTGACGTGGTACAGCTTGGTAAGCTGGTAAAATAGAGCACTATCTACTAAAAAGAAGACGCTATAACTATAATCCTTAAAAAAAATCGTAGGCCATTGTATACAGGCAAAGTGCAAGTGGAAAGTAAAATTTCGAATTGGAACAAAACATGTATAAGATTATACTCAGAGCACGTTGCATTATAACTTATGGTCTGATAACTTTGGAGTGAAAGGACAGTGGACTATAGATAGAGCTATATTTTTATATTTTCATTTTGAGATATTTTTAAAGGTTCTACAATGGAGCAACATAAGTCTTGTAGGATCTGAATGTTTTTGTATCCCAAGTGTGGGGCGTTACCCCCACACCCCCTATACGCCTTCATGGCGTGGTGCTATGCACAGGGGAACACTTTACCTTTTAAGCGGGAATGAGATATAAAATTTATCACAAAACACACCATCAGGTAGAAACAATAATATATTTTATATTTCTCAGAGGTGAAAAACTTAACACAAGCACTAGTGTTGAACCAGGTACTCCTGGCTTTGTACCTCTTCGCCAAAGAGGCTGGGTGTAAGTAAACTGTTGTAATATACGAATGGCCTTTCTAGTTTAACTGAGTGCTAAGTATGGCGATTTATCTTTTTCAGAGGTCGTCCGAGCGATGAATTACGTCATCAGCAATGGGTGGGTCATGTACTGGGGAACGGCGAGATGGACGCCTGTGGAAGTGATGGAGGCTTACACCAACTGCCGCCAGTTCAACTGCGTCACCCCTATCTGCGAGCAGACCGAATACCATATGTTCTGCAGAGAGAAGACGGAGCTTTACATGCCGGAACTATACAACAAGATCGGTAAGTGTTAACAACGTGACATGTATTTCTGTTTTCGTTACTTTAAGTGAACGATCATAGCATCTAAGATAAGAATATGTAAACACAGAAGTGCACCCAACGCCTTGGCTTGATCACTGGTAGTTCAGCTCAGTTCAACTCGGAAAGAACTCAGCACTGTTTGAAGTTGCCGTTTAAGCTAAACAGAGATAATTAATGAACAATGAATTCAAAGATGGTACAGTAGGATCATGGTTTAAAGCTCAGTTCAACCAGTGACCGGTGAAGGCACTGTTTGACAGCTCATTTCTATCTAGGAATGGTGAAGCAGCGTTTGACAGCTTGCTTCTACCTAGGGATGGTGAAACACTGTTTGACAGTCCACTTCTACCTAGTAATTGTGAAGCACTGTTTGACAGTCCACTTCTACCTAGGATGGTGAAGCACTGTGTGACAGCTCACTTCTACCCTGGAATGGTGAAAGAATTAGGAATTGTGAAGTAATGTTTGACAGCTCACTTCTACCTAGGAATGAGGAAGCACTGTTTGACAGCTCACTTCTACCTAGGAATGATGAAGCACGGATTGGACGTACAGTTTAAAATGGGATCCTATCAACTTTATCGAGCCAGGGACCCCTTGAATGCAAGACAACGACGTTTCAGCTACACCATCGTGGAGGCCCGGAAGCACTGCTGAAAGCACACCACGCCCGAGGAACGACGAGGACACTGTTGGAGAGCTCACTACAGCCAATGAACTGTGAAGCACTGTTTGACAGATTAGTTCAACCTCGGAATAGCAGAGCACTACTTCAATTCTTAACAATATTTTTAATGAAGTTTGTCTATGGTTTCCGCTGGATACAATAAATGTTACGTTTGTTAGATTTTTCATTTGCCTTTGTTCATTTGTATCCCTGAAAATGATGACAATAAGTATTCCAAGAGGGAGGACGTCACGTGATAGTATTTATTGTTAAAATGTAATGTAGAATACCAAGTCTCCCCAGGCAGGAAGAATGCTCCCTAGAATTAGTCATGTAATCTCTACAAAATAATCACATTTGTAAAATTACCAAGAACTACATACATACTGATTCTTTGGCATAGCTCGTTGCATAGGTTCTGATATCTCACTTTAAATTGTACATCCAGTCCCGACTAGACTCTGTTAGTAAAGATAGGCCCTAAGAAGCCTTTGCTGGTTATTCCACAAGCTTAATGTTGTTTACATTCCTTACAGGGTCTCGTAGAACTTATTAGCAGCATTTTAGTTACAACTGCTTAAATTAGGTTCATTGAAGAAAATATGTTACGTTCAGTTGCTTGTATTAAGTTCGTAGTTCTCGCGTAATTAAAAAATGACAATGTTATTCAATGATTGCAACTTGGTAATAAAAATTTGAGAGTATGTATTTATTATCTGGAAATAAAGCTGTAAAATTTTATTGTGGAACTTTAAAAGTTAATGTCTCTCACCGTCGAATTCTTATATTTTTCGTTTATTTTCTCGGAATAACAAAATTTTGCGATTTGAAGAATTGTGTTCGAAATCTGAATATTTAATTAAAATTGTGATTAATTGTGCCCTGAATAACATTCATCAAATATATTATACGAGAGAAAAATCTGAGTAAACGCTCAAAGAAATTCTGTTTAAAATACGTACAAAGCAGAACAAAATTGGGAATACTTTTCCTTCTAATTCTTCCTCGAAAATTGTAGGAAGCCAAGGGTTAGACATGGTAAGTTGAAGATGGTCATATGTTCTTAATATGCAACTTTCTGAGTATCTATATTTCCTATGAAACTACTCTTTGTGTTTAGAATGAAATTTTGATTTTATGATATTCTTAAAACAAAATTAATTTATATCTCTTCAGAATATTGTGCTACAATTGTTTCAACAGTAATGACTTATATTTTATTAACATTTTTTACTCATGCATTATGTACTATTTTTGTATTGATAGTCACAATATGAAAGCAATTCATTTTTGTATATTTTCATGGTACGTGTTTATATCAAACCTCTAATGTTTGTCGAGTATAAAACAACTTTTTCCTTCAATTTGCTTATTTATATTTCGCTTCACTGGACAGTTTGCAAAAACTAAAATTTCATAGTTGAAGAAACACCAAGCATTGCCTTTGAATGTTATTAAATATTATTACAAGTATGTTTTGAAGAAAAATAAAAAAAACATGAAATCTTCTATAAAAAAAACTTATGATGTGAAATTCTCGAATATTTTAAAGAACTATACATATGAGAAAGCATTAGTTGAAAATTTTAAAAATTTGTAATTTATCTGCTTACTAGCTTGTCTAATGTAACATAATCTCATCATTTTTATGTTATGAGAAATAATTAATATTCTTTCCGTAATTGAAAATTTCCTGTTTTCACACAGGTGTTGGCCTCATGGCGTGGTCCCCTGTCGCAATGGGTTTGATATCCGGAAAGTTAGAAGATGGTGTCCCTCTCTTCGCCCGGGCTTCCTTCAAGGTAATGTGTAGCTGATTAGTAATTCAAATTTTTGGTAATAAAGAAACTTTCGTTCATGAATTATTTTTAATTTCGAGACCTCGCTTGGTGAAGAGCATCTATCGCTTCCCTTATCGATTAAGTGAGGCATCCATCCATTTTGCTGATGTAATTTGGAAAGTTTCTCATGTAATTATTTTTATTCACTAAGTGCTGGTGTTTTGTTTTCTGTCATAGCTTAGATCCTCTTAACTTGACAGTTTAGATAATTAGATTTAGACAGTCATTACTTTAATTTTTCATGTTCTCATTGAATATTTGAGACAAAAACTACATTTGGTAAATAATTTTCAACCAACCCTTAGCACATTGTAATGAAACGTATTTTGAACATGAAGGAAATATATTCAGAGAAGTATTCAAAACAAATTAGGCTTTTAAAAGAGGAAAAGAAATCATGCAAGTATCGGAACTCATAATACTTGGGCAGAAAAAGTTATACGAACAACAGAACCGTAGCCAAGGTGGGGTGATGTGGTAGCCCCGTCAGCCCGGGCGCCGAGACAAAGCAACAACGGAACAACCATATTAAATTATTATTATTATTATTATTGTCAGTTTGCAAGAAAATTATTTTTCATAAACTTCTAGGTCACTCGTAACAGTACAGTTTTTTAGTCCCAGCAAATTTGTACTTATTGCCTAAATCAATTATTGCACGCGATTTCTTCTCGATATAATTATATACCGAGTATTGGCATGTGTAGAGGCGATTTGGAAATTGGAAAAGAACAAATTAGAGAAATATGTGTTTTGATGAAGTATTTCCGAACACACATAATACAAGACAAATAATACCCATAAAATAATATTCTATTAATATTTAAATCACTAGCATCATTTTATAATACTGTTCTGTTTGAAAAATTATATTAACAATTTTCTAAATGTCGCAGTACACTACATAGTAACACACGTATATTATCCTCATAGTATAGGGAAAATATTTATAAATACTTATAAAATTATAGATTTTTACATTTCCAACTTTTCGTCACATGACAGTTTTGTGATGTAAATGAGCTTTCTAGAGTTACAAGACAAAGGAGCTTTGTTTTCTTACGGGATCGGGGAGTTGCTATTTACGGATGAATATTAATAAGAAGAGTAAATTATAATAACAAGCCCCACTGGGGAGGGGATGAATTCAGTACAGTGGGTGCTAAATTCTAATTTTTCCCGGGCATAGAGTTCTGTAGTTTCTTCTCGCTGTGACTAGTAGTAACTAACACATCTCAACTAAATGTAATTTTTGCACTAAATCAACAAATTCCTGAACATAACATGTTGTTTTGGAATTTATATTGCAATGTAAAGAGGATCATATCATTAGGTAATGGAAACACTATAAATAGAATTTGTTTCTTAAAAAAAGTCACTGTTAAGGAAGATACATAAAGTTAAAAAAAATGTAAATCTGAGCAACTTAATGAAAGAGGATGTACCATGCAATATCATAACTTACTGAAACGTTACAAATGTTCATTTTCTTATTAATATCCAACTCGTTGCATAATAATTGTTAGTTTGTCAAGAAGACAAGCAAATTTCTTAACAATTCATTTCGTTAAATCCAAAGAGAGTATGAAACTCAAAAGTATCTTATGAGAAGTTTTCTAATTTTCTGATATTTAATCATTTCATATTGAAATTTTACTAATATACTTTTATTAAAGTGGAATATTTTAATCTCGAATATAGTTCACCTACCGAAAAAACATTACACATTTTTCTCCAAAACAGTAACATAGATTCAATTACTATATTAATTTCCAAACTTTTAATACTTATCAATCTCTCTCGAATGCTTTTAATATAAGATGTAATAATTAAGTGTTAAAATAATTCATTCATTAAGTTTTTCGTACGTAAACTTTTTAATTAATGTTGCCGAGAGCCGCGCAATTTTATAAGAAATGATTGCAACAATGTGGCCGTAAGAATGGACACCTACTCACTAACACTGTTGACAACAATAATTGCTGTATGTGTCGTCAATTAAATTATTTGAAATACTCTTCAGTACAGTAATAAAGTCATTTAGCAAATGTATGCCATTTGTATTTTTCAAGGTGTTCATAAATTATGGAACCAATGACAAAAATATTTAAAAAAGTATATTAACACTTGTTTTAAAAGAATATAGATCTCTACACAGTTATATATTTTTTAATTATTTAATTACAATTAATTATTTAATCTAATTATTTATTGTCTAGTATATCGTGTAACATATGTCTATGTTTGAAACATCCAATAAAAACTACAGAAGAATTTCTAAAATTATCGTATATAAGAATCTAACTTATTCTGTGTATATACATCGCTTGGAACGTATGTTTTCATTAATGAGTACAATTCTGAGGAAATATTTATTAGAACATTAAACACATTTTCTGATAGAACTTAAATAGTAATTACATCGCTTCTAATACACAACAAAAATATGGATGCAATATAATACAGAATTGTCGAAACTATAATTTGAGATAAAGGTTATTGGAGATTTTTCACACCAGTATAGGGCTACAATGTTTTTATAAAAAAAAATCTATAGTTACGTATCAAATCCTAATCGATATATTGAATGCTAATTGCACATTCTTGTCAGTAATCTCTCTCTTAGGTGATCCTGAATTATTATGAGAATTTATGCAATAAGGATCATCGTCCTCAGTCCAGAATTTTGTATAAATGTAATTTTGTGTTATTTTCCGAAATATTCTAAGTCACTGCCAAACCTCCCATAGTGAATGTTTTACATTGAATGTCCTTTAATTACAGGACAAATATTCTACATTTAGTTGGACTGAGGACGAAACCCAGGCCGCAAATAAGGAGGTAAAATTTTTTCTCAGTAGCAAGTAATTCCCCTTCTCTTTTTTAATCACGTGGATATATTTCATGTCAGCCTCCAATGCGAGATGCATGTGACGTCAGCAAACTTTCTGTTGGAGCATGTTGAACAGGCATAAGGGCTGTTCCCTTCCTTTATGAAAATGGAAAGATTTTGTCAGTACACTATGCAATTAATATTTGGATGATCATATTTTCAGGTACATTTCCTCTGATTTGATTAGTTTTATTACAATATCATAATCAGATAACGAAGTTCATGCTCAGAAGGTTCTGTAATCTGCATACATAAACTTTCTTAATATATCAATACCTTATTAGCCTAAAAAACATATTATTTATATTACATGAGTCAAATGAAAACCTTAAGTCCTACTAAAATTACAGAATAGACTCACTGTATTCAGCTCAAATTTACATGGAGTATCAACTGCTATTTATAAGACAATCTCATGGCTGCAACACTGATCAAGTGAGCTTCAAAATGCCACTTTTGTTATTTTTAAAATGTCGCCTCCTATACACACTTGCACCAGTGAAGATGGATGCTTTCTTGCACTCTGTTAGTCTAAAACTTAGAGATTTCTCGGTAAATGATAATTCAGAATCTCTGTGAATGCTCACACCAGCAAGTTTACTAATGGAGGAGAAAGTTCGACAATGGCCTCAGTTCGGAGGCAGATTGGTGGAAAGGCCTTCGCAGGGGCTCATAAGTGACTGCACATGGATCCCAAATACTTATTATTCTTAAGGTATACAGGTACTAACTCAAAGTTGAAAATATGTGTAGATCAGTAATAAGTCTGTGCTAAAATGCAGCAAACTTGTGCAACCCTACATACAGAAATCCACTAGAAAGGAAACAAAAACAATTAAGGTTTCATTTGACTCTCCGTTGCAATTTAAAGTTACACTTCTAACTCAAACGTAACCTCATACAACGTTACATAGTGTGCCTAACCTATCTTGAGTTGTATTAGCTTCATCGTATTGTTGTCACACCAAGTTATTATACCACTTTCAGCAAAGTTTTCTAATTATTACAAATCCGTAGAAACCCATTAGTACCATTCTTCCTTAAACTAGTCTCTCGAAAACATGACAAAATCTTCCATTTTCACTTATTCATTTCTTCACTATTTTTAGGCTGTTGGTAGTACTCTTGTGATATTTTAGTATTCAGTAAAACAATTCACCTGTGTAATTACTGCTGTCCTCAGTTATTGGTCTATGGAACTTTGTAATTGTACTCTTGCATCTGTCGATCTTCGGATGTTTTTTTGCAAGTATTATTTTTCTTCAGCATTGTATGTCGTTGTTTGCTTTTCAAGACTATCACAATTCCTTGTATTAGCATATTTATTATACTTTGTTTTTGATGTTGTCAATATCAACTTCAGTGGTGAACGAAATATACATACATACATATACATAGCTGTCACCATATACTTGTTTGTGTAATGTATTGCACTTGTTTACATGAAGCTTGACAAACGCATCTTATTACATGAGAACATGTGATGTATTTTTTTTAGTACATTTCTTAAATTTTCACAGCTTGATTTACGTGTAATGATTTATTTGCATTTTGTGTGTTATTATTATTTTTGTTTTATTCGCAAAACTTGTTATGACGTCTTTTTGAACTATATATTTCAGTTTTATTCATAAATTCTGCTTGACTCAATGGCTATTCTATATATTATGTACAGCCAAATATTACGTAATTCATCACATTGATTTTTTTGCAACCTGATAATGTTATTGTACTTAATCTTTACTGTAATACTAGCTTCCCAATGCTTAAAGTGCTAAACGTATGTTTACAGCCACCTTTGGATGTAGGTTTTTTGCTTCATGGTACATGATATTATCATTTAGAAGTTGAATATCTAGATCTGTGAAAAGCATTATGAAACAAGCTGATTATAACTTTGTGTTTGAACTTCTTGCTTAAATTCTATGCGTTCTGTAACCTATATGCACTTATTTATTATTCCTTGCAATAATTATACAAAAATACGTGATTGTGATATTTTCCAGTTTGATGGATGCTTATTATTTATACTGCATGTGCTTGTAATTATACCTTAAAGTAAAGTTTATAATGTAATTAATGTAATAATAATGCTAAAACACTAAAAATATAATTTCCATAAAAATATGCTTATTCACATGTATGTTCAAATATTTTTGGTAAGTAATTATCACTGTCGATAATTATGAAGGCAAGGGAAAGGTATTGTACTAAAACGAAATAAGAACATTATCTTAGATATAACTGCAAAAATGAATGTTAATAATTTCATTCATTTCAATCCTAACTCTATTCGAAATCAACCTGATTCTGAAAATAGTGTAGTAAAATATTACAGTAAGTATCTACGGAATGTTTCGCCAGAAAAACCACTATTTTTTGTCATTATACAGAAGAATGACAGTCTGCCATTACAAAAAAACAAAAACAATCCCAAAATCTGTTATGTCACATGTTATATCCACAGGTCGTGCATTTCATATTTGATTTTTGAATATTACACACTATTCCAATCAAACCAGGAGAAATTTAGTTCAAAATATATTGTGAGTATCCTACAAGTGGGTACATATGGCCCATGTGTCTTAATCTTGTGCTTTCGCGCCAAGACTACTGACGTCCTTACTGGGTGTATCCAACAATCAGAACAGCAAACCGGCTACCAGAGTTGCCAAATTTCCTGTTGGCACTTGCCACCACTCATGTGCTGAAAATTTACTGTATTGAAGTTTGTGCAACATGAAAATGGTGCGTTTATTATTGTTGTTTTTGATGTTATAGTAGGTTTTTGTTTTTTATCCAAAAAAGATAGCACGTGTTATACGCAAACATTGTGGTTCAACGGAGCAAAAAATATCAAACTATAGTGTCAGAAATTCTCTATCAGACCACCGTGCGAGCAGGTTGAAACTTGATTCTGCAGAGCAGCAACATCACCCAATTGATGTCAAAATGTAGCGAACAACATACAGAGTTAGGACACCAGTTAGTTGGATGTAATAGTTGGAACTGTTGATTAGGCCATCATATCTTCATATTTCAAATGATGTTACCTGCAAAATGCCATACAGGAGTACAGTCACAAACGCTTGTGGGCTGTAATGTCACCATTGGAAGCAATGGTATTGTTACAACCCAGAGGTGTCCGTGATTGTACAATCTAACTTTCCTTGCTCAGTACGTTATCATTTCTTATTCTAGGATGCTGCACAAAGGTGTAACTTAGAAAAAACATATCTACAATTGCACACGTTGTTTGCTGTATCTGAAATCTCTGTGACGAACCTTTCAGGGCTACAAATGGCTGAAAGAGAGGCTTCAGCCCGAAGAGACCAGGCGGCAACAAGAGAAGCTGAGGGAGATATCGGGAGTGGCCGAGAAACTTGGCTGTACAGTGACGCAGCTGGCCATCGCCTGGTGCCTCAAGAACGAGAGTGTCCAGTGCCTACTTCTAGGAGCAGCAACCGTCGAACAGCTCTATGAAAACATCCAGAGTCTCCAGGTTAGCCAAAATGGTGCTCTTTAATTATATATTTGTACAGTCAGGAGTACAAATGAATTGGCATGACGGGGTGTGACAACCCTGATAGCTCCGGAACATGCGCGAGAAGTACACATTGCATAAGATGGAAGGGATTTTTGTCAGTGGAGGTGAAATATATTTTTTTCGTTGTAGATAATGTGATAACAGGGGAAACTTGTTTGCAGTAAGATTCTTACAAATTATACTTTGTTTTTGTGTCGGATACCAGATTATTTATTGCTGGCTCTATACAGTCATACACGGGAATAATAATCATAGTAATAACCAGAAAAATGCTTTAAACTAATATTAAAAAAAATGTTCATTTCCTCACACAAATATATTCCCCCAGTGTTCATTGCTCAACTGTTGCCGAAATAAATTTTAGATTTTTGCGAATTGTCATCACTTTCTGAAACACAGATAGGAGGGGGTGCTGATAAGTTTATAGCTTCGCCCAGAAGAAATGAGATTTGGTAAATGGTGTTAAGGTTTTTATTCAACATATTCTCTGGGGACACTAACACACTTGTACGACTTTTCTCGGAACTTCCGAAAACCTTCTAAGAAATGTCTTTGGATGCTCCTGAAATCACACGTTTTGCAGCACACATCAAAGCACATATACATCACATAAAAATATGTCCGATATAAATTCTGGATTTGCTTATGATGTAGAGCATAAAATTTTCTACAAATATAGTCTGGTAATATTTTCTCATGGAACCAAGGGTTTTCGAGACATAAGCTCGTTCTTGTGCAATCCAATGCACTGCTTTTTTTTCTATTTATTCTATATTTACGCGATTTCTCTTGCTACAGTTTGAAATGTTAAATTGTATCGCTTTTCTGTCTACAGAATTGTCAATGTTTCAGTTACTTATTTCTCCATTCATCAGTGGTCTGTAGACATTTTTCTTAAATAAAAATGATTTAATTTAATATAAAAAAGCCCGGATGTATGAAAAGACAGTAAAATACTACCCGCACCTTAGTAATGTTTTTTTGCCTTAGGTGTTGCCTCTTGTAGCCATTACACACACACATACACACACACAAATGTCTCCACATACAACTGGTTTCATTTTCATATTGAAATTAAACAAAATCTGTTATGCAGAATATCTATTAATAAATTATAGTCGCAAACGAGGAAGAGTTTTTACAATGAATTCAAACCATGAAACAATTTTTTAAAGAAGCCTTTGAAAAAATGAGGACTTTCACGTAATTCACGAAACACTTCTCAATCATCCATATAATCGTAAAGCTCTCATTTACTTGCAAATGTGCCTATATTTTGTTAGAAACAGTAAAAATTGAGGCAGTATTTTATGATTTTATGAAGTAAGTATATTGATATTTGTGTCTGTGCTTCAATACAAGATAGTGCAGACAGAAAGCAATGATTGTACTTACTATAGATTTAATATCAGTAGAAGTTAAATGTTGTCATATAGACTTGATTTTAAAGGGAATTCCTTTATTTCTCAACATGGATCATGGAATAAATAATAGTGTTCTTAATTATGTTTCACCAACAAGATTACATGATTTTGACTTCCCTTTTTTACCTTTTATAAAAACAATTTCCTTTCTGATCCCTTTATGATAATTTAGGGTTGACATTCCTATGTTATTAACTGACTAGTTTTTCAGCCAATATTCCCTATTTTTCCCCTATTTAAAAAACATCTTCCTTGCTCCCTTTATTGACAAAATATCAAATATTTTGCGCGACTGTATTTTCCCTAAACAAAACATTCAACAATTGTCTATTTAGTGCAGCGAAGAAGAAAGAAAGAACAGACATCTTCTATCTTACCCTCCCTTCAGTGCAGCGATTGCTGCAACAATGCAATTAGCAGTAACAAATGCATTTGTAAGTACCACGCCTGTTAAGTTAAAAGTGTACTTGTGTGCTAGATTTAGACTTTTATTGTGAAGTTTTTTTGGACTAGTTTTAACCTAACTGTGTGACAGTAACGACAGTATTGAATCTCAATGAAATGGCGAAGTTAGGTACAAGTGGTAGCAAGCTGTGGAATGCGGTAAGCTATTGCAAGGAAAATTTCATCGAAACGGATAGCAAGATTATTTCGCTGTATTTTACCTTCAAAAATTTACCTTCAATATTTTAAGTGGAGTGCAAAAATAAACTATAGTCCTGTTAATTTCCTTTTTTGGCAATAATTCCCCCCTTTTTTGTCCTTTATAGAGTAATTTTTTCCCCTTTAAAATCCGGTCTCTATCATTCCTGAAATAAGGAGCATGTCTTAAAAAGTGGCCATCAATGAACACAAGGCAAGAGAAGCCACTAGAATTGATTGATTGATTGATTTGGTCCACTTTATGCACAGTAAGGCTAATCGGGACTGGACCTACAGTTTAAAGTGGGGTCCGAACCACAATGTGCCTCCATCGGGAATCGAACACGGAACCCCTTGATTACAAGACGACGATGCTACCACTGCGCCATGGGGGAGGCCCTAGAAGCCACTAGAAAAAGACGAACACGGTTTTACTCAATGTGTGAAGAAATCACCTTGAACAATTATAGTTTTAGATTAATAGATTGTTTTTCTAATAATTACTTACATTTGCTAACATAAACAACAGGCTATTCGTTTGGCAGTGGTGATAAGTAATCGTTAATCAAGACTCTATACTCTGTTCTCAAACTTTACGAACAATATATTTGGAAGATATGTCATTGGTTATATTAATAAATACTAATTCACAGTGTCATAATTCACTCAGAGATGTTTTATAATGAAGCATAGTAGTATATTCACATGGAGTTCTGTATAAGTGTAAATAGATTTAGTGCTTCAGTGATAATGTTACTTACTTAAAAACTCTACTATCATTCCAGCTCGTGCCTAAGTTAAATGCGAATACAATGAATGAACTTGAGCGGATTTTGGATAACAAGCCCATTAGACCTCCAATGGTATCCACCCTGGCGCTGAGATGACAATCAATGTGTCCCACTGGGACACTGAGCGACCCCGTAGTCAAGGAAGAAGAGGAAGTCCAGGAGGAACCGCGCGAGCAGAAAGTACCCTTCTGTACCATTCAGTGACGTTTGTCATTAGGATCATCCGATGAACCTGTATAAACAATTAGGAAAAAGTAGAGACGGAGCATTTTGTGTCGAGCGCAGATGCAAAGGGGCTGGAGCCTTGCTTTCATCTGTTTATTCCTTAAATAATAAGGCGTGGACACAAAGAACCTATGCTTTGTTGCTGTTCTTGGTATTTGAACCAAAAAAGAAGGCGACGTTTTTCTTCGCGAGCTGCAATGGGTGCTACCCGGAGCCTCCACCACTTTATAATTGGTGGCGAGCCGAATGTACCGAGTTATCCATGAAAAAAACATGCGACAGACCTGGTTAGATTCTATAGTATTATAGCAATGGGTGATAAAAAAGGAGTGTTACTTTGTTCAGAATGTTTAAGCACATAGGTTGTGACCTACTTCGTCTTTCATACGTGATGGAATCGTTCTTTCGACAGGTGAACCAAAAAAAATGTGTGCGCTATTTTAGGGAAGATATACCATGAAGAGATGTGTAAATAGTAAGTTTCAAATGACTCTTGTGTAAGGTCCACATCAATCAATTCTCACTGAAGCCAGTGAATTAGTAAGGAATATAAATATATATATACATATAAAAGTCAAGTATAAATTGACTGAGTAAATATAAATTGCAGCTTAAATAAGTGAATTGCGAAAGCGATTACCAAAAGTCAATTTTTCAAATTATAACACGCCACAAAAAAATCTGGTTTCACTATCGTTTCTTTGGTTTTAACAGAATTGAAAAAAAATTCCCGTATGTGAAGCTCACGCTGTGATTTCTTTTCATAACTTCCTTTTCAGGAAGTTAGTTAAGTCATAATATCCATGTTTTACCTAGAAAACGTATTAAGTAGTCGTAGATCAACAACTAGTCTAATTTATCCATCGTTTTTACATACTTTGTTACCTTTTGGCGCCAAGTAGTTACTAATGAAATGCACGATTCAGTAATAGATCCACCCTATTTACAAAAAGAAGTGTGTGGTCCACTAGTGCATTGACATAATAAGGAAGCATGTCAATATAAGCTCGTGATATGTTCAATAAGTGAATGCATCTGTGCACGTATGTCATACACCATACGTACACACATGCAGATCATGCAAGTATAATTTTCGTGTAGGAATCGTAAACGCAATAGTATCTATCTCAAAAGAAGTAAATTGCCTTTGTAAGGTATAGATTTTATCTTCGGTAAATGCTGAAAAACAAAAGTGAAATTCTATCCTTGAAACATTTTTATCTAGTAGCATGCGTAAAGTACAATAACAATACTTAAATACTTCACGAAACAAAAAAAAATGTGCAGTAACTTTTGTTATTACGGAAGTAATATATGTATATTGCACATACATTGTATTAACAAGTGGCTTATTGTTTTACTACTAATCTAGTGAGATGCCTCAGTTTAAAATGTAATCATGCTATTATATATAGTAGGAAAGAATGTACATAACTATTATAGGCATTTTTTCAACTACTCGTGCACGTTGGCATACTGGCTGTTGAATGACTGAGAAATGAACCAAAGATATAATTTCTTTAGCTGGACATACTTTAATCTAGATTTATCATTGTGTTCAATAATTCTAACTTGAATTCATAAATACTATTTTTCTTTTCGAGTTAGATGTTTGGCGAATGTCTACTTGCTGTTTCAATTTATGAAATTAGCTGTTACTATACCCTTCTTTTGTACTCCTTTGTGAATTGAAAATACTTGTAGGGTTGCAACTTGAATATATTATACATAATATTTGTATAGAAAAATATCAGTTGTACAATATTTGATTGTTGTAAGAGCTACTGTGAGTGTCCAATTTTGCTTTTTGGCAATTTTATATGAAATGTTTTCATAGTAATCTGTGCGAACATTTCCAATTTATTGGAAATATTTTTTACACTTGATGTTTCAGCCATCATCTCTACATGTTGGGAAGACAGCTGTCTCATTGAAATCAACAGGCTTGTTTTATAATTTAATTTGGAATTAAATGCAAAATATAATGTTTATATTCCCTTTGTTCTTCACTGCTCTAGACGAGTAGTTCACTCCAAATTTCTTTGTTTTATAAAGGAAAACAATTCATTGGTTTCGTTCATCATAGAAAACATCAACTTTTATTTTACTATGTTTTAAAAGAAACTGCTTTTTTCATGTAAGAGAGAAAACAGCAATATGCTGCCAGAGTATGGTATTTTTCAATACATGTTTTCCAATAGCTTGGTAAGATAAATATTTGAAAAAGGTTGCATTTTTGCAACTATAAGTATACATTAAATAAATATACATATAGACACATATATAGCATTCCTTTATAAGCGAAAATGATAACAATATTACAAATATGTTTTCATGTTTCTTTTGTAAAACAATTTTCTGAAACCCTTCCATTATGTTGCTCAACGTTCTCCTTGCCAACTTTGTAAGAGAAAAGTTACTCACGCAAATGAATGAATATTTTCAAGGTGCTCTGTTAGAACTTAACGTGTGTATGTATGTGTGTGTGTGTGTGTGTGTGTAAACTGGCTTTGGTATGAAACCAATGATATTTAGAAAGTTGTGGTTTGTAATTTAGCTTGTGCCAGTTTGTCCTAAGTAACACATACAAAGACTTTATAGTTTATAAATCCTAAGGATTTATTAGAGTTTGCTAATATTAATATATATACATATATTATCTACGAGAAGGTTTGCTTCATAATATTCACACAGATCAGTTTAAAGAGCTGTATGTGCATAAAAGTTTCCACATGTAATTTAAAAATACTTCATTTAATTTTCGAGAGATGTGTGTTATATCTCAGAACTAAAATTTTCAGTTGCAAATGTAGGTGTAATAAATGTTACTACACCTAATAAATGAAAGAGTTTGTATATTTTTAAACTTGCTACGAGTAATGTAAATTTCTTGTGCATGAGTTGCTTTGTACATAATCCGTAGGTTAAGGCTAGATTATAATTATCATCTTGTTAATCAACTGTTTACTTCTGAAAAGCAATTGTTTTATATAAATTTCATGTATCATCAGAGGGATTAGGCAACTATGATATTTGTTGCGAAGTTTGGGATACAAACAATGCTAGTTTATTAGGAAATTGTTATGTTGCGTTAGTCGTAAAATAATATTTGCCTTTGTAACACATTTACATATCACTCATTTGTGCACTTTACAACAAATCAGGCTTTTTTTAACCACGAAGGATGGAAACATTCGTTCATTCTCCAATTCACGTAGCTTAGCACGTTAACTCAGCTAACAGAATTTACAATCGCTTTGGCATGACAGCAATGTAACTAGTGTTTATCAGTAATAATTCACTATCTGTCCATGAGAATTTAATTCCTCCTTCCACTTAACATTTAAGAAAAAAAAGTTTGTTATATGCTGATAGAAAGATATGATTGATTTCTCATGTTCCGAGAGTTATTCGGTATTTAGGATAGTTGAGGAAAAACGAAACGGGATTTTTTGGCTTTCTACACCAAGGAGGTGAATCCTGCAATAGTGACAAAAACGCACATTAAAAAAAAAAACATCTGAAAATCACTGCACTCGTTTTTGAATATTGATTCTCTTAGTTATTATTGCACACGTCATCCAGGTGAGTGTTGGAAAAATGTAGAAAGAATAATTCAATTAAGTTTACTTCTATTCTTAAATGAAGTTCATATACAGAAATAACCAGCAAAGCAATAACATTGTTTATGTACAATAATAAAAGTAATGTTACAATGGTAACATATCTCTACACAAAATAAAACTCTTCAAAATTCTATAATTTCAAGCATTTTTTTTTAACAAACTGTCCAATGTTGTAGCCATCTATGGATGTGTTATTCTAGAGGTGCTCTTAAAGAATTTCAGTCTATATTAACTTAGTTATTAATTCAGTGCCTTTACAAACTTTAAGTGATCCGAAAAACAGAATCAAATGTGTAAACAACAAACTTATAGACAATACAAAAGCTAAAACTGAGGAGACAGGCTAGGAGTATATTATTGGGGGTACAAGTTGTCTTTAACAAAAATTCAATCTTCTAAACTTGACTAGATTATAAATACTATATTCGTGATTGAAACTTATACGTGATTCAAATACGCGAAGTTATGTAATTGCTTGTAGATCTATGATACTTGTAGCTTTCTTCCTACAACAATATTTGTCTGAAGCTACAAGAAAATTATGATTTGTGAAAGTAGTTAGCTCGTTTCATCATTATACATGAAAATCTTACTCTTGTTGTTCTATTTGTTCCTACCTAATCACTTTCACTATAACTTGTTACCATAAAAATACATGTACTAATTGTAGAAATTTAATAATAAAAACGTTCTGACTTGGATGATATTTTATCGTTTGTGTAGAGCGTCCTGCACATCATCAACCAAACACATTATGTTTGCGATTTTTCTCTAATGAAGCTTGTAGATATAATGTTTGAAACCTTGGTGTAAAAAGTCATTAAATAATTTAGAGGGGTTGAGCATTGTTTTTGACTGTTGAAATTGTCATGTTATGTAACTTGTTAAAATAATTTTGCCTTTATTTAGGCTCTAGTTTCACCAATATTTAATAAACAAATTTTGACCACGAAGGTGTTTTTTATCTACCTAGATGTTCAAGTCTGACAATTTAAAGATATGACGGTTTGCTTGGCAAACAAAACTGTTTGGATTAACGCCATAGTATGCAATATTTCTAGGAGAAAATTTAATATGCACAATTATATGAAAGTAGTAGGTTGTTAAAAAAAAAAATCTACTTTCTGCCACAGTGGTGAAACAATTCTCTCGAAAAATATATCCCCCCCTCCCAGTAACCAGCCCCGTAGCTGATTATTTTGGCACCCTAGGCAGGATTCTTGTTTGGAGGTTTCCACCCCGTTTCACACTATGAACCACAGACATTATTATGAAGTGATACTATCCCCTCGGTTAAGGAACTTCTCATAAAGCATCCCCACTAGAATAATTTGCATAGGCATCCCTCCATCTACTGCATTTTCTCTGATTGATCATACAAGCATCCCCATACCTTCCCCCAAACTTGGCAAAGCATCCCCATACCTTTTCCCAAACTGGGCAATGCATCCCTGTACCTTTTACCGAAACTGGGCAAAGCATCCCCATACCTTCCCCCAAACTTGGCAAAGCATCCCAGTACCTTTCCCCAAACTGGGCAAAGCATCCCCGTACCTTTCCCCAAACTGGGCAAAGCATCCCCGTACCTTTCCCCAAACTGAGCAAAGCATCCCCATACCTCCCTCCAAACTGGGCAAAGCATCCCCATACCTCCCTCCAAACTGGGCAAAGCATCCCCATACCTCCCTCCAAACTGGGCAAAGCATTCTCCCAGCTGCATTTCCACTTCAAACACTAGGGGGTGGAGTGGGATTTCATATCTTGTCCTTCAGTCATCAAAATTCATGTTTACCTTTTATTATTATTATTTTACAAATCATAAAATTGAAATTGAATTTAAAGTACCGTTGTCAAGTAGTGTTGTCAAGTTTAGACTTCAGTCCATTATTTAAATACGTATAAACTGGATTTGCCTTGCTTCCTTTCCATAAGTGCTTTGTTGATTAACAGTTCTTTGTCATTTTGTACTTTTTCACAATGCACATTATCAGAGACTAGGGCCTCCCCGATGGCATAGTTGTAACGTCATGCATTGAAATCCAGATATCCTGTGTCCAATACCCGGTGGAGGCATACAGTACTTCGGATCCCACTTTAAACTGTAGGTTCCGTCCCGAGCAGCCTAAAAAACCTCAAATATCAGAGACCACTTAATCTGTTATATTTCATGACGCACCTTGTCCATGTTTTCAGGCTACGATTTCACTATTCAAATTATATGAAGTGTTCCCAGATATCTATGGGGGAGGGGGGCAAGTACCCCCTCTGCGGATGCCCTTGTTTACATTATATACATTTCGAAATGGGGAAACAAATAAAAGCTATTTAAAAATAATATAGGTTTTATTTAAAGATTCGTATTTTGCACTTGTGATTAAAAAAATACTTTATATATGTAAATTTCAGTTATGGGTTATTTTCTGAAGAAAATCTTTGAAAACGTAGAGGAAAGTAGACAAATATGGAATAGGGTGATAAATGTGAAATACCGACGTCTCTAGTTTAATATGTTTTGATATCTGGCGGAAAGCTGATAAACCACATATTAGTAGCTGATTGTTAATTGTGAGACTGCTTTGGTGGAACCTGGACGCGTTTGCTGGTTGATGCACAAGAAAATTTGTTTTTGGCTGTGGAAAAAAAATTGCAGGTATGTAGTAGCAAATAATTTAGTGTGTGTGCCGTGAATGTGTTACGTTTGTGTTAAAATGTGTAAATTCTGAGCTATCAATAGGTGGAGGTGTTGAAATATGTTTCTAAGAATGATGGCTGCTGCAGGGAAGACAAAGTCAACATGGCGGAGAGACAATTATGGAATACCAAAGGGGCGATAAATATGGGGCGGTATTATCAAGGTAAGCAGTGGGTACAGTGCACGCTGTGTCAAGAATGTGGACACACTCAGGTGGAGTGTACGTATGCGATTTCTGCAAATAGTTTTATATCTCATTAGACACATCTTGGCTGTTGGAACAGTTTCTGCTGTCATGTCCCTCATTGCTATCTATTACGGTATATTTGACCAGATTGTCATGTTTCACAATTGCATTAGTTTGTAAATATATTTCTCCTTATTTTGGTGTACAAAGATAACATTTAGGTCTTATATTTTATTTTTGACATAGTATATTTGTCGACCCTTTACCAAATGTACAAATTTGTCTTTTTTTTTTACTTTTGTTTACTTTTCTGCTAAGTGTCTATCTTTTACTAAAGAAGATATTTACCTCATTACACCTAATATATCTTCGTATATTTCACAGCAAAATCTTCCTTTTTTCTTCTTTCTTTTACTATGTATGACCCAAAACAAAAAGGTATTCCATATTTATCTACTATACTCTGCTACTTCGGGAAACAAAATCCCAAAAGTGTATTACCAGTATATACATCTACCAAGTGTAAATTTCCCCTTATATTCTGACTGTAGTTTTTTTATGTAAAAAAAACTTTGATTGGCGCCTTAAGCTTCAGCCCACCTTGACTACCCCTCGGTACGGGCCTGCAATATTGCAGGCCAATGAGAGACTGTCGCCTGGACTAAAGGTAGCTAAATATGAAAAGCCCTCTACTTCAAAACAAGTTGTCAATGTGCCCCAATAATGTTTCTACATACCTTTCGCTGAGGAAAAACCGAGTTGCACTTTTGTCTGGTTGTTCTGGCAACAGTGGGATCGGTCTGAGCAAGGAGAACCATAGCCCCTCCGAAGTAAAACATCCAACGTCATCATACCACACCCCTTTCTTGTCTAACGCCTCTCCTATCGTGGCTTTGGTCGTACGCCGAGGATTCCCCCCACAAAAAATGTATCCCAGGCAAAAAAAAATTCTTATCCCTGCCAGGAATGATATTATCCCCCTCAAAGAAAATATAATTGAAAGCATATAGTGTCAACTATGTAACGAACGCAATTGAAGAATCATTCGGTTCAACTCCTTCCCTGTGTTGGGCGTAATATTGCGCCCGCAAACATCTCTGACTGAAGTAACCTGTATTGAACGGAATAATACGTTTTTTTGTTGGTGAAACGTATGTTTTGCTATTGAAGAAACAACGACCTTTTATTAAGTCACGATTTTCAGTGCCAACAAAGAAGAAGAATAATAATTAAAAGAAGAAGTAGTAGTTCAGAGGAAAGTAAAGTGTTTTTGTGTTATGCTGACAAAGTGCAAATGTGAGTTCGTTTGTGTGCCGCGTTTAGTCAGTTTCTTTATATATTTTGTTGGTTTGTGAGTTTATAATAGTATCTAATAGTATTATCAAACAGGATTGCGAAATATTTTTTCCCTCATACCTATTGAAGATATTGCAATGAAAGTTGGCGGACGCATTACGTTTAGACAATAGTATTTTCCAAGGTCGATTATAATCGGGTACCTATATCCAGGGCCGGTCCAGAGGGTCCCAAAGTTACCAAAAGGGATTTTTTTGGAGGGAAATTTCCTGAATTATCCCCGATTTCCCTTTCCTCATACTTGATGTACACATGTGAGTGGTACCATTTGAAAGCCTGTTCTATTCTGAAGAGAACATACATTAAGTTTGAACATTGGAATAGAAGATCTGGTCATGAATGGCCTAGGTTAGACCCAGTGTTTTAAGATACTTAGAGCATCAAGGCAATGATTGATTTTACTGATTAGTAACATATACAAATTTGCATACCCAAAAAGCCTGTCCCCCAAAATGAAATCACAAATATGGGTAACCAGGGCAAGAGTGAACATTTTTTTTCGGAAGACATATTTGAAGTGAAACACGTAGAGTAAAGATATGACAATGATATCACATGAAAAGTACAAGTTTCTAGTATCATAGGAATGTCACATTTATGAACTTAGGCAAAGTACAAATGTGCCACAGGGAATATTTCCGAACTCTGCAAAAATTCACTCTTGCCCCAGTGGGTGGGGTAAGAATAAACAGGGCACGGGGCAAGAAGGAACACACAAGTAAACATTAGACATTTAATGAAATACAAAACTATTACACCATAAGAGCTCAAATATTGTAGTTGGAACATATTTGAAAGAAAATGTGATGCAGAAAGTAGCTATGAAACACAAACAAAATCACTTGCAGTAGTCGCACACATTCAGAGGCTGTGCAGGATCAAAGTTTGAGCACTGCTCGTGAGACCATTGCTGGCAAATGGCACAGCGTACCCACATTTCACCTTTGGGAGTTTCAGCAAACAATTCACCACAGAACTGGCAAGGTGCATTGTGGCTGGTGTTGGAAGCATGAGGTGTTGTGTCGTCCGCTTACACAGAAGATGTCTCATTATCAGATCCACGAAACGAAGGTATGTTCTTGGATTGTTGTTCACCTGGCACTGCTGGCTCCAATGATGACCTTCTCTTGGCGCGACCGGCACAGTTTCGTTTCCTTGCTCTTTCTATAAGCATATTTTTATGTGGTGACGATGTAAGAACAGTTGATTTTTCCCCTCGCCCTGTGTTGGATGCCTGTAAGAGAGGAAGTGGAGAAATATCTAAAATACTTTGCGCTGAAGTGGATGGAACTGGTTCATTGCCTTCCTGGTGGACTACCTGTTGTGCTGCTTGGCCGTCTGAGATATCATCTTGTCGACAAGCTGCCTCTGGATCACTATTTCCTGTGACAGAACTGCCTGGAACGTTGTGATGGACTTGCTCTGCCACTTGGTGCTCTGAAAGGCTGGAGATCACGTAGTCGACATCCTGGAATATATCGGGGTTGAAAGGATATATCCCAGTACATTTGAATCCGGCAGAGGCAATTGCACCCGTCGCTGTTGAGCTACAAGCTTCTGTTACAAGCTTAGCAAGATCAAAGTGAGTAACTTTTCGCCCTGGATGATTTGACATCCATAAGTCCAAATATTTGTCGTACTTTGCTTTAAAAGGAGAAAAGAAAGATCTGTCCAAAGGCTGTAATTTATGGCTGCAATGTGGTGGGAGTGTTTACTATGTAAACATGTCAAGATTACATCTCTCGAGGAGGGGCAAGAGTGAACGTTCCTTCTTACCCCATTCACTCTTGCCCCGGAATTGTCGTCCTTTACAAACGTGGATGCCAGCTCTTGGCTGGGCACGTGTTTTCTTTCTACACCATGTCCAAATAATACTTAGGAATGATGCCTTTCGCACGAACATTTACAACCTTCCACTTGTCGTATATACTACACTATCAAATGCAACACATACCCACAAAAACTTTGCTCGGGTGGGAGTTTTCAACTTTATGCCACTTTCCTCGGCATCATAGTCCAGCCCGAACGTTCTGCTGCTGTTAACACTCGGTAGCCATGTTGACTTCCCGGTTTACGCTATTCATTTGTTTTGCGGTGTTGCCAAATCTACGGAAATGCCATGTTTACTCTTGCCCCGATGTTCACTCTTGCCCTGGTTACCCATACGTCACTAAGTGGGCATCCCCCCCCCCCAAAACAAAAAGGTTAATTCCCACAGTGTTTACAGTGTTCCTTCATCAAGTTCATCATATGATCACTCATCCTCACCTTTGCGATTAGCCAAAGCTAATAAAATAAAAACAAATAAATTAATAAATCAATTAAAAAATTGTGCCCTTTAAATTTAACTTTCGCCCCCTCCACCGTTATGTTGATTAAATAGCCCAGTAAATATAGGGTTCATATCGATGACAAAATAAGGGATTGTTGAAATTTCGTAGTATGTGGACCACGATAAGAGGTTTGGTTCCTAGAAAAGTTATGTCTCCTTTCTTCTGGGGTGACAAGATTTTCAGACACGAAATATATGGGGGGAGGTCAATCAGGAGTGGGTCACTTGGACGTCCGTGAACCTGGCTCCGCCCCCTCCCCCACAGAGAGCACTAATGAACCTGTCATTCCTTAGTGCTTCGTTAGTGCTCTCAACTGCTGTTAACCATTTCGTTAGTGCTTCATTAGAACAAGAGTAATTACAAAAAACGTTGGGGGAGCTAAGTTCACGTTGACCCCCATATATAGCGCTAACGGATCTAACAGTGCCATTCGTTAGTGCTCCAAAGTTCTGTTAGCCATTTCGTTCGTGCTTCGCTATAAATGAAGGAAACTACATATAAAAAACTACTGAGTGCTAGTTTCACGTTGTCCTCACCCACATAGAGCACTAACGAATATAATAGTGCCATTTGTTAGTGGTTCGTTTGTACACCAAACTACTGTTATCAATTTTGTTAGTTCTTTATTAGATCAAGAGTAATTACCAAAATACTGTTGGGAGCTAAACTCTTGCTGGCGCCTCTCACAGAGCACTAAGAAATCTAGTGCCATTAGCTTGTGGTTTGTTAAAGCTCTCAACTGCTACGGTTGGTGTCCAGAACAGTGATGTGCATCTACGCGTAAATAACGATTGTATACATTCTACGTGTAGACTATGTAATCAACGTAGACAACATGGCGCTCGGCGCTCTCCGAGCAAGGCATGCGCATGGTTCTAGAAGCAGCAACCAGCATCAGCAGGTGGACATAGAGAGCGTGAAGTAATCCACTGTCCAAGAATAAGTGTCTTAAGTATTTATTTACCTTCAACAAATTCAACTGCTTTAGACACACATACACTTTCCTCATGGGCGGAGTTTGAGCTTTTGCTTTGGGGGGGCATATGATGTACATGAGGGTTATTGAATATCCCCTAGTTTATAAGGGGTCCGGAGGCTTTCCCCCGGAAATGAAAAAAAAAAACAACTTAAAAACACTGAGTTCTAGGCCTTTTAGATTTGAATATGTTAAATTTCCTCGCTTAAGCAAACAAATATTAATTAGTATATTGGTTGTCAGTTTTAAAAGAAGCAAAACAGTACGATTATTGCATTTTGCATTTCATTGTTGTTTTTTTGATACAATACTCGTATTACTTTTAAAAAAGTTACGGTACAATAGTAAGATTCAGAAATTTTAGAGAAATTAAATTGAAAAGTTATTTTGATGCCTCAGCAGTAACTGTTGACTCAACACAAAGTCATTTTACGTTTTTCTTTCTGTACAAACACATCAATCAAATCGTCTAAGACGCGCTATTGCGGCGCAATTACCGCACATGACATCATGCCAAATGTCAAGATTTGCGGTATGGCTTCATAACAAAAATGTACTAACTGAACTTAATCACGTGTTATTTTTTTAAATATTTTTTAAGTTTGGGGGCCAGGCCCCCCTGGCCCCTCCAGAACTCCGCCTATGACTTTCCCATGCAGTAATAAGCCAAAAAAAGTCTCCCCTTTTGTCAGTGTAAAAAATACTGTCAGTTTTCACTATGACTGTCATTTGTTTTTCTTCCGGTAGTCACTTTTCCCCTCGTTAGGATGGTCTTAAGTTGATGATAGGCCCAGACTATCGACATGTTTGAAGAAAAAAATACTTTCTCTTTCAAAGACCACTGGGATTTTTTTTCTTCCCTGTTGTTTGTATTGTCTACGGTAGAGTATGTAAACTGTAAATCAATGTAATATTCGTGTAGATTACGTGTAGACAACGCATGTAGACGTAAACGTATAGTCTACAACTCATCACTGGTCCAGAATCAATTTAACACTTGCTCGAGATAGAGGTAAGAGTATTTTATTGATTGCATAGTGACCAAGAAGGGAGTTGAATTTGAATTGAATTTAGTTTCAGTTGTAAGGCCACTTTATGCACAGTAAGGCTAATTGGGACTCGACCTACAGTTTGATACGCACCCACTTATTGTATCATTTTAAGTGTTTGATATGTTTAATATATTAATTGCCTATTATGACGTAATTTGTTTTGTTCAATTGGGTAGTCTGTTATGGTTATGGACTAACCTTAAAACATTTGATTGTGGGTTGTGAGGTGAGAGAGATTATGAATATTGGTGGATAATGGAAGTGATTTTGGAAATGTTAATGTGTTAATTTGTGTAGTCAAGAAGTATTATGATCTTAATACAATTTTGTTTGTAATAAGAAGTTTAATTGTGAGTGCAAGTGTTATATATTAACATTAACTGACATCTAAATATATTTTTGGTGTGCGAGAGTTAGAAAGGATTACGTTAACATATCCTTATTTGATTTCCCACTACCTGAGGGCTTCAAAGTAGGCTGATAAGTCTCAGGCTCGCCGTTGAGGAATAATCGTAAGTTGATCCATTGAGAATAATCCGGGGAACGTGACAAGTTTAAAGTGGGATCCAAGAAGGGAGTTCATGTTATGCAAAACACACGTGCTTTTTTCAGTCGAGCTCCCTTGTTCTATTAGAGGTTGTGCAATCCGATCAGTCGGCATGAAATAATTGTTATGGTAAACATTTTCCTTGGTGATTATTGTTTATGTATTGCCGCCTCCGCAAAGTCAGGGGTGCCATCATAGGAACTTCTGTCACTATGGACGGTCCCCTTTCACTCGTCTAAGTAATCTTGCCTAGACAATCCGCCCAGAACTTTTTATTCTCCTAAAGACTATTCTTCCACTTGCGACAGGTGCAAGTGACATTATTCTACTCAATACAAACCAGCCATGAAAAATGACTGACGTACATACGGAAGCAAAGTCACACGACTTGAACTCCAGGACATTGCACCCACCAGGATGCAGGATGGATGCAGGGGGTGCTCGTTGCTATGTGAAGTACGTATGCATTACGTCATCTGGGAGGATCGGGTTTCACGGTGCTCGTTGCTATGTGCAGTAAGTTTGGTGCGGGGCACATATAACTACTAACACGTCGCAAAAATCGGAACAAGCAGGTTATTGATTTTGTAGCGTTCGATTTATTTTTATTGTATTTTTGTACTTGTAGACTGCAATCATGTCTAATTGTGCTGTAGCAAGCTATGAAAATGATAACCAGAAAACTAAAGGAACTGACATAAAATATCATAGATTTACAGTCGATAATTACGTAAGTAAACAGTGGATTCATTGCAGACGAAATGTAAAAAATGCAAGTGGGTAAATTTCTCGTATCGGACAAACGGCTGAAATTTGCTAGTTCATTTAATTTGAATATTCGTACTTACGTATTCTGCATTGCGAAACATTGCTGAAGGTGGCATTTCGCTTATTTCACGGAAATAAGCTCTATTTGTGGCATATCGAGTAAGTTTTCTTCGTTTCTTTTAGCCTTCGGTAACACGCAAAATGGCGGTCACAGTTTCACTACCGTACTCGGCATGCAGTGTTTCCACCCCACTGCACCCAAAAATACCTACGTAGCCCCACAAACCATTGACGCATAGCCCCACGAACCATTCATACATAGCCCCACGAACCATTTCCGGTAAGGTTAGGTTAGGTAGGGTCACTATAGGTTACAATAGTGAAAAATTGGTTTCGAAAAAAATATGCATAGCCCCACGAACCATTGACACATAGCCCCACGAACCATTGACACATAGCCCCACAAACCATTTGCGGAAATGTACCTTCTTCAGTTACAAAAACACGTGTTTGGAAACACTGACCGGGATTACGTCATCAGACACAGGCTACATCCACCTGGAAGTAAATGGATGCAAGAACTTTCGTGCATCGGTCAGACATTTATATCGAAAAATAGATGATTTACCGACAAAATTAAATGAACGATGCGAGAAAACACTTCCCCGAACTTCCACAAGTCTAAAGAAACTGCATTCGGTAAGTAATTTCTCCTGTAAATTTGAAGAAATCCGTTTGTCCGATACGAGAAATTTACCATGCAAGTGTGCAGTGCCAATTATTGTGAAGAAAACTATATGCGAGATCTAAAAGCAGAATTTTCCACCAAAGAACGTGCTGAAGCCAACTACAGTGCCATCGCTAAAATTACACCCTATTTAAGAAATTTACCTACTTTAGTACCAAAAAATCGAGGAAGACGTGCCCTAAACAAGCTAAAGACTATGCTGCCAGAAAAGAGAAAAATATATAGACGAAGGTATATATACACAAACTGCAAGCAATGTTTCGTAGTTGAAAAACATATTCGATCGTTTACAAAGGAGAAACACACACGTCTGCATTCAGAAGCAAATAAATTAAAGATTACAAACAACCTCTATCAACCTGCTTTAACTAAATAAAGAAGTTCAAAATCTAAAACGTAACCCAACCGACAGTACCACATGAAAAGTCATCAATATCTTGAAAATGTGTTCAACTAGTGCGAAGTACGTAGTGAGCCTAACTGATTTGTTATGTACATTTTATGTAAGTCGGATTTATAATTACTAACAAATTCATTTATTTAACACAAACCGATGTTGATTGTGATTTGTATGTCCATTTTATTGTGAAAAACGTTGTCGAAAATGTGCATTTCGAAGATCGCGTACTAACTTCCACGCTATTGGAAATTAAATTCATTTAGTACATCTTCAATTCGAGTTACATAGAGTTGTATGCACGATGGTAAATATTGCATGAGTGAATATTACACCCATCATTGAATTTTTTGCAACTTTGTTCAACTTTGGTATTTCACAAATACATTGTAAATAATTTTGTACCCTTGTACTCAATATAAACCAATGGATGTTACATTATTTCTTTGTAGTACATTTCTGTCAAAAAGAGCAAGATCTAAGATTAGTGTAATGCAAGTTACTTCGTTAATGTACAAATGTGTGTCGCATATCAGCCTTGGAGTATATTTTCCGGTTATACAACTCAGACACACATGGAAATGGAAATGAAAAATCTGCGGACAAAGTCCTTTAACGAATAATAATTCGTACACTTGCACAGTCAATCATTGTGAGTTCGTGTATCTTTTCTCCTTTATTGTTTAATTAAACTAAGATATTTTCATCGATATTCTCAAAGCGTTTCATTTACCGTGTGATCATAAATCTATTTCTATAGGCTTGAATTTAATAGGTTAAGACATTTAAGTTTGATGTTCCTAGCACTCATGAAGTATTTAGAGTAGGTTAAGTTAGTTAAATTAGTACTTGTACACTTTGGCTCGTCTTCTGCACGCGTTTGTATGTAAAGTTCTTAATACGAAACAATACTTTTCAGACTATGACAACGATAATTTGCAGCCAAATTTGAACCAGAGAAATTTAAAATATCTGCAAATTACAAACTGGAATAGCGTTTTCAAAGTCTGAAACTACTATCTTACAAACTATTTCGTCATTCTTCCTCCACATAAAACTTTCCAAAAAAAATTTGCATGTGGATCCGTAAATTATTGTACAGTAAATAAATATATGAAGAAGGTTGGGGATTCTTTCGAATTCAGAGTAAGTTTCAAATGCAGAGTAAAATTTTATCTAGATTATATTGCATCTTTCACTTGATAATTTGAAAAATAAAGTTACATTACGGAGAACGGTAAAGATTGGATTTTAAGTATATCAGTATAATGTTAATACTTTCTGATGTTATGTAAAATTTGAAATGTTCTTGGAAATGATTGCAACGTTCTGAATGAATAAGAAGGAATGATTCAGTCAGAAAACTAAATATTAGGCTTTTGTACTGCGTTGTGTTAAATGTTGTAAAATGATTATACCGCACTACTATCGGATTAAAAATTAGGGATATTCAAGTTTTGGACTCAATTAAAAGTTAACCAGTAGAACCACATAAAAACGAGTTACATCAAAATTCAGCTTATTCAATTCTGTGTCAATCTATGGTTACCAATTTTTTTTTTATTATGCCTTCTATTTTTATCGTCGTGAGAACAAAATAGGATATTTTTTTTAGTTTGGCAAACTATCGCTCTCTTTGAGATTCTATAAATAAAGAACGGTTCTCTTTATTTATAGATTATATATTATATAATTTATTTATTTATTATCCAAACTCTAATATCCATAATTTATAATCCGATAGTAGCCTACTCCTGTGACGTTCTGTGAGGCCCGTAGTACCTCGGAGGCCTCTGACGATCTCCGTGGGGGAGTTGTTAGAACAGCGCACTACGACGCCAGGGGTCCCGGGTTCGAATCCAATCGGGTAAGACATTGATTTGTCCTTAATGAGAAAATTGAGAATTTAGTAAATGTGATAGTATATGTGGAAACAAAGATGGATTGATTGATTTGCCTTACTTTACTTCCCTTCTTGTGCCAGTTCTGGCTAATTTGCAAAGATAGGGTTGAGTGATGAAATTATGCAATTGATGAATGAACACTCACAAACATCCATGCCGAGGCCAGGATTCGAACCCGGACCCCTGGCGTTCAAGCGCGATTTGCTAACCACTACGCCAAGGAGTCCGGCTTGTGGAAACAAAGAAACAGAACGACGGAGGGGGGACTACCTCTTATGGGTTTTCCTTTCATATTTAAAAAAAGACAGAAAAGCAAAAATAAACCAAATCTGTCAATCAATTCTTTCTTTGTAACTCTTTCACTATGCAATTCTTCTTTAGCATGCAACGTTTTTTATTAAAATCATAATACGATTTATGAAATGATGAAATCTGAAATGCTAATGAGAACACGGACAACCTTCTTTGTAATATATCGATCAGGTTTCAGAAACATGAATTTTTACAATACTTTTGCATGCGCAATTTTCGCTCTTATAAAAGTAGCATGTTTTAATTATGTTACTAATCATTAAAGGAATACCTCAATACCATACCGAAGTATGATAATTAATATTTACCCCTCAAAGTAATGAAACATTTTTCCTCTCTGAAACTCGTATAGAAATGATAGCGGCCGTTTGCTTCGGCCAAGCCCCGAACGAACATAACCGAAGGGGCACCGAGCATAACCGATCCTCCCACATGACGTCACGCGCTCGTGCATGATCGGCAATTTTCGGATGGCGCTACCTTATATATTAAATTACCTTGGGATGGATGATCTTCTTGTTTAGTTCAAAGAATTGCCGCTGTCGGATCGCATTGCATGGAGTCAGAGGGGAGTGTAAGGGAGCCCATTACCCTCCTTGAACTATGAAATATTTTACAAAATTAACATTGCTGATATTTCAGAATTGGCAAGAATTTCGAATTTGTCCTTGCATAAATGAATGGGTTATTTCTGGAAAGAGGCAGGCTCCTGAAGTACAAGTATGCAGTCTGCAATATTTGGAGATAGTGGCGGCGATTGGGTTCCAAAACTGGGGGGGGAGCAAGGATAGTTTACATTCCATTGTTAGATAAGGTGTAGTAGCATTGTGCGGGGCTATTCGGGAGAAAAATTGGCAAAAAGTGGGGGGGGGGCAACTTCCCCCTCTTTCCTCCTAATCACCGCCACTGTTTTAGTTTTGTAACCATTGATGCAAGGCTACTAGACGTCTCATCCTCAATTTCGCAATGAGCCAAAAGTAATAAAAGAAAAGGACATTAAACCAAGCCTATCAAATAAGTCAAAGTCATATCCTAAATATTTTACCCAAAGAAAACTATTACATTCGTTAGTGCTCTATGTGGGGGGGCAGGTTCACGGACGTTACTTAACTCTACAGACTCAATATCAGGTGACTGTTGATATTCGCGTGTCGGCTCAATCAAGAGTAATCTTCATGAACTTGTTTTGGAAGCAAATAGTTTTAGTGAACTCTGTAAAGTTATATTTCACGGGTGAAAACAGTTTGTTGGAAGCATAGATTATTACTATGCACAAATATCAACCGACATGAGGAATATGAAACGAAACATTTAAATGTCCTGCAGCTGTGAGCGTGGTACTACTTTACTATAGGGGTGACATCTATAAATCATTTATTTCGCACTTTCTTACATTGCTAACGTACTATTCTGCATTGCGAAACATTTCTTTAGGTGAAATAATGAATTTCTAACGAAAATAATGTATATTTCCTACATTTACGAGTACTTACTGTTACTCGTTATTTCGATTCTGTAACACACATTATGGCGATAACGTACTGGTTCATCGCGCGTTGTGAGAGTGTTTTGTCGATTTTTGCAGTGTTGCAAACTTGTTCACCGGAAAATACCTACTTTCGTGCCCGGATTTGAAATTATGCTAATACATCGCAAACCATTGACGTTTGCCCCACAAACCATTCACGTTAGCCCACAAACCATTCAAGTTAGCCCAAAAAACCATTGACGTTAGCCCCAAAAACCATTTTCCGTAAGGTTAGGTTAGGTTAGGCAAGCATAGTTAAAAAAGAAAAAAATTAAAAATGAAAATACTCGACACGACATGTTATAGTGAAAACACGGCGAGTTTGAAACACTGACTACGGGGTTTACGTCATCTAACACACGGAACATTGTGCTCTCGTGCAGAAAGCAAATGGCGGCAGCAGAAACAGCGTGTCGGACAGAGATTTTCGCAGAAAACAACATGCATTCGCATTAAAATGGATCAAAAGTACATTCACGAACTTCCACAACGTTACAGAATATGATTTGCGTAAGTACTTTCTCCTGTAAAAAGTAAGAAATCCGTCACCCCTATAGTAAAGTATTACCGTGAGCGTTTTAGAATACTTAGTTTTCTTGTGGTACTGTCACTGCTCTGGAATTAAGCTTATAAAAATAATGGTTACCTTAAGTAAAAGTAGAATAGAGCCTTCCCTTCTCCATTGTGTTTTACCTTCAGTCGAATTCATTATCATAGTTACTGTAATAGGTTGAAACAATGAATATATTGTTGAATGTTTGAACCACAGAAAACCGTGGTAATATATTTTATTGCTGCATTATAATGAATATTATTTCTATCGCGAGATTTAAAAGAAAAATAACACCACAGTCGCTACCACCCTTGCCACCACCCGTGGCGCAGTGGTTAGCGCATCGCGATGCGACGCCAGGGGTCCCGGGTTCGAACCCTGGCCTGGAAATGGATGTTTGTGAGAGTCCATTCATCAATTTCATCATATCATAACACATCCCCATCTTCGCAAATTAGCCAAAAGTGGCACAAAAAGCGAAGTAAAATAAAGCAAATCAATCAATCAATGAAACTAGATTTTTTGAAAGTCTAATTTATGTCAGCAGCTGCTTGTGGCTCTGAATTAGGTGAAGAGCTGATAGGGAAAAATGTAAGTCGAAGTGACAATGAACTCTTAATGCTCCTAACGCATACCTTTGTGCGAGTGTTTCGGAAGAACTTTAGCCAATGCCCATGTCGTGCTTCGCTATAAATGAAGGAAACTACAAAATATAAACTACTGGGTGCTAGTTTCACCTTTTACTCATCCACATAGAGCACTAACGAATATAATAGTGCCATTTGTTAGTGCTTCGTTTGTACACCAAACTATGGTTATCCATTTGAGTTAAAGTTTGAGGTAAAGTGACCGAATTTCGGATAGCTGTGTAATTTCGGATACCACAATATCTCGCGAAGTAAGTGCTGCAGTCTAGCGGAACAGGCGCTTACTAACAGTGAATGACGTGAGGATAGCACAGTGTGTGTGCAGAAGTGAAAGATGGAAGTGTGGTTTTGTGGCGGCCATTTTTTTCATTTTGAAACCAGCTGAGTTTTTGCGCCTTCACTTTCAAGACGTGACTCTACATGATACTAATTTTTATACATGAAAACACATAATATAATGGACTTCAACATATATTTATGTGAATTCGCTCTCGAACGTCAATGGCCGGCGGCATCGCCTGGTTGTCAAAGCGTGTGAATGTCCAATTTCGGATACCACTGACATTCCAATTTCGGAGATCCGAAATTTGGCGAGTGTAAGTAATTTCATTGTTTCATGCTTTCAGATGGCTCCGGATCCACGAAAACCATGGACTGAAGAAAATATGAAGAAAGCCTATGATGTCGTTAAAAGTAAAGAGATGGCTTTTTAAAAGTAGCTAAAACATTTCATGTTCCGAGGTATACGCTAGAAAATTACGTAAATCACAAAACAAAAGCAATTGATGAGCTCCTACATACTAACATGGGAAGAAAGTGTGTGCTCTAGGAACTGACATGGAAATGGAACTTATTGTAAGATTGTGGACGAACGATTCTTCGGTTTACGATCGGCGGATATACGAGTGCTTGCTTATCAGTTAGCTGCGCGAAATAATGTAGTCCACCCATTTGCAGTTAACAAAGGAATGGCAGGGAAGAAATGGTTACGAGGATTTTTGAATCGACACCCAGATTTAACATTTCGAACGCCACAGTCCCTGTCAATAGCGCGTGCGAAAGGCTTTAACAAGGAAAATGTAGACCTGTTTTTTTCCATCCTTGAACCAGAAATGCGTAGAATCAATTTTGATCCTACAAAAGTGTACAATGTCGACGAAACCGGAATAACAATAGTCCAGGAAACAAGGTCTAAAGTCATCAGTGCTAAAGGGAAAGAGGCTGTTTGCAGATTGTCGTCAGCAGAGAGGAGCGGAAGTTGATGGAATGTAATCTTTTTTCTGACATCTCGGAGACGATGCCCATTAAATATACACAATATTGCACTTCGTCTAGAACCCAAAAAAGGTTAAAGGCCATTTTCCCCTATTTTCGGCATTTTCCCGTCATTTTTTGCTATATTCGGTGTATTGTTTGGTCATATTTTATCACTTCTTTCATTTTGGTAATATTTTTAGTCTTTTCACCAAGGTGAACATAGGCCTATATAGATCTTGCAAGATTGCAATTTACAAGCAGAGATGCGGGAGGGGAGATTAATGCAGTTTACACCAATTCATTCAGTGTATTCGACTTAATCATTAAATTGTTTTAAAAAAATTTCGGTTGTTTCCATTGGACATCCTCGTTGCATATTTTGATTGAATGTGCGTGTGGTATCATTTGGTGCCTTTTTTTTAAAAAAAACAACAAGATTGCATTTTGTTTAATTTCCTTTTCATTTCAATTTTTAACCTGAAACTAGAAATTTAATGGTCATTTTTTGCATTTTTTACGTCATTTTCCCCATTTTTTAGGACATTCTATAGGTCATATACCTATATTTTTTTAGGTCATCAACTTCCGCTCGCTACTGATAACACTTGTAACATGCATGAATGCTGCTGGGAATTACGTTCCTCCTCTCATTATTTTCCCCAGGAACAATATGAAGAATGAATTATTGGATGGTTGCCCTTCTTAGGACAATTGCTGCTTGTCATCCATCTGGCTGGATCCAGCCCCACATATTCCTTCAGTGGTTGCAACATTTCATTTCGAAAATAAAACCAAGCAAGGAAGAATCCGTGGTTCTAGTCCTGGATGGTCACTGCACCCACATCAGAAATATGGACGTTCTTTTATTGGCGCGAGAAAATTGTGTTATCATTGTTTGCCTCCCACCACAGTCAACACATAGATTGCAACCTTTAGATGTTGCTTTCATGGGACCTTTCAAGAAGCTATATTCCCAAGAAATTGAGAAATGGATGGAATCTCATCCCTTCCTACCCTTTACTGCCTACCAGGTTGGATCTCTGATGGAAAGGGCATATATGAGAGCTGCATCTATGGAAACCAGTGTAAATGGGCTTAAGAAAACAGGTCCTTTAGATCCGCTATGTATTTGGCCCAAATGATTTCATTCCAGAACCTGACGTTAAATTCTCACCTAGTGAGCCTGTCAGTGAGACTGGTGATGAGGAGCATAAAGAGAAGAATGAATGAGGATCACCTTCATGTTCAGTTTCCTCATTCCGTTCACCACCTCCTCCCACTCTTCCCAAGACGCAACCGTCTTCTCGAGCTGGGAAAGCTGTTGTTGTGACCAGTAGCCCATGTAAGAATCATCTGGAGACTCCAAAAGGAACATCCGGTGATGGTTCATGTCCAAGACTGGAATGGAAAAATAGGAAATGCGAGCAGGCGACTGGTGAAAAGAATTCTCCTGCAAGAAAATTACTGCGGACTGCAAACAGAGAGACAGTGTGTAAAGACACTAGTTCAGAATCCTAAGATGGACATTTCGCTAGTCTCAACAGACGATGAAGACAGTTGTGACGAAGAATGCATCTTCTGCAACCAACCATACAAGAGTGACACATGCGGTGAGCAGTGGATAACATGCATGGAATGCTTGCGTTGGGTGCATAAATTATGTGCAGGAGTCGGGAAAGATCAGTGGAAAACATATGTTTGTGATTTATAACACCATTAAGCCTTGTTTCCATGATTATGAAAAACTAAAATATGCTGACCAAGGCAGTAATTTATTTTATAAAAAAAACGTTACGTTAGTTTATGTTTTTTTATAAAATAAATTACTGCCTTGGTCAGCATATTTTAGTTTTTCATTGTGATTTATGTTCCTAAACAAATCTGTAGCAAATGTAAGAACGACATTATTGCATAATTAATATGATATCCTTATCACCATATACTCTGCCTATGTTGGCAAGTGTGAAACAATACTGTATGACAGTAAATTGTATGGTTTAATAAATTTGTATTCATTTTCATCTAGATAGGCTTACTTCCTCTGCCATTATTAACTATCCGAAAATAAGAACCCACAGTATCCGAAATTGGGCACCGTTTTTTAGAAAGAGTGAAATGTTCCCTTTTCAAATACGTGTTAATTACACTGATAAACAATGAAATACTCCTTTAAATAAAACTAAGTGATCTTTATGTATTCAGATGTGCTGATAACGAATATCGCGTCCGTTTTCCTGTATCACCTAAAGTTTTTGCAGAACACCCACATTTTATAGTTTTATGGTTTCAGATCTCCGCACCCTGCTCCGCATACGGTTTAACGTTTGGTTCCTAGCAAATGGATAAGAACCTTTTAGCCACCTTGCGTATTTATGACTGGCACTTAATATTTCGTGAAGGAAACATCTGGCAGTAGAGTAATTTCCTGTTTCTGTCTTAAAATTTGTTCTTTTGTGGGTTAGTCGAGTCTTAACTTCCTTTCCGATAACTTTGCGAGTAGCCTTCGCGAATAGCCGTATTTTATTTTTGTATATGTTCGTGAAATTGTGAATGTAATATTATGTATAGTGAAGTGAAGTGTAAGTTGTATTTTAACAAAACGATCAGAGCATTCATAATTATTTTTTTTTTGAAGAAATATATTATAACTCAATTAATGAGTTCGCCATGTCAAGCAAATGTGTGAATAACCCGAACTTGTTTTGTTATGTTTGCGGGGTATTTACTCCGAAGTCACAGAGAAATACTATAACTCCTATAGTGAAAAAAGCATATGAGTTGTATTTTGGAAGTAAAGTAGACGAGGGAAAAAGCTGGGCACCACGTAAAATTTGTTGTAATTGTTCGCGAACTTAACGTGGTTGGCTTAATGGCACTCACAAATCAATGCCCTTCGGAAACCCTGTAATATGGACGGAACAGAAAGATCATACTACGGATTGTTACTTCTGTTTAACAAACATAGTGGGATCTAGTTCTAAATCAAAACATTGTATATTTTATCCTGATGTTCCTTCAGCCAAGAAATCTATGAGTCATGATTTTATACCAATTCCTAAGCCTCCTAAAGAATGGACAGTGGATGAAACAGAACCAAGCAGTGTTTCTCCAGATGACGAACCTGGACCCTCATATTCAAAAAACACCGATCCAAATTTTCCTGATCCAAATATACCTCACTTTATTTCCCAATCCGAAGTAAATGATCTAGTCAGAGACCTCAACCTTTCTAAAGTTCAAGCGGAATTATTAGATTCTCGTCTCCGAGGGTGGAATTTATTACAAGATGGTGTTAAGGTGTCATATCGGAAACGCCAACAATCACTGACACTTTTTTTTCTGTTAGTAATGAGTTAACTTACTGCAATGACGTAGAAGGCCTTCTGCAAGAACTTGGAAGGAGTCGCATCCCAAACGAGTGGAGACTATATTTAGATTCATCTAACAATAGTTTAAACGTAGTATTGTTGCATAATGGGAATATATACCCATCAGTACCCCTTGCCTGTTCTTCCACCATGAAGGAAAGGTATGAAAATATGGATACAATATTAAAAGTGATAAATTATGAAAAATATGGTTGGCAGATATGCGGAGACCCCCTAACTTGGGCGCGGTTAGTGACGAATGCGGCGAGAGATTTCACCAGGATATTTCTGTAATGGAGAAACGATATGCAGGAAAATCGGTACAGAACATGTTAGCAGACTACTGTTGGAACCTCAAGGAAGAGGTTTCTGGTGGCAGTTACAAACGGCAGAGTTCAAGAAAGAAATTTTGAAAATGTGAGTAAAAATGTGTTTTTTTTTCCTTTTTTTGCATGAAATTTCTTCATTGAACAGTCAAAATCGGTCCTATTTATATTTTATATATTTCATAGTTATTCACTTCAATATTTAAATCTTATTTCATGAGCAAACAAACAAAAATAATTTCAAATTTCGATGTATTATTACAAAGGGAATTAAATTTTTATTAAAAACAAAAAATGAAAATCCAGGGAAAATGATAGGTGATACAGCATTTCTACTTTCAGATTTGGATTCAGCGGGGTCGAATTATAAATAATCACCTATTTTCGTTCAAAGGAGCAAAAAAAAGTTTGAATTTGTTTATCAGTGTTATTAGTACTAAAATGTGTTACATTTCTTGGTATTTCAAACACAGAAACTAGAATGTCCAGGCAATCCTCATTCACGAAATTGGTTCAATCGGACTTCCCATTCAGAAGTAATTAACATTTTTTTTTAAAAGAAGTATCCTCAATTCGGGCACTTTACCTTACACGCACACACACACGCACATACATACACACCAGCGGCGGCGCCTCGGCTGCTGAGGGTGTGCGGAAAGAAATTTAAGGGGTGCGATGCTGAAAATAAGGAAAACAAGAAACATGCATGCAACCTTTCAAAACTGGGGGAGCAAAGTGACAAAACTGGGAGGGGGGAGGGCAAGGACAGTTTACTTTCCCTTGGTAGATGGCTTAGTATAGTGTGGGAGCAAAAATAGCAAAAAGCGGGGGGCAACTGCTACCCTAATCCCCGCCACTGATTAACATAACTTACTGACTGAAATGAATGTATATAACTTCAGATGGGCACTCATTTTCCAGGAACGCTGTGCCACTTACCCTCCCCCTAGACGTCCATCATGATATCGTATCATTCTACAGAACGATGGCATCGAAACCAGTCACCCCTAATGTGTAATGTAGCTTATTCATCCTCAATGATGAGAGCACTCTTCATTGACATGACAAGCCAAATGCTTGGCAGTGCGAAAGGCACAACTAAAACTAAACAGCTTAACAATTAGAAAATACAATGGTCACTCATTGGGTTTTATGAACCTTTGAACCTGAATCATGCCTGGGTTAGGATAATTACCTGTCTATCTGAAGAGTGATCATAATTTCGAAGAATAAAATAAACCAAGTCTCTCTAGGCTTCGTTGCAGGTTGACCAGGCCTCGCCTCACTTTCCCTCAACTCCTTTTCTCTAAGCAGCCCTCTCTCCTCAATCCAAAACCAAAGTCAGTCCCTTCTCAGTCTGTCTCACCTCTATATCCCCCAGGCCATGGAGATCTTCCTCCATGTCGAATCGTGATTTTTACTACCTCTGTTGCAAACAGCTCACTCCATAAACCTGATGGAACTTCCTATATCCTGAATACATCAGGAAGTTTGCATAGCACCACACTGTGCACTATTCACATACCACAGACGTTGAGACAACTGGAGTAAACAAGTGACTGCCCTGGTCAACATGAAGCATCCATAGAGAGTTTAAATAAAATATAATCCTATAGATTAATACGATATGTATTAAGTCTTATACTCCAAGAAAGTGGTCATACAATGTAAACATTCAGATGCACGCTGCAATCTTATTTCGTGAAATACAAAATTAAATTATCCTTGCCTTTAAAACACAATTTTTGAACCTTTTCAATGTAATCAATGGAGGTATAAAATACATAGTACATTGCATCTCCCGTCTGTCACTTCAGGACAAAACGCGAAGTGCACAGCAACTTCGTCTTCGTTAACACCTTAATGCCTGAATTTATGATTTTTGGAATAGAAATGTTATTTTTCGCTAAATTGTTTATTTTGGTGTAAGAAAAGCATTTGACAGCAACGAATTACATTCTTACATAGTATTACTATACTTTGTACTATGTTGCCTGAAAGCAACATCAGGCACATATTTTTAGAAATGACTCCTGATACCTTAGCAATAAGTCCCGTCGCCTTGCAAACAACGGGCTCGTGGTTCCATTAACGGTGAAAGCACGATGTACAACTGTTCAGATCTTGCTTTAAGCTGTAAGTCACGTCCCGATTAGCCTATATGACCATTAGAGAATTAAGAAAATCAATTTTGTTCTTTAGATTATGTATTCTGTTAAGTACATCTCTAGTTTAGCACAGATTATTTCTGCCAGTTATCAGTAATCTTCTTCTTCTTTTATTCGTGATATCACTATGAGTCATAAGCTTGATTCACATCTACACTCCAGTAACGCTCAAATCACCCTCCCCCCATGGTCCGGTCCAGAGGCGTCTCTTGAACGCATGCGTCAATTGTGGGAAAAAGGACAGCTTGCTCTGCGACGACATTCATGAGCATTTCTACATTCTAATTTCTTCATATAGGAGAAGTATTTATTTTACACGAAAGCCCTGAACTAAGCTTATATTACATTTCTTGGATCTGAAGTGACGCATGCATCAATTATGGGAAAATAATTATTACTTTCTTTCACTTCAGATCCAAGAAATGTAATATAAGCTTAGTTCAGCGCTCTCGTGTAAAATAAATACTTCTCCTATATGAAGAAATTAGAATGTAGAAATGCTCATGAATGTCGTCGCAGAGCAAGTTTTCCTTTTCCCCACAATTGACGCATGCGCAGCATTCACCACATGCGTTCACGAGACGCCTCTGGTCCGTTCAAATATAGTTGAATGATTTTTAAAGAGAAGCATTCACACCTAGCGCTCCGGTCAAGGTTTGTTCTATCACGCTCAGCTCGCAGTTCGGTCACGATCGGGTGGAAAGAATATTTGACTGGGCCGTGAGGGGCGGAGCTTCACTTTGTGAAGCTCGATCGTTGATGTGAACGTCTGATAAGGTTCAGTAGCAAGCAGTCTTCAGCCCAGTGAAAAAAATTAAGTAGGGAACTAACCACAAATATGATCCATAAACACTAGTTGTAATGACCTTCTTCCAACCCGTTTCATCAATTAAAATCCTTAAATCTAAAAGCTAACCTATGGACGGTCATATTTTCCCGGACAATCAAATTGTCATTTTTGTGTGTGCAAAGGGAAAGGAGGTGGTGGTCGACCCTCTGCCAAGGGAAAAGTCATTCTTGATATCTAGCCCGGAATCAAGATTAAATTTAACAACGAACTTGTTCTTCGTTTACAGAAAACGATACAAAATTACTCCCTATATTTTTTTCTTAGTCGAGGGAGGCCACGTTTCACACGATGTGCGTAACAATCGGGCCCTTGAAACTAGTCTTACAACCTGATGTATATTTGTCACGTGTTGTATCGGAAACTTTCTAATAGAAGAAATGGTGAACAATGTCGATATCTAACAATGAGTCCGAAATTTTTAATGTCAAACTTAGATCGACAAAGTAGTGTTACCATTGTTGCCATTTACAGTTTTGCACATTGTTGCAAATATACGTTTGCCGCTTTCAAACCAAAAGTATAACATCAATAAACAACATTATATTTATAATAGCCGACCTCCTGTCCGAGTGGTTAGCACAGCGTGCTATGACACCAGGTTCGAATCCCGGCCGGCCATGGATGTTCATTGTGATGTTCTTTCATCAATTTAATCACATTATCACTCATTCTCATCCTCACGATTAGTCAAAACTGTCATAAAAGCGAAGTAAATCAACCAAGTCAATGTCTAATTAACGCCAGTGCTGCAACAGCCAAGTCCGTCGTTGAAAATTTCTTAAACATTGCAGTTAGAGGGAGATTATTTCCGTAACATCTCTGGCTATTATGCATTTGAAGCATCGGAACGAGTCACAACTCTCGAAGCGGCCAATTAACCAAGCGAGCCGCTGACGTAATCTCAACCCAGAACCTATCGCTAAGCCCCTTGCTCAGGTTCTACACGCCCACTAGGCCCGCTAGACAAACTCGAGCAGTCCGCTGGAGATGTACCAAAAGTAATTCGACTCTAGTACAAACGGCAGACTTTTTATACAGAAAAATCTGTGTACTCTGTGAAGAAACCAACACCAGACTCACGTTGAACGTACCTTGACTGGGGCGAAGCTTGACCGCTAGTGCAGATACCCCCCTGACCGTGAGCGGAGCGTTAGGGGAGAGTGACCTGAGAGTTGCTTGAGCTTATCAAGCCTTACTCAGCCTCAAATCAACGGGTGCCTAGGGGCCACCCTGGTGGGGGAAGGGGTAAAGGCGGCCGGGGCGTGGTGCTGATCCCATCACCCCCAAAATGGACAAGTTCGAGAACGTGTGGGCTCTACCCCCACATCTCCTAAATGTGCCTTCATGACACTATGTTGCACGGGGAACAGTAAAATTTTTGTATCCGCAAAACGTATTTCTTCAATTTTACAGGAGAAAGTACTTACCGAACTGACTTTCCGTACACTTTTGAAAGGTCGTGGAAGTGTTTTTTCCCATCGCTTAATTTATTTCGCCGGTAAATCATGTATTTTTTGAAGATTAATGTGTCTCCAATTCACGAAAGCTGTTGTCCTTCCACTACGTGAATCAAATGTTGCGTACGTTCGATGATGTAACCCCCGGTCAGTGTTTCCAACCACACCGTTGTTTTCCAAGAACATGACAATTTTGAAGATGACAATTTATCTATGTTTGCCTAACCTAACCTAACCTAACCTTGCCGTGCATGGTTCGTGGGGCTATCCGTGCATGGTTCGTGGGGTTCTCGAACCTGGGGGGAAAAAAATAAGTAACACAAAAGTAGGTGTTTTTCGATGAAGAAGGTTGCAACATTGCATAACCACTGATCATGGACAACGCTAGTCAAGATTTCTCCGCCATATTGCATGTAACGCATGCGAAAACGAACAAACAAGAATTACTCGATATGTCGAAAATTGAGATTATTTGCGTGAAAAAAAACGAAACGGAACCTTCAAGAATTCTTAGGAATGCAGAATACGTAAGTACCAATGTGAAAAAGAAGAAAATAAAGGAATTTCAGACGTTTGGCGGATACTGAAATTTTAATGTTATGTTTGGAATATCAATGCTCCTGACTTTCATAACCCGTTACACTTCTGATGAAACTTGTCTCTATGAAAGTGCTCTGACGAATCGAGGGAAATTTCATTTCCATAAGGGAATTTGTCCTTAGATAAAGGGAAATTTTCTGTACCTAAGGGGGAATTTGTTGGAAATGGAGTTGCCAACACTGAACAGCCAGTCAGCTGACGGCCACGCTTGGCCACGCAGCAGCTCTTTGTAGAGCGCCGTTCGATGTAACACCAACGAGCCCTGTGCCTGCCTGCTAAGAAGTAATGGGTAAAGTATGGTGTATTTTCCGTTTCGATATACCCTATAGACATGTTTATTTTATTCGTAAAATTGCAGAATTTGTGTATGGATCGCGTAACATGCTCCGTGCAGAAAAATTGTTTAAATGTGACACGTGCCTCTTTCAACAGCTAAATCAAACTATTAGAGGTACCAGTTTCGTATGGGCACAACACCTCTCACTTGTTTATTTTGTCATTTTTAACATTCGTACTTACGTATTCTGCATTGCCAAAGATTCTTCAAGGTTAAATTATGCTTTTCGCATGAGTTTACAATAGCGGACCACTCTCAAATTTCTATAAAATTTCGCCTACTTACTAATTTCGGTGTCCTGATGACGTATCTGTAGTTCATATTTGGCGGTCACTTGTTAAAATTGTACATTTACGTGTAGAACTTGTAAAATAGCATTGCGATTTACCACGGTGATTGTCCATACACAGCAATTTGGAACAATCTTTCTTTCGCAATTCGTTAATGGTCTTCCTTTACGCACAACAATCTTGCTGACGTCAGACGAGGAATGCCTACGAGGTTAGGTTAGGCCTGTTAGGTTAGGTTCCATTAGCATAAATACAAAGAAATATTAATATTTTAGCTAAGAGAACTATACCTTGTCTTGCCTGTTGATTTCTTCATGTTGGGAAAATGACGTATTCCGTGGAACTATTGTTCTTATGGTAGGGTTACGTTACGTTAAGAAAACATAGTTTATTTAGTATTTTCCTCGATTTCCATACTTGACCGCCAATTATTACATGCAGATTCGTGATTAGGAGTTCACAATTAATGAGTAGGCGAAATTTCATAGAAATTGGAGAGTGGTCCGGTATTGTAAACTCGTTCCACGGTAAGGTTCGGTTAGGCAAACATAGTTAAAATTTGGGGTCGTAGTAATATCATGAATGTAGATTTCGTTTTTACGTCTTGAACAACTGCGTGGTTGGAAACACTGACAGGGGGTTACATCCGATTCACGTAGAGGAACGAAATGAAAGTAATGGCAGTTGTGCGTCGGAGAGATATTTCTCTTGAAAAATACATGAATTCCCAAGAAATTGATTCCAAGATGAAAGAAAATGCCTGCACGAACTTTGAAAATGCTACAGAAATTCATTTCCGTAAGTAGTTCCTTCTGTAAAAATGAATAAATACGTTGTGTCGATATGAAACTGTTACCAGTAGTTTCTTCTGTAAAAATAAATAAATGTGTCCGAAGGATAGTAAACTAGTACCGAACGTCGCAAGTGGAAAGTGTGCTACCAAACATGTTGTCACATTGTTCTACGATATTTCAAATTTACGATTTCTTCAATAGAGAGCCTGGGTGTACATTCGTGTGTTGCCATTATTACGTCATCTAAATAAGGAATCCATATCAAATAAAGTTTAAATATCGCTAAAAAAAACTTGTTCAAATTCTAAATTTGCTTTGCAAATGTGTTAAATATTTGATTTATAGACATCCGTAATTAAGAGATCCTAAATTCGAGTCTTGTTACCCACTATTTTTCACTATTACCTATGCACGTTAATTCTATTTTTGTCACAAAGGTTGCCATTTGCAATTTAATTCCGTGATTGATTTGATTTTGTGGCCCACGCTTGGCGCTGCTCCTGCGAGAAAGTCGAGAAAGCAATGTTCTGTCGGCCCAAGTTCATTTGTTTAACGAATTAATCACGATACACAGACGTTTTCCTTACAGTGTGTTGTCTAGAGAAAGATACTTCCCTTCCATCCACTCTTATATGGTTCTTTGTCAAGAACGAAATCCCCTTCGAACCTCATGAAAATCCGCTAAATCTCAGTCTCTGACACGACCGAAAGCCTGGAACGATAGCCCACGTAAGCTAATTTTCAAATCATAATGGCTGCGTAAATATAACATAATGGAGCTTTTAACTGTGATAATTAGTTTTTCCAAGCTTCAACCTTACTTCCACAATAGTTTCCACTATTCTAAAGCATTTCCTAATATTCCCATAAAAGTTACGAAAAATCGTTAAACATTCGGAATCGTTAAGTTCGTTTTAACTCTAGAAAGCCAAGATATTAGGTCTGGAAGTTTCACACATGAAAATTAAATCGTTACAGTTCGTTGAATAGATGATTATCTTTTCAACAAAATGAATCAATGAATGAATGTACACCCTAATTGGCCTAACCTAGCAAGATCTTGTGTGAGCATTCACCACCAACCCTAGATTTTTTTTTAATAATCTAAACAGTCCAGTTCAAAACCTACAAGGAATACCGATGTCTGCGACCATCTGTATCGCCCCAGACGTCTGAAACACACACGTATAATTTGTGGTTTCTGTAATCCTAACTTTTAAAGAAACATGTTCTTATTGATAAGTCGCAATTGGTGACCGGGAGGACACTCATTCACAGCTTCGAATGCTTGAGAGCAGTCTTTTGTTTCGTATAGTTAGTCCAGGTCTCGGGTTCGAATCCTGGTATTTCTGCAGTCGTGCAGTTCATTATTTAATCTCGTCGACGCTTGACCAAAGCGCCTGGGAAGAGACGTAATATAAACATGCAAAAATAGTTCCTCCCTTTGTTATTTGGCGCCTAAGCATTTTACTTCACCTTATGTTTTGAACGTTCTTGTAATCAAGGGTTTCCGTGTTCGACAACCGATGGAGGCACGTAGTGGTTCCGATCCCACTCAAAATTGTAGATCCAGTCCCGATTAGCCTATCTGTGCATCAAGTTAATTTTAATATTATACAGCTAAACTGACATCTGGTAAGAATTCCAGGTATGACTTCAGATGACCGGATTTTCTTCATATTTGACATACTCACTAATTGAGGCCTCCTAATCACGAATCTGAAGTTAAAAATTGTCGGTCACGTCTGGAAATTGCGAACCATTGATGGTAGCCTCACGAACCATTGGTGCGTGGTTAGGTTAGTTCGGTTAGGTTAGGCAAACATAGTTAAAATTTGGTGTCGTGGTAGTATCAGGAATAAATATATTTGGTTGTGAAACAAAAAATTTCGCGGAAATCGACAGTTTCCATTCCGAAAACTAACGCCTTATGTTTGCTTATTTTGCCATTTCTGGACTTTTCCGACAAATTTTAACTTCAGATTCGTGATTAGGAGGCCTCAATTAGTGAGTATGTCAAATATGAAGAAAATCGGAGAGGGGTACGGTCATCTTAAGTCGTTCCGGTATATTTGTTTCCCTAGTCAGTCCTCATTTTGCTATCTTTTCCTGCCTTTGACGTCCTTTTCTTATTTCTAGAAATACCTGGCCCAAGGGGGGATTACAACACTCGTCAATCCCCCCTTGGGCACTGTGGTGATTACGTATTTTTATAATTATAAAACTTAATTCCACCACAGACCTGTATCCACCCTTGCTTGTGAATGAAGGTTGTTACGTAATCTAGTTCTCGCCTTGCAGACGATAGCTACGTCCAAGAATCATAACCTGCTCTTATCTGCCCTCTACTGGCAGTTTACGAAAACAGTGCCTCAGTTCTCGCTGGGAAACCTGCTATCGGTTGTCGTCAAGTCTTCGAACATGCAAGTGAATTGCAGTACAAGGTTGGGTTCTCGCGAATCCATGGCTTACATGTTTAACTGCTTAACTGTTTTTGACTGCACGGAGTATGGGGGTTTTGTCGAGTGAATCCAGGTATCTCACAGATACACATTCTTTGTGAGTAAATTAGGTGCATGCTAATTAAGACCTTTTTAAAATCTACATTATGTAGGCATTGCACATTCGTCTTTACGAAAAGATTTACGTACTTGTAACTTGCAAAAATCCAACCTTTCAGCCACTTTCTGACTTATTCGAAAACAACCTTGACAGCGGTAACGACAAGTGTGATATTTAGATATGTATGCGTGCTCTTAAAATCGATGAGTGTACATTGTGTACACTCCCGTAGCGGAGTGTTTAGCACATCGCGCTACGACGCAAGGGGTTCCGGGTTCGAATCCCGGCCTGGGCATGGATGTTTGTGAGTGTCCATTCATCAATTTCATCATATCCTCACAAATTAGTCAAAAGTGGCATAAAAAGCGAAGAAACATACAGGGCTAGCATAAATGATTCATTCGTTTTGAAATGGCTATATTTTCAAAAGTATTACACGTACACACATGAAAGAGATATGAAAAGAACCACAAACTCACCAAGTTTATACACCCTCTACAAATGTTCGATATTTCAAAAGGTGAATGTTTTCTGTGCAGTGTCACAAACAAAGATCTATGGGCCGTTTTTCTTCGCTGAGCAAACTGTGACCGGTAAATGTTACCTGGATATGTTGCAGTTGTTCCCGCAACTCTGTGCTGACTTCAGGGATTTTGTCTTCCAACAAGACGGGGCACCCCCTCATTGGAACATCCCAGTTCGTGACTACCTAAACGATGAACTTCCGCATCGCTGGATTGGGCGTATTTGTGAGGATGACCTAGCTTTGTTCCCCTGGCCTCCCAGATCTCCTGATTTAACGCCCTGCGACTTCTTCCTGTGGGGGTACGTTAATTACCTTGTTTACATACCCCTACTACCGCAATCCTTGGTCGAGCTCAAAGAACGCATCAGTTCTGCAGTGCAGACTATTGACAGGACTATGCTACAAAATGTATGGAATGACCTCGAGTATCGTCTGGACGTGTCGTGTAACCAAAGGGGCACATATCGAACATTTGTAGAGGGTGTATAAACTTGGCGAGTTTGTGGTTCTTTTCATATATCTTTCATGTGTGTACGTGTAATACTTTTGAAAATATAGTCTTTTCAAAACGAATGAATCATTTATGCTAGCCCTGTATAAGCAAATCAATAAGAAGTAAAGTTTTTAAATATAGTCTTTTCAAAACGAATGAATCATTTATGCTAGCCCTGTATAAGCAAATCAATAAGAAGTAAAGTTTTTGAAAGTTTTTGAATGTTTGCGTGCACGAAAAGGAACACTTTTAATAATAACTTATCCCCTTGCTAGATCAACAATTTCTTGATATATTACGTATATAAGCTACTAGATTACTATTGGGAAAATAGTAGATTTTATACATATTTTGAGGATCTGTATAAAAGATATATGAAACTTAATGTTCATGAGGGATGGATATTTTATACACTAACGTTGTTGTTGATGGATATTAATTTTTGTTAAAAAGGCTTCTTTGTTCTATTTTTGATCCATTTTGATAATTGTTAATAAAAAAGTCGGATCTATCCTACATCTGATTGCTTCAACATTATGTTAAAGGGGATTAAAATATTGGTAGATCCTTGGGAGTATTGACAAAATAATCGCGGTGGAGAAGAGCGGCTAGGCGACCTCTCTGGTACCTCCAGCACTTTCGTGGGCTCCGTGGTCATCTAACACATTCTCGATTTCGCAAGGATTTTTTTGGGTAAATTTCTCATATCAGACAAACGGCTAGAATTTTCTAGATGATTTAATTTGAATATTCGTACTTACGTATTCTGCATTGAGAAACATTGCTGAAGGTGGCATTTCGCTTATTTCACGGAAATAAGCTCTATTTGCGACATATAGAGTAAGTTTTCTTAGTTTATTTTTGCCTTCGGTAACACGCAAAATGGCGGTCACAGTTTCACTATCGTACTCGGCATGCAGTGTTTCCACCCCACTGCACCCAAAAAAATACCTACGTAGGCCCACAAACCATTGACGCATAGCCCCACGAACCATTTCCGGCAAGTTTAAGTTAGGTAGGGTCACGTATAGGTTACAATTTTTAAAAATTTGTTTCGAAAAAAATATGCGTAGCCCCACACACCATTCTCGCATAGCCCCACGAACCATTGACACATAGCCCCACGAACCATTGACGCACAGCCCCACGAACCATTGACGCACAGCCCCACGAACCATTGACGCACAGCCCCACGAACCATTGACGCACAGCCCCACGAACCATTGACGCATCGGTCACACATTTATATCGAAAATAGATGATTTACCGGCAAAATTCAATGAACGATGCGAGAAAACACTTCCCCGAACTTCCACAAGTATACATCCCCTAAGTAATTTCTCCTGTAAATTTGAAGAAATCAGTTTGTCCGATACGAGAAATTTACCTTGGAGTTCTACGCGCTACGAAACTTACATTTTTTTAATATTTAAATTCGTTACCAAAGTGTCTATAGAGACAGGCGGGTAGCCGGAGCGGAGCAGGGGCGTTGCCGCGATAGCGGTTGCAGGCGGTAGGTTAATTACCCCAGGGGCGGAGCCCGGAATCGGCGGGAAATTTTGACAGCAATTTTCATGACATTTCTTGGGGTACAGCCGACTTTAACATACATTGATCGGTACGGGTGCTTCGAAGGTAACATGGTCGCAATTAGAGTTCCACCTCGCAACATCAAACGGCTATGTCTCAACTATAAACGGCTGTACAGTACTAAATACTTCTTTCCGCGCTCCAGAATTTCTTTCTTCACACTTAGCAACACACAATCTTCATAAAAACCGAAAAAAATCCTTGCGAAATCGAGGGTGGGTTAATGACCACGGACCCCTTTCGTGTACAGACGAGAACGTCGGGGAGAAAATACAACGTTGGCCATTTTGGGTTTAGATTATGCGATTCAGGATAAAGTGAAAAGCCTCATCATTCAATCTGTTTGTTGAAGCTTCCTATATTTTTTGATACTGTTTTTCCTCCTTTTAATCAAATAAACTCCTCGCAGGTTAAATCTCGTTTGAAATTTAATATTGTGCTGATTGCTATTTTACTGGTAGCAACAGTGGCGGCGTTTGGAGGGGGGCAGTTGCCCCCACTTTTGCCTCCGCACTATGCTAAGCCTTATCTAACAAGGTAAAGTAAAGTGTCCATCCCCCCCCCCCCCCCAGTTTTGACACCTTGCCCCCTAGTTTTGGAACCCAATCGCCGCCACTGGGTAGCAATGTAGCTACATAGTAGCTGTAAGGAATATTAAAGAATTGTTACAAGACGTTACAAAAATGCAGTCATAACAGAGCCAAAAGAAGGCTAACAGAGCACGCCACTGTAAATGTGGCAAACTGCTTTCACGACAGTGAAACATGGCGTAAGAGTGCAGCCAGGGGCGCAACCACAGGGGGTCATTGCTCCTAACCTTCGACGGAAGTCAATTCAAGGGGGGGAATATTGACGGCCAAGGGAACCTGCAGGGAGTGCACAGAGCAGCAATTCCCCCTCGATTTCAAATTTGATGCTAATAAAAATACATTTCGTAAAATTGCCTTGCTTGCTTCGCTCACAATGCCTCCTGCTTTTCTGAGTCTCGTCAAGTTCAGAGCAACAGCTGGGAACGGCGGGAGTCGACCATGGATGCCGAGCGATCTAAATGAAAAAAAGTTTTAAAAGAAAGAATGCCATGGGGTTGAGTGAAATTATATGCGCCCTGTTAAATCAATATTGTTTTCAATTGCAAAAATTGGACCTAAATATTTTCTTGCTCGCTTCGCTCGCAGTATTATTCTTTTCAGTAATGTAATATATTTCAATAATATGTGTTCAATAAACTTTGAATATGTACACAATTTAGTGTTAGCATGTTGCATATGTATTTTCATATTTTATGTCGCTCCATCTTCCATATGTGTAAAACATATGTTGTACATAAAACTTACGCATGTTATATGTACGAAAATAGTTATCTTCGGAATGCATTTATCATTCATTTTCTGCCATTCAAAAATACATGTGTGCTTGTTTTCCATTATTAGCTTAATTGAAGGTGTTTAAAAAATATTTCAAATCGTTTGTTCCAATCAAATGCTTCTACCCCCCCTTTTTGCATAATTTATGAGGATAATAACGTATTTGATACTACTACTACCACTAGTAATAATAATAATGCAATTATTAATGTTGTTATTATTGGTACGTTTATCCTGGTACTTGCCCCTCCCCCCCAGATAAATTCGTGCTTGCGCCTCTTTTGAGTGCAGCTGTCTTGAGAATTGCGTGGTGTTTGTTTGTTTCCAAGTGTGCGTATTGTTGTGGGGTAGTCCTACTTGTCTCACGAATTTGTTAGTAATTTGAAGTTTACATTAGGTTTTTACTAACTTTTTGTTAGGTGAAGTGTTCGATTTGATGCTAGGAGCATGCATTTACCAATGTTTTTCGCTTCATGTGTGTAATCAAAAATTGCATCGAAGAAAAACTGAAAGTAGTCCGGGATATGTGGTTTACTTATGAGGGGGCCATAATTTGTGATCAAATTCTCGGTTATTATTTCTTTACGTCATCGCCTTGTAATCAAGGGGTCCCGGGTTCGATGCCTGGTGGAGGCACATAGTGGTTCGGATCAAGACCATCTTGAGGTTCAGGCCACAGCGCTCAGTCAAGACGTCATCATCTGGAGGCGATCGCCTTAACGCTGTAAACCCCTTATCGTAATTTTATCGTAGAGAATTAAGGTATATTTATTTATTTTATGAAGTTAAATTTTGACATTTACCCTTCCGACGAATATAGAAGAAATATGTATAATATTGAATATTTACACCAAAATTTTCATTCAGGCCACCACAATAATTCCTACCATAGCACAGAGAAAGAGTTGATAACAGTTAGAAACTTCCTGGTGGAAAAATTTAAACATTGTATATCTTTGAAAAATATTATCGGGAATATTTGTCAGCTACAGTAAAACTCATAACTGCTTTTGCATGAACTTTTGTATGTAAAATCAATTGATTAAATAACAAAAAGCCGTGTTAGGTTGACCGTAAACTTTCCAAGTTACCTAATTAATTAAATTGTACTTAACTCTACCCAAAATTAATCATCCAGATAAAGCAGATATTCTGCTTAGCTATACAATCTCAATACAAAAGCTTAATTTTTATATCCTTGCAGCAAAAGCGAAACAAATTGGTACAAGGGCAATGTTACATTTCCGTAAAGACTAAACCTAAATCATTTGTCATATTGTAATTTCGATCCTATTGACTTTATTGAACGAGAGATAATATACAAATTGAATCTTTTCATTGTCGTTAGTAAGATCTGTGACAATAACTTAAGTTTCATTGAAAAAAAGCAGATTAATATTTCGATCTTAGTGTTCACTTTGGATATAAACATTTGGAATATTTCCTTACACTGTTTTTACATTCTGTTAATAACATCGTGAAGAATGTTAATAAATTATGAAACAATAAACATTATCATTGATTTAATAATCAAAGTTACGAACATTGAAGCTTCACAAAGACAAAAAATAAAAAGCAGTTCATATGAAACAGTTTTATAAAATTTATTATATACTGCTGGACAATGAAAACCGGACACTTTAATATTTGACATCTGAATTGCAATAACAGCTCGCAGGTATATTACAGAATGTTCGGCAGATCATGTAGTACCATATGCACCATTCATAGGCTCGGACTTTGTTTATGCATTCGTACTTAATTCAGTTTCTGCAACATTTAGTTAGCCCTTGTACAGTGGGATCCATGAGTATTACCGTGCAAATTGTCCATGACTATTTTCATTAACTTTTCTCTTGAATCCTATATGTTTTTAAGCGATGGATTTGTATGTATGCTGGTGCAGAAGTTGTGAACAGCTTGTTTTGAGTTTTATTTTAATTCTTGAAGCTCTTATTGGGTCAAATAAAGTGCACGAACATGGTGATGGACAATTTGCACGGTAATACTCATGGATCCCACTGTACCAGAGCTTTTATCGACCCATTGCGTTATCACAAAAAATGCAAGTGTCCGGTTTTTTTTGTCCAGCAGTATATTTCTAGTTCATATTAACATATCTAGGTAACAAAATGCTTTCTGTGTGAAAACATTTGTATTTGAAACATAAGTAATATATTCTTGGATAGTTTTTCACACGAATATTTCATCGAAGTTCTTGTTACACATCGCACCCTTGTATTTGAATGTACAACATATCTTCCGATTAGAATAAATAACCATAAAGCGGGTTAAAATAAGAATGTAAATGTACACATGCACCAACTTTACACCGTTGTATAGCTTTCTTTCATTAAGCACATTTTGAAACTGAAAATTTGTGTAAATAATATGAAAATTTTATTGAATGCTTGCATAAAATTTTCACTAACATATTGCTTTAGTAGACACGTAATATTTTAAACGTTGGCTAAATCTTGAAACAAATTAATTTGCAATCATAAACAATAATCTTAACGTTAACCAACGTTTGTAATTCAGGGTAAATTATTTGATATTTCAAAAAAAAGATGTTGACAAGAGATAATACATGACCAAATTTAAGAGTATATTAGATGCCTATTCCGTACACATGAAATGTTTACATCATGAACTATAACTCTTATTTATTTATGAGTATAAAACCTTTGTTACTTAACTTGTATCTTTTCGTAGGGACCGAATCACATGGAATTGCCCTAAACATCTCTCATTTTCAGCAACATCTTGAAGAAATGTGAACGTTACTCTTACCTTTTTCATCATAATTGCCTCTGTAATTGAGCACACAACACTTATACACCATACCTCTTGCACATTTAAGCATATTTACAAGTCATGTAAACTCGATTACAGTTCCTAAATTTGCATTACAATTCCATATTCACTAAAAAGGTCCATCATTGTTCCGAAGAAGCAAATCAGACATGGCGGCTATCTCGCCTCCAGTTGATGACGATTAGTCACGTGACCGGAGCAAGCCATGAGGCTTTCAGATTGAGAAGGTAATGTTCGGATACCACTTTGAACTGTAGGTCCAGTCCTGATTAGCCTTATTGTGCATAAAGTGCACTTGAGTCCATGGACTTAAAACACCACTCAATCAAACTTGAATAAATTTTAATATCGGACGTTAGGAAGGCAGGAACGTGAAAACTCATCCCACTTGTATCAATGATATCCAATTGTACTGCACGGACAACAGAAATTCCCATACCCCTTCTGTGGATATATAAAGATTGTTCAGTGCTACTCCTTAACTTAATCCATATATTTTGTTTTATTTTATGGTTTGTTAAGGTTGGTTTGGTTAAGAGAAGTAATATATCTTCGGTGAATTGGCATAGCATTGTGGTGAATTGAGATTAATTGCGTTGCAAGAAGATAGTGCTCTGCCATACAGGCTGTGAAGTTAATATATTCACTGAATTGGAACAGAACATTAGTGAACTGAGATATATTGTGTTAGAAGATAGTACTTCATTATACAGACTAAGTGCAGTTAATATATCCAGTGAATTGGAATAGGATTTTAATGGTGAGGTAAATTATCAAACAAGCTAAGTGAAGTTAATGTATTCAATGAATTGGAATAGAAATTTAGTGAAGTGAAGTAGATTTTGTTTGTTAGAAGATAGTGCCCTATCATACACGGGCCGGCTCCCGTGGCGGAGTGGTTATCACATCGCGCTACGACGCAAAGTGTAAGGGTTCGAATCCTGACCGGTGCATGGATGTGTGTGGGTGTCCATTCATCACTTTCGTAGTGTTTGTTCAGAAAGGTAGTGGTTTTCAAAATTATGACTTCCCGGAAGAATGGGAAATGGATGTGAGCGGAATTTTACACGTTTTGTTGTTTGTGTTCTGTAACTTTGAGCCGTATTGGAAATATCGGAGATTGAACTTTGGCAATCCTGGTGTTGCGTCAGGGAGAGCGAGATTTACTGCAGACGATATTTTGGTTCATGTCATATGGTACTTGGTTTTTTGTCTTTACGGAGGGCGTGCGCCTTTGTGTGAACTATACCTTAGTGTTTGTTTGAAGATAGTGCTCCATCATACAGACTAAGTGAAGTTAATATATTCGGTGGATTGGAATAGAATTTTAATGAATTGAGATAAATTGTGGTCGTTGGAGGATAGTGTTCTATGTTCTATCATATACGGGCTATTATTTATGCCTGAGGTTTTTCTCTCCAACCAGTCTTTGAATTAATTATCGCATCATAAATATACATTTGAAACTTTTTATACACATGTTCAATGAACGTTATAAAGTTAAAAATTTGAGAGATTATACAGTTTTTCCTTTAGCTTGTTTTACAAATAAGAAATATTAATTTATAAATTGCAGCCATTAGTTAATGACATTCAGGTTAGTTGCGTTCGTATCATTGAGAGCTGATTCGCGGAACAACAGTTACGTAATACACTAATACTACAATCGTTCGTCATATTTGTTAGAGCCATAACATTAAATTGCGTTTGTGTCTGATTTGACGCGGTTATCATTTGCACATGTTTGGCGTCTTCCTTCGGCTTCGGTGGTACCTCACAGTTTTGGGGGAACTGAAAGTTCTGCGGGATACAAGAAAGAGATTTCATTTCGACGGATCACACTTCGGGACCAAATATCTGGGTTATATTTAAAAATGGGGGGAACCCCCCGGAAAGATCCCACCTCTACCCGCATACTTTCGGGGGTATGCGCTTTTGCCCTGGTACCTAAAAACTTTAAACCAGGGCGTCTGTTTCTCGAATACTGGTTCCATTTTTGTTGCCCTGTATTGTTCCATTTTAGGCTATACATTTACTGTTAGAGTAACTTTCCTGTTCTAGTATCCAGGACAGGAAAGGTTTACAGTTTATTCGTTAATCTTTTAACATCTTTATATACCGGGTGGAGCACCTAAAATTACCGCCGGAAATATTTCGTGAACAACAATAAATATTGAAAAACTGCTTTCGCAGATATATAGGTATGAGAGGGGCTCATGAAATTAGTGGACACAATACGTTCAACTATGTAAGGAAATATGGTTTTCAACACAAATTTAGTTGTTTTTAAATGGAAACTCCATTTTATGGCGTGTGTTACATTGTGATACGTGAAGTAGTTCTCAAGTAATTGTAACGTGAAGTTCAGCGTGAATTCACATCCCCACTATGCCTGTTTGCAGAGCCGAGCGTAAATACCGTCGTGCATACAGGCCGCACGCTTGTGCTGCATTTTTCCTTCACTCCTCATACAGAGAGAGCGTTCCCTGACATTCGCTACGAGACTCGGCGGCAAGCGGGCCGGCGTCAGCGCTTGTCTTTCCCGTTGAACAGGGTCCGCGACTGTCGCACGCTACAGTCTCCCTGTCTTCGCTCTCTTTCCCTTTCTGTTGACGTCGCAGACTGACGCCAGTATAATCCTCCCTCGGAAGTTGTGCTGTGCTGTGTCGTGTCGTGTCCGTGTGTTGAAGATTGTGGCTTAATATGGCACCACAAAAGTTTACATTACAACAAAACATTTATCTTGTCGAGTGTTACTTCAGAAAGAGGAATTGTGGAGAAGTGCGATGACGTTTTGCAACGAAATTTCCTGGTGTTCCCGTTCCACATAGGACCACTACATTAAACCTCGTAAAGGAAGTTTAGAGTAAAAGGGTCAGTTCTGAATAAAAGTGGAAAGAAAAATGGGGAAATCTAAAAAATAAAGTATTCAAAGAGAATCCGCACACCAGCCGTGAGTTGAAGAGAGAGTATTGTACGAGAAATCGGGAGAATTACAGTAGACGAACTTTCACGTGTAAATGCCGATTTCCTTCGGAGATGCCAGGAATGTGTTGCAGCAGAGGGACATAATTTTCAACACCTTCTGTAGTCAAGGTTACTACACAATATGAAAACTGTAATTTTGAAAGCCGACTCTAGCTACTGTCGCTGACCCGTTCACCGGGAAAGACAAGCCCTGATGCCGGGCCGCTTGCCGCAGTGTCTCGTAGCGAATGTCAGGGAATGCTCTAGATAAGTATCATCTCGGTTTTTCTCAGCAACAGTTCTGACGTAAATACGCTCTCTCAAACGTCTGGTTAATCAGTGTACTTTGTTACATCCTTGCCTTATTTGATAAATTTGGTAAATCAATTTGAAAGAAAAATGTATAAGGTGCAAAGTTTAATAGTTGAAAACTTAAAGATTTGTCATGACCAAACGAGAAGAGTTGATTGTTCCGATGTACTAAAAATTGTGACGTAAATGAATGAACATCAATTAAAAATTAGAAAGACGTTAATGATCTAACATTTATGTATGTAACTGAAGGCGAACTTTAAAATTTATACTTTTTAATTAGCAAATATTTGTTAACTCCGAAAGATGTATCAGAACCTTTTAGTAATTTGTCAAAGCTTACTCCTGTATAAACTATACATTTTATTGTAACCCGCAGTTGTTGGAACGTTACAACTTTCCTAAGCACAACGCATAGTATGCAGAAGAGTAACATGTTTGTTACGATACCCGAATATCGTCAAAAGGGGGATATGTATGCTACGACACACGAATAAACTTGTGAGAATGTTTGTTTCAAGCGTCAACTTCACGTATTCCGATGTAACAATCGCCATTCTTAATGCATTTTTCCGTACTTTCAAATGAGCTAAAAAAAAGTCTGGTTTCCATTAAAAAAAAACTGTTTCTGTTGAAACCATATTTCCTTACGTAGTTGAACGTCTTGTGTCCACTAATTTCATGAGCCCCCCTCATACCTATATATTTGCGAAAGCAGTTTTTCAATATTTATTGTTGTTGATGAAATATTTCCGGTGGTACTTTTAGGTGCTTCACCCGGTGTACATATTGCTACAACTATTGGTATTCAAGTACAGCATATACAATAGATAATTAAATTACATGATTGAAATACATATTACATGTGACGTGAATATTATTAGTAGTCAATATATTACATATCTGGGTTATTTGCGATTTCCACGTCTTCAAGCAAATTTCTTGTTATATAAACATAAGAAAAGCAACGTACTTCTCCAGGGGTTTCATTCGGCCGGCGGTTTAGAATTTTTGTATATTTATGGATATACCTTTTAGTATCTTGTTTGTGCCATCTTAAATATTTATTTCAGCTAGTTCGTACTTTTTCTAGTCCAAATATTTGGATTAAGTCATAATATTGCCTTCTGGCATATTTTGTGGTGTTTTATGACAACGTGGTCGATATTAGTTCGGTGCGTACCGCAAGGGAGACGGACTGCGGAACTGCGAGAATGGATCTCGTGACACCCTCACTGTTAATGGATACTACGAAAGGTCGTGTTGTCGATGAGAAAGTTGTTTTTATGTTAGAAAGGGTAAGAACAATTATTTACTTAAATTTTCAACGTAAATAAAGAACCCTTATCTAATATTCCCAACACGAAATTTGCTCCTGTTAAGTCACGTTAAGTTAGATATTTCTTAACCTACAGACTAATTCGTACAAGAGATTGAATGTTGTAAATCTTGATAAAATTTTGGTTCAATATTTCAACAGGAATTTTTGTATGTATAGTGTTTACATGAAACTGAAGACGAGATATACAATCCACGTTTTTTTTGTTATTTGTGTGTGGCTGCAGCTAGGGGTGTGCGGGATCGGGGAAAAAATTTCCCGATCCCGATTTCGGGAAATGAATTCCCGACTTTTCTGGATCCCGAGCAGTCGGAAAATACCGAACGGTTATTTCTAAAAGTCGTTAATTCTCGACGTTTTCTGCATTGTAAATGCCCGGAACTTATCGAAAATTGTTCGTTTTTGTACCAGAAATGCAAAAACAATCACTTAAAAGTGAAAATGACGTGTAGAATTACATTTTCCAGAGCTTGGGGAAATTTTGAACATTTCCCGTCCCGAAAAATTCCAGACTTTTTTAGATTAAAAAAATAAAACAACAACAAAGTGTTTCGATTTGAAATGCGCAAACAATTTTATATTTTCCTTATCCTGGTCTAGATATGAACTAGAAATAGTTTAGTTTAAGTAGTAGAACAATTGACTGTACTTGCTATTTATAAAGCGAGACGTTATTTGATTTCAACTGGTGAAAGTAAAACATGTTCATAACCTTGTAACTAGAAAAATTTCAGTTTTGCTACAATTTAGGGATCCCACTAAGATATATTTTAGTCTTGCAGGTAAAGAAAGCTAGAATGACGTTTGTATCAGATTATTTACTTGGAAAGGATACAGACTTGACTGATGAGGTATTTGGTTCATAACGTGGATTCAGAAGAAGATAAAAATCAGTTTGGAAAATCTTTGTGGTAGTGACCTCTAGAAAAGTACTGTTTTTCATTGTTTAGCTCTTTGTTCATACGTTCTACCCTCTTTCCATGGTTCGCCCCAAAAGAGATCCTGGAAATTGCAGAACTGTTCATCGACCAAGGAGAGATCCGACTAACTCATTTGAACCAAAGAAGTCCACAACCTGTATGTAAATTGGGCCCATTGGAGGATAACGTTATCCTCAAGATAAGTTAATTGAAAGAGGAAATTGGTATGTTGAAATATTAATTTCCAAAAAGAAAAAGTGTAACTGAAAATCTGTATCAATTATGAGAATTTGTGGGTAAGAAGTGTGGGTTCATGTCAGTATGGAACCGAAATTTTATGGTATATCTTCAGTTCAGTTTTGAATTTAACTTACCAATCTGGCACTTGCGAATATGAACATGCAGAATGGAGTAGACAATTTTATATGGGGCGTGAAAGTGGTGGTATTAGTTTGAATTGAAGGTAGATAGTTGGTAATAATTAGTTACACTTGCTAGTTTGCTATTGACAAAGTTCTCGCGTTTATTGATACAAAAAAAATGTGTTTAGTTCTTGCACAATTGAATTTTTGACGGTTTTGTTTGTTCATGTACGCGATTTATTGTATGAAATATAACCCAGTGTTCAGATGTTTTCAGATTACTGCAATTCACAATATTTTCGGATTTCTGATATTTTGTAGGGGGGAGGGGATGACAGTTTACTTTCTTATGGTAGATAAGGTGAGGTTTAGTATACACGGTGGGCAAAAAGTGGGAAAGAGTCTTTCCAATACTGTAATTACTGGCACGAGAAACTGTGGGTTTTGCCTTTCAGAACATGCTGTTGACATTACGTGTGATAATACTTGGATTATTACTGTATGTGTGAAAACAGATTTGAAAATCATGAAGAGGAGTTGCCATCCTCTGTTCTAGTAATAAGTTACGATACGATGACTCATCTTCGGCCAGACAGATAACCTTGAACTAGAAAAACTATTTTCCAGAGCATCCGAATAAAAAAAAAACTTGGTAAGTTGAATATAATAGAAGGCTAAAAGATTTTTTTTTGTTCTTGTTGTACGTTCTCTAATGAGGCTCTGAAAATATATTGTTCTTTATAATGCTTGAGACAGTATTCTGTAGTTTCTTGGGGAATTAATTGCGGAAAAAAATATGGAAATACTTTCTGGATTTGTTCAAGTGAGCTAAGTATTCAACGTCCTATTTCCAATAGAAAATAATCTATTTGAAGATAAATGAAAAGGTGATATTACTAAGGTACGTATTGAATAGCATATTTCAGATATTTACTTTTAAAATATAGTCTGTAATTGTGCAACTATTTACTTTGTTTTGTAAGCAGAGTGTTTGTTATTTTTGTGTACAAATTTCGCATTCTTTACGTATGAGGACCGTGTCTGATGAAGCTAGTTGTTGGTTATGATGGATCTAGCTATTGTTAATTGCAACCAACTGTGTTGGCATGTGCTATAGAGATAGATTACAGTAAGTTCCGTATATACAGTGTACGTTTCACAGAATAGTCAGATGGAACTTGGCCAACACGGACATGCTTAGGAGACTAGAGAAGTGCTTGCGTTTTGTGATTTTAATAATTTTAGTTTTTTACGTAGAGTAATTTAGTTGGTTTGTAATTAACTAAACTGCATATATTGCTTCTGTTTTGGCAAAGTTCCAGCGTTGTTGTAACAATCTCGAATTACAAACCTTTAAATTATTTCCCTTTAAGACGAGGCTTGTTTGCCTATGTTTATAGGGAGCATAGAGAAACCTAACCTAGCTTCATCTATTGCCTTTCAACAATTCATAAACTTTGTGATATATATCACAATTTAACTGTTATTACAATTTTTTTAATGTGTATATTGCACCTTTTCTACAAGAAGGTGTTTCAAAAAGTGAAAGCGAATCAATTTAAACTTGCAAATTGATATTATTGAGTATTTGTATGTGCACTTGGAGAATAACAAGTGTCGAGTTGAAATTATTTAATGGATAAGGCAGTATACAAGGAGACTATTACTTGCGTTACGAGCCATGATTATGTTTCGATATTTTTTTTAGGAAATCAAAAATAATTGGAATTGTTTTGTAACCTGGGCTTCAATCTACAGTTCATTAAGTAAGATACGAAAGTTCTTGTCCTGGAGGAAGTGAAAGTGTACCACAAAGTTTGACTAGGAGGAACTTCAGAGAGTTCTTCCACTTGCCTGCCCGTAACACCAGCCGTGAGCCATAGATCTCAGTCTCACTGCGCAACACTGTCATCTTCCACCTGCCAACAATGACCCAGATAAGATTTCGAAGCACATTGGAATATGGAACTTGGCGAGTCGAATAAAAGTAGATATAAAAACTGGTAATTGGAGATTTCAGTGCCTGCTGATGTCGTTGGAATCTTTGTTTTTCGTAAATGTATGTTCTGGAACTGAAATTCTAGAAATACAGTAAATGCATTAATGTTTGTGGAAGTTCTATTTTTGTACATGAATTATTATTAATATTGTAAATAATGTTTAGCAGTTCACAAGTCGATGAAATGTGAAATTTTCTTTTTCCTTTTGTATCAGAGGAATACTGTTATATTTGTTTCTTTTCAGACATAGATTCATATTCTTAATCGTCTAAGTAGCATCTTGGTCGTTGTGAATGTACTAGTGATTGACATTTTATGGAGTTATTGGTCATACAAGGAGGAAACAGCTTAGAGAACAAAAATCACGTTCACTGTTAAGCATGAGAAAATCAATTATCTAAAATATAACGCATTTCAAGATTATATGACGTCAGAAACAGGTAACAGGTTGTAATATTTTGAACCTTAATTTCCAGAAAGTGGAACCTCTTGTATAAAGAAGCAAAAACTATGCGCATTGTCTTGGAAGATTTTCTTAGCTAGATACATCTGCTTGCATTTCTCAGTATGTAACGTACATAAAGGAACAAAGACTGTCTAATGATGTCTCAACTAGTTGCTGGATATCGTGTTTCACACGAAACCTGACATGAAGTAAACGGCTGGGTTGTGTTTCGTATGTGCTTGCAAAACATGGTAGACTGGACTCGTCAATACGGATATGCGTAAAACTGTAAAGGTGTAGAGAGATTATAGTGTGTTGGTGTTGTGGTAGTCATTTTACTTAATATAGAAGTAGTTGCATGGATTAGTTCTGTATTGCCTTAAGTTATTGAAAGTATACAAACACAGCCCATTTCTATCTTACTAAAATTTCGGTAACTTTTATAAAATCTCAATTTTAAATTGATCACATTCTTATAGTATTAAGAATTCAACTGTTTCTGATGTCACATTTTCTTATGTTAAGACTTTATGCATAGTTGCTACAATAAGCTCTCAATTTCACATCACTTTGTAATTAGGAAAATACCTTGTTGACTCTTTAACGAGGAAGAAACAGTTTGTTACACGAACAAAATGGTTCTTGTAGTAGGTCAAGTATGAATAATTATGATAGAAAATTATCGAGTTCGTAACCTTAAGTTGCAAATGGAAACTGTGTATTTGTAAGAACAGGAACATGATCTGTATAAAATATAGTGAAAATTCAATATGCAACACACATAAAGATGTCATTATTTGCATTGATTGAACTGATTTATCTCTCTCAATAGCTTTAGTTTAGTTTCATTTATTTACAGCATGGAAGAGAATTCTGCATTCAACTGCCCAAGGAAGAGTGAGTTTAGCTCAAGACTTCTAGAAGAGAGGATACTTCTACTTCTTGATCTTGCTGTACAGATATGGACTTTCCACCTAATAAAATGATGCAGATGTGGTAATTTAGTAGTGCATTGGAATGTGTAATTTGGTGAGTTGAATTGTTGGAAGATGGGATTTTAGAAGATAAATCTAAAAAGAATTGACAGGTTGTCACACTTTGCTCTTTTGGATGGAAGAAAACCACCTTGATGGCTTTCATAATTAATAAAATTGTTTCAAAGCTATCGATACCTTAAATTTAATTTCTGATTCTTTTTGTATAATTTGAATTAATTATAATATTGATTACCAAGGTTAAAACTCTGAAATTTTGAAATCGTTGAGACAAATTGTAGTTATTTCTCTTGTTTTGTAATTGTGTAGGCGTTCACATAAGCGTAGTTCTTGAGACTATCGCTCTGCAATTGATTTGGTGCCTATCCAGTTGACTAGACTCGGCCACTCAATCCAGAAACTTCCAGTTCTCAAGTGAAAGTTACTTCACTCATCATTGTTAACCAGTTGAAGTATCCTATATAAGATAGAAACAGACAAGTGGTATGTTGAAATGTGTGTGATGGTAACTTATAAAACGTTTTTTAAAAAATGTAAATTTGTTAGGATTTTCGTTCCATATATTGTGTTATTGATGATCGCATGTGTCATTTGTGGATCAAGGGTGTCTATTTGGTAGTTGTGAATTTCTGACTTGTCTTGCTGGATAGTTAATTTTGCTGTGCTAACCATGACCAACTGACTTTTGTGTGGAGTACATACACAACCTAATTAAGTATACTTTTTGAGATAGCACTAGCCAATATGAACTTAACATAAGGTGGTAGAATAGTTTGGACCTGGTTTAGTGTTAATCATTGTAATTTTGTGTGAAGTAGTAATTTGAACAATTATTTGCAATGCACATACTAGTATCGTATTGGCTAAGTTCTCTCTTGAATTGATGCTAGCATTTCCAATTAATGATGTCAAAATTCTTGCATATGTATTTTAACGGAGGCTATTTGCTTTTATTTTGATTCGGAACAAGCAAATAGGAACCATATTTTCCCTGAAACACCATGCCTGTTGATCTTTTCAAATATAATTAATAACACATAAGTATGCTATTAGAATTGTGTATTTTCCTCAGAGAATCTTTGTTTTAAAGCCATTTCAGCATTTTTTTAAAATAAACTTATTAGAATTCAATGCGTGCTTTTATCTAAAATAATATTTAATGTTCAATTATCATAATTTCTCATAGCTTCATGTAAATATGGTCTAATATATAAAAAATATAGTTGTGTGAAATTAATCTATTTAATTTATTCAGAAGAAAGAAAACATTAAATATAAATATTATGAGTAGCCTTTTCTTATTGGATAGCGTTAGTTATGAAAAATGAATACTTCGTTTACGGGTTGTTGCGATTAATTAATTATACCTCAAATTTTCAGGGAACAAAATTAAATCCAAAAACCAGAACCATGACTGTCAGTACACTGTCCGGATGTAAAAATCGAACTTCCCAAGGAGACAAAAATGTAGAAGTGTTCAAGATAAGAGAAAGCGATCTTTCCAGATGGGTGCAGTTTTTAACCGTTGGTACTTTATTGTACACCCGTTGACCCTTCACTAAACAACACGACCCAGAAGAAATGTATCTATCAATAATCAATCGGAAAAATTAGTTTTTGGATTGTAGCTGCAAAGTGGATACTAATGCATGAGTATCCGTGCTCTCATACACAAGGAAATATATATATATATATATATATATATATATATATATATATATATATATATATATATATATATTTATATATATATATATATATATATTTATTTATCGAAAATAATATTTTCAAAGCTGATACTTGTAAGATATTTCATCAAAGGATTAATTCAGATGATTTTAAGTATGTTACAGCCCTCTTGGCAAATGTTTTAGGATTGATTTTGTGGCTAATAGTTAAAATAACTTCTGTGGTAAATCTTTACAAGTGTATGTTGATGACGTTGGGAAGATTTGAGAGCTGAACAGGAACTTGTAGATTGTCTGAAAGTTGTAGTGTCCAGAAAAGCACGGAATCTTTTCATGAACTAAGGATATATTTAAGATTCAGAGAAGATACATGTAATTAGGTATGTGGGATGGGAGAGAAATTGTATATTGTTTTTGTATTTGAAATGTGTATATTTTTCTTCTATAGACTCCTGTTCTTATGCTGCTAAATGCTGCAGCACCCGTTCATTCGATGGTTCCTTCGAAGGTTGCCAAATAATTGTGGAGAGGGATGCTGAAGTGGGTTCACGAAAATGGAGAAGCAGTTCTGGAATGAACGTTCCTGGTCCAGTCAGCTGATCTTAATGGATAATGGGTGAAGAAGTATGCTGCTTTGACCCAACAAAAGAACTGTATTTATGAAGGAGAAATTTTGGAGATAAAAGTTACGTTGGTACGTGATTGACTTAAAACTCTGTTCTTTCTTGAACGAATTCTAAACAAGATATTGTTTTTTGATAAATTAATATCGTAAATTGGTCCAGCAATAGTTAACTGTCGTGAATATTGCAAGCGTATATTACACCCACATTGGTGCGTTGTACAATTTACGCTGAATTTCCTTTATATGCCTTGGTAATATTTCAACCAGGTAGAACTTGCCAGTATGGACTTGCATGAGGGTTCACAGTAGTTACGCATTGTGTGGTGATAGTGGGTTGTAGTTTCTCTGTAGGTTGGTTGATGGTTATAATTGCCCTGTCCTGCACAAACTAATTCCGTATTGGCAAAGCTCTCTGATTAGTTATCCTCTAGAATTAATTACCTCTAAATTCCGTATAAACCTTTATAATTTGATTTATTGAGGAAATATGTATAATTGAACAATTTTCGTCTGTTAAAACAAAATATGGATTTGATACTTTGAACCGTTTGGATATAACTAACTCATTATTATAAAACAAGAGTTGTCACTTTTCCTTTATAATTGTTGAAGGTTACATTATTTCAAATTTCACAATTGAAAGACTTTTCTGGCATTGTTTCAAATTCGTTTTCAACCCAAATAGATGGATAAAATATGACTTATGACTTGTGCTGCATTCGTCTGCATTACTAACAAAATGTCAAAATCTTTTATTAATCTTCCATACAGTTCTTAATCTCATCTACATCTCTTCTTCTTGGTCTGAGACTGAATTCTGACATGGGAGCGAAGAATCAAGACAGAACTGAGGTTTCCATGGATGAAAACTACAATTCTGACACTTCCTACCTGACAGAGTTGATTGCACAGTAAGTACAAGTGGTCAGTTTATTGGTAATTTTTCCAGCAAATATAAAGCCAATAATTTTAGTGTGTGTGTGCTCGTTTCATCTACGAAAATATAAAATAGTTATTTTGGAATAACACGATGTTTATTACCTTGTGGTAAGACCATATCACTGGTAAGTTTTCGCACGTTTACTGATATATTGCAAACCTTACCATTTATACTACAATCACAATTGTTTGTTATATCTTGCAAATACGTCTTCACATTGATAGTTAATATATAATTGAAGTACTGAACGAAATGTTAGTAAACATTTATTGTGCACTAGCAAATATTAATGTTGATTATAGTCAATTGTAACACACAATTTGACCTGTTTTAAATTTAATTCTAGTTTGTAGAAGTTGTATGCCATCATTCATGGTATAATTTGAATATGTTTTAAGGTGCAATCATCAGTGTAAGAGTGATTCATCACAGAAGCTGTTCATACTATGGGACTTCGAGAACCAAGAAAGGAACATCATCAACAGACATCATGAATTGGATGGATTTAGAAACAGGATTCATCAACATAGGAGATGTTATTCACGCTGTTAGAAAGGATGTTAGCAGTTTCCAGAATGTAAGCTTATAATTACAAGTATTTTAAGATACAAAGTCATAGTTAGAAGAAAATTGGATGTCTACGAACTATAAATACTTATGTAAAACATACAAGGATGACTGATCTACACTAGCAATCAGGGACGTCGTTAGGGAGGGGCCCGCGGGGGCACCGGCCCCCCGAAACGTTCACGTGGCCCCGGCAAACTGTTCTACATTTGCTGAAAATTTTACTTTTATGACAAATAGTGCAAAATAGGATTTTAATAAATTTTGCTTTCAGTTTGAAACACTGTTCTTCTATTTGAGTTTCACGAACCCCCAAGCAATACCTTTCTTTCCCATTTGACTGCCAAAGAATGGACTTGGAAATTATATTTTTATCTTTTCCGTCGAAAGCCAAGGAGGGTCACACGAACGGCTGAACCAATCGGCTTTGTCCTGTTGACGTGGTGAGGGGAAGTTCTCGTGGTATTCTGCGTTGCCAAATGTTTAGTTTCGAATCGTTTCCGAAATAGGTGGCACTCTCAACAAGGCCGAGGGCGGCGAATTGATCTTGGGTACCTTTTTCCAAGTGGCAGCTCTGTGGTTGGCCCACTCAAGGTTACTCCCCCTCCCTCGAAGTAACCCTTTCCTGCCCTTTTCACGTGCTACTGTGACATAAATAGGGACTGAAAATATTTTAATATGAATGAAACAAAAGCTCAATTCGTCACGGTAAATAGAGATAAACCTGCGATATGCAATAAATTGCATGGAATTTTGATTGAATGATTGATTGATTCGCTTTATTTTACTTTGCTTTTTGTGCTACTTTTGGCTAATTTGCGAAGATAGGGATGAGTGATGATAGCATGAAATTGATGAATGACACTCACGAACATCCATTCCCAGGCCGGGATTCGAATCCGGGACCCCTGACGTCGTAGCGCGATATGTTAACCACTCCGCCACGGGGGCCGGCAAATTGCATTAAATACCATCTTGCAAATGTTGGAAGCACGTTGCTCCATAGATCGGCAGAGAAAATGTTTAAGTGTCCTTTTTTACGGATATATAGAAAGATTCATAGAGACCGATGTATCCCAACAATATTCCTAATTAATCATTTTAACTGTATCTCTATTTTTAGTTATTCGACGTCCCTTTCCTGCCACTTTGGCTAATGGCGACGAAGAGGTTGAGTGCTGATTAGATGTAATTGATGAAGGGGCACTCGCAAAGAATACTTGGACTCGTGGCATCGTAGCGCGTGCTAACCACTCCGCCACGGAAATATACATTACTCTCGTAATCACCACCATAATGGCTCCATTAGTATAAGACCCATATGTGTCACAGAAGAATGTGAAACTTTTAAATCAATTTGTGGTATTCTCTGGTGGAATACTAGTTTTATTTATTTACACATCAAGCCTTACACCACATGAAATATTTAAATTAAGAGTAAAAATATTAATAATAAATAATTCCAAATACTACTCGCATTTGCAACACTGTATGTATTTGTAGACCCATTGTTATTCCATCCAAATAGAATTATTTACAGTGATTTTATTTGTTTCATTTTTTTTGTCTCTGTTCAACCTTCGTGGCGGAGTGATTCGCGCAGAGCACCACAATGCCAGGGATTCCGGGTTCGAATCCGGGCAAGGGCATGAATGTTTTTTGTGAGTGTCCCTACATCAATTTCGTATCATCAATCGTCCTTATCTTCGCGATTAGCCGAAGGTGACAGAAAAACGAAGTAAAATAAACCAAATCATTCAACCACTAGTATTACTCGATTCACTCGCGCCACACGCAATATATTGTGCTACCTATTTTTACGTGAACAATTTTACTTTCTACAATGCGATAGGTGGGATTATAACAGGACTCTCAAATAGGAGGCTGCTTATAATTAAGTGGGTGGGGGAGCAGAGTCGGGCGATCACATTTTACTCATAAGCTTCGTAATTGATAATTTACTTTTAGTTTTAGGCATCTTGGGAAGCAATGTCGAATTTATGCAAATACAGAGAAGGAGTAAGGAGGTTACAAGACTTTCATTCTGCATATTTTATTTTTTTCTTGAAAGTTTATTCACACGAAATTACACAAATATTCGAAACTAATACCAAGCTAATCTTAATCTTCACTACCAATATCACGGGACATTTTATCTAAAAGAAAATTGCGTAACACGGTCACTATTGCCGCTCAACTGGAACAATTGGCGGACAAAGCGGTTTGTGCTCAAAGTGTGACCATCTGTTCATTGGATCTAAAAAAATGTTTATGACCTGACCTGTCTCCGTGTCGATGAGCAAGGGTCCTTGTGCTTCACAGAGTTTAATGGTTAAATTGATGAAGGGACACTTAAAAATACCCATGTGCAGGCCGGGATTCGAATTGCACCCCTGGCGTGATCATAAACCGCCACGAAACCAGAGGTCCCAGGTTCGGACCTTGGAGAGTTATGGTTGCATCATGTCTGTCCCATCGTCATTTCATCGTGTCATCATTCAATCTCATCATCGTTTAACCCAAGAGGTAGAAAAATGGTACATTATATTAATAGCTTGTTAATTGTTAATGGTTTGATAGAAAAAAATCTTACATTTTCGTTTTGGACCCCCCAAACTGATCAACCTAGCTACGTCCCTGCTAGCAATGCAATCATTTCAAACAATCTGACCATCCTTTCTCTCGATATCACAAACTGTAAAAAACATCTGTTTAAAGTGATATGAAATATGTTCATATGATATGTGATATGTTTAACCCGGTTCACCAACCGAAAATGGCGCTCGGTGGCGCTCGCAGTGTTGCTAACTCCTCACTTGAAAAAATCACCAAGGTTTTTGGGTCTAACCTAACCTCAAGCAAGCTGGCAATACTGCTTGAGGCTTGTTCTGCAGTATTGCCAACATCTTACTTGAAAAGTTACCAAGATTTTTGTTTTTGGGTCTAACCTAACCTAAAGCAAGGAGCTGGCAATACTGCTTGAGGCATGTCTTGCAGTATTGCCAACTCGGGCAAGGCGTAGCCTTTTGGGTGTATGTTAACCTCACAGTGTTGCCAACTCGGCGTAGTTTTTTACGCTGTATAATTTTTTAGCTTTTTTGTGTGTGAGTGTATATGTGTTACCAACTCGGCGTAGCTTTTTGGGTGTATGTTAACCTCACAGTGTTGCCAACTCGGCGTAGCTTTTTGGGTGTATGTTAACCTCACAGTGTTGCCAACTCGGCGTAGCCTTTTACGCTGTATAATTTTTTAGCTTTTTGTGTGTGAGTGTATATGTGTTGCCAACTTGGCGTAGCCTTTTGGGTGTATGTTAACCTCGCAGTGTTGCCAACTTGGCGTTGCTTTTTGGGTGTATGTTAACCTCGCAGTGTTACCAACTTGACGCAACCTTTTGGATGTATGTTAACCTCACAAACAGTGTTACCAACTCCTCACTCGAAAAAATCACCAAGGTTTTTGGGTCTAATCTAACCTAAAACAGCTGGTAATTTTGCTGAGGCTTGCCTTGTAGTGTTGCCAACTTACTCGAAAAGTTACCAAGATTTTTGGGTCTAACCTAACCTAAAGCAAGGAGCTGGCAATGCTTGAGGCTTGGCTTATAGTGTATAAAGCAATTTGCCAACCTACTGGTATTGTCATAGCTTTTTACGAGAGAGAGGAGAGAGGGGGAAGAGTTAAAACAACTGGCAGCTGCCAACACCTACCTACAGCTTTTTTTTTTGTTTGGTGTAACCTCTAAAGCAACTGGCAAGTTTGCTTGAGGCTTGCCACAGTGCATAAAACAATTTTTTTTGCCAACCTACACACACTGGGCAAGGAGAGCCGGCAACAAATATATACTGTTGTAAAAGAGATGGATGGCAGCATAGTATGTGTGTGCGTGTGTGTGTAGCATTATTAACTAGTGTTGGCAACCCACTTACAACTAAAAAAAATAGAGATGCCAACGTTGCTGTAAAAGAGAGAGACCTATCGTGACCTTTGTAAACCTCTCTCGGGGGAACGATGTGCCACACGCGCGCGCGTTGGCGCCTTTATTATTTTCGTATTGCATACAATATTTATTGTGTTTTTTTTTCTATCTACAATCATATTTTTCTTATATATTTTTTTATTTTTTATAGGGTTGATTAAAGCACATATTTGAGGAGGACAACGCCACCCATATATAAATAAACCCCTCGAATTAACACTAATTAGAATTACCTTACAAAATTTTTCTCATAAGGCATTTTTGTTTTGTAAACACTCTACCACCAACAGATCACATATAAATAAACATACCCCCCCAAAAAAAATGCGCTCCATGAAAAGTTGCCCTGTGTGCAAAAAAACTATATCAAGCAAAAATTTTGCAAGACATTGTCGTACCTGCGTGCCAGGCAGGCATTTGGCTACCACTGAACTATGTTCCGGATGCAATAAGCACATTACAATTGCGTATGCCAAGAAGCATAAGCTTATTTGTTTAAACAAAAATACATCTGGGGCTCAACCGTCGACCTCAACCAAGAGGAAAGCGGAAGCTGACTCGCCACCATTCGCCAAACGCATCAAAACTGTGGCCAAAGCAGACCAGTCTGCTTTCCAGCGTTTGTTAGAGGACTTTCCTTTTATTTCTGAGGGTTCATGCGACGTGCGTAGCTTTTTGGAGAACGTGCAAGCGCAAATTATTTCCGTCCTCGGCGATGCGCTTGCAACACACTCCGCCAAATTCTACGCATCGCTACGTTGTCAGTACAAAAAGCCGTCTGATGAAATTTACAGCTTCTGCCACAACACCAAGGCGAAGACGCTGCATCTGACGGATGTCGAAAACCTCGAGGACATCTACAACAAGTTTGTCGAGGAGCTGCTGGCAAAGCAAGAGGAGCATGAAGCCGAGGGCTCGGGGGGTTCGTTGTGCGGCGAGCCTCACGAACTGCGCGTCAAACTTTCCAAGTTTATGCCTCTCTCCGCCTCCAGCTACGTCCGTTTACCATCTGCTATTAAGGATAAAAAGGCCGTCCTGAATATTCAGAACAGTGACGCCAAGTGCTTCCTATGGTGTGTGCTTGCAGCGTTACACCCTGTCCACTGGAAAAACCAACCACACCGAGTTAACCACTACCTACCCTACGAGTTGGAGCTGGAAGATGCGATGGCTGGGATCGACTACCCGGTGGCGCTTTCGGACATTCGAAAGTTCGAGGCCCGTACACACAACCCTCGGTTGGCCATCAACGTTTATGGCCTCACCGACGAAAATGTGGTGTACCCTATCCGGGTGAGCGACGTGGACGACGACGGTGCGCAGGAAATTCATCTTCTGCTCATCAAGAACGAGACCCACCACCATTACACCCTCATTCGCTCGCTCTCTCGGCTTGTTTCGAGCCAACGGAGCAGTGATAGTCACCACGTCGAGGTGTGTCGCAGGTGCTTGTCAATGTTCGACGGACAAGATCAACGCAGTTACCAACACATCAGAGGTCCCAACATCGCTGCCGAGAAGCTCGCTAACCACAAGCTCTACTGCAATGCTAACGAACCGGGGGTGGCAGACTTGCCCGAACCTGGCGCCGTAGAGTGTTTCCGCATGCACGGTGCCATGGTGGAGCACCCCGCTATTATCATCGCGGATTTCGAGGCCTTTCTCAAACCTCTGTCCACTTGCGATCCCGATCCAGAAGTTTCTTCCACCACCCCTTACCAACTCCACGAGGCATCCAGTTTCGCATATGTTGTGGTGCGACGAGATCAACACATCGACCCCGTGCCCTATGTGTACCGTGGCCCCGACGCAGCCAAACACTTCCTCGAGAGGATGGTTGTCGAGGCCATCGAGATAGGGAAGGTGCTGTTGACCCCCAAGTCTATGCTCCCACTGTCCCCCGACGATCAACATAGACACGAGGAGGCTACTACCTGTCCTGTGTGCACCTGTGAGTTTAGCATCAACAACCGTAAAGTCCATCACCACGATCACTTTAACGGTAGGTACGTTGGTCCTTGGTGCAACGACTGCAATCGCTTGGCCCGGGACCCGCGCTTCATCCCTGTGTTTTTTCACAATGGCTCGGGGTACGACTTTCACCACCTGATCAAGCATCTTGGATACGACAATGCAAGAATCAATGTCCTGGCACAAAACGAGGAGCGTTATATTAGCGTCAGCAAGTGGGTGCCGATCCCCAACTCAAAAAGCAGGAGCATCGAGCTTCGCTTCCTCGACTCCCTGAGGTTCCTCTCGGCTAGCCTCGATGCTCTTGCAGGGAAGCTGAGCAACGAACAAATGCTCATTACCTCTGCGAATTTTTCAAACTTGGACGCCAGTCTCTTCAGGCGTAAGGGGGTCTACCCCTACGAATACGTCACCGACTCTACCAAGTTTGCGGAGACGTCGCTTCCTCTTCGAGCAAACTTCTATAGCAAGCTGCGAGGCTCGGGCATCTCTGAGGATGACTATAACCATGCTCAGTCCATGTGGCGCGAGCTGGATTGCCAAAATCTCGGGGACTACCACGATGCGTACCTCAGACTTGATGTGACGCTCCTCGCCGACGTGTTCCAGACGTTCCGGGCGACCGCAATGAACATCTACCACCTGGATCCCGCCTACTTCTATAGTCTCCCCGGACTGGCATGGTCAGCCATGTTTCTGGTGACGAAAATCAAGCTGGAGCTTCTTTCGGACGTGGACATGATGCTGTTTGTGGAACGTGCCAAGCGGGGTGGAATGGTCCAGGTGTCGCAACGGCACGCGCGCGCCAACAACCATCACATGGCTACTGGCTACGACTCCACCCAACCGTCAAGCTACATCATGTACACGGACGTCAATAACCTCTACGGACACTCCATGATGCAGCCACTCCCCTTTAGAGGGTTCGAGTGGGCTGACCCTTCCAAATTTGACATCAAAAGTTTCGACGATTCGGAACATGGGTTCTTCGCCGAGGTGGACCTTGAGTTCTCCGAGAAGCTGCAGGATTTGTTCTGCGATCTCCCCCCTGCACCCGAGTTCAAGTGTCCACCCGATTCCAACCAGAAGAAGCTCGTCATGGATTTCGAACCCAAGAAGAATTACGTCCTGCACTACCAGAATCTCCGGTGGTTGATGCGGCAAGGGGTCACCGTCCACGCAGTTCACCACATCCTCAAGTTCGAACATTCTTCATGGTTGCGTCCATATATCGAGCTCAACACTGAACGCCGCACCGCAGCCACGTCCGAGCTTGATAAGGATTTCTTCAAGCTTATGAATAATGCGGTGTTTGGCAAGACCATGGAGAATGTACGGAATCGCGTGGACATAAAATTGGTGACGAGGAAAGAGCGATGTCGTCAGCTTGTTGCAAGTCCATTGTTCAAGTCTCGAACAATCTACAACGAGCAGCTGGCTCTGATTCACATGAAGCAAGGCGTGGTGAAGCTCAACAAGCCCATCTACGTTGGAGCCACTGTTCTGGATCTGAGCAAGCTCCACATGTTCGAGACGTACTACGACATATTACGTCCACACTACGACCACAACATCTCGCTTCTCTACACGGACACGGACAGCTTGGTGTACCACGTTCGCACAGCCGACGCATACGGGGATATAGCCACAGCTCCATCTTTGGTTAACCTCTTCGACACCTCGGGCTATCCCCAGCCGAACCAGTACGGAATCCCGGCTCGCAACAAAAAGGTGCCTGGCAAACTCAAAGACGAGAAGGACGGAGACGTGATTCTCGAGTTTGCAGGTCTTCGTGCCAAGGCCTATACCATCAAAGCCGAGGGCAGCGTTACCAAGAAGGCCAAGGGTGTCGGCAGACAGGTGGTTCGGGAGCATCTCACATTCGAGGACTTCGTGGATTGCCTCAAGACCGGGTCGTCGGTTCTAAGAGCAGAACAGCGCATCCAGAGCGTCGACCATGTGTTAACCACCAACAAAGTGAGGAAGATTGCCCTGGATCCCAACGACGACAAGAGGTGCGTTCTCCAATGTGGAATCCACACACTGCCGTGGGGGCACTATCGCTTAGCAGAAAGTAAAACCTGCAACATGTGCCCATCTTCAACTGAAGATTCATAAAAACAAAACAAACAAAAAAAAAACAAAACAAAAAAAAAAAAACAAAAAAAAAACACTGACAGTAATTACAAAAAACTTTGACCGTATTCTTAAATAACCAGCATAATATGAATCTTTTTGGTTTCCGAAAACAAGCCAACATGGAGGCTGTACATCGCGCGACGACAGATCATGAATTTCTACCTTCCATGTTAACTAAACTCAACGGTCTACTGATTGTTCACCTTAACAGCATTTGGACGAAATTGGATGACGATGTGGGCAAGATGTTTTACGTCTTCAACAACAATTTACATTTTTACAAAATTCCGATCGATGGAAAACTTCAAATCACCGTGAATCCGGAAAACGTAGGCGAAATCAAAATATCTACCGGCAAGAACATTTTTCGAATCAAGCACGACAAGATGTTTTCTAACATTACGTACGATGTTTCCGCAGGAGATTACCTGTACGTCGAACTCCTCGGAGATTACGACAAACTTGTTCCTCTCTTCGTAGAATTACGAATCGTCTATCCTATTATAAATAACCGTTAACCAAAATGCCTAACGACATTTTCGGCAACACTAAGCGTGTAGACCATGCAGAAGAGATTCTTATGTTGGATGTCCGAATTAAAAAGTTGAGGAGCGATTTGATCGCTTTGCAGGAGATTTTAAACAAAAGTTTAGAGTCGGAGATCGCTACGCTCCAAACGCAATGTCTCGACCCTATTTTGAAAATCGATTCCGAACTGAAAACGCTCATAAAAAATTATGTTGACGTACCTTCTTACGACAGTGTTCAAAATATACAGTTGAGCGTGGATTCGCTTCAAAATGATTTGGCCAAATTACAGCAATTTCAATCGAAAAATGAAGATTTGGAAAAATTAAAACTCGAAATCGAAGAACGAACTTCCGCAATAGAAAAAAATTTTTCTGAACTTCAAACTGTTGTGAAGGATATTGATGTAGAACGCTTGCACGTCGTTGTTTCCAAATTACAAGAAGAATTCACCGGTACATTGGAAGAAATTAAATCCAAGTTGCAGACTTTGGAAGATACCATGACGAACCTACCATCGTCGGACGAACTGCAGGTCATCGGCAAAAGCGTCGCGAACATAAAAATTCAATTGGAAGCCTATCAAGATTTCGAACACATTCAAACCACCATCGCTACGCTTCAGGCGTCTCTGGAGTTGATCAACGAAGAAATTAAAAATATTCACGCTGAAGCCAGTGCGTTGACGAGCATACAAGACACGTTGAGCACGGTTCAGCAGAAGATCGAATATTTAGAAAATTTGAACGTCGAAACGAATCTTGCTCATTTTCATCATGTGCTGGACAACATACAGGCCGACTTGGAATCGTTACGGATGAGTGTACCTTCGAGCGAAGATTTGGAAAAATTGAAAACGGCGGTGACGGCACTATCCGAATCGAGCGACGTTAAAAGTTCGTTGAGCGATCTCGAGAGTAGGGTGGCCAATCTCCCCACCTCAAAAGAATTGCATGCTTTGAAAAGGAACATATCACGTATGCTGAAACGACTGGAAACGGAAACAGCGAACGTGGAACAGATTCGAGACGAACTTACTTCGCTGGTGTCGATGCTGCCCACTTCGCAGAGCGTCGCCGACCTTCACATGCAGTTTACCGAGATGCGAAGCATCGTGAACGATCTTACCGAGAAAAGTTCGAAATTGAATCAAGTCGAGAATCTTCAGAGTATTGTCGTCAACATCAGAGATCAAGTTGGAGTGCTGGAATCCACGCAGGAATCGACGCTGGCCTCTTTCGGTGCCAAGTTGCAAGAACTCAACGAAAACTTCAAGCAGTTGAACGTGGAAGTGAAAATCAAACCGTCATTTTCTACAGTAACAAATACCATCGTCGAACATTTGTTGCCCGTACAAAATACACTGGGACAGCTTCACAGCAACCTCGTTAGCGTCGATACTAAATTCGCTAAACTGCATTCTCTGCAAGCCATCGAAATCAACAGCGTACCCAATCAACAGAGAATCTCCACGTTTGTCGAAGGTAACAAACTGTACATGTTACATCCTTATCATCCGTACTACAAGTTTCTCCTCGATGGCACGATTCAGATAAATGAATTTTCGTACTGGTCTCACGGCAGAAAAGCTAGCGTTCCCACCATGACCTTGATATCGAATCGTGGTGTCCAGAAAGCAGGAAACATTCCTCTGGCACGTTGGAACGAAACGCGCAACATATATGAAATACACGAAGACGAAGATCTCACCGTTTTTGACGTGAGTGCCGGCGATAAGCTGATCATTCAAAACACGAGCGAAGTGCCACCCTCTTTGAATCCCATCACGCTGGTGCTTCTCTTCAAACGTAATCTCTAAAAAATGTCTAGGCAAGCCATCGTCGAAGAATTGCATAAACCTGCACGCCGCAACTACGAACGTTTGGCGGTAGTGACCAAGGGAATCGACGACCTCTGGCAAAGTGACCTCGTGGAGATGAGCAGCGGCAATTTGAAAAACGTACATAAATTGAACAAGAGCAACAAGTATCTCCTCACCGTCATAGACACGTTTTCGAAATTCGCATGGGCTCTACCTTTGAAAGCCAAAACGGGAACGTGCGTCACGGAAGCATTCAAGACAATTTTTCGCGAAAGCGGCAGACGGCCACGGTTTTTGCAAACGGACAAGGGGAAGGAATTTTACAACGCCGTATTCCAAAAGTTTATTCGGAAACACGACATTCGACATTATTCAACCTTCAGTCACATCAAAGCCAGCATCGTGGAAAGATTTAATCGAACCTTGAAAACACACATGTGGAAACGATTCACGCTTCGAGGAAATTACAAATGGGTCGACATACTGCCGGAACTCGTCGACACCTATAATGATAGGGTACACAGAACGATAGGCATGAAGCCAGCTGACGTTACCAAGGCCGACGAGCAGCGTTTAATTTCTACAGTTTACTGTCCAAAGTACACTCCCACGACTACCAAGAAATCAAAATACAAAATTGGAGACCAGGTGAGGATCAGTAAATTCAAACGCACCTTCGAGAAGGGTTTCACACGAAACTGGAGCACAGAACTTTTTACGGTGGTTCGAGTTTTACCCGGAAACCGGCACACGTATATAATAAAAGATAGTAGCGACGAGATTTTGAAAGGAAGATTTTACGAAGAGGAACTCTCTAAAACAAAACACCCCGACACATACCTCATCGAGAAAGTATTGCGTAGAAAAGATGACAAACTATTGGTGAAATGGCTGGGGCTTCCGGAAAAGAGTTGGATCGACGCGAACGAAGTGATTCTATGAGTGCGTGGAATGTCGTGAAACGTCTACCTGATTCGGAAAGTCAAACGAAAAAAAAGAACGGCGAGTTGCTTCCCGACAGCATCCGTTGTCTAATCGTAGGCCCTTCAGGGTGTGGGAAAACGACACTGCTCGTGGACAATTTTCTCCTCGCACCGAATTGGTTAGATTGGAAGAACAGGCACCTCTACGTATTTTCGAAAAGTCTCGAACAAGCGAAATACCAGCAACTGATAAAACTGTACGATGGTCTGGACATTGCAACGTTCGCTTCGGAAATAAAACCACTCGACGATTGTCGTGAAAATTCAGTCGTTGTGTTCGACGATGTCATCCTGGAAAATCAAAATGAAATTCGCAATTTTTTCACGCAAGGTCGTCACAAAGGAATAGATTGCTTCTTCCTAGCTCAAACGTTTTCCAAAATTCCAAAACAGTTAGTACGTGACAACGCTAATTTCATATGTTTGTTTCGTCAAGATCACACCAACCTCAAGCACGCGTACGATGACTACGTAGGCGGAGACATGAACTACAATCAATTTTCGGAACGCTGCTGCTCCCACTGTTGGAACAGTGACGATTTCGGATTCGCGACGATCGACATGACGAGGAAACCCAACGATGGAAAATACAGAAACAAAATCAACGACTTTCTAAACGTTGCAACGTTGTGAGCAACAACGTGTATAAATAACGTTATGGCGAAACGAAAAATCGAAGACGAAAATCTCAAGTTGCGAAACTACCTCGCGAAACGCTTCAAAGGTTGGAAATCCGAGAATCGCGGATTCTACGAAGAGAAGAAACGTCAAGATCAACCTGTGATCGATGCCATCAGCGATCTAGGTAAAGAAATTAAAGGCGTCACAGAACAAAATAAAAATTTGATCAACGAACTCGTACCACTTGCAGCTAAAAGTTACACCGTACCCACGCCTATTTCGAGCATTCCTTCAACGCCGTTCGAACTGAAGGACGTACCGCCAGGACGTCGAGCCATAAGCAGCACGTCGTCGTCTTTGGATAAGATCGAGTTGGGACCTTTGGCACGAGACTACCTGAGCACGGGCAAGTTCGACAAGGATGAAGTGTTCGGATTGTATCCCACCATGGAAACCAACGAAGGCGGCGGTGTGGTATGGAAGATTGGGAAATCGAAGGTGACTTTTGAAGGCAACGACATTAAAGTCAATTTAGGCGATAAGAATAGCTGGAACAGGTATCCGGGTACGGTGGGACTGTGGGAACTCGTTGCCAAAAAGCAGCCGAAGGATTACACCGAAGAAGATTACCAGAGTTACAAGGAAATTCTGATCATGACGGACGCCTTGTACCAGAACAACGACGCTACGCAGAATAGGGTGAAATCGAGCAGCGGCGAAAAATACAGGAATCTCATCAAGCCGATATGGAACCAGGTGAAAACAGGCAGCGGCGTCAAACTCTACAACACGTTACCCAAAGAATTCGTTTGGGTGGACGACGTGCGCAAGCTCATAGACAGGTTGTTGGTTATTGCAGGAGAGGAGAATGCAGGCAATCGTAATTTCTACAACGAGAAGGTAGGAATTGTGGACATGATCAGCACAAAACTTTCCAACTTCATCGTAAACGACGACAAGGGCATAGGGTACCTCATTAAAATCATCAACACGCTGCCTCCGAGATTCTGGAACGTGGCCGAAGGAAAGGGTCTCGTGAACGACATCATCAACAAGTTACCTTTCGAGATGCATTTACCTGGCTACCAGTACTGCGGACCAGGTACCAAACTCGAGAAAAGATTGGATAGAGGAGACAAGGGTGTGAATCCGTTGGACGCCGCATGCAAAGATCACGACATCGCCTACAACACCACTCGCTCCGATCTGGATGCACGTCACGAAGCAGACAGAAAGTTAGAGCACGCAGCTTTCGAAAGATTCGTTAGCAGAGACGCTTCGCTGGGAGAAAGAGTTGCAGCACTGGGCACCACCATCGCCATGAACACGAAACAAAAACTTGGATGGGGTGTGTAGAAATAAAAGAATTTCTCGAACCGTGAAAAAAATTTCTTCGGTATATAAATAACACTACGTAAAAAAAAACTCCAATTGTGTTTGCCATTTATAAAATGAGTAAACAATCACTAGACGCCCAAGCATTAAAACAAATGCTAAATTCATCAGTCGAATATGTAAAAATTCAGGAATTAGAAGTGGACAAACCTTACACGATAACTTCCGGTTCAATTGTTTCTACCCAGTATGGCCCCAAGGCGCGTCTGTTGCTCAACGCACAATACAGTCTATTTTTACCAGATCGATACGCTAACATGTTATCCGACGAGAAGCTAGCTATTTTAATCGAGAACAAAACTCAAATCGTGTACAAGGGTACAAAGGAACTTCTTGGTAAGAAAACAAAGCATGTAATAGAATATGTGTAACGGCTCTGCGCGGAGTATATTCTTGAAAAAAAAATTACACGGAACAAAAAAAATTTCAGAACATTTATATATAAATAACATACCGAAAAAAAATTACACAAAACAAAAAAAAATCTCAGAACATATATATAAATAACATACCGTAAAGATTGCATATAGAGCATCATCATGAAGCCCAAGGGTGTCGTGTACCAGATACCATACTCCAATCTGAAAAATCTAGGTGCCCTCGATGGGTTACTCACCAAGAAACAACGCGAGAAGAAACGTTCTTGCTTGACGAAAGGACACGGAATGAAATTACTTCTCAGCACACCTCAATTGAGACGCTTGCAGCGTTCGCGAAAACAGCAAAAGATCGGAGGTTTCATATTCAGCATCCCAGCCATCCTGGCAGCATTAGGGGCCGTTGGAAGTTTGGCCGGCGGTAGCGCCGCCATCGCAAAAACCGTCATCGACTCGAAGAAGAACAAGGCAGAATTGGAAGAACAGAAACGTCACAACCTGGCTATGGAGAAGAAGGGGCAAGGTATAACCAAAAAACAAAAAAACAACCTCGATGCTTTGAAGAAATATATAAAAGAGAAGAAGCCCTGTCCAACTTCGATATTGAATCTCTGATCGAACTGTTGGGAATAAAAAACTTCAGGGGTGTTTTCATGTCCGATTCTCTACCCTCTGCTGTGAAGAAAAGGGAGTATGGCGTGGTCAACCTGGACAGTTACAAAAATCCTGGTACACATTGGATATGCTACCTCAAAATTGACGATAACAATGCATTTGTTTTCGATTCGTTCGGTGGCACACCACCTGCCAGGTTGGTGAAGTATCTCAGTGTTGCCAACCTCTACTATAATGACAAACGCATCCAGGGTTTCACCGATGTTAACTGCGGCCACCTATGCCTCTCCGTGCTCGCATACATGTCTAAAATAAATAACCCATCGGTGGAACATTTTCAAAAAGCATTGTGGAATCTTAAACACGATGGGCGTGTTCCATCTCACGAGCGAATCTTCGATCTTGAAACTCACGCTGCACGACGACATCGTCTATCCTAAATCCGTAGCTCTGCGTGCATTCTACAGCATGTACCTCATACCTAACGTCACGCAGCACAACAACAAAATTAGCGTCGGAAGCGAACACATTGTCGTCACGCCAGGCCAATACAATCTTTCCACTTTGCAAGCTCAATTACCCAAAGGCACGTACCTTTCTCAAAATTCGGTCACGCACAGAGTGGAAATCCTATCGGCGACGGAAACCATAAACCTGGGTACTATGGGAGAACTTTTAGGTTTCGAGAACAACACCAAACTCGAAGCTGGCATCAAACACACGGCAACCAACATTCCTAAATTTCTAGCCATAGAAACTCTAAACGTTCACTGCAACGTGGCGGAAGGCATGATCACGAAATCCTCGGACGGATTGTTAGGAAGTCACAAGCAGACGGGAATCATAGCTACGTTCAAACCCAGTTCCGAATTCATGGAACCGATCATCTACACACCCTCTTCGCCGATCTATTTTCCAGTATGCCGCAACCGCATAGACGACATAGAGTTGGTGGTGACGAACGAGAAAGGAGACGTGGTGGATTTCGCAGGTGCAACAACCACTGCCATCGTGGAGATCAACGTATAATAAATAACACACATAGTGAAAATGGAGCAAATCGAAAGTTACGAATTGCAATCTTTTCCTCCCAACCGTCGCACGTTCGCCAATTTGAACGAAGCGAACAGGGAGATCGAATACGACGTGGACGTAGGGGATGGGTTCGTTCATCCTCACAGAGCGGACCTCTACCTTCAATTCGACGTGGTGAAGAAGGAAAGCGGAGACGCGTTTCCGCCCAATGCAAATTTGATACTCGTTGACAACTTCGTGCCTCACCTGTTCTCGCAGGTGGAGGTGAGGAAACACAACACCGTCATAGACAGAATAGACTATCCAGGCATCACGTCGACGGCAGTGGGAACATTGAAATTATCCAAAACAGACGCAGCATACTACCAGGCGGGAGGTTTCGAAGCAGGGACCAAAATATCGACGACAAGTCACACGGCGCTCTTTCCCATGCGTCTGCTGCCGGGATTCTTCTCGGACTACAAGGAGATCATGTGGAAGGGAGGATTGCGCGTCATTTTTCGAAGAGCAGCCAACGACAACAACGCACTGATGCGATACACCAACTTGAACGCCGACGGCACGCCGATAGCCAACACATTACCCGAAGCGGCCAAGTGCGTCATCCGGAGCATGGAATTGAGAATGCCGATCGTAGAATACGAAACAAACTACGCCCTCAAGTACAAAGCAGAGATCTTGAAGAGTCCGCAGGTGTCGATTCACTTTCACGGTTACCAGTGTGTGCAGAAGATGGCGTCGGGAAGTCACATGGAATTCGACGTGACGACACAGTTCAACAACATACAGTTCGACATGCCAGATTTCGTCGTAGTGCTCTTTCAGACCGGGCGCGATAACAACCAGGAAAAAGATTCCAGCAAGTTCGACAACTGCAAGATCAAGAACGTTTATCTGAAAAATGGACGCAACGAAGTGTTCCCGCGCGAGAATTACAACCTCGACATGACCAAAGACGATTACCTCAAACTTTACGAAGCTTACACCTCTTTCAAACGCGTGACCGAGGGGAGCATGGACATGTACTACACGCCCAGCGAATTCAAAACCCGCAGGCCGATGTTCGTCATCAACACATCTAAGAGTAAGCAGGTGGTGGTCAACGATCGAACCAACATCAAGGTCGTCTGCGAGTTCAACAGTCCGTTGCCCGAGGATACCGTATGCAGTGTCATCCTGGTCGCCGAGAAGTCCTTCGTCCACGACGTGAAGAACGAGAGGGTCACAGAGCAGTTTTAACAAGTTTTTAACCTATTTTCTCGCACAATAAGAAATTTCTGTACTAGCACAATCAGTTTCAATAGCACAATACGAAAATTTCACTAGTTCAAAATCAGTTACAATATTAATTTCATCAGTTATGAGTTACAATATCTTTTTTCTCATCAGTTTTTGCACTATAGCACGAGACAATCAGAATTTTTGCACAAAAATTTTGTTGTTGTTGTTTTTACATGAGAAAATTAACAATAAAATTCTTTTTTTATCGTTTCAGATGCTGTCGAACATCAAAAACACATACACATACACACACACTAGAAAAAAAAACATGCAACTTTATTTGTAACACACACATACATTCTCCATCTTCATCAAAAAATATTATAATAAACATAATTATTATTATCTATATCTCACAAAACTCTATATCCAAAAATATTACAACATCAAATAACACTAGAGTCGTTAGTACACGTTGCATGCATTACGGAGGTCCTCTGTAGGGTTTCATGGAAGTTTGGGGAAAAAAAAAACACGTGAAACTCTACAGAGGTGTGGTTATCTAGAGCCGCAGCCATTAGAACCTTTTTGGGTTGGGCACCACGCACCCTGGCGAGGTTAGGGGCCAGGCATCCTAAAAAAAAAAAAAAAAAAAAAAAACACAATAAATATTGTATGCAATACGAAAATAATAAAGGCGCCAACGCGCGCGCGTGTGGCACATCGTTCCCCCGAGAGAGGTTTACAAAGGTCACGATAGGTCTCTCTCTTTTACAGCAACGTTGGCATCTCTATTTTTTTTAGTTGTAAGTGGGTTGCCAACACTAGTTAATAATGCTACACACACACGCACACACATACTATGCTGCCATCCATCTCTTTTACAACAGTATATATTTGTTGCCGGCTCTCCTTGCCCAGTGTGTGTAGGTTGGCAAAAAAAATTGTTTTATGCACTGTGGCAAGCCTCAAGCAAACTTGCCAGTTGCTTTAGAGGTTACACCAAACAAAAAAAAAGCTGTAGGTAGGTGTTGGCAGCTGCCAGTTGTTTTAACTCTTCCCCCTCTCTCCTCTCTCTCGTAAAAAGCTATGACAATACCAGTAGGTTGGCAAATTGCTTTATACACTATAAGCCAAGCCTCAAGCATTGCCAGCTCCTTGCTTTAGGTTAGGTTAGACCCAAAAATCTTGGTAACTTTTCGAGTAAGTTGGCAACACTACAAGGCAAGCCTCAGCAAAATTACCAGCTGTTTTAGGTTAGATTAGACCCAAAAACCTTGGTGATTTTTTCGAGTGAGGAGTTGGTAACACTGTTTGTGAGGTTAACATACATCCAAAAGGTTGCGTCAAGTTGGTAACACTGCGAGGTTAACATACACCCAAAAAGCAACGCCAAGTTGGCAACACTGCGAGGTTAACATACACCCAAAAGGCTACGCCAAGTTGGCAACACATATACACTCACACACAAAAAGCTAAAAAATTATACAGCGTAAAAGGCTACGCCGAGTTGGCAACACTGTGAGGTTAACATACACCCAAAAAGCTACGCCGAGTTGGCAACACTGTGAGGTTAACATACACCCAAGAGGCTACGCCGAGTTGGTAACACATATACACTCACACACAAAAAAGCTAAAAAATTATACAGCGTAAAAAACTACGCCGAGTTGGCAACACTGTGAGGTTAACATACACCCAAAAGGCTACGCCTTGCCCGAGTTGGCAATACTGCAAGACATGCCTCAAGCAGTATTACCAGCTCCTTGCTTTAGGTTAGGTTAGACCCAAAAACAAAAATCTTGGTAACTTTTCAAGTAAGATGTTGGCAATACTGCAGAACAAGCCTCAAGCAGTATTGCCAGCTCCTTGCTTGAGGTTAGGTTAGACCCAAAAACAAAAACCTTGGTGATTTTTTCAAGTGAGGAGTTAGCAACACTGCGAGCGCCACCGAGCGCCATTTTCGGTTGGTGAACCGGGTTGATTGCACTACTCTCATTGTAGGTTAGTTTAGTGCATAAAACGTCGTAAAATAAAAAATAGGTCAAGAACAAGTTGGCAACACTGTTTGAGGCTTGCTTTGCAGTGTTGCCAACTCTTTGCCTTAGGTTAGGTTAGACCCAAAAACCTTGGTGATTTTTTCGGGTGAGGAGTTGGTAACACTGCGAGAAAATGAGGCTCATGCCTTACGAGAGAAATCTATTAAGGCGAGCCTCACCGAGCCTCATTTTCGGTTGGTGAACCGGGTTGATTGCTCTACTATTGTCCCATTTGTCCATCGGAACAACCTCATATTCATGGAGCACATTGCGATTGCATGCTCCAAGAACAACTACAGCTTACTGAAAGTGGTGGAAGTATTGCTCTCTTTAGAGCAGATGAAGTTGGAAATAAGTTGTAGATGCTATCTTCTTCTGCCTATGTAACTGTATGGAATCACTAAATCAGAGAAACTATATTACAGTTTAGAGTTTGAATGGTATTCTGTTTACTTTCGGTTTGCTCCACAGTTTCCGAATTCAATATTAGATTCTATACTGGTTTTTTTTTTCAGTTTGCTTTATTTGTTTAGTTTATTTTTAAGTCAATTTTATGCACAGTTTCTAGTAGTATCAGAGCTACTATGTGCCTCAATCTGATATGAAACTTGGGACCACCTGCTTCAAATAGCTTACTTGGCTTTTCTGATAACATTAACAAACTGACTCATTTATCACTTATTAGTAATCAGTATTCAGATAAGATTGTTAATAGTAAATAAAATATATATGTAGTCAACAGTTAAAATATCAAATGTTGATTTGAAAACTATACACATATTTAAAGGACAGAAAGTATAGATTGAAGAAAAAACTAGTTCCACTCTTGAAAACGTTGCCTGGTTTTGTTCGATTCATTTGAGGTGTGGGTTTAGTATCAATCTTCATGAAAAATATAGTGATATAGACAATAGAAAATTGCTAGTAATTAAAATGAAACAATAGTACATTCAAAGGCTTTTATTTTCCACTCTAAACAAATTAGTTATTTAAGTTCTAACAGAACAAAAATAAAATTATGAGAAACAAACTTAGTGTACTAACGTTTGTATACAAATAAAACCATGTAAATATGCTATTGACATAATTTATATTTAATTAAACACATTTCAATTTGAATAAAATAGTTAACTCTCTCATTTTTTAGGCTTTCCGTGGGTGGAGCAGGTTATATCTGCAGACAAGCTTCGATGACAGCACGTGTATATAGTCTACCTTTCTTCAAGTGGATGGTTTTTATGTGTGATGGAATTCTTCCAGTTGTAAGCGAAATGTATCTGTTGGAAGCAATGTTTGTATCAGTGTTGCAATCTAATTTTCGAGTGTAATTTGAGTGTGTTGACTAAAACATCCAAACCACATTGTGCACCATAGGATCCATCTTTGCCTTCACCTGTGTATAAAGCCCATATCCGTCGGATGGTGCTTGAATATATTGGGGTGATATCAGAAAAGATTATTATGTGGTACTTCTGTGGTTACACTGCATCTCACAGTGGGACAGGCGACACCAAAAGTGGGACAAAACTTCAAAACAATGAGATGTGTTGCTGACAGAAACGCTGCCTAAGTTTCCACATCAAGTTGACTTAGTGTCAACCCTCTAACCTAGATTGGCATCCACCCCTTTTTAAATATGAGCACCTAAAAAATGTGCTACCAGATATTTCATTTTTGCAAATTTATTAATTTTAATTATGAATAAAAAATCTTACCATATTCAAGAAACTTGTAATAATTTGTTTGCAACAAATATCACAATGAAAGTCTTGGCATTAGACAGGTTTCTAAAGCATATGCTACTTTAAATACTAAAATTTGGCATGTCAAGATATTCCGGAGTTCTCATGTTACCTTCTTTACACAGAGTTGCTCTTCAGTGCAATGCAAATATGCTCGAAGTGGAAATATTAGGATTATAGAAGTTGAATTTTCTTCAAAAGTTAATATTGATCTCTGAATTGCATTTATATCCTACAAAGCATTTACTTTCTGATATCTTTTCTTAAGTACGTAGTTTGAGGTGCAGGGTAAACACTCGCATTTTTTCCCGGAAACAGATCTGTTATAAATGCTAAAATGAATAGGAAATGATGTGAAAAATACAATGAATGACAAATTCGACCACATCTTTCAAGGATAAATGGTGGTCTTCAAGATTTACTATTTGCTGTGCTTCTGTTGATCATGGAACCTATTGTTCCTATAGTTCATGGAGAAAAAATGTCTGTTACTCAATATTTGAGGTGTTCTGTAAATTTTCCTAATTTCACTCATTATCGTTAATATATTTCTAGATCTTGTTGGAAAGATATGAAAAATAGGTTTACAGGTGGACAAATCTAATGAACAGTGGTAGTACCAAAAAAATTCATGATTAGTTAAAACAAGGGGATGCATTATCTCCATTGCTCTTTAATTTTGCCTTAGAATACGCTGTTAGAAAGGTAAAATAAACTAAATTAAACTGTGTGACTCAGCTGTAGCATATGCAGATGTAGACTTACTGGGGGATGATGTAAATACAATTAAGAAGAATGCTAAAATATTTTAAACAGCAGCTAAAGAGAGAGATTTGAAAGTTAGCAAAGAGAGAACTAAATATATGCTTACAAGCCGAAACCAAGTGTTAGGTAATAATCAAAATCTAATTATTTATGACAACTAGTTTGAACCAGTTTCCAAATTCAAGTACTTAGGAGCAATATTAACAAATGAAAATGCTATAAAATAGGAAATAAAAAGGAGGATTAATTCAGGAGATGCATGTTACTTTTCTCTTCATAAACTTTTGTCTTCTCGTTTAATATCTAAGAAACTAAAAGTTAAAATATACAAAACAATAATTTTGCCTGTAATATTATATGGATGCGAAACTTGATCCCTTACATTGAAAGAGGAACATAAATTGAGAGTATTTGAAAATAAGATCCTTAGGAAAATATTTGGGCCTAAAAGGGATGCGACGACAGGTGAGTGGAGAAGGTTATATAATTTAGAACTGCATAATTTGTATTCATGTCCAGATATTATCAGAATGATTAATTCAAGAAGACTTAGGTGTGCAGGCCGTGTGGCACGATTGAGAGAGGAAAGAAGAGTTTACAGGATTCTTGTTGGGAAACCTAATGGTAAGAGACCAGTAGGAAGACAAAGACGAAGATGGAGGGATAATGTTGAGATGGATCTAAAGGAAATTGGTAGGGATGAAAAAGAGTATATAGATCTTGCTCAGGATAGGGACAGATGGAAGGCCTGTGTTGCTGCAGCCATGAACCTTAGGGTTCAAGAAGGCTAGAGAGTTAGTTAGTACCAAGAAATGTTAAGTAATACAAACTATTACCAGGCCTCCCGCACTGGTGCAAAAATCCGAATAAGGTTAATTTCGGAATTCATTTGTTCGTGCATGAATTAACCAGCTACCAGTCGGCACCACCATCGATGCTAAATCCTAATTTTCTCATTAAAAAATTAGTTTATGTATCTATTAATCAATGATGATCACTTGTACGTGATTTTGTATTTTATTAAATGCCTTTCCCTTCTTAAACATGTATAAGAAAAATCGTATTTTTAAAGTCACTAGTTCTACATGACGTAACATCGTTCCATATGATCTGTCATGGACGTACACTAACTATTTTAATAAGGATGTAGAAGAAAAAAAAATAGAAACAATGGCTTATTGTGCAGATTTTTATTGTAAAAACTGTCAGAAGAGGAATCCAGAGCTGTGTTCGTGTTCTGTCATATCCTGAAAGGTTAGTTATTTATGAATTCTGTTCGCTCTTTATGTAAAAATAATTTCCATAATGTTAGTTTCCACGGAGAATAATTCCTAGCATGTCTTCGTATTCTGCATTTTGCTTCATTTAAGTAAAAGGACATGTGTTAAAAAAAAAAACGTCTGAAAGATTAAAGGTTCGATTTTGTAACTTAATGTTATTTATAAGTTACACAGGAGGATAGGAAGCCAACGAGAATAGTAGGAATGACTTGAAGTTTGTTTGAAGTTCGGAAAAGCTCATTTGTGCATGTTGTAATGCAGAAAGTTGCAAGTTATCGCGCTCCTATTCGCTTCTGCATGAAGTTTATTTCTTCTAGCATTTAAAACTTTGTCAACATGTACAGGAGATGAAAAAAAGCGTGTAAATATTAAAGCAATGAAACCTAAGGTAACGGTTCCTATCGTTCTATGATTTTTTAAAAAAATTCTCTTAGCAAGAAGACTAATTATCGTAGAATTTTAGAAATCATTGTCACACGAAATTTGAACCTTTCTTAAAGTAATTAGCACTCTGGATTTTTTTAAAAAAATATTTATGTTGAAAAAACAACTTAAAAAATTACCTTACGCAAGCTTGCACGCTTCCCAAGGACAATGTATTTTCCATTGACAAGGGACTGTAAGTACCGTAGACTAGTGGGAATTAATGTAGAAGTAAATCGGAACCTTAGTAAAATGAATTAGGTAATTTATTTATAATGCTAAGAGAACCAAACCTGGCCTGCCTAACCTAACTACGAAAGCATACATTGAACCAAATCATTAGTAATCGCTAGTTTTGGAAACGAAATGAGTGTAACTAACCTACATGTGCAATATATGCAAAATATTTTACGAACATTTACACATGTGTTACTGTAAAGAAAAATCCTTTCTCACTGGTGCCACGGGAGGAAGATTTTTTGTTTCAAATCGCATTTTAATCTATGTGCTTTAATCCAACCCTACAGAATTATGGATGTTACTCCTATTATTAATAATAATATATTTTGTTGATGGAATCATCTAATTATACCTGTAGTTAATATTATTGCTGTAATAGCTCTTGTTGTTGGTCATGGGCTTTGATCTACTAGATGGTATGGGTGATTTTGATTTGTTGACATATTTCCTGTCCTGGTATGTTCTTCAGAAATATGTTGTGTCATAACATTTTCCTTGAAAGCACTCCCGGGAATAGATTCCATGATCCATTTAATGACAAAAATTGCATTGTTAGCCAGTTGTAGGTTAGGCAGTAAGCTTCAGGGACTCTTTCTAAAAGATAATGTGGTAAAACTTTGCTTCATATGTTAGGAAGTTTAGTGCAATATCTATAATATTTTTTTATTTGCATTACCACACACTGTATGGTGCCATAAGAAGTAGTTACGGTGAGAAATAATGTGAAAATTGAGTAAAAATAAATCAATTGAATGGTGACAAGCTAATAAGATTTTGCGCAATTGTTGAAGGAGCTATCATAGGATGGACCCTTATACATTTGACACTACTTTATTCAACAGATACAGATAGTGATCTAATGCATATTCATTTTCAGTAACTTTTCTTTGTGTTGACACGCTTTGACCTTAGCTCACTAACAACTCTTGCATCTTGGAATTTATCTTTTTTGAGTGACATAAAATGCAGAATGCTTTGTCTTGCATAGTTATATGTTTCTAAAATATTTTTTTATTTTTATTTTTCTCGTAGAGCTGAGATATAGTTGGAGAAAATATGGCGAAAGGACTTCAGGCACAAAACATACAAAAGTTACAGAGTTTGTGGAGACAATTTTTCAGAGAAAATGTTTATGAGTTCTAATAGAAATAAGTTAGTGCATGATGCATACCCAGATGTAGAACCAAGTAAGTATATTGCATTTCTTATGGAATAACATTGTCATCAGTTATATGGCTCATGCATAAGAAATTGTATTTTCCCTTTTCTGCATTAAAAAAATATATGCTTTAGAGATAAATTTTGCTTAAAGTACATAACACCTAACAACACGATACATTGCTTGAGGATGTTAGAAACAAATGTATTTAATGTTTCACTAAATATTCCAAGCAGGATGGATGAAAAAGATATGATTTTCAGCTAAACAGTCCTGTAAAATATTTGAAAAGTTTGATTAAAGGAAATAAAATGCACATATTTTTCTGTTTGAGACTGTACATATGTGAACCTACTATGGAAATGTTTGTTGAGTGTGTTAATGATGCTTTAATAATTTCAGTAACTTTTATTCCAGTGAAAGTCTGTAGGACCTCAAAGAGATTATCATACCTTATGCAAAATATATTAATTACGAGTGATTCAATAAATATATATATACCTGAATAACAACGTGTTTGTTTATTTTCCCTTACATTTGTTATTAGCAATAGAATATAATGTTTTACATTTCCACAGTATGAGTAATTAATCATTAAGAGTAATGTACTTACTCTGAAACTGTTCTCTTCTTTTGGAGTATTTCAACATGTAAATTCATTCTTGGTGAAGTATAACATGTCACCATAGTGAGTGTCCGACCAAGAAACCTATCAGTATGACACAATGGTTTGTCTAATGGAATTTCATTAACAATATTATGATAATATTCAATACAGTGGAAATTATTTGATGTAGGGTTTTAAGGATTTCTTATAGTCTTTTACTTTATATTCCATATGTTTAATGCTAACAATACAATTTATATGTGTAATTAGAAGTATGATGCTTGAAATAAATTTTGGGACTTGTAGGCATAATGACCATATTGGGCCATTCATTGTATGTGAGGAAGAATCCTATTATCTAATATCCTTACTTGAGTTTGAACTGTTCTTTTAGGTCTACTTTATGCACAGAAAGGCTAATTTGGTTGAAACTACCGTTTAAAGTGGGATCCGAAACACTATGGGTCTCCACCGGGTATCGAACCCATACCTGAGTTAAAAAAATGGGTGTGAAGAGCCCCTTGAGAAAGGTTAAGTGAAATGTTATAAAGACTTGCAAAGGATATACACAAAACTACGAACTTCCTCAGAGACAGTACAAGAGCCTCGCTCTTCTCAAAAAGGTAATGACATTTATTAAAGTGCTGTCATTATCTCCCAACCTGGTCAATAATTGGTAAAATCAAAAGTTTGAGGAAAGTATAATCTACACATTAGGTAGGAATAAGCCAATCACTTAACATTTAAACATGACACATTGGATGGTCTACCCCTTGCAGCAAATCATCATGAGTGAGACACCTATGTTCGATACGAAGCCAAGTTAAATTTACTTCTTGATGGAAAGGATGGTATGAGAAACATGCACCAATGATCGACCTGATAGTGTGAAGCTTGAAAGAATGATTATTTATTAACTCTTTATGTTCACTTTCTTTTAGACTGACTAGAAACATGTGTGACATTATTTAGAAGTAGCAGGGATTTTGTCAATATGGCATCCACTATGAGTGAAATGTTGCTGTTGATTGGTTCATTTCCAAGTGGCATATGTCACATGTCACTTTGGTGTGAAATCTCTGTAAATTGCAAAAAATACTGTTGGTTTCTTTGTCATCAGCTGGAAATTTGCACATTTCTTTTGTTTTTAATTAGCTTTAAAAAATTCATGTGCAATATTTATTCTGAATGCATGGATTGTATCATTTTAGTACTGTATTAAGTATATGAATATATAAAATACATATCTGTGCAGGATAAGATCTTTCAGTGGTGTACTTTTAATTCCATTGTGTGTGTGTTTAGGAGTGGGGGGCTGGGAGTGTGCTTATCTAGCTTTATCCTACATACTCAATGACTGCTTTGTTTTTTATTATAAGACATTCATATTTTCGAGTCCAGATTTTTGTGTAACTATGAAATATGTAATGCCATATGATGAAATTGTAGTCAATATGTAGAGTGGTTCCAGTAAGTAACTTCGAACAAAACTCGCTTTTATGACATACTCCTACTCCCATTCTAGATTAAAATTAGGGATTTTTGACAAATACTAAAATGAATAAGCATGCAGTGATTAGTTAATTATATATCTTACAAACATTCACACGTTTTTAGAAATGGATTGAAATTACTCTCATGCAAACCAGAAAAGTGAAATTTCATACAACTTCGATTGATTGATTGATTGATTTGGTGTTTTAAGTCAACTTTATTCACAGTAAGGCCAATCGGGACTGGAACTACAGTTTAAAGTGGGATCCGAAGCACTATGCATCTCCATATAGGTACAACTTCGAGATGGGGTAGTTGCTGTATAGGCATTCTAGGTTAACTTGTGTAAGGTGTGACCTTTTCTTACTCTATTTTCCTATAACTATTCATTATCACCATCATAGTAGTTTTTACAGAGAAATAGACTGTTAGAATTATAACAATTACAATTTTATTCCAGAAATTATTCTGTTTGATAACTTCCCCAATGAGCTGTGTCACTCATAACTATTATTTTATTCTATTCTCTCATGGCAGATGGCACTGAACTAGTTTCTATGTCGTATTGTCCAAAATACTATTTCATCTACAGAACACTGAATGCGTAACGATCCGTAGTATCTTTTAATTATTATGGAGAACGAACTCCAACTTCCAGTCATTCAACCATCGTTTTCCAATCAGGAAATATTCAGAAACATCACAGGAATGCAGTGTCAGACAGCACCGAAGCTCTTCCTGGTCATCAGCTGTAAACAGACGAAACAGGCTACAGGCCTGACTGTGCATTTGTTTATTAAATGGAATTGCAATAAATGTCTGGGAGGCAGAGAGTTCGGGGTCAGTTCTAATTCGATTATTGAGGAGCAAGTTACGATTGAAGAGAGAGAGAGGAGGAGGTTCTAGGGAGAGCGTGTTAACGCTAGTCGCAAGTCAGACTCTACGTACGGTCACAGGCATAACCTCTCACGGCAGATCTTCAGTTGCAGTACAGAGACAGGTATATCCTTACATTACCCATGCTGATCCAATCTTTAGGGGTGTGAAACTCAAGTGTCATGTGTTGCCATTCAAGTGTGTAAATTTAGTACCTCTAGCGCCTTACCACCAAGCTCACCACGAGAAGAGAGTGCTTTACCATCAAGGATGAATGATGATTAGTGAGCTACATTCCCAAAAGATCCCACATACCTAAGGGTATGAGACGAATGTAAGTTGTGATAGAAATTAACTGTAGTGTAGAATATTTACTTTCATCTACAGCATAACATAACCCATGGTTCTACAGAATAGTTTCTCAACCTATAGGGTGCGACCAACTCCTGGGTCCTGAGGGGACATTTGGTGGGTCGGGAAGTTGGGTTCGAAACTTTGTTAACTAGGTCTTAAAAACCTATTACCTTAAATTACTTAGATATATTGTTTTAACAATTTAAATTCAGGCCGTGTTGTTGTAAAAGAGCAAATATATGATTATAGACTAGGTGCACACCCCTACAAAGTAATTCCGCTTGTTCCCATCTTATGGGTCCCATGAAGTGTAATATCCTTCAAGGTAGGTCCCCGACTGAAAAAGGTTGAGATCCATTGCTCTACAGCCCTGGAAGGTCCTTGGCCTATCAACTGACTGCCAGTCTGCCTCCCACAACCCTACCTAGAGGTGTGGAGATCTTCAACCAGTAATGGGGTGACGTAGGGTCAGCACATCGAACCCTCAGCTGTTATAGGAGATTTCCCAGACTGGGTTACGCTACTCACTTGTAGGTCCCCAATTTTCTTAGGATGGTGGTTAAGTTTGGAAAACAAGTACTGACTGACTATATGTATATATCTTTTATTCCAGTATATTTCATACCTACAAGCCGCCAGCCGATTTGTAATGGTTTCGTTAGATGAATAGCGTTAATGTTCCATCAGTAGTTTTTAATATACGTTTTATGATTTATTCTTATTTCCTGAGACAAAATCTTCGAATCCTGTCTTTTGTTTCCCTGGCATTTTCAGCATCAAATTTCCCCCCTCTCAGGGTACTCCACTGATATCAATTGCAGAGAAAGTGGATGCATTTGTCTTTCGTTTTATGAGGCCATAGACAGATGAATGGAATTTTCTACGTTGGTAAATCAGAAGTGTCTACATTTTGCGATTGAATATGGTAGGCCTACACAAGAAAGAAAATTACAGTGACTGCACCAGAAACAGTTGCTGATATTAAGTGTTCTCTATCCTGCAGATTGCCACCCACGTTAAACTGTGCAGCAATTGTTATGAAGAGAAAGAGACAATTTGGGAAATGTTGCAACAAGGCTCGAGCGCCCTTTAGAACACTTTGGGTAGCGCAATGATCTGCTCACCCCACCCTTCCATTCCTGCTTTTATTTTCTGCTAATAATTCGGGACATATCTCGTAAGGTCGTAGTATTTATTTTATTTAAGTTCATAAAAATGTTCTACAAGGATAAACACCATTGTTCGGTTAATGCAGGGGTCCTGGGTTCGAATCCCTGTTAGAGCTTTCTTTGTGTCATCAATTTTTCATAGCATCGTCGCGATTAGCCTAAAATTGAAAAAATGCGACGCTAAATAAACAACGACGAGGGAGGGGTAAAACGCATTGATCTACGAACAAAGTAATCGCCGTACAGTTTACACAAGATAAAATAGCGATTTGCCCAAAATGTCAGAAAAGCAACGCATAATAGGGAGAATACGACATAAAAATACTTATTACCACAGATAATACACGGACCATTTTTCATGCACAACGGAATGATTTACGTGCTGGAATTTCAGGAACTTGAAATTATTTTCGTATGTTGTGCTTCTGGGCTACTTATTCTGTATATCTCGTAACTTAGATGTAGAAATCATTCAAACGTAACGTGCATTAACTGAACAATGGTATTTATTCTTGTAGAACATTTTTATGCGCTTATATAAAATAATTAATTCGACCTTACGAGATATGTCCCGAATTATTAGCAGAAAATAAAAGCAGGAATGGAAGGGTGGGGTGAGCGGATCATTGCGCTGAGACGCATTCAACTGTCACTGCCAAGAGTAAGATATGATTGGCGGAGAGGTTGCTATGACAACGCTTTACGTTTCGAAACAGCCGTAGGGTGGCTCCACATGTCCGGTTTGGTATACGCACAGATTACAAAGGAGAGATAGGAAGTAAGCGATCTTATTAATCTGTGCTATTACTCTGTACACTATTTCTTGTTGAGGTATTTCATTAAAATTAGATTTTTATCTATGAGCAGGGTTCTAAGTGAGGCTGGGCGAGTTGAACGGTTTCCCCCAGGTAGCAAAAGTTTCATAGAGCATCCCCCAAGTTGTCTCGTTGCCACATATTAAATCATAGGAACATCCCCCCGATAACATATTCCACTGCAGGCGCTGTCTAAGAACAACATTGAATTTAAATCATTGACATGTAAATATTATGTTGAGTTTTCAATTCTTTTCTATGCTTAATATCTAAATCTATCTGTCACATACTTCGAATGATTGTAGTTTGGGAGAAGATCATAAGAAGTCTCCCATATCAGATTCAATGTAATTTTGACACAAAATGTTCAAATAAATGTCTTGAACCAAATTTACCTTTTTTGATTTCTTATTTCAACAAATAGATTTTGTCCCACTTTTGAGACGCTGTCCCACTGTGAATTTCAAAGTACCTTTACATACATATTGTGTGTGTGTGTAATGTAGATATGAATGATATTTTAATCATGTTATGATGTAGAAATGGAAGTAACGTACTTGCATGACTTCTTTCCAGAGTTGCTTACAATCTTAATTACCTTTTACCTACCTATTTATTGTAAGTTCTTTGGTATTTGTAATTGCTGATGTACTGTTTGTGTTCATCTGTACTTTATGATTAATCTGAATGTAATAAAGCAAATGCTTCCTCATGGTGCTTTCTGGCCTTTGGACATCATTGCCAAAGGCCATTTGTAAGATTCACTCTTACTTCCTTGGAAGGAGATGCACAGTTTATTTTCCTTTCCTCCATTCAGCTTGAAAAAGTATCAAAATCTTGCTAAGTGAACATGCATACAACACAGAAATGGAATTGTGATCAATGTAATTAAGGCGTTAGTTGTAATTGGTTAAATTAAATTCGTCCAGTTCTTGTGCAGTGTAAATCATATGTTATTTCTCGGTATGAAGGCTTCTCGTATGATTACATTTTGTAAGAAAGACTCAAAATAATGAATATTGTGCACACACTATTATAACGTTAACTTTTGGGGCGATTTTAGGTTTTGGAACTAAATGTAAAAAAGGATTAAATATAAATTTACTCTATGAAAGTCAAAATTATTGCAATTATTTACATTCAAAGTCGTAGTGACTATTTGTGTTGAAGTAAGTATCTTTGAGTTTAAAATGTACAGTCGCAGACACTGCCGGCTTGTAACGATTCCATTGAAAGTCGTTGTATTCATTACAAGCCGGCAGTGTCTGTGACTGTACAACGAATGACAAAAATGATGATAGGTAAATTAACCATCCCTAATTCTCTTCATATTCTGTGAATGCGAAGGAGATAATGTTGTCTGGCTATTTAAGTTATTTCAATTCATAATTATCCTATTGCTCAAATTTGTAAAATACAATTTGCCTATTAGTTTTGCTGTTGAGTGTACGAGAATGACGATTGAAAGCTATGAATCTCGAATATTGACGCAATGAATGTAGAAGGGGTAGCGTGGATGTAAGGACGTATATAGTCTTCAGCAATTCTGGAAGTTGGTCAAACTAATAATTATGAAAATTCCTGGTATAAATGTTTCAAAATATAAGGAAATGGTAGGCTAAATGCAAAAAAATTATTCATAAACCTGCATATTGTATCACGTGTGAAAAACTACTACATCCAACGACAAAGAGTATAGGCAAATTGCCCATCTCAGTTTTCATTTTTTAAATTTTATATCCTGTTAATTTAGAGAAAGGAACGCTGATGGTAATGTGATCATTAGTCTATTACTTTTGCTGTTGGGTGTACATATAATTTATTCCAAAGCCGCCAAGTGCAATGTGTGATGTCGCATTGAAAACTTTCACTTGTTCACGTTGAAACTGCTTTTTTTTATTAGGAAAGAAGTATCTTGCTAAATTACTTGTGGGGACAACTGTTGAAACACGTGCTATCAACTATGGTTTGTATTCCACTGATACAAGCAATTGAACATCCTAGCATAAAGAAAGCAAAAATGCTGTCTCCAGAGTAAAGGGAAACATTGCGGATTGTATTCTCCTCGAGCAAAGAATCGTTCAAATTGTCGATTACCACCCGCCATGCTCATGATTGGGAAATAAAAATATAGTTACTAGCTTGTGAAGAAAGATTGGAGGAAAAAAGTTAACCAAACACGTCTGTAAAAGGACCTATGCTTAGAATATAATGAATAAACACGCATGATGTAATTATATTGCTGTCGCTAGTGCTGGTAAAACAATGATTATAGTGTGTGACGTGCGAAAATTATATAATCTGCGAGAGAGTAGTTCACAGATTACTTCAATATATTACCCATTAAGTAGAGATTGGATTTTAGTGTCTCTGGTCACCACATACGAGGGTGATTCAATAATTATTGTCCCCGGCATACTTAAAGTATATAAATTGCAATGAATGATGGGGATATTGTAGCCTAATGTCTTAGATGCCTATATGCAAAATTTCAGAACCGTAGGTGCTATAGTAAATTTGTTTTTCTCATTTTAAGTGTGAGAGGTGGCACTTAGTTTGAAAAATGGAGAAAACCGAACAACGAGCTGTCATCAAGTACCTCCAGAAAAAGGGGCTAAGCCCAAAGGATATTCATGAGGACATGGTCAGTGTGTTGAGTGATGGGGCTCCTACCTACCAGGTGGTAAAAAACTGGTGCCGCGATTTCCGTTGCGGCAGGGAAAGCTGTCAACAGGCCCCTGGTGCTGGTCCTCTAACAACAGCATCCTCCCCAGAAAACATTGATGCTGTGCATGACATGATTATGGCTGACAGAAGAATCACGGTGCAACAGTTAGCAGACATCATGCACATCTCTGTAGGCTCAGTGGAAACCATTGTGCATGAACACTTTGGATTCAGAAAGGTGTCAGCGCGATGGGTCCCCAAAATGTTATCCCGTGAACAACACAAAGGCAGAGTTCAATGTTCAAGGGCTGGTTTGGAGCTGATGGGGGCAGACCTGAAGCAGTTCTGTGATAGATTTGTGACAGTGGATGAGACATGGCTCCACCACTATGATCCCGAGTCCAAACGACAGAGTATGGAGTGGCGACACAGCAATTCACTTCCCCCCGCAAATTCAGGGTGCAAGCATCAGCACGCAAGGTTATGGCCACAATTTTTTGGGATGCGAAGGGTGTGCTCCTTATTGACTACCTGGTGGGACACACTGTTACTGGGGACTATTATGCAGCCCTAATCCCTAAGTTACGCGAAGCAATCAAGGAGAAACGGCGTGGGATGTTGAGGCAAAAAGTGCTGTTTCACCACGATAATGCTCCAGCACACAGAAGCCATGTTACTGGTGCGCAATCCATGCTGCTGGTTTCCACGTGTTGGAACACCCTCCCTACTCACCAGACCTCGCCCCTAGTGACTTTCATTTGTTCCCGAAGTTCAAGGAGCACCTCAAGGGGATGCATTTTCCCTCAAATGCTGCTGTTATGGACGCTGCGGAAGAATGGCTCACGACTCAGCCACAGACATTCTTTGAAGCTGGCATAGTGGCTTTACAGCATAGGTGGAAGAAGTGCATTACTGTGAAGGGGGACTTTGTGGAAAAATAATACTGCTTATATGTCAGGGACAATAATTATTGAACCACCCTCGTATTACCATAGTTTGTAGGTGTGGGTTACAACGAGCCATCTTGACTGAAGTGACTTTACCTAGCACTGTTCGAAAGTGCACAGCACGCAGCACAAATCGTTGCTGACTAGGTGACGTGATTTGCGCACTCTTAGTTAATTTGTTTAAAATCGCGGAGGTAAAAAGCCAGCAATGCAGGTTAAATGTACTTTAACCAACAAGTTGCTGGTCCATTAAGTTCTAATGTGTGGAAATGTTGTGCAAGAACATTTGGAAATCGCGTGTGTTTAAAACGTGGAGAAAAACAACGTGTCCTCAGTTTTATCTACTGATCGTATTTGGCGCTGCAGTCGAAGTGCAATTCGAAAGGCATTCACTTCCAGCTCACGACTTAAAGACCGCACTGCAAGACCATTCTAGAATGCTCGCCTAAAGTACGTTCGTGCAACTTTCGGACACTGCCAGAGTCGATCCAGCAATGGGCCTGGTCAAAGCAAACTATTGTAGGTGGCAGCACCCCTGTTGTGTCCCCACGCTTTTGATGGGCAATTGTTCTCCCATTTAAATACATGGGGAATTTGATGCGGAAGGTGCTGCTATTACATTAAATTTGAAGTGTAATTTCATCTGAACCTCGGAAGTTGTGTCTGAACATGATAGTCGAATAGCCAGTGCTGTAAAACTAAGATTTTTGAAAAGACTATCGTCAACAACAGAAAAGATATCCGAACTGAAAGAAGCCTTAAAATTTGCACAGTACTTGTTTACATCGCTTGCAATTTTCACATTTTAAGTGCTGTATTATTGTGAATCCGGTAAGGAATAATGGGCGCTATTCACTGGATGTTTACATTTCTGTGCTTGCTTGGCGCTGGCGGGGACAACACGTCCGGTTTTGAAAAGAATAACATTGAATTCAAAGGTGTAAAGGAGGTGTCTTCGGAAAAGGAGACAATATTTGTGAGACTTTTGGTTTCAACATGACATTGGAAATAAACTATTGTTCTCAGGTATCTATGCATCGTTTTCAGATACACCCGATACGGAAAAACCAGTGGATTTAGGAAGTAAAGCGAAAAGATCGGACACCTATGCTCTGCAGTCGGCACTTCATCAGATCAAAAGAAAATATTTTACGTCTTTCGAAAATTATAATTGATACACATGGGTTGACTAAATTTAAAAGTTGGAACTATTTATAATCATATAACGCATTTGCCTTTTGGTTGTTAATAAGCGCTCTCTCCATGGGCGTCGGTAGATCAATCGACACCTCCCCCCCCCCCCCGGACACTGGCATCCTTCATTTCAAGTTGCAAAAAAGCAGGGAGTTTGTTAGTTTTATTGCGAATAACAGAAATAAAGTTCAATTGGTTAGTATTCGAACAGAGCAATCAATGTAAAATATGCATTAGATCGAAAAAATGAGAAAAATACAGGAACCAAGCTATATTTTCATATTCTACCATTTAATACAAAGAATAAATGGTTCCACAGTTTTCAGAATTCGAAAAATTATAATTTTAGATGACGTCATACAATATAAACTTTTTGAGTATTTTTTTCTAAGTTCTAAAGTTCTTTCTTGCACGACACTTGCAAAAGTTAATAACAAAATACAATAACTGTGCATTTCAGTATAGTAACTATGAAATGTAAAATAATTAATGGAAAATACTTGTGCTGGATATTCACTCGACTTGTGGATCGAATAGCATGATAACAATAAACAACAATAATAATAAAATTGTTTTAATTAGGTATAATAATTTTAACCGTAGTAATTATTATTTATTTTACTGTTGTAATCGAAGTAATTCAATGTTTATAATTAATATAAGCTTCATTTTAACCTGGAGAAATCTCTTCAAAAACGAAACTTTTGGTAGAAGATCAACATTGACTTGGAAAATATTAGTATTGTCCCTTATATCTGCATCCAAAGGATCCAGGGAATTGCCAATCTTTTCTAGGTACCTTTGTTTCTTTATATCACTCAAAAATTTCAAGTGATCCATTTTGTTTCCGATCTTTTATAAGAAAATAAGCGACGTGACGATATGTATTCCATTTGTTTACATTGGAAAATTCGCCAAACCGGAAGTTCTTTCCCCGCCATCAATAATCGAAATGTCTGATCGACCATTTTTTGTTTACTCAGGAATAACCCCCATACATAATTCCGCTCGACTGTACTTTAATGTTTATAGTTTCTTTATAATCGACTCTCTTTTTTTCCTTACTCAGGAATAACCCCCATACATAATTCCGCTCGACTGTACTTTAATGTTTATAGTTTCTTTATAATCGACTCTCTTTTTTTTCCTTACGTGATATCACATTTATCGGCATGACTAGTAAATATGGTCCTCTGTTTTATATATATATATATACATTTATCGAGAATAATAAATATTTAAAAAAATGTTTTATGTTCTGTTTAATTTCTCGCAACCTCTAAGGTTTTCATATTTACAGGAAATGTAATTTTAAAATGATTGTTTCCAAAAAAAGGACGAAAATACAAGGGAAAATATCTGCTTGTAAATACAATGACAAAATGTTAGTATTAAGTTATCCTATAGGGCATAGTGTATAATAATGAATATCATGTTCTTACGCACTTAATATATATATATATATATATATATATATATATATATATATATATATATATATTTATTATTTATAATTTTGGGAGTTTCTCGTGCTTCCTCCGATTCCAACTCCCTCCGTTGAATTACACATACCCGCAATCAGAAAAGAAAAACATATTGAGTAGTGTAAAAATCTTAATTTGTGTATTATCGACCCGTGACAGCTACGGACGAACGAAATGACGTCTAGTTGAGTGCTCTTTGTGCATAAACATGCTATATTTGCCAGTTTGAGCACCCTGTCGTTGCACTTTCATGTATTAATTGTTAGTTTAAGCAGAATGTAATTTTCGGAAACTTATGACTTGCTACATAATCTTAAAACTTTACTAAACCCATTTCAATTATCGAATTATACGAGAAATTCTTACCTTCGTTGACAATAACGTTTGAATAGCCATCCCATCGAGCTCCAATGAAAAGCTTAAGGCAACCAAATGACGAACGCACAGCAGGGGTGGCGCCTCTAGTGGAAAATTTTGGCAATGAATAGCCACATTGAAATAAAATCATCTTTAACTTTATCAGATATAACGTGATTAAGGTCAAAGTGTCATTCTGTTGTATAACTGTATTAACAGTGCAATTCATGTGCACAAAAATAATTAAAGTCTTATCATTTAAATTGAAAGTCCATTGTGTTGTTCAAGTATCAGAAAAAGTGAATCGTTGATGAGGTTGAAGCATGGCTTGGTGGATAGCGTAACTGCTTAGAAATCCAAAGGTTCTAGGATCGAATCCTGCAGGCGACGGTTGCTTTTTCAAAGACTTCGTATGAGAAAAGAAAATAAAGTCTTGTTATTTCAATTCAAAGTCCACTGTGTTATACAAGTATAAGAAAAAGGGGAGCATGGCTTGGTGGCTAGCGTAATTGCTCAGTTATCCAAAGGTCCATGGATCGAATCCCCGCGTCGCTGGAACTTTTTCAGAAGGTTCCGAACTTGGATTATTTCAAATTACAGAGCTTGCTATGAAGTTAGAGCAGAAAATGTCGATTGCGAAGCAAGTGGCAGCACAGGCTGGTGCTTAGCGCAGCTGTCCCATGTGCACAAGTTACAAAGATCGAATCCCCGCATGGGTGGAACCTTTTTCAGAAGGAACTGAGAGAGAGAGAGAGAGAGAGAGAGAGAGAGAGAGAGAGAGAGAGAGAGAGAGAGAGAGAGAGAGAGAGAGAGAGAGAGAGAGAGAGAGAGAGAGAGAGAGAGAGAGAGAGAGAGAGAGAGAGAGAGAGAGAGAGAGAGAGAGAGAGAGAGAGAGAGAGAGAGAGAGAGAGAGAGAGAGAGAGAGAGAGAGTATTTCAATTTAGAGACCTTGCTATGAAGATATTGCATGAAAAGTCGATTCCAATCTAAGTGGCAGCGTAGGCTGGTGGTTAGCGCAGCTGTCCCATGTGCTCAAGTTCGAAGGATCGAATCCCCGCATGAACGAGAACTTTTTCAGGGTATAAAGGACTTGAATTTATTTCAATCGTTCTCAATGTAGCTGAATAAGTAGGAGAAAAACTCTACGATTAAGCGTCGTCGCCGTGGTCCAGTGGCTATGGTAGCCGACCATGAAGCTAGAGTTCCGGGTTCGATCCCCGGAGGTGGTGAAATGTTGGGAGAATAAAAAAGAGTCTGCTCAATTCCCGGCGAAGCTTAAGTAGTTGGAGGATATAAGTAACCGGTTCGATTCCAGGCGATGGGGAGAGATGTGTTTCGACTGTCTTAATATGAGCGTTGGGAGACGCTTTGGTTCGATTGTGTTAATATGAGCGTTGGAGGCGCTTTGGTTCGAATGTTTTAATGAGAGGTGTGTTAGTATGAATGATGTGGTTAGAATGTGTTAATAAGCGCGTTGGAGATTTGGTTCGACTCTCTTAATATGCGCGTTGGATGAGGCTTTGGTTTGATTATGTTAATATGAGCGCTATTTTTAGAATATGTTAATATGAGTTTTGGTTAGAATGTTTTAATATGCGCATTTGGAGTTTTGGTGAATTTTGTTAAAAAAGGAAAAACAACTTTCACGTACGTATCTATTTTATTCCATTGAAATGTTAACACAGTTCAAGAACATGACACATTATACACTGTGTTTCGACTGTTGGTGGTTGTGGAATAGCATACACGTAAATTTATGAATAATTTATTTAGCCTATAGTTGTTCTAAATTTTGACCTATATAATACCCATAATTTCCATAATTATTTGCTTCACTATTTTCTAAAATTGCTTGAAATTATATATTATTTGAGCCTTAACGCCCACGCTACACATTCTACATTCATTGCGTCCATAGCTAATATTCATAGCTTTCAACTCTCGTACACTCAAGAGCAAAATTAATAGCAGCCGCATTGCAAATTACCATTTTCACTCTTTCAACAATATTATCATGATGATTTGAAATTATGTAAATAGCCAGACTACTAGGGGTGTGCGGGATCATACAGAGATCAGACGAAAAAAATGTCAGTCCCGATCCAGAATTCGGAAAATGAATTCGAAAATTTTCGGGATCCTGAGCTGTCGTGATATACCGAAATGGCATTTTAAAAAGGCGTTAATTCGGTTTTTTCCGCATTGTAAATATCTGGAACTTATCGGGAAAAGTTAGTTTTTTGTAGTCAACGGCAAAGATAATGGTCAGCAAATTGTCCACCGCTATTTTCATGGCTTTTTTTAAAATTCTACATCCGTTGTTTTAAGGAATGAAACACTTGGTTCGAAACCGGTTGTTCTCCACTTACTGGTCTTTTTTTTAAAACTCATTGTAATCATTGTGCAATTCACACCGAATGAAAATAGTAGTGAACAATTCGCCTACACTTTCTTGCCGTTGGGTGTACCAGAAATGCAAAAACAATAACTTACAGTGAAAATTACATGTAAAATTCGAGATTTCCAGAGCTTCGGGAAATTGCGAATTTTTCGTCCAGAAAGTCTGAATTTAAAAAATGGTGTCCCACACCCCCTAAAAACACTATCTGCTTCACATCCATAGATTATGAAGATAATTAGGGATGGACAACTTTTCTATAATCATATTCGTCGTTGGTTCTACATTTTAAGCTCAAAGATATTTTGAACACAGTCATTAATTTTGCAATCGTTTGGGCTTGCACGGAGTGAAATTTATATTCACTTCTATTATATTTTCTATTCCTGGACCTAACATCACCCAAAAACTGGATATTTATTCAACTATTATAAAATTATTTCGAGTTTTTTTTTTTACAAAAATTAATCATACGACAAGACTTCATACTGAGAAATAAATTTCTATTAAACTACACAAGGACTGAATGAATCTCATTTAACCAATTACAACTAACGCCTTAAATACATTGATCATAATTTCATTTTTATGTCTTATGTATGTTCACTTACCAAGATTTCTGTATACTTTGTCAAGCTGGATGGAAGAGGGGGAAATAAACTTTGCACATCCTTCAAAGGAAGGTAAGAGTGAATCTTACAAATGGCCTTTGGCAACGACATCCAAAGGCCAGAAATCACCACAAGGAAGCATTTGCTTTATTACATTCAGATTAATCATGAAGTACAGATTAACAGAAACAGTACATCTAAAGAAAAGGCTCTGGCACATTAGCCATTACAAATACCGAAAGACGTACGACAAATATTTCCATAGGTAGGTTAATGTCATGAGAATTGTGAGGAACTCGGGAGATACAATTCATGCAAGTACACTGCTCTGCTTCAACAATTTCTCCACCATAACATCGAAATATCATTCATATCTACATTACACAAACATACATGTATATGAACATAATGGTATTGAAAATCACAGTGGGGCGGCGTCGCAGAAGTGGGACAAAATCTCTAATTCTTGAAATAACAAATCAAAAAGGTAAGTTTGGTTAAAGATATATATTTTAACTTTGTCAAAATTACATTTAATGAGATACGGGAGAATTCTTATGATCCTCTCACAAACTACAATCATTCGAAGTATGTGACAAAGATAGATTTGGATCTTAACTATACAAAACAAATGAAAACTAACATAATATTAACATAACATAAATGATTTAAATTCAATGTTCTTAGACAGCTCCTGCAGTGAAAAATGTTATGTCTGAGGAATGCTCCTATTTAACATGTGGCAAGGACAAAACTTGGGGGATGCTTTGTGAAACTTTTGCTACCAGGAGGAAAACCATTCCCCGCATCCACCTTCACTTCGAGCGCTGCTCTGAGAAAGAAAATCTGGATTTCATTAATTACTCTGTATACTATTTCTTGCTCAAGTATTACATTACCATTATTCATTAGATTTGGCCACACAAAGCCATTTTTCACAACATTAAACAAGATTTAGAATTGTATGAACAACAATGAGAGAAATTAGCAAAATTTACAGAATACATCAAATATTGAGCAACTGGCACATTTTTCTACATCAACTATCAAACAATAGATTTCATTCATTATAAATAGTAGCATTGCAAGTAGTGAACACCACCATTTACCCTTGAAAGATGTAGTCGAATTTGTTCATTACATTTGCCACATCATTTTCTTTTCATTTTAGAATATATAACAGCTTTTTTTGTGGGGGGAAATGCGGGGGTGTAGCCTGTACCTGGAACTAGTTATTTTTTTAAAAAAAAAGCCAGCATGCAATCAGTGTAAGTGCCTTCGAGGACATAAAACACAATTCAAAGTTCAATATTAACATTTGAAGAAAATTTAACTTCTATTCTAAGGTTAATTAATTACCCTGTATACCATTTCTTGCTCAAGTATTGTATGAACGACAATGAGAGAAATTAGCAAAATTTACAGAATACATCAAATATTGAGCAACTGGCACATTTTTCTACATCAACTATCAACAATAGGTTCCATTCATTATCAATAGTAGCATTGATTTAAAAAAATGTAAAGTGCTCCCCTGTGCTTAGCACCACGCCACGAAGGTGTGGAGGTCGTGAGTGGGGGTGATGTGATCAGCATCATGCCCCTAACTGCCTTTACCCCCCAGGGTTTCCCCCAGGCACCTATGTCATTCCATGCTGGGTGGGCGCCGGGGCCGCTTCCAACGTTAGAAAAGTTCCCGGATTCGAACCGGCCGGGGATCGAACCCGGGACCTTTAGCATGGTAGTCTGACGCGTTACCGACTGAGCCACCGCGGTCATAGTAGCATTGCAAGTAGTGAATCTTTAACATCACCATTTATGCTTGAAAGATGTAGTCGAATTTGTTCATTAAATTTGCCACATCATTGTCTTTTCAGTTTAGAATATATAACAGCTTTTTTGTGGGGGGAAATGCGGGGGTGTAGCCTGCACCTGGAACTAGTTATTTTTAAAAAAAAATCAGCATGCAATCAGTGTATGTGCCTTCTAGGATATAAAACAATTCAAAGTTCAATATTAACATTTGAAGAAAATTTAACTTATACCAAGGTTAAAAATACATATCCTTATATTCCCACTTCTGGAGCATATTTGTATCTAGTACCGAAGAGAAACTTCGTGAACATAAGGTAATATGAAAACTCTGGAATATCTTGGAATGCCAACTTTTTAAATTTAATATTTGAAGTAGCATATGCTTTGGAAACTAATCTAATGCTAAGGCTTGCATCAGATTTGATACAAACAAATTATTACAATTTTTTCTGATTAAGGTAAGATTTTTATTCAAAATTAAAATTAACAAATTTGCAAAAAAAAATTAGCTGGTAGCACATTTGTTAGGTGCTGATATTTACTGAGGTTGGTTTTGTCCCACTTTTGGATCTCCTGTCCCACTGTGCCAGAGAAGTATCACATAATAATCATCTGTTGTGAGATAACACCAATAACGTCTTACACCACCATACTGCAGATATGGACTTCATATACAGGTAAATGCAATGATTGTGCTATTGTGCACAATGTGGTTTGCAATGTTTACGTCAATACATATGCCTTTATTTCAGTTGTCGCCAAGTCACACATACTCAAATTGCACTAAAACATAGATTGCAACACTTTTCGAAACATGTCCCCTGCTTCCAACAGATACTATTCGGTTCCAATCGGAAGAATGCCAGCACAGAGTCAAATAACGCCACTTGAAGAAAGGTAGACTAGATCCAAGTGCTGTCATCGAAGTTTGTCTGCAGGTCTAAGCTGCTTCACCCACGGAAGCCTAGCAAAAAAGAACGAGAGAATTTACTACAATGAGTTTTATTTCAATTGAAATGAGTTTAAATATCATTTATATCAATAACATATATGATTTGTATTTACATACAAATGTGGGTACACTGAGTATATTTCTTATAATTTTTACTTTGTGACAACTCAAATAACTGTAATTTGTTTCGAACGTAGCATTGTTTCATTTAAATTATTAACATTTTTTTATTGTCTATCTCAAGTACACATGAAATTACAAAATATTAACAGGCAACGTTTACAAGAGTGGAACTACTACTTTTCTCTTCAATCTCTACTTTGTCCTTTTAATGTGTGTGTAGGTCAGCGGCGTAGTTGAAATTATTGAAGAAAACTTATTTTATTCCCGTATTTATCGCTTGAACACACACAGAAATATCAGATTTCAAGTAGAACTTTTACGAAACAATTGAGGACTTGTTTTGATTCGAGTTGTTTCTCTGTAATGCTTCTTGACAGGACTTACGTGTAAGTGAATGGAAGAAATGATTTGGACTCTCCCATGGCGGGTGTGTTTGCTTACGGAGTATCTTCTCAACCAATGACAGGGCACCCCGATTCTGGGACAGATGTAAGGCGCATTACGAGTGGGTGCTAACTGGCGGGAATTTCTGTCTCCAGGCAGGCGAAGCTTACGCTGGCATGATTGCCGCTGCGTATGACTCATATGCTTGCCACGGTCGGAAGAGAACAAAGAAATTCGACTCCCATGTTGTTTCAACAATGCTTGAAGGGAGGTGTAACAAAACGGGTGTCATTTTTAATGTGTAAACTAACTATTAAGTTCATAAACGAGATGGTTTAATGTTGGATATTACCTCCATTAGAAGCAGCGAAGTTAACGATAAAAGAGGAACGTCTGGCAATCCTAGATCCGGCAGCGCCCGCAAAGTTTGGCGCGTGCATCCCAGTTACCCGTAATGTTAAAACATGCGTAATATTTAGCTTTATGATTTACAGATTATTATTATTTTTTTTTTTACCTTTTCCTTTCACTAAGTTGCTTGATATGCTTTTCAAAATTTGCGCAAATATCGTAACCATGATAAGTAATATTTTCGAATGCATTTGCATTTGCAAATTGTGTTCTACGCATTTCCCACAAATTCCTTTTTTTAGTGAAAGAAATATAATAAAAATATGACATGACCTTTCCAGAAGAAGAGTTTGTGTCCTAAACTAAGCTGTATGCAAGATTTTTCAATTGCTACCAGTTGAAAGTTGAGCTACAGGTAATTTATTCTGAAGCCGAATATCGAGTAAAGAGTGTGTTTGAACTTCATGAGTACTTGCGTACTACCCATTTGAATGAAGCTGTTGAACAAGTGTACAAACTAACAGAATTCTTCCTCACTGTTCCTGCCTCAAGCTCGTCGGTGGAAAGATCGTTTTCTGCACTGAAGAGGATTCATACATTTCAACGAAGCACAAGACTCAGGCAAGGAAATCTGACTTGGGACTGATATCCATTGAAAAGGAGCTGCCAAAGACATTGGCCAGAAACTCCCGATTCTACGACGACGTGATTGAGGTGTTCAGACTAAAGGATTGTCGGATCGAGTTATAGTATAAATGAGAATTTTCATTAAGAAATACATATGCTATTATTGTTAACATAGAGTGTGTGCATTTTGTGTTTGAAATTGAGTGTGCCCATACATGACTTAGATTCAAATAGATTCTATTTAGTTAAAATGTTTTTAGGTTTCCTTTATCCAATATTCAGGTCAGGTTTATCTAAGGAGACCTTACACCTTTCATAGACTTACGCTACGCCACTGGTGTAGGTTTCAAATCAACATTTGATAATTTTAACTTTTTACTACTTCATACATATTTTATTTACTATTAACAATCTTATCTGAATACTGAGTCTGTTAACTGTTAAATGAGTCAGTTTGCTAATGATATCAGAAAAGCCAAGTAAAGTATCTGAAGCAGATGGTCCCATGTTTCATGTCCGATTGAGGCACGGTACAGACTCGATTAGCCTACCTGTGCATAAAGTGGACTTAAAAATAAACTAAACAAATAAAGCAAACTGAAAATAAACAGTAAACCATCTAACATTCAAATGGAAAAACTGTAGATCCTTTCTCTGATTAAGTGATTCCATACAGTTACATAGGTACAAGGAGGGAGAGAGAGAGATCACCTACAACTAGGGACGTGAAAAAACATTTACTAATAGTGTGTTCATAAATTATACATTAACGATTTAAAAAATAATATTTTATTTAAAAAGAAGTATTTGCATGATGTAAGAAACAATTGTGATTGTGGCATAAATGGTATGATTTGCAATATCTCGGTAAACGCACGGAAGATTTACCAGTGATATGGTCATACCACAAGGTAAGAAACATCGAGTTATTCCACGATAACTGTATTTCATGTTTTCATTCATGAAAGGAGCACACACTGTTTTCAAGCTATGAGTACTCTCCAAAAATATTGGCTTCATATTTCCTGGGAAATTTACCAATTATCTGATCAGTTCTACTTACTCACTGATCGTATGCAATCAGCTCTCTCCAGTAGAAAGTACCCGAATTGTTCTTCTCATCCATGGAAATCTCAGAATTCAGTCGCAGACGAAGTAGAAGAGATGAAAAACTGTATGGAAGATTAAAAAAGATGTTGACATTTTGTTAGCAATTTTTGTTTCCAAATATTCCATTTTATCAATTCCCAGTACAGGTTTATAACAATGTAAATTCAGTATATTGTAGAAAAAAGTAGAAAATATTCTTGGACCACAAGCATAATTTCTTGACTTTTTCTTGACTTTCTTCACATTCTTGACTGTTAGACACCCTGTTCAAGTTTAGAAATAGAAATTAAAGTTTCGTTTTTATTTGAAAACAATCAAAGATTCAATTTTTTTTAACATAGAATAATTGAGAATTTTATTTGAATAAGATAATTTGTCCGGACTGGTTAAATAGGAAAGATATGTAAAGGTATCGAAACTTTGACCACATGCAGCCGAAATACGATCTAACATTCAATACTCTGCAGATATTAATTTTTATTTTATTCTACTTTACGAAATAATAATTATGTATCCTTTTACATTGTAGAAGAATTTAATGAGATTTGTGTATACATTAATTGAAATGTATGGTGCTCATAGCTGGTCTCTTTGTCAAATATAATTGGGGTCCTGAAAACGATGTTAGGGGATGGACCAGATAGTACGGCACTCGCAGATTGGACTCTTCTGATCCGGCAGGGCCACCTCAAAGTATGGCACTCGCGATTGGGGCCACGAACTAGGTCGGGAATCAACCACTAGCTGGGCAGTCAGGAATGTAGCGGCCCATTCAGGAATCCTCGCAAACCAGACAGTCTGGACTGGAACACCGGGTCTGGTCAAGTCGGGAACGTGTACCTTAGATAGGCCGTCAGCAGGAATATACCATGGGCAGGACAGGTCGGGACCTCAACCACGCCTTAGCAAATATGACGCGAACGGCATCTGATTGGCTTAAACAATGTTACTGTGCTTTTATTGGTGGATTTAATTATTTTTTTCAGACGATTTTGACACTGTTCAATCACAATATCTGTGTAATCATAAGCATTAGGCACAATTCAACAGTGTTGGAAAGAAAAATCAGCAGAAATAATGTTCGAGAAAATTTTCTATGAAAAAGATTTAACTTGGATACTAAATGGAGGAAAAATAAGTAGGGGAAGGTGGGGCAAAGTGAAATAGCTAACAAATAATAATATTTGAAACGCATGTAATTACAGAAATAACAAATCTAAATACACAGTGTAATACCTACATATGTTGGCTACATATAATAAAAACAATGAGATGTAGCCATCTTTACTTTAGGAAAGACATACAATATTTATAAACACTGCAAAAATTTCACTTTGCCCCATATATGGGGCAAAGTGAAAAACTAATTGGGGCAAAGTGAAATACACCAATTGTGAAACATTACAATTAATTATGTGTTACAATTGTCACAAATGTAATGGTTTTCATCATCAATCTCATTATCAAATGTTGTGCATTCCTCATGAGCCCATTTCTTGCACTTGGAGCACGTGATCCATCCCTCACCTGGCTTCGATCTTGAAAAGGGCTCACTACAAAACATGCACTCTTCTTCGTCACTCTCATCAGAAGATTCATCATCTAGGCCTACTGGTAGTTTTGGTTTTTTGTTCTTACCCTTGCTTAGAGCTCGACCCCCAAACAATTGTTTACGGGCTGGCCTGTTCTTACATGATGAATCTTTGCTGTTTCCTGTAGCTGAAAAGTTATGAACCTTCAGCTATGTCAAGTAAGGACTAGAAGTCAAAACTGCTGTCACTCCTGTCTTTCTCGATGTTTTTCGGATACTGTTGTCTCTTATCATTGCAGGCAAAGGCAAGATGTCCTTAGGGCTCACCTGTTTACACACTTTTGATGAAGTGCTAGGTTGTGGCTGTACCGTTAGGACGTCAAATGGACGAACTTTTGGCTCATCGCGAACTATTTGTACTCCTACTCCTGATGGACCAGCTGATGCCTCTCCTGGAACTGCCGATTGGTTTGGAATTACATCGTCCTCAACTGGAGGTAGTCTGTTCGTCGTTTCTGCAGCTACAAAAGCCTCTTCCGGAAAGATGTTGGGGTCACAAGGACAGATTCCAGTTGACTTGAATCCATTTACTGAGGTCACTGTGGTGGCTGCCTTCATGTATGCTTTCCCAAACAGTTCACCAACTTCAGTTATAGAGACTACCTTTCCTGGGTGATTACGTAGCCACGTTGCACATTCCTGAGAATAAAATGTGCTTAATGGCCCCATGAAGGCAACATCTAGAGGTTGGAGTTTATGACTCGTGTGAGGAGGGATACACAGGATATGCACGTGGTTGTCGCGTGCCTTTAGGACCAATTGAAGGTTCTTTGTGTGGGTCGCGTGGCCATCGAGAATAAGGAGTGCAGGATCATGAACGGAAGGTTTGGTACAATGGATGAAATGATCAAACCACTTTGTAAAAATATCTGTCTGCATCCAGCCTGAAGGGTGGCAATGAACAATCGTATCTGGAGGTGTTCCATGGGAAAAGGCTGGATTATTTCTAACACGTGGAAAAATAGAAGAGGTGGAATGTAGTATCCTGCTGCACTAAAGCAGATCACAGCAGTTGTTGTTGTTCCTCTTTTTGCTGATTTAATTTGTCCAACTTGTCTCCTACCCTTTAAACTGATAACCTTGGAAGTTTTATTGGGAACAGTGCTCATACCTGTCTCGTCGACATTATAAATTCGACTAGGAGAAAACTTGTGGATGTCCATCAGTGCTGTAAGGAGATCGAAAAATTTAGCTACAGTTACCTTGTTGAAAGATGAGACTCTAGCTTGAGAAGTAGACTCTGGAGTTCGAAGTGTTAAAGCAGGATGACGTTTCAAAAATCCATACAGCCAGTCTACACCAGCCATTCCAGACTGCTTAGAGAATAGATGTGCAATATTATTACACTCAGCATACTGAAACGCCAGGCAGCGAAGATCCTTCGTCGTGACTCCGAATAGTCGTGATTCCATACGAATCACATGTTCCTCTAATTCTGCCTCCTGAGATTCTGTGAAAATCGTCCTGAATCTTCCTAGTCGTTTCTCACATGACTGGTCAACGTCCACTGCAATAAAGAAAAAAGTGTTAATACAATTAGTATCAGCCTATTGTATGTAATTACGTTTGTCACTCGAACCTTCAAATATGTATAATTTGGTTTACTTTATTTCTCTTTATACTCATAACAATTCAATTTTCACAACAAGACTGAAAAGTCTCCAAACATTATCCTGTGTTACAGTGTAGGTCTACACGTCTAGGTCCTTTCAAATACGGATGGAATGTTTATAGCCTACTGACCATTCATGAATCAATTTATACAATGTTAAGAGCTAATTTTTAATCAAAAACTAACAGTCCAATCAGCAGGGATTTATGAGCTGCACAGCAGGCTTCATGGCACAGTGGTTAGGAAACTAGTCTCTAAATCCGACAGTCTTGGGTGCGGTCCCCACGGTGGGTTTCTGATGTCAAAAATGGGGGGAAAAATATAAGTTTTATTAGCTACATTATTCATCACATGTAGGCCTTTTATCAATAATTTGTTTAATAATGTTAATTAATAGCAGATAAAGTAATGAAAATAAAGTTAATATATTCATTATTTCTTTTTTCAATCCAATACTGTTTCAAATTAGATCACACCTTTAATGTTTTCAAGTTGGTATCACAGTGAGGATAAATGTCTTCATAATTGCTTAAGCCTACTTAGGCCTTCTGCTCATTCACAATACGATTTGATTTAAATTAAACAATGAGAAACTTATTAGCCTACACACTAAAATGCACTAGGCTATATCCATAAGCTGCAGTTCTACAAAAATAAAATGTATTAAATAATACAAATTGAAATTCTTACCATCTCGTTTTACTCGACGGTACAGCGTGGCAACAGGAACGGCGAATGAGTCAGCAGCCTTCTGGAAACTCATAATATTATCTTTTACAGCTGTTATAGCTAGAGCCATAGACTCCTCTGTCCAGGATTGCTGATTAGTTGTGCGTTTGTAATTACGTACCATCTTGCCTGAAACAAGAAGATGTAACATAAATAATACACAATTTTATTGGAATTGTATTAAAATCTAACCATTACTATTTAGATACTTCGAGAAACTGTAGTCCGGGGCAAAGTGGAATAACATTTCTCTTTGCCCCTTTCATTTTGCCCCTGGCACACAGTAGAGGTTTATAAATTATTTGCATTTAATTTATTTCGTCTTTACACATTTGCCATTGCCACATGATGCATGACTTTATAAGTAATAATAAAAATAACAAGAGAATAATGTTAACAAAATACATACCTCTCAGTGTGCAACGAAGCAGGGTGCCAATATTACAAGACCATGTGCTCCAAACACTTTCTTTGTTACTGAAGCCGGAGGAAAAGTTGTCGCGTGCTACCACCTATGAGGGAGATGCACCTGTACGTGATGCTGACAATACATCGGCAAACCAAAAGATGGCGCTGCGTGTGTGCTTGGCAATTCGATCATTTCACTTTGCCCCTTATTTCGCTTTGCCCCACTTTCCCCTATGGCTAATGCCATAAAAAAACTAACTCTTGCAGGTTCTTAAATATACATCACTTCAATATCCAAGCGTATAGAAATATATACATTTGTATTGAAATCCGAAAGAAACAGACTATATTTTTCAGGCACTAACGTTGTAATTGAAATGTAATATCTGACATCTCAATTATTAACGGCTATTTTTTTTAAATTTAAAATTCTGTCCATATTCAGTAATGCTTAAACGCTTCAATCTGGTCACTCAAAAAACACTAACAAAGCAAATGGTGGAGTTTTAAATACATGATTTGGTAACTCTGTTCCTAAGTCACACCTAACCTAAGCTGTATATACTTGCACTTTCTCTGTTAGGTTGTCAACGAGTATACGCATGAGGTGTATAGCACAGTAACATAGACTAAAGCAATCAGTGCCGCGAATATAAAACTATTTCACACTTATACATAAAAAAAATAACTCGAAGTCAAGACGGGACGACGAGTTGGCCAGCCGGGTATATAGTCCACGAGAAGCCGCCCAGGACGAAACCAGATCGTGCCTAAATGGACGAATCCGCGATCATGCCAGTCGGGGTAGAGTCCAGGAGCACCCAGCCTGAGAAGACCATCACGAGCCAGCAGGACGAGACCACGACGGAGTCAGCTTGGAACGAGATCACGACGGAAAATTGTGGAAAGGGAAATGACAACGTATATCGCATCAAGACATGAAGCTTTTCGCAATACACTCAAAGTAATGAAGTAGCTCTAAAAATATATTAAATATAATAATAGTATTTCAAAAGACTGGTGATCAACGTTCCTATACCTTAGTTGGTTGTAATTCTTGTTCTGGACCATGAGTCACGTAAAACTACATTTAACACAATCGGAAAATCCTTAATTTCTATCCCTAAATTGAAGGGTAAAATAAATTTGTATCTACATGTATCTCAATATGCATTTTTTCAAATAACGAATTACCGTCGTGTCTTTCAGTGAATACTCATATTCAATTCAATTCTGATGCTTAATTTCTGCTTCAATTTTTATTCAATGAAGTATTTTTATTACAATCTTATTCCTTTCAGTGTGATAAACTTATAACATCCTAGTTCAATTTTGAAATTCAGGTTCTCATTCTTTAAATACTTCGCATGTGTGTCTCATACACAGGCAAAATGATTTTCTTATTCTTATAACCAACCTACATAGAGAATAAAAACCATTACCACCACACAACTCGTAATTACTGTGCACCCTCATGCAAGTCTATACTGGCAAGTTCTACCTGGTTGAAATATTACCAAGACAAAGGAAATTCAGTGTAAATTATGCAATACACCCATTTGGGTGTAATATCCGCTTGCAATATTCACGACAATTAACTATTGCTGGACCTATTTACCATCCTGATTCATCGAAAAGCACAACATCTTGTTTAGAATTCCTTCAAGAAAGAACACGAAGATTTTAAACTAACAAACAAATGCCAACGTAACTTTTGTCTGTATTTATCTCCAAAATACTCCTCTTCAAATGCAGTTTATCTGGTGGGTGAAAGCAGTCGACTGGACCAGGAATGTTCATTCCAGAACTGCTTCTCCATTTTCGTGAACCCACTTCAGCATCCCTCTCCACAATTATTTGTTAACCTCCGAAGCAACCATCGCATGAACGGGTGATGCACCAGTTGGCAGCATATGAACAGGTGGCTATAGAAGGAAAAAATATATATTTCAAATTCAAAAACAATTTACAATTTCTCTCCCATCCCACATGATACCTAATTACAAGTATCCTCCCTGAATCTTAAATACATCTGTAGTTAACATTCAAACAATCCTCGCTTTTCTGGACTCTACATGTTACACGTTTGAGACAATCTTCAAGTTCCTGTTAAGATCAAATCTCTTGTCATCACCCGATGTCATCGACATACAATTGCAAAGATTTACCACAAAAGTTATTGAAAATATTAGACACCTAATAAACACAAAAGCTTTTGCCGCGAGGGCTGTAACAAAAGTAAAATCTTCTGAATTAATCCTATATGAAATGCCTTACAAGTATCAGCTTTGAAAGAATTATCTTACTTGAACATGCATATCTGTATTCTTCCTTGTATATGCGAGCACGGATAGTCATGCAGAAGTATCCACTTTGCATCTATACAATCCAAAAATTAATTTTTCAGATCGTATTGATACATTTCTTCAGAGTCGTGTTGTTTACTGAAAGGTTAACGGTGTGCAATAAAGTCCCAACGGCTTCAGTGGCTGATATGATAATCCACCCATCTGGAAAGATGGCTTCCTCTTATCTTGAACACTGCTACATTATTGTCTCCTTGGGAAGTTGGATTTCTAAATCCAGACAGTACGCTGACAGTCGAGGCTCTGGTTCTTCGATTTCATCTTGATTTCTGAAAAGTTTGAGGGATAATTAATTAATCGCACAACTCGTAAACGAAGTGTTGATTTTTTATAATTAACGCTATCTAATAAAAAAATGCTACTAATGATCTTACATTAAATGTTTATTTTCTTAATAAAATCAACAGAAGTTTAATGTAATTTCACCCAAGTACTTTTTTGATATTAGATCATGTTTACATGAAGCAGTTTAACATTAAATGTTTTTTATATAGAAACACGCATTTAATTTCAAGAAGTTTATTAAAAAAAAACATGCTGGAACGGCTTTAATATAAAGATTGTCGGAGGCATGATTTCAAAAAATATTAATTACATGACAAGATCAAAAGGCATTGTGTCTTGGGGGGGGGGGGAGGAAGTATTGTCCATATTTGCTTGTTCTGAATCAGAATAAAAAGAACTTCCGTTAAGGTATCTATGCAAGAATTTTGGCGTCATTAAATGGAAATGCTAGCATCAATTCAAGAGAGAACTTAGCCAATACTAGTATGTGCATTGCAAATAATTGTTCAAATTACTACTTCACACAAAATTAGAAATTATTAGCACTAAACCACACCCATACAATTCTACCACCTAATGTTAAGTCTATATTGGCTAGTTCTATCTGAATAACTCAACTAAATTATGTTTATGTGCGTACTTCACGCAAAAGTCAGTTGGTTATGGTTTACCGCAACATAATTAGCTCCATCCAGCAAGATCAGTCAGAAATTGACAATTACGAAATCGACACTTTACCCACAAATGACACATGCCTTCATCAATTACAATATCAGGATTGAAAATCCTAAGAAAGGAAATAAAGTTACAAAATTACCATTTTTTTACCTTTTGTAAGTTTCGATCAACACATTTCAACATACCACTTGTCTGTTTCTATCTGATATAGGATTCTTACAACTGGTTAACAACGATGAGTCTTTGGTGAAGTAACGTTCACTTCAGAACAGGAAGTTCCTAGGTTGGGTGGTCGAGTCTAGTCAACTCGACAGTTTGTATAGTGATAGTCAATATTTAGATTACACGAAATTATACAAAGAATCACAAATGAAATTGAAGGTATTGATAGCTTTGAAACACAATCTCGTTAATTGAAAGCTACCAAGATGATTTTTTCTCTTCAAAATAGCGAAATGATGAAACTCCTCATTCATATTATTTTTTTTTAGATTTATCTTCTAACATCCCACCTTGCAACGAATTCAACTCACCAAATGGACTATTACATCACCACATCTGCATCATGTTATCTGGTGGAGAATCCACATCTGTACAGCAAGATTCAAGAAGTAGAAATATCCTCTCTTCTAGAAGTCTGAGCTAAACTCTCACTTCCTTGGGGAATTGAATGCTGGTGTGTTTCCAGGCTGTAAATGAACTGAAACTTGAGGATCTAGTTGCGGTAGAATTCAAAACTTTTCTTTAAATTCGAAGCTTTACTATAGCTATTGAGAGAGAGAAATCAGTGAATGAGTCATTGTTAAGAGTCAACAAGGTATTTTCGTAATTAAAGTGATGCAAAATTACGAGTTGTTGTAGCAACTATGTATAAAGTCTTAACATAAGAAATATGACATGAGAAACTGAGTGAAATTCTTCATACTATAACAATGTGATTAATTTAAAATCGAAATTTTATAAAAGGTACTGGAATTTTAGTAACAGTAATGAGAAAATAGGTAACACTGGGATGTGTTTCGTATACCTTCACATAACTAAGTCAATACAGAACTAATCCTTGCAACTACTTGTATATGAACTAAAACTACCACCACACCAATACACTATAATCTCTGTACACCTTTACTGCCTTACGCATATCCATATTGACGAGACCAGTCTACTGTGTTTGGGAAACACATACAAAACACATCCCAGTCGTTTACTTCCATGTCAGGTTTCGTGTGGGTATTTTCCTGTTTAGTGAAACACGATAGCCAGCAACTAGTTCAGATGTCATTAGACAGATTGTTTCTTTATGTAAGTTACATACTGAGAGATGCAACCAGATGTAACATCTATCTAAGAAAATCTTAAAGACAATGTGCATAGTTTTTGTTTCTTTATACAACAGGTTCCACTTTCTGGAAATTAAGGTCTCAAAATACTCCAACCTATTTCTCCTGCCTAACAGTCTGTGAATGTGATTTTTGTTCGCAAAGCTGCTTCCTCCCTGGATGACCAATAACCCCATAAATTGCCAGAATCACTAGTATATCAGTAGTATAAAAGTATATAGGATGAGGACACACATAGCGTACAAATGAAGAGGTTATTTGATTAAACAGCCCGATTTGGCTACACTTAAAACTATGCCAAGATGCCCATATGCCCCAATTCTTCAAGTGTGATATGCTCTTAATCCCAAGAACCCTGAATCCTAGTGTATAAATGAAGAACCCTCAATAGACAGATTTGCCTATACTTAAAATTAAGCCAAGTACCCATATGATCTTATTGCTTACAGTGTGCCACTCTGTCAAAATTCAAAGAATCCTGAATTCTAGTGTACAAATGAAGAACCCCCCTCAGATTGATTCGGCCATGTGTGCAAAGGCTGAATCTGCCAGATTGTTGTCCCACAAGCTTGTCAAAAATATGCCCCTCTTGATATTGTTTTGGATACACTTAAAACTAAGCCAAAATGCTTATATTCTCATGCTCTACAACTTACAGATCAATACAATAGAGGATTACTTGGACAAGGGCAGGCTGCAAATTCTATTTTCTTCTTAATCTTTAATCAGTTTTATTGCTCGGGGCAATTATTTAGTTCAGAAATGCATCAATTTTCCTGATCAAAATTGTCTGATAGACTAATACATTTCTGAGAAATTGCTTGCCCGGTAATAAATTATGCATGCCTGGGGGCTTTCATATGCTGGCACGCAAGAGATATAATCTACACAGCTAAAAGGGGGCATTAATGATATTTCTGTGTAATTCACTGAAAGGGCATAAAACTTCCATTAATATTTCTGTGCAATAGGGGAAAATTCTTAGTAAAAGAACATTACCCTTTTGCATGTTGTCATGTATGCCTGAGCCCAATTCAGGTTTTGCCTTGTTCTGATAATATATACACAAGTGAGACTTACAGAATATTCATTGCACAGTTCAAAGTCCAACGTTGACTGTATTTAGCTGATATAGAGCTCATAACTCCTGGGTTCTGATACTCAATAGAATGTGGACATAGTCCCATGGCTTATATGCTTTGTAATCAAAAGCTTCTGGGTTTGAGGCCCCCCCATGGAGAAGTGTTAATATTGCTGCCTTGTAAACAAGAGCTCTGGGTTTGAGCCCTGGTAAAATGTGTAGGCCTCCCCTGATGGCAAAGTGTTTGTATTATTGCTTTGTAATCAAAAGCTTCTGGGTTTGAGGCCCCCCCCATGGAGAAGTGTTAATATTGCTGCCTTGTAAACAAGAGCTCGGGGTTTGAGCCCTGGTAAAATGTGTAGGCCTCCCCTGATGGCAAAGTGTTTGTATTATTGCCTTGTAATCAAGAGGCTCCGGGTTTGAGCCCTGGTAAGATGTGTGAGATTGAAATACATGTGGCAGAATAATATCCCCACACGTGAGATTTTGAGAATATTCACTGCTAGCTGGTATACAGCTGAGGTTTGATGCCTGGTAAAGTGTGTTATACAACAGCATAATAGAGCAAAATTATTTTATATTGGGGATCACCAGAGCCTAGTTACTGCTGTTGTCTGGGTATAAAAGCACCAGCTCAGCCACTAACTGCTGTTACAATTGTTTTGGCATATTATCCATAGTTCTGTTTTTTTGGACCAAGAAATTTTATATAAATAAACAATAAAAATGCCAAACTTGAAATATTGCAATCAATGCAATAAAAATATATCTAGTTCTAATTGGGCTAGGCACCGGTTTAATTGTGACCCTAAGAAATGCAGAAAGGCTACTAAATTGTGCCCAAGATGCCATAAAATATTAAGCAAGGCATATTACAAAAGGCATAAGTGTACTTGTTATGTACAGTCATCAACATTGCCCTCACAGCCATCTACATCTGGTCTGAAAAGGAAGCATGAAGCACCTGTTAATGCTAGAGCAGCAAAGCAGCCACGCTATGAACCACCTATCCATAGCAGTTTTAATGGCCAACTTAGGGATTACAGTTTTGTATCAGAGCCAAGATGTGATATTAAGAAATTTTTGAACAGTATAAATCCTGATGTGCAGGCAATTCTAAATGCACAAAATGGCTCTTATAAGCTGTCCCTCAAATTGTTTACACAATATAAGAAATCAAATGGCACAAAATTTACACAGCCCCACATAACAGAAACTGTAGCTATATACATGGACGTCCGCAGGAATTTCTCCAGGGAGGGGCAAGGAAGGTATCTTTTTCCAGGGGGGGCAAACAAGGCACATTTTCTCCAAAAAGTGTTGTTCTCTAAAAAAAACATTGCTTAAATTTGAATTTATGATGTTCATGCAATAATTAACACATATTATTGTGGTTAAAATGAAATTATATGTGTGAAATACATCATTTTTGGTTGACTTTCATTTTCCAGGGGGGGGGCCATGGCCCCCCCTTGCCCCCCCTTCCGGACGCCCATGGCTATATATTCAAATACAAATTTAGACAAAATAATAAGCAGTTTGATAGAGCAATTGAATATTAAACACACTGAATTTGCAGCAAAAGAATCAGGATGGAGCCTATGCGGAACTTCACACAAGCTCTATGTTAATATTTCTGAATTCAGCCCATTACAAGGTTCCACATATGTGCCTTTACCTGCCAATATTAAAAACAAAAGAGCCGTGGTTAACAAAAAATAATGATGAGAAATGTTCTGTGGTGTATTTTAGCTGCTTTGTTTCCAGTTTTAGATCATCCTGAGAGAATAATTTATTATAAACAACATGAGCACGATTTTGATGATGCTATGGAGGGCTTAGAATATCCAATGTCTGTTCAGAATATTGATAAATTTGAAAAAAAGGCCAGGGATATCAATGGTAAACAATTATCTATTAATGTTTTTATTTGTTCTACTGGCCGTGGCAATTGCTTGATAGCACCTCTCAGAATCAGTACACTTGATGATGATGATGCTGTTCCGATTGATCTGCTCTTAATTGAAGGGGATGACACATACCATTACACTCTGATACACAGTCTTGAAGCTTTAGTCAGAAAACAACAAGGCAAATCCAATACAATATTCAAGTTGTGTAGAAGATGTTTGACTGTATTTGATGGTAAAAAAATAATAAATGGGATTAGTGAAGTGAATGCAGAAATTGCTAAAAACAACTTAGTTGAGCATCTGAAATACTGTGGCAATCATAAACCTGTTCATATGCTTATGCCTAACCCAAGTGAAAATGCCAAATTCAAAAAATTTGAAGCCTTGTTGGAACACCCAGCATATATAGTCTGTGATTTTGAATCAAATCTCAAACCCCTTGCATTCTGCAGCCCAGATCCTGATGAATCTTCAATTACATCATACCAGTTACATGAACCTTCTAGTTTTTATTATGTGATTGTACAGGATGGTGTTGTTAGTAAAGAATATTTATACATGGGAGCAGATGCCATCAAAGAATTTGCACATAGAATAGAAAATGAGTGCCATGACATAGCATCTAATGTCTTATTAAAATCAAAACCTATGTTGCCTTTAACAGAGGATCAGATTGAAGATTTCAATAATGCAGAAAAATGCCCGGTATGTGATTCTGAATTTTCAGATACAAATATCAAGGTGAAACACCATTCTCATACAGATGGTAAATTCTTAATGGCCCTGTGTAATAGCTGTAATATTAAGATCCACAGACCAAAATTTGTCCCTATATTTTGCCATGGTGCATCCAATTATGATTTTCATCATTTGATCAAGTACGAGGGGTTTGACAAGCAGAATTTAAATATTTTAGCAGAAAATGATGAGAAATATATTGCTATTAGCAAGATAATTAAAGTTAATGGTGTTCCTATTCACTTAAGATTTCTTGATTCCTACAGAATTCTGTCTGCTAGCCTGGCTACACTGGCCAGTCAATTATCTGATGATCAATTCAAAATCACATGTGCTTTGTTTCCAAATCAGGACCTGAAATTAATTAGGCGGAAGGGTGTATATCCATATGATTATGTTACAGATTTTTCTAAATTTGATGAGTGTTCTCTGCCACCACAACAAGAGTTCTACAGCAAAATCAGAGCATCTGGAATCACTGATGATGATTATCACCATGCCCAGTTGATGTGGAACAATTTAAAATGCCAGACATTTGGTGATTATCACAAGGCATATTTAAAACTTGATGTCACTCTCTTAGCTGATATACTTCAGGCATTTAGAAAATCTTCCATGGAAAATTATAAGCTGGATCCAATGTATTTTTACAGTGCACCGGGCCTAGCATGGTCTGCAATGTTTTTAAACACTAAAATGCAATTGGATCTGATCCAAGATCAAGATATGTATCTGTTTATGGAGCAATGTATAAGAGGAGGCATGGTGCAATGTTCTCAGAGATATGCCAGAGCAAATAACAAGTATATTCTCAATTATGATCCAGCACTGCCATCAAATTATATACTGTATGTAGATGCCAATAGCCTCTATGGTTATGCTATGATGAAAAAACTGCCATATGCAGGGCTTGAGTGGGTTGAAGACTTCAATATTGAAGATCTTCAGGATTTTGATGACAGTAACTATGGCCTGTTCTTAGAGGTTGATCTCACAATTCCTGATGATTTACACAACACATTTTCTGATCTGCCCCCAATTCCTGAGGTTAAGTGTTCACCTGGCTCTAAACAGATGAAGCTCATGATGACACTAGAGCCAAAACAGGGTTATGTCTTATATTACAAAAACCTCCAGTTCCTCATGAATCATGGTGTTCAAGTGACCAAAGTTGGCAAAGTTTTGAGGTTCAGGCACTCAAGATGGTTGAAGCCATATATTGATACAAACACAGAGCTTCGAACATCTGCAATGAGCCAATTTGATAAGACTTTGTTTAAATTGATGGTCAATTCAGTGTATGGCAAAACCATAGAAAATGTTAGAAAACATACTGATGTTAAAATAATTACTGGCCCCAGCCGGAGCAAAAAATTGATAGCAAAGCCTAATTTCAACTACAGAAGAATTTATGATGACAATATGGCACTTTTTAATATGAAAAAAACAAAGATTAAGTTTGATAAGCCTATTTATGTAGGGGCTGTGATATTGGAATTGGCCAAATTACACATGCTGGAGCTCTATTATAATGTGTTGAAGCCTATTTATGGTGATAGTGTAAAACTGATGTACATGGACACAGATAGTTTTATTCTTGATATTCAAACAGAAGATGTTTATCAAGATATGTCACAGCCTGCATTGCTTGAATATTTTGATACCAGTGAACATACAAAGATTCAACCCCACAACAAAAAAGTGCCTGGCAAGTTAAAAGATGAGACACTTGGTGATGTTATTGTGGCATTTGCTGGGTTAAGGGCCAAGATGTACAGCTTTGAAACATGTAGTGGTGGTGTTGCAAAAAAAGCCAAGGGCATTGGCAGAGTAACTGTTGACAAAGAGCTTGAATTTGAAGATGATGAAGATTGTCTCAAAACCCAGAGTTCAATCAGAACATCAGAATGCAGAATTCAGAGTAAAGATCACTTGTTGACTACAAATGTTGTAAGAAAAGTGGCTCTGGACCCACATGATGATAAGAGATGCATTTTATCATGTGGCATACATACTCTACCATGGGGTCATTGTGATTTGAAAAGTGGCAATCAATGCCCAATTACAGAGCATGATTTGAAATAAATAAACATGCCTATGAACTTATTTGGGTTCAAAAAACTGGCTATTATGGACCTGCCAACACCAGCACCCTCTTCTGATATACAATCTGTAATATCTAAACTAAGTGGTTTGTTAATTATTCATCTGAACAGCATACTTACAGATGTTGTTGATGAAACAGGTAAAACATTGTACATATTTAACAATTTAAATTATTACCAATTACCTGTAGGTGGCCAATTACAATTTATTACAACTCCCGAGGGTAATGTCAAGGTTTCAATAGGCAAAAATATTTACAGGATAAAGCACTCAAACATGATTTCTGGCACTGTATATACTGTTTCTGCTGGTGACTGCTTATATATTGAGGTCCCGGGATCCTATGACAAGCTTATACCATTTTTTATAGAATTAAGAATTAGATATTCAATAATAAGAAACCACTAAATCAAAATGCCTAATGATATATTTGGCCATACAAGACATGAAGATCACAGTGATGAGATTCTTATGCTTGATGTCAGAGTCAAGAAATTAAGAAGTGATTTACAAGCTTTACAAACCACACTCAATGCCAGTCTTCAACTAGAAATTACAAATTTACAATCACAATGCATGGACCCTCTTCTTAAAATTGATTCTGAACTCAAATTGCTGCTTCAAAAATATGCTGATTTGTCCACATTGGATAATTTTCAAAGTTTAGAGGAGGCTGTAGCAGCTCTTCAAGCCAAATTTAAGACCCAGGCCACCAACTCTGAGCAATTGAAACAACAATTGGAAGAGCAGATTAATAATGTCCAATCACAGCTCCAAACAATTGTCAAAAGCATAAAATCACAAGAAGATTTTGATCTAGTGATTTCCACTCTAAAAGAACAGATTCAATCACTGGAGATTCCTAATCTGGGCCCTCTAAACAATGCCATAGCCGAGGTTAAAGAAAAAATTGAGACACTTGAAAATTTTATGAACAACTTGCCATCTTCTGATGCTTTGAGTGCAATAACTCGGAGTGTTGCCAACATTAAGCTGCAACTTGAAACATATGAAGATTTTGGAAAAATTCAGAGTACCATAACCCATCTTGAGGGTACAATAGCAGCAGTGCAAAGTGATTTGACAAATGTACAAGAATCTCTAGAATCCCGCTTGCCTGGTATTGTAGACACCCTTGTCAGTGTCCAGCAACAGATCACAAAACTTGAAAACCTCAACACTGAATCTGAGCTATCTCATTTTCATCACTTGATAGATGATATTCAAACAAAACTTGAAATTTTACAACAATCAACACCTACTCAGGCAGATATAGCCCTGCTTCAAGATGCTATGCGTGGTGTGGTTGATGCTTCTGAATTAAATTATGTGAAATTGGCACTTGAATCTTTGCAGAATACTGTATCAAATCTGCCTACATCACAGGAACTTAAAAATATAAAGAGAGCAGTGAATCGCATATTGAAATCAGAAGATATCAAGAATATCCAGACAGAGATCAAACAACTTACTCAGACAGTGGCCACTCTACCAACTAATCAACATATTAATGAACTTTATGCTTTATTTGAGGATATCAGAAGACAGGTCCATGATCTTACTGCTCAAAATTCAAAATTGGCAGTTGTTGAAAATTTACAGCAAATTGTGGCTAATATCAAGCAACAGCTAGGGACCATGGAATCCAATCAAGCAAATGCTTTGTCTGTTTTTGCCACCCAGCTACAAGAGATTGTGCAACAATACAAAAAACTTGTTGTGGACAAAGATCAAGCCAGGCCATGATGATGTTGTTAGGACTATCAATGAGCACCTTGAATCTGTAACAAGTAGATTGCTTACAGCAGAAAAAGAAATAACTGGCATAATCGAGAATCCTAAACATACAGTAATTCTTGAATTGTACAGTATCCCCAACAAAGAATATGATTCACCATTTACACCATTACAAAATATATATGCTGTCCTCTGCACAATTTTATTACCAGTTTTTTGTTGGGGGCACACTTAGACCAATCAAGATCAAATATTGGCTACAACCACAGGCACACCACTACCCTACCTTATCAATAACAAATGCTGATAACAAAGCAAAGGTCACCAGTGTAGAGTTAGAAGATTTTACAGACCCCAATACATTAGAAACATCTTATGCTGAAGATGATGGCTCTCTGGAATTTTATATACAAATAGGAGACAAACTGTATTTAGAAAATCCTGTAGTATCAGCTGCTGAACACCCTATAGTTGCAATATTCTTGTTTACATACTATGTCTAGACAAATTATTGTTGATGAATTACACAGACAAGCCAGACATAATTATAAGAGACTGCCAGTAGTCACAAAAGGCATAGATGATTTATGGCAGTGTGACTTGGTTGAGATGGCAAGTGGACAGCTGAAAAACTTAGACAAGATCAACAAGGGCTACAAGTATCTACTTACTGTCATAGATACATTTTCAAAATTTGCCTGGGCTGTGCCACTCAAATCCAAGACTGGAGCATGTGTTACAGAAGCCTTCAGGACAATCATCAATCAGAGTGGAAGATCACCGCGCTATTTGCAAACAGATAATGGCAAAGAATTCTATAATTCTGTGTTCCAACAATTTATTAAAAGCCAGTCAATACAACATAACTCGAGTTACAGTGATCTCAAGGCCTCAATTGTAGAGAGATTCAACAAAACCCTAAAAAATCATATGTATAAACAATTTACACTTCAAGGTAATTATAAATGGCTTAATATTCTTCCAGAACTTCTACATAAATATAACAACTCGGTCCATTCCACAATCAACATGAAACCCTCTGAGGTAACTTCATCTGATGAGCAAAAATTGATCAGCACTGTTTATTATCCTAGATACCAGCCAACAACAAGAAAAGCCAAATACAAGGTGGGTGATCAAGTAAGAATCAGCAAATATAAGCACTTATTCAAAAGAGGCTTTACCAGAAACTGGAGCACTGAATTATTTACAGTGGTTCAAGTTAAACCTGGGACCCGTTACACATATATAATAAAAGATCACCGAGGAGAAATTCTCAAAGGCAGGTTTTATGAAGAACAACTCAGCAAAACTAAGCAGCCTGACACATATCTCATAGAAAAAATCATCCGCAGAAAAGGAAACAAGATACTTGTCAAATGTCTAGGACTCCCAGAACACAGCTGGATCGAGGCAGACAAAGTGATACTATGAACACCTGGGATGTTATAAAGAGACTGCCAGAGCCTGAACAGCAGATTAAGAGCAATGGCAAGCTGCTGCCTGATAATATTAGATGTCTTATTGTTGGGCCATTGGCTTGTGGTAAAACTACACTAATGATTGATAATTTTTTATTGGCACCCAACTGGTTAGACTGGAAAAACAGGCACTTGTATGTCTTCTCTAAGAGCTTGGAACAATTAAAATATCAGCAGCTGATGAAGCTATATGATGGACTGGATATAGCCACTTTTGAACCAGATGTTAAGCCACTCCATGAATGTCTCGATAATTCTCTTGTTGCGTTTGATGATATTATACTGGATAATCAAAACAAGGTTAGAAATTTCTTTACACAGGGCCGACACAAAAACATTGATTGCTTCTACCTGGCACAGACTTTTTCTAAAATACCGAAGCAGCTGATCCGAGACAACAGCAATTTTATATGTGTGTTTCATCAAGATCATACCAACCTCTAACACATACATGATGAACATGTAGGTGGGGACTTGAGCTACAATGATTTTTCCAAGTTTTGCAGTAGGTGCTGGAACCAGGACAGTTATGGCTTTGTTACAATTGATATGACAAGGACACCCAATAGTGGCAAATACAGAAATAAAATCAACAATTTTCTAGACATTGAAACACACATAAATAACCATGAAAAGGCCAATTATTGATGATCTTAAATTAAGAGATTATCTTGTAAAAAGATTTAAGGGATGGAAATCAGAGAACCGAGGAATCTATGAACAACACAAGCAAACAGAACAGCCTATTATTGATGCTATTAGTGAATTAGGTAAAAATATCAAAACTGTTACAGAGCAAAATCAAAATTTAATCACAGAGCTTGTACCTGTAGCTGCTGGAAAACATATTAGATTATCCAATCACCCCACTTTCTAGTATTCATACACCTAGTCCTGTTGCTCCTCGAAGAATTGAAGCTACTCAGGATCCTATTGAATTGGGTCTTCTTGCTCAAAAATATTTAAGCACACCTAAAGACAACAAAGATGAGGTCTTTGGCTTATATGCTGACACAGAGCGTGATGGTAGCATCATACATAGAATTGGCAATTTCAGAGTAACATTTATGGGAGATGATCTGATTGTATATTCAGAATCTCATCTTGGAGAAAGAGGTGCTTTTGTTAAGTATCCCGGCACACCTGGATTGTGGGAACTGATGACTAGGAAGAGACCTGGCAGCTATACAGATCAAGACTATGAGCACTACAAAGAAATATTAATAAAATCAGATGCTCTATACCAGAACAATGATCCCACACAAAAAAGAGTCAAGTCTAGCAGTGGAGCAAAATACAACAACTTAATCAAGCCCATATGGACACAGATCAAGATAGGTAGTGGGATCAAACAATACAACACCCTGCCTAAAGAATTTGTCTGGGTTGATGATGTCAGGAAACTTGTAGATAGGTTGCTGGTGATAGCTGGGGAGGAAAATGCTGGCAACCACAATTTTTACAATGAAAAGGTTGGAATTATGGACATGATAAGCACCAAATTGTCTAATTTTATAGTGAATGACACTAAGCGGATTGGATATCTTATAAAAATTATTAATACTCTACCACCTAAATTTTGGAATATCTCTGAGGGTCGGGGGCTGGTTAATGACATCATAAACAAGCTGCCATTTGAATTACATATTCCAGGTTATCAGTATTGTGGTCCCGGTACAAAACTAGATCATAGGCTAAACAGAGGTGATCCTGGTGTTAATCCCCTAGATGCTGCTTGTAGAGACCATGACATAGCATACAACACACATTCTGATCTTGACAAGAGACATGTGGCAGACAAAAAATTAGAAGAGGCTGCATTTGGTAGATTTGTAAGCAAAGATGCTTCTTTAAGTGAGAAAATAGCAGCATTGGGGACCACCATAGCTATGAACACCAAACAAAAACTGGGGTGGGGGTTGTGAATATGTATATAATAAACCTAGGATGAAGGCCAAGGGTGTTATGTATCAGATACCTTATGCAGGTCTTAAATCTCTTAAAACTATTGATAGTCTTTTAACCAAAAAGCAGCGCAAGAAAAAAAATTCTTGTCTTGCCAAGGGCCATGGTATGAAATTGTTGCTTAGTATCCCCCAATTAAAAAAATTACAGCAATCCAGGAAAAAATCACATGTGGGTGGTTTCATATTTACTATCCCGGCCATCTTAGCACCTTTGGGGGCTGTTGGGAGCTTGGCTGGGGGATCAGCTGCTATAGCAAAAACAGTAATAGATGCCAAAAAGAATAAGGCAGAATTAGATGAAATGAAGCGCCATAACCTGGCCATGGAGAAACAAGGCAAAGGTGTTAAGAGAGCCATGAATAAGTTTAAAAAAAACAAGAGCCGCTTACAAACCAAGATATTGAAGCTTTAATCAAGCCACTGGGCATCAAAAATTTTAGAGGTGTATACATGTCTGATTCTTTACCAGAACAACCACTCAACAAAGAGTGTGGCATAGTTAATTTAGATAAGTACAAAAATCAGGGCACTCACTGGATCTGTTATCTTAAATATTTAAAAGATGAGGCATTTGTGTTTGATTCATTTGGAGGTGTTCCACCTGAAAATTTAGTAAAATATCTGAAATCAGCTAATCTTTATTACAATAATGCCCGTGTTCAAAATTTCAAAGATGTTAATTGTGGACATCTGTGTTTATCTGTTCTTAGATATATGTCTCAAATAAATAAACCATCAATTGAAAATTTTCAAAAGGCCTTGTGGTATTTAAAACATCATGGGGGTATTCCATCTCACCAGCCAAAATTCAATATTGAAACTTAGATTACATGATGATATAGTGTATCCCAAAACAATAGCTCTCAGAGCATTTTATGGCATATACTTGATCCCTAATATTACACACCACAACAACACAATTGCAGTTGGTGATCAAAAAATTGTCATCACTCCAGGGCAATATAATCTATCTACTCTAAATGCTCAGTTACCTAGAGGTATAGTGTTAACTCAAAATTCTGTCACTCACAGAGTAGAGATTGTATCTGCTACAGAAACAGTGGATCTGGGTACTATAGGAGAGCTGTTAGGCTTTGAGAACAACACAAAACTTGAACCAGCCATCAAACACACTGCTATTAATATACCTAAATTCTTAGCCATAGAAACTCTGAATATTCACTGTAATGTGGCAGAGGGTATGATCACCAAATCAAATGGCATAGGCACTCACAAACAAACTGGCATTATTGCAACATTCAAACCTAACTCTGAATTTATGGAGCCAATCATCTACACTCCATCACCAACATTATATTTTCCTGTGTGTCATAACAGAATAGATTACATTGAGTTGATGGTCACTAATGAAAAAGAAGAATTAGTTGATTTTGCTGGAGCCACAACAACTGCAATCATAGAAATTAATATTTAAATAAAAATACATACAAAAAAAATGGAAAATATTTTGAGTTATGAGCTACAATTATTCCCCCCAAACAGGAGGACATTTGCAAATTTAAATCAACCCAACACAGAGATTGAGGTTGATCTTGATGTAGGGGATGGCTTTATACACCCCCACAGAGCAGATCTATACATCAAATTTGATGTTGTAAAGCTCGATGGTACAGATTATCCGGCAAATTCAAATATAAGATTGGTAGACAATTTTGTGCCACATCTGTTCTCTGAAATTGAGATCAGAAAACATGGTGTTGTTATAAACAGAGTGGATTACCCTGGTATTACCTCTACAGCTTTGGCCACACTAAAATTATCCAAAACCGAGGCTTCTTACTACAAAATAGGTGGATTTGAAGCTGGTGATAAAATAATATCTAAGAGCCACACAGTGTTGTTCCCCATGCGCCTGTTGCCAGGATTCTTCTCAGATTACAAAGATATTATGTGGAAGGGTGGTTTAAGAATCACATTTAGAAGAGCTGCCAATGATAATAATGCTTTGATGAGGTACAGTACATTAAACTCTACAGGGGAAGCTCTGCCTAATACCCTACCTGATGAAGGCAAGTGCCTTATTCAGACTATGGAGCTAAGAATTCCAGTTGTTGAGTATGAAGCCAGTTATGCTCTTAAATACAAAGCAGATATCCTAAAAAATCCACAGGTGCCTTTACAATTTCATACATATCAATGTGTACAGAAGCCCGCCACTGGTACCTATTATGAGTTTGATGCTACAAATTCATTCTCCAGTATACAATATGACATGCCAGATTTTGTGGTGGTACTGTTTCAGACTGGAAGACACAATAATCAGGAAAAAAATTCAAGTAAGTTTGATAGCTGCAACATCAAGAACATATATCTTAAGAATGGCAGAAATGAGTTATTCCCTAGAGAAAATTATAATTTAGACATGTCCAAGGATGATTTTCTTAAATTATATGAAGCATTTACAGCATACAAAAGGGTCACTACTGGCAATACTGACATGTATTACACACCAGATGAATTCAAAGCACAGAGACCCATGTTTGTCATCAACACTTCAAAAAGGAAACAAGTTGTGGTTAATGACAGGACAAACATTAAAATTATCTGTGAATTCCACGATACACTCCCTGATGACACCATATGTAGTGTTATTCTTATAGGTGAAAAATCATATCTTTATGATGTAAGAAATGAGAGAGTCACAGAGCAATTCTAGAAAGTCTCTGCTTATTACCGGACCGGAAGTAAATATAAGTGTGTGTGGGTGGGTGAGGGTTGCTTTTATGAGCATTTTGGCTTAGTTTTAAGTGTAGCCAAAACAATATCAAGAGGGGCATATTTTTGACAAGCTTGTGGGACAACAATCTGGCAGATTCAGCCTTTGCACACATGGCCGAATCAATCTGAGGGGGGTTCTTCATTTGTACACTAGAATTCAGGATTCTTGGAATTTTGACAGAGTGGCACACTGTAAGCAATAAGATCATATGGGTACTTGGCTTAATTTTAAGTGTAGGCAAATCTGTCTATTGAGGGTTCTTCATTTATACACTAGGATTCAGGGTTCTTGGGATTAAGAGCATATCACACTTGAAGAATTGGGGCATATGGGCATCTTGGCATAATTTTAAGTGTAGCCAAATCGGGCTGTTTAATCAAATAACCTCTTCATTTGTACGCTGTGTGTGTCTTCATCCTATATACTTTTATACTACTTATATTCATAATGACCAACGGGGTACTTACACGATTAAAAATATGAATAAAAAGGAACAGTATTCCTGATACAAAAATATAAGAAAATTTCTTCACATTTCATCGACTTGTGAACTGCAAACGAACATTACAATATTAATAGCCCAATTATTTATGTACAAAAATAGAAGCTTGACAAACATTAATGTATTTATTTCTATAATTTCAGTTCCAGTATACAATTTTACGAAAACAAAGATTCCATCAGACTAATTCTTACAGATGTAGTTCATCGATGCCAAATATCAATCCTACAAGGAAAAATCTTGTTTAATTATATTAGTTACAAACAGCCAAATATTGAAAATCATAGCAAATTTTAAGCAACCATCCTTCTCATATTGTAATTCTTGTCTCTACAAATGGAAAACAAATTATTTTATTTATAACATTTTATATGCTAACTAATCTTGCACACCCAACTTTATGATTTGTGAGAAACTACATCACCAGGCGCTGAAATCTCCAATTACCAGTTTTCAATTCTGCTTGTATTAGACTCGTGAAGTTCCATAAGCAAATATGCTTCGAAATCTTATGTGGGTCATTGTTGGCAGGTGGAAGTTGACAGTGTTGCGCAGTGAGATTGAGATGTATGGCTCACGGATGGTGGAAGACCTTTCTGCAGTTCCTCCTGGTCAAACTCTGTGGTACACTCACTTTCTTCATTAACTTTATAATTAACTTTATGAACTGCAGGTTGAAACTCAGGCTAAATTATTTTTGATTTCCTAAAAAAAATATTGAAACATTAATCATAGTTTCTAACAAAAGTAATAGCCTCTTTGTATAAATAGTGCCTTATCCATTGAATAATTTCAACTCGACACTTGGTATTCTCAAAGTACAGGCGCACAATAATTTCGATTTAAAAGTTTAAAAATTATTTGCGTTCACTTTTTGAAAAACTTTTCTGTAGAAAGGGTGTAATATACACATTGAAAATTGTAATAGTTAAATTGTGATTTTACACAAGTTTATGAATTGTTTAAAGGCAATAGATGAAGCTAGGTTTGGTTTACGTATGCTCCCTGAAAACAAAGGTAAACACGTCTTGTCTTAAAGCGAAATAATTTAGAGTTTCTCAATTCAAAATGGTTACAACAACGCTGAAACTTTGCCAATACAGAAGCAGTACATGCAGTTTAGTTAATTACTACAAATCAACTAACTACTCTACGTAAAAACTAAAATTAATAAAACATACCACACATGCACTTCTCTACTCCCCTAAGCATGTCCGTATTGGCCAAATTCCATCTGACTATTCTGTGAAATACGGTTTTAATCTATCTCTATATTGCATGCCAAGACAGTTGGTCGAAATGACCAATTGGTAGATCTACCATAACCAACAACTAGCTTCATCAGACAGGGTCGTAAAAAATGCGAAATGTGTGCACAAAAATAACAATCACCTTGCTTTCAAGATTACGTAAATAGTTGCACAATTATAGACTATATTTTGAAAGTAAATCTCAAATATACTATTCAATACGTACCTTAGTAGTATCACTTTTTACTTATCAGCCGAAAAAAGCTCACCGATAACAAATCCAGAATGTATTTCCACAATTCCAAGAAACTATATTTCCTGTGAAACAATAATGTTATTTTCCGTACAGAATGTAGTTTCAAGCAGAATCAAGAACAATATATTTTGAAATCCATCGTTAGAGAACGTACAACAAAAACAAAAATTTACTTTCAGCCGTTCTATTATGGGGGTTATTCCTGAGTAAACAAAAAAATTATCGATCACACAATTCGATTGATGGCGGGGAAAGAACTTCCGGTTTGGCGAATTTTCCAATGTAAACAAGTGGAATACGGATCGTAACCGAGCTTATTTTCTTATAAAAGATCAGAAACAAAATGGACCACTTGAAATTTGAGTGATAGAGAAACAAAGGTACCTAGAAAAGATTGGCAATTTCCCGGATCCTTTGGATGCAGATACAAGGGACAATACTAATATATTCCAAGGCAATGTTGATCTTCTACCAAAAGTTTAGTTTTTGAAAGGACTTCTCCAGGTTGAAATGAAGCTTACATTAATTATAAACATTAAAATACTTCGATCACAACAGTAAAAGAAATAATAATTACTACGGTTAAAATTATTGTTATATACTAATAATATATACCTACTTAAATAAATTTTGTTCGAATTTTCTGAATAATAAACAATAATATCATGCTATTCGATCCACAAGCCGAGTGAATATCCAGCACAACTATTTTCCATTAATACTTTGCATTTCATAGTTACTATACTGAAATGCACAGTTATTGTATTTTGCTATAAAGTTTTCACATGTCGTTCAAGAAAGGACTTTAGAAGTTAGAAAAAGATAATCACAAAGTTTATATTGCGTGACCTCATCTAAAATTATAATTTTTCGAATTCTGAAAACTGGAACCATTTATTCTTTGAATTAAATGGTAGAATATAAAACAAAATATCCTGGTTCCTGTATTTTTCACTCATTTTTTCGATCTAATGCATATTTTACACTGATTACCCTGTTCGAATACTAACCAAGTGAACTTTATTTGTTATTAACAATAAAAATAACAAACTTCCTGCTCTTTGCAACTTGAAATGAAGGATGCCAGTTTCCGCGGGGGGGGGGGGGGGAGGGGTCGACTGATCTACCGACATCCATGGAGAGAGCGTTTATTAACACCCAAAAGGCAAATGCCTTATAATATGATTATAAATAGTTCAAAATTTTAAATTTGATCAACAAATGTGCGCTAGACAATTATAATTTTCGAAACGCGTAAAATGTTCTCATTTGATTTGATGGAAGTGCCGACTGCAGGGCACTACTCCCTCGTATTTGTGTCCAATATTTTCACTTTACTGCCTAAATCTACTGATTTTTCAGTCTCGGGTCTGTCTGAAAACATACTCACTGATGACCCACAACGCTAGTCAAGATTTGCCCGCCATATTGTGTGTAACGCAACAAGAAAACGAACGAACAATTACTACTCGATATGTTGAAAATTGAAGTTATTGTCGTGAAAAAACAAAATGCCACCTTCAAGGATCCTTAGCAATGAAGAATACGTAAGTAGTACCAATGTGAAAAAGAAGAAAAACTAATTTCAGACGTTTGGCGGTTACTGAAATTTCAATTTATCGGTAAGGTTAAGATCGGACGAGAGCTATGAAGAGAATTGAAAATAGACTAGTTATTTAGGGAGATTATGTCTACCTTATTATTCAATCTGACACTGGAAAAGGCCACAGAAAGCTGAAAATCCAGGTATAACTATTTACCATAGAATGAGCCAGTGACGATGTAGATCTTGTAATCAGTAGAGGAAAAGGTCTAAATATGGGACCCCCTTTTTATGTTGTCATTTGCGGAGGGAAAAAATTAATATATCAAGCACCTGCCTTTAAAATGCATATCTATGAAATATATACTTAAATGTAATAGCATGCTAAAGTAAAGAAGGTCTCCATTTTTTTAAAGGAAGCAATTTCCAAAAAATGGTAAATGATGTATTCCAAAATTGTCTAAATATGGGCTACTAGTGGTAATATCACAAAAATTTTAAAAAACAGCCATTTATCGCTAAAACATTATAAAATTCATATTTATGAATAATCTGTTATGAAAATCACGCGGAATGGGAAAAATCGAAATTAAGAAAAACATCCAAATATTTGTTGAAAATGTGATCTCCACATTAGACCTCATTTCATAGCCCATATTTAGACCATCAAGCTACTTTTCTTCTTCAATTTATTTTCGCTCTCTGTGGTACATATTTCACAAACAAATCATGGCATTATAAAAGCCTAGATTTGTTTTTATGTACCGCTAATATCAAACCTATACAAAGCAGATGAGAATTCAGAAAACGCTGAGTTAAAACATACCTGCAAAAAGTTTTCGGAGGTCGCAATTCTGTAACAGCGTCCAAGGCCGAAACTAACCACCACTTTCTCTTGCGAATTGGCGCCGCAACCTTTGTCCTTGACAGATAACCAGTTCCCATACCCTCTGCCAGGCTGCAGCACCCGGGAGCGCTGATAACTCCAAAACCCATATTTAAACCTTCGCTCATATTTAAGACCTTCTCCTCTAACAGTTGAATTAACAGGAAAACTACAAAAATCAGAAGACGCAGAAAATACAAACGTAAAGAAACTAAATGTATTTTCTCATACATGCATACGATCGTGCTAGTTTAGGCCAATTAGGCTGTACAGTTTTTACATTTCACTATCGTTTCCTATGTCATTCTATTTGAAAGGAACTCTCATTTAACGAACTGGAACAATGTAATTTTCATGTCAAACTTCAAGATCAAATATCTAGAATTCTAGAGTTAAAACAAATTTAACGATTTTTTCTAACTATTATGGGAATATTAGGAAATGCCTTAAAATACTGGAAACTATTGTGGAAGTAGGGTTGGAGCTTGGAAAAACTAATTATTACAGACAACACGCTGTAAGGAATCACTTAGATAAATAGAAATCGAGCCTTGTAGAAAACGTCTGTGCATCATGATTAAGTCGTTAAACAATCGGAACTTGGGCCGACCGTGAGCATTGCTGTTTCGTTGACGTTCCCGCAGGAGCAGCGCCAAGAGTGACTGGCCACAAAATCAAGTCAACCCAAGCTTTCAAATTACAATTGGCAAACCTTGTGACAAAAATGTGCATAGGTAATAATAAAAATAATGAATAACAAGACTCGAATTCAGTATCTCTTAATTACGGATGTCATCAAAAAATTTAACACATTTGCAATGCAAAATTAAAATTAGTGCAAGATTTTATAGCGATATTTAAACTCTATATTTGATATTAATTTCTTATTTAGATGACGTAATAATGAGAATATATTAAAATATAATGATCCACTCGTAACAAAGCCTGGTGCCACAACTGGGGTCCCACCAATTAAATAAATGCAATACGAAAAACTTAGTTAACTAAGATATAAAATGAAAATTTATGAACATAAATTTGCCCCTATTATCACGCCAATTATTATTGCAAAGCTTTCCCCATTAAAGTACCCAAATAAACATGTAAAATAAATCGCACAAGATTTCCAGCTGTCATTATTAATGAGATCTGGACGTTTTGGGGAAATATAGTTACTCCGATACAATACGTGCTGCTATGTGATTTTTTTTCCGCAAGTCAAATACTGTACACGATTATGTAACTCTGCATGCATGGATTTTCAAATGTAACGTACGTAATCTTCATGCTGTTAGTTGTCAAATAACGGTTCATTTATTAACAAATATTTTCATAGTGATAGAAATTGTCATTATTTGGGTACTGCAACGATAGGAGCTATTTTTCCTTACAAAAATGTAGTTAGAATGTTATGTTTCATTCACGGAACTGCAGAAATTTGACTCATCGAATAGTTTGATAGTTTGTTGAAAGGGGCACGTGTCACATTTAAACATTTTTTTCAGCACGGAGCAAGTTACGCGATCCATACACAAATTTTGCAATTTTACGAATAAAATAAACATGTCTATAGGATATATCGAAACGGAAAATACACCATACTTTACCCATTACTTCTTAGCAGGCAGGCACAGGGCTCGTTGGTCTTACATCGTACGGCGCTCTGCAAAGAGCTGCTGCGTGGCCAAGCGTGGCCGTCAGCTGACTGGCTGTTCAGTGGTGACAACTCCATTTCCAATAAATTCCCTCTTAGGTACAGAAACTTTCTCTCTTTCTAACAAAAATTCCCTTATGGAAATGAAATTTCCCTCGATTCGTCGGAACATTTTTAAAGAAACAAGATTCGTCAGATGTGTAACGGGTTATGAAAATAAAGAGCACTGATATTCCAAACAGCAGCATCTAGGGAACGACTTAAGATGATCGGACCCCCCTCCGATTTTCTTCTTATTTGGCAAACTCACTAATTGAGGCCTCCTAATCACGAATCTGAAGTTAATAGTTGTCGGAAACGTCTAGAAACTGCAAAATAAGCTAAAATACGGCGTGAAACAAAAAAAATCGCGAAAATCGACGGATTCCATTCCAAAAACTAACGCCGTATTTTAGCTTATTTTGCAATTTCTAGACGTTTCCGACAATATATATATATATATATATATATATATATTCCTGATACTACCACCTACCACGACACCAAATTTCGTGTCTCGAGCTTTGTTGAAGCTAAGAATATTAAAGTTTTAAACTTTCAAAAAAAACAACAACGCCTAACAAGAATGAATACATGACAGAAATATTAACAATAGGCCATATTTCATAACACTTACCTTCGATTGTTGATGAAAACTGCTGCCCAACACAATCAGCATCCAACGTTTACGGAATCCAACTACACAATAAACTTGTACAGATTCACAGTCGACACACGGATGGTGTCGGCTTCGCCTCCTCACTTTTATAAAATGTTAGATGGATTTATGTTGTGAGTGGCCCTATTCATCTGATGGCCCTATTCGCCCCAAACTACCCTACTAAATTAGCGACGTTGATGTAGAAAATGAAAATATTAATCAGTGGTTCTCTAGAAACATCCTTTCTCAGTTTTCAGTTAAAATTTGAAAATTTCCTGTCGACTAGTTCTTGAGATAACCGTGACCAAAGTTAAGCTTACATGGACAATGCTCAAACTTTTCACAGGAGTAAGAGATCGCCTCAACAGAAGACATAACAAAATTGAAATATTTTTTTCTTAGTTCTCTAATGGTCAGGATAGGCTAATCGGGACGTGAGTTACAGCTTAAAACAAGATCTGAACCGTTGCACAACGTACTTTCACCGTTAATTGAACCAGGAACCCTTTGTTTGCAAGGCGTCAGTGTTTGTTACTATGGTAGGGCTACCATACGTCCTGGTTTTCCCGGACATGTCCTCTTTTCGGACCCTGAAATTTGCGCCCGGGCAGGTTTTTAGTTTCTGTTAAAATGTCCGGGTTTTTACTTTTATCCAATCATCACAGGTCAGAGATCACAAAGTTACAACTTTTCGAATCATTAAACGTCTGATGTTGGCAGTACTGGACGATGCGCTAAGCGTTAGTCGTTTGTTGTTACAGTTTCAAGTTCCGGTCGATGTGATTTCCACGTCATCAATATGTTCGTGTTTCGAAGTGGAAGTTAGAGTTTGCGAACACGGTGTAAGCTACTAATATGCCTAAAAGAAAGTGCAAGTTTTCTAAGGAGTTACAAGAAAAGTATTAATGTTTTAGACGTGGTAGAGACGATTTTGAAGGCGAGTGTATGGTTTGTAAACCCGGTAGATACATATGTGTCTGTGGCAAACAAAGGAGGGCTAGACTTGCAAGCACACGTGGAGTGCGAGAAGCACAAAAGAGCCGTCAGAGGTGAAGCTTCATCTACAAAACTGACTGAGTTTTTCACGAAACCTGGCAGTCAACATGAAGATAATGTAAGTGCTGCAGAAGGTTCTCTCACGCTTCATATTATTTCGTGCTTGTGAATAAATTGATGGTGTGTGTGGCTTTCGAAGAAAATGTCCTCTTTTTAGCATTTCAAAATATGGTAGCCCTATACTATGGTATCAGGAGGCCTGGAAATGTTTGACACTTATTATAATTTGCACTATTCGCCTCGAGCTTAATGGGGTGTAAGGACATCAGCATAGCCGAAAATAAGGGGATGTTTTAACGGGTGCAACCGCCCCTCGCATTGGCGAAGTATCCATTTTGCACAAATTATATAATCAAATAAACAAATCTGAAAAATTATTATTGCATTGGTTAATAAGTTTTTTAAAAGTTTAAAGTTGAATATCGTAAAGTTGAAAGTTGACAATTATGTGTTCATATTCTACAACAAATTGTTTGTGGACTCCAGGATGACCCAATGGTTGCAGCCATATCCTTGTAGACAGAACTTACAGATTGGGAGATGCGGGACAAATTTCTGTTGCTGGGATAGTAAGCAAAAGTGAACCCACTCCCTAAATGCGTACCTGCGTGAATGTGGCCAAACTAGGCCAAAAACTTTCACGACCACCCTGTTAATCGCGGTCCATCCGTGAGCTATGGAACTCCTTCGAGCGTGAATGGGGCGCACCAACCAAACTTGGACGGAAATTAATTTAAGGGGGTCAAGCATTGACGGTCAAGGGCAACTGCAGGGGGGCACAGAGGAGCAATTTCCCCCGTCGATTGCAAACATTATGCAAATAAAAATAAATTACGTAAAAATTTCTTGCTCGCACTGCTTTTCTTACTCTGCTTACACGGGGGGGAGGGAGTCGGCACTCGCCACGGAACGATCTAAAAGAAAAAAGTTATAAAAGAGAGAATGCCATGACGCTCCCATAAATTATTTGCGCCCCATTCAATCATTATTGTTTTCAGTTTGCAAAAAATTGCATCTAAAAATTGTATTGCTCGCAATATTTATTATGTGGTGGATGAGTTAATTATGCAATTTATTTAAATAATACATCTTGTATTGAAACTTTGAATACGTGCATAATTTAATGTTAGCATGTTTCAAATGTATTTCCTTATTTTACGTTGCTCCATGTTGCATATGTGTAAAACATATGTTGTACACGAATGTTAAACATGTTAAAAGTAAAAAAAAATATATTGGGAATGCATTAATCATGCATTTCCTGTTTTTCAAAAATACAGTATGCGTGCTTGGTTTTCATTATTAATGTGAAATTGAAAGTTTTGAAAAAAATATTTCAAATCGTTTGTTCCAACACAAATACTTCAGCACCGACTTATACCGCCTTCTTTTGCTAATTTACGAGGATAGTAACGTCTTGATACTATTACTGCTACTTATAATAATAATAATTTTATTATTATTATTGTACGTTTATCCTGGTGCTTGCCCCCCCCCCCCTCAACCCCAGACAATCAGAAAATCAGCAAGCGTAAATGGGTTCTGGACCGTTAAGAACCTTTTTATATGTAAATAATTTGTTTGGTCCAGGAACTTTTTTTCCGGGTCAATTTAAATACGGTCCAGGAACTTTTTTTCCGGGTCAATTTAAATGCGGTCCAGGAACTTTTTTTCCGGGTCAATTTAAATACGGTCCAGGAACTTTTTTTCCGGGTCAATTTAAATACGGTCCAGGAACTTTTTTCCGGGTCAATTTAAATGCGGTCCAGGAACTTTTTTTCCGGGTCAATTTAAATACGGTCCAGGAACTTTTTTCCGGGTCAATTTAAATGCGGTCCAGGAACTTTTTTTCCGGGTCAATTTAAATGCGGTCCAGGAACATTTTTTCCGGGTCAATTTAAATCCGGTCCAGGAACTTTTTCTCCGGGTCAATTTAAATACGGTCCAGGAACTTTTTTCCGGGTCAATTTAAATACGGTCCAGGAACATTTTTCCGGGTCAATTTAAATACGGTCCAGGAACATTTTCTCCGGGTTAATTTAAATTCGGTCCAGGAACATTTTCTCCGGGTTAATTTAAATTCGGTCCAGGAACTTTTTTCCGGGTCAATTTAAATACGGTCCAGGAACATTTTCTCCGGGTTACTTTAAATGCGGTCCAGGAACTTTTTTTCCGGGTCAATTTAAATACGGTCCAGGAACATTTTTCCGGGTCAATTTAAATGCGGTCCAGGAACTTTTTTTCCGGGTCAATTTAAATACGGTCCAGGAACTTTTTTCCGGGTCAATTTAAATGCGGTCCAGGAACTTTTTTTCCGGGTCAATTTAAATGCGGTCCAGGAACATTTTTTCCGGGTCAATTTAAATACGGTCCAGGAACTTTTTTTCCGGGTCAATTTAAATGCGGTCCAGGAACTTTTTTTCCGGGTCAATTTAAATACGGTCCAGGAACTTTTTTCCGGGTCAATTTAAATGCGGTCCAGGAACTTTTTTTCCGGGTCAATTTAAATACGGTCCAGGAACTTTTTTCCGGGTCAATTTAAATACGGTCCAGGAACATTTTTCCGGGTCAATTTAAATACGGTCCAGGAACATTTTCTCCGGGTTAATTTAAATTCGGTCCAGGAACATTTTCTCCGGGTTAATTTAAATGCGGTCCAGGAACTTTTTTTCCGGGTCAATTTAAATACGGTCCAGGAACTTTTTTTCCGGGTCAATTTAAATTCGGTCCAGGAACATTTTCTCCGGGTTAATTTAAATGCGGTCCAGGAACTTTTTTTCCGGGTCAATTTAAATACGGTCCAGGAACTTTTTTTCCGGGTTAATTTAAATTCGGTCCAGGAACATTTTCTCCGGGTTAATTTAAATACGGTCCAGGAACTTTTTTTCCGGGTCAATTTAAATACGGTCCAGGAACTTTTTTTCCGGGTTAATTTAAATTCGGTCCAGGAACATTTTCTCCGGGTTATTTTAAATGCGGTCCAGGAACTTTTTTTCCGGGTCAATTTAAATACGGTCCAGGAACTTTTTTCCGGGTCAATTTAAATACGGTCCAGGAACATTTTCTCCGGGTTAATTTAAATGCGGTCCAGGAACTTTTTTTCCGGGTCAATTTAAATACGGTCCAGGAACTTTTTTTCCGGGTCAATTTAAATACGGTCCAGGAACTTTTTTTCCGGGTCAATTTAAATTCGGTCCAGGAACATTTTCTCCGGGTTAATTTAAATGCGGTCCAGGAACTTTTTTTCCGGGTCAATTTAAATACGGTCCAGGAACTTTTTTTCCGGGTCAATTTAAATACGGTCCAGGAACATTTTCTCCGGGTTAATTTAAATTCGGTCCAGGAACATTTTCTCCGGGTTAATTTAAATACGGTCCAGGAACTTTTTTTCCGGGTCAATTTAAATACGGTCCAGGAACTTTTTTTCCGGGTTAATTTAAATTCGGTCCAGGAACATTTTCTCCGGGTTAATTTAAATGCGGTCCAGGAACTTTTTTTCCGGGTCAATTTAAATACGGTCCAGGAACTTTTTTTCCGGGTCAATTTAAATTCGGTCCAGGAACTTTTTTTCCGGGTTAATTTAAATACGGTCCAGGAACATTTTCTCCGGGTTAATTTAAATGCGGTCCAGGAACTTTTTTTCCGGGTCAATTTAAATACGGTCCAGGAACTTTTTTCCGGGTCAATTTAAATTCGGTCCAGGAACATTTTCTCCGGGTTAATTTAAATGCGGTCCAGGAACTTTTTTTCCGGGTTAATTTAAATGCGGTCCAGGAACTTTTTTTCCGGGTCAATTTAAATACGGTCCAGGAACTTTTTTTCCGGGTCAATTTAAATACGGTCCAGGAACATTTTCTCCGGGTTAATTTAAATACGGTCCAGGAACATTTTCTCCGGGTTAATTTAAATGCGGTCCAGGAACTTTTTTTCCGGGTTAATTTAAATTCGGTCCAGGAACATTTTCTCCGGGTTAATTTAAATGCGGTCCAGGAACTTTTTTCCGGGTCAATTTAAATACGGTCCAGGAACTTTTTTTCCGGGTCAATTTAAATTCGGTCCAGGAACATTTTCTCCGGGTTAATTTAAATGCTGTCCAGGAACTTTTTTTCCGGGTCAATTTAAATACGGTCCAGGAACTTTTTTTCCGGGTTAATTTAAATTCGGTCCAGGAACATTTTCTCCGGGTTAATTTAAATACGGTCCAGGAACTTTTTTTCCGGGTCAATTTAAATACGGTCCAGGAACTTTTTTTCCGGGTTAATTTAAATTCGGTCCAGGAACATTTTCTCCGGGTTAATTTAAATGCGGTCCAGGAACTTTTTTTCCGGGTCAATTTAAATACGGTCCAGGAACTTTTTTCCGGGTCAATTTAAATACGGTCCAGGAACATTTTCTCCGGGTTAATTTAAATGCGGTCCAGGAACTTTTTTTCCGGGTCAATTTAAATACGGTCCAGGAACTTTTTTTCCGGGTCAATTTAAATACGGTCCAGGAACTTTTTTTCCGGGTCAATTTAAATTCGGTCCAGGAACATTTTCTCCGGGTTAATTTAAATGCGGTCCAGGAACTTTTTTTCCGGGTCAATTTAAATACGGTCCAGGAACTTTTTTTCCGGGTCAATTTAAATACGGTCCAGGAACATTTTCTCCGGGTTAATTTAAATTCGGTCCAGGAACATTTTCTCCGGGTTAATTTAAATACGGTCCAGGAACTTTTTTTCCGGGTCAATTTAAATACGGTCCAGGAACTTTTTTTCCGGGTTAATTTAAATTCGGTCCAGGAACATTTTCTCCGGGTTAATTTAAATGCGGTCCAGGAACTTTTTTTCCGGGTCAATTTAAATACGGTCCAGGAACTTTTTTTCCGGGTCAATTTAAATTCGGTCCAGGAACTTTTTTTCCGGGTCTATTTAAATGCGGTCCAGGAACTTTTTTTCCGGGTCAATTTAAATACGGTCCAGGAACTTTTTTCCGGGTCAATTTAAATGCGGTCCAGGAACTTTTTTTCCGGGTCAATTTAAATACGGTCCAGGAACTTTTTTCCGGGTCAATTTAAATACGGTCCAGGAACATTTTTCCGGGTCAATTTAAATACGGTCCAGGAACATTTTCTCCGGGTTAATTTAAATTCGGTCCAGGAACTTTTTTTCCGGGTTAATTTAAATTCGGTCCAGGAACATTTTCTCCGGGTTAATTTAAATGCGGTCCAGGAACTTCTTTTCCGGGTCAATTTAAATACGGTCCAGGAACTTTTTTTCCGGGTCAATTTAAATGCGGTCCAGGAACTTTTTTTCCGGGTCAATTTAAATGCGGTCCAGGAACTTTTTTTCCGGGTCAATTTAAATACGGTCCAGGAACTTTTTTCCGGGTCAATTTAAATGCGGTCCAGGAACATTTTTTCCGTGTCAATTTAAATGCGGTCCAGGAACTTTTTTTCCGGGTCAATTTAAATACGGTCCAGGAACTTTTTTCCGGGTCAATTTAAATACGGTCCAGGAACATTTTCTCCGGGTTAATTTAAATACGGTCCAGGAACTTTTTTCCGGGTCAATTTAAATACGGTCCAGGAACTTTTTTTCCGGGTTAATTTAAATTCGGTCCAGGAACTTTTTTTCCGGGTCAATTTAAATACGGTCCAGGAACTTTTTTTCCGGGTCAATTTAAATGCGGTCCAGGAACTTTTTTTCCGTGTCAATTTAAATACGGTCCAGGAACTTTTTTTCCGGGTCAATTTAAATACGGTCCAGGAACTTTTTTCCGGGTCAATTTAAATACGGTCCAGGAACATTTTCTCCGGGTTAATTTAAATGCGGTCCAGGAACTTTTTTTCCGGGTCAATTTAAATACGGTCCAGGAACTTTTTTCCGGGTCAATTTAAATGCGGTCCAGGAACTTTTTTTCCGGGTCAATTTAAATGCGGTCCAGGAACTTTTTTTCCGGGTCAATTTAAATACGGTCCAGGAACTTTTTTCCGGGTCAATTTAAATGCGGTCCAGGAACATTTTTTCCGTGTCAATTTAAATGCGGTCCAGGAACTTTTTTTCCGGGTCAATTTAAATACGGTCCAGGAACTTTTTTCCGGGTCAATTTAAATACGGTCCAGGAACATTTTCTCCGGGTTAATTTAAATACGGTCCAGGAACTTTTTTCCGGGTCAATTTAAATACGGTCCAGGAACATTTTTCCGGGTCAATTTAAATACGGTCCAGGAACTTTTTTTCCGGGTCAATTTAAATACGGTCCAGGAACATTTTCTCCGGGTTAATTTAAATTCGGTCCAGGAACATTTTCTCCGGGTTAATTTAAATGCGGTCCAGGAACTTTTTTTCCGGGTCAATTTAAATACGGTCCAGGAACTTTTTTCCGGGTCAATTTAAATACGGTCCAGGAACTTTTTTTCCGGGTCAATTTAAATACGGTCCAGGAACATTTTCTCCGGGTTAATTTAAATACGGTCCAGGAACTTTTTTCCGGGTCAATTTAAATGCGGTCCAGGAACATTTTTTCCGGGTCAATTTAAATGCGGTCCAGGAACTTTTTTTCCGGGTCAATTTAAATACGGTCCAGGAACTTTTTTCCGGGTCAATTTAAATGCGGTCCAGGAACTTTTTTTCCGGGTCAATTTAAATGCGGTCCAGGAACTTTTTTCCGGGTCAATTTAAATACGGTCCAGGAACATTTTTCCGGGTCAATTTAAATACGGTCCAGGAACATTTTCTCCGGGTTAATTTAAATTCGGTCCAGGAACTTTTTTCCGGGTCAATTTAAATACGGTCCAGGAACATTTTCTCTGGGTTAATTTAAATACGGTCCAGGAACTTTTTTCCGGGTCAATTTAAATACGGTCCAGGAACATTTTCTCTGGGTTAATTTAAATACGGTCCAGGAACATTTTCTCCGGGTTAATTTAAATACGGTCCAGGAACACTTTCTCCGGGTCAATTTAAATACGGTCCAGGAACTTTTTTCCGGGTCAATTTAAATACGGTCCAGGAACTTTTTCCCGGTCAATTTAAATACGGTCCAGGAACTTTTTTCCGTATCAATTTACGTAAATTAGGTCCAGGAACCTTTTTTCTTGGCTAATTTAAATGTGAACCAGGGACCTTTTTTTTCTGGATGAATTTGAATACGGTGGAAGTTACGTATCGTTTCATTTCAAATACGGAAACTTGGAACGGAAATGAAAACAATACGCAACTTGGACCGAAATTAAATTGCGCGAGAAAAAAGCTTCCGGTTCAGTTGCGTAACCAATTAGAATTTATGTACCCTGCTTCAATACGCCACCGTACACAGTTCATTAAGCGGGCGTTAAGTAACCATGCACGCCCAACATTTTCGCCAACGCAAACACATTATACGCTTAATTTCCTCCAAACAATTTGCTGATGCAGTAAAAATCAGACACGCAATTGTCAAGGAGTTGAACGTTATCTTGTGGTTTTGTCTATATCCGCAACACCTCGACCAGCTGAGGACGAAACTGCTGCGAAAACAATGTCGCTGAAGATGACAGACGGTCGTTGGATCATCGGGATTCTGTTCTTCCTTGCTGTGCCTCAGGGTGAACTACGAAAGCTCTCCAATTACATAGATACAGGTAAGAAGTTCAAGGGCCTTCACTGGGAAGTTTTTAGGGTGTCTACCAAAATAACTTAATCCAAAATTCTTGACTTTTTCTTGATTTGACCCTTTTTTCTTAATACTTAGGTATATAAATAAGAAAATAGATATTTTCATTCAATGAAAAACTCATATTACAAGGCCGGTTAAGATGAAAACCAAATCTGTACTTTAACAAGAGATTTGGAATTGCTTCAATTATTGATGAATGTAAAAATTAATGCTTCAGACTTTATCCTGGATTGGGAATACCACATTACTTTATTTAATATTTTTATCAAACTTCACGCATACAAGAATATAACTGTTAAGAAACAAAGTGAACAAATGTTAACCACAACTCAATGCAATTTTAGATTTCCAAATGTTCATTTTTATCAAATCCCTGTATACAGTTATAAAGGGTGTTTCCGGGCTGATGATACAAACTTTCAGGGATGATGGAGAAGGGCATATGTATCAATTTGAGATAAGGAACCCTGCTCCGGAAACGACTTAGTCCAAAGTTATTGGGGAAAATCGGTGCATGAAGATGTAATACTTTTATTACCTGCACAAGTTTCACAAGCTGTTCCGTGGCCAGCTCGGTCACCTGATCTGACCCCACTTGATTTCTTCTTGTGGGGTCATGTGAAAAGTCTTGTGTACGAGGCACCTGTCGAGACTGAAGAGAATCTCCTGGCAAGAATTCTCGCTGCCTGTGACATTGTTCGAACGACCCCGGGGACGGGTACGCCAGAACTTTGTGCGACGATGTCATGCCTGCAGGGAAGCTGGGGGACGCCACTTTCAACAACTGTTGTGAATGTAGCAGCTTGTGAAATTGTGCAGGTAATAAAAGTATTACATCTTCATACACCGATTTTCGCTTATAACTTTCGACTAAGTCGTTTCCGGACCATGGTTCCTTATCTCAAATTGCTACATGTGCCCTTCTCAATCATCCCTGAAAGTTTGTATCATCAGCCCGGAAACACCCTGTATAACAATGTAAGTTCACTATGCTTTCCCTTGGTACATAAGGTTTACCATAGTGCGGGGAATGTAGCAGAATACAATGAGTGGAACGCAGAGAAGAAGAAAACAGCGTTCGCATTATCTCTCAGGGATGTAGCGCTAGAATAGGTTCTCTTCTGTAAAATGATCTCCCGATTATGCGAACACAACATAAGATCAGCTTGCACAACAACTCAAAGATACATTTCTCCAAAAGGCCGATCTGCAAATGGCCGAGAATAGGATCAGAGCTCGTATCCAAAGGAAAAACGAATCTGTGCTGCGTCATGTCGCTGTCAAGTCAGCATTAATTCGAAAGTTAATTCCGAACATCGCGGAAGACAAACTAATGTACAGTATAATCGGGAAGGGGGGGGGGGGGCTCAAAGACGAATGTCTGGAGGCCGCCGTGAAAGAATTTGATCTAATCAGATGGTTACGTCGAGTGGAAAGACGTTTGTTAAAGGGCGCAGAAAACAAGCAAAATTTAACAACATTTTCGGCTCTGACAGCGACAAATCCACATAAGAGACATTTGCCTCCAGCGATGATGGATGACATTTCACCTGGCAAAGCGAAATTTCGTAGTCGAGTCCTCAAGCCGGCGCTGACCGCCACACTTGCAGATCAAAGTTCAGCAGCTCCCGCTACAGGCCCCTCCGAAATTTTGAGAAAATGAATATTTTCAAACAAAAGCAGTGAAGAACTCGGGGGCAAAAAAACCAGTGTTTTAAATGAAAACTCGCCTTAAAATGACCCCCCCCCCCCCCCGATTGACATTTTTGAGAGTGGAAAAGTTTTCTAGTGTACGAAATATCCTATTGTGAAAGTAGCTATGCACTATACACCTTAGCAATTCCAGTCCCTCCCGAAAAAAAAAAATTCCCGCGTACGCCAGTATTTAGTCAACATTTCATTACTTGTCTCTACGTTTCATCTTTACGCATTTGGCAACTTACAAACTCAGGGAGAACGCTATATCTTGAAAGATTTGAAACCGCTCTTCATTTCTCGCACAAATGTAACGTTCGTGCAAGCATGTGGCTGGAAAAACGCAAACCATCATAGTGTGAGTCAACAGAAACTGACGTTCATGTAATTCTGACATTCGGTAGATTACAATTATCAGTTCAACCAAAAAAACATATCAACAAGTAGGATAATGACAGGTTGGGTCATAAATAAATGGCAAGGGCTGAACAACGTTCACCTTCTTTTATTTATGTATATGGCTTTCTTCAGCCCCATTCTAGAATTCAGTACTGTGATCATGGGCGCCCGCAGTGGGGGAACTAGGGGGGTACTTGCCTCCCCCAGAGATTTCTGGAAAGAGTTATTGTAATTCGAATGGAGAAATAATAGTAGAGATATTTTATAACAAAAAGTATTATTATTATTATTAATTGAAGTAGGATTACATTTAAGCTTAGAGTCTATTTTACAGTTTTTTGTCCTACATGAATTAATGTTAAGTATACAGTTATGCAAATTGTAGCTATATACAGATGTACAGAATATGGAAATTATTAATGTATGCAATCCTAAAAGAAACATAAGTAGTAGTAGTAATGTAATAATAATAATAATAATTACAGCAACAAAAATAAAAACAATTCTAATAGTAATAATAATAGCAATAATAATAATAAAAAGTTTCTATGACTCTGCCCTCCTGAGAAAAAGTCCTGCGGGGGTAAGGTACCCCGAACCCAAATATAAATTAATACTAAAAAATAACCTTCAAATAAAATAAATAAGAAAAAGTATAACTTGACTGTGATATTGTAAAAAGTTATAAAATTGAGAATATACAAAAACAATGTCTTTCCTACTTATATTAGAGATTTAAATTGTTTAAATTATTTTATAGTTATTTTATTGAACAAATTTAAACTTGAACCCCTTTCATCTACAAGAAACAAAAATGATCATAAATTTGTAACGAAAATCTTAGAAGGTAATTACTCTGTTCCCAAGCTATTATTCAAAATATCTATTCGAGCTATCGTGCAAGAACAAAAGAAGCGTCATTAAAAACCTGTAAATAACATAAAACAAATGTTTTTCTAAACTATATTGTCAGCAATTATAATAATTTTAAGTTATCCTAAAGATCACATTGTATTTTAATGTATTTTTATTATACTTTGTATTGCTCATTTATATTTAGGTTATTACCTCATTATCAAATATGTATTACAAATTTATAACGTACATATTCTTACCTGTACAGTGGAATCCATGAGTATTACCGTGAAAATTGTCCATGACTATTTTCATTATTTTTTTCCCTTACATCCTGTGTGTTTTTAAGCGATGGATTTTTATGTATGCTGGTGCAGAAGTGGTCAACAGCTTGTTTCGAGTATTATTTTAATTCTTGAAGCTCTTATTGGGTCAAATAAAGTAAACGGACATGGTGATGGACAATTTGAACGGTAATTCTCATGGATCGAACTGTACCTACTGCTGTACTAAGGCTAGTTAGATCTTCAGCAGAATAATATGAGCATAATAAATAAATAAATACAATTGGAAGCATCAACATCCGTACTAACAGTACATAATTATTTTTATCTGGCGGCGCCCCCCGACCTGCTAGGCCTCGGGCGATTTCCCGAGTTTCCCCAGATCTTTTGTATGCCCAGAAAATAAACGATTTTGGAACTACCGCTCAGGAATGAGAAATTGTACCTAACATAAAACAATTGACACTTCGCCGTTTCAATATATGAGATATATAGTGAACGAAATATATGCATAGGCGGATCATTTTTTTCTTCTTTTTGTGGCGACGGCACAGCGTGTTATGTAAGTAGGGAGCTTAGGCCGGTCTGGATATGGTCCGAGTGGTTATAATGTGGTGCAATTATTACAGGGATTTGTTTTGCAAAGTTGGTATAGTTTATGCGACCCTAAGGCCGTGTCCCAAAGGTGCTAGACCGTACCTGAAGCGAGCATCCTCCGAGTATGGTCTTGGAGTGCAGTCTTCAAGTCGTGCACTGGAAGTGAAAGTCTTTCGAATTGCACTTCGACTGCAGCGCGTAATACGTTTTTCACCATAGAAATCACATTGCATTTTCAAATGTTCATACACATACATTTCCACACATTCGAAGCACTTTAACCAACAACGTACTGACCCAAAACGTATATTTAACCTGTGTTGCTGACTTCCTACCTCCGCCATTTTAAACAAATGAACGAGTGTGGAAATCACGTGACCGAGGCCGCGTCCGAATCGGCAGCAGATGTCACCTAGAGCACCGTTCCATCCGGGGACTCAGACAACCTCCGTTGTCCGAATTCGGGGCAGACGTGGAGTCGGAGGGGAGAGCAGAGAGGAGCGACAGATGCACGCTTGAACTCGCTGTGACGCTGCGCTTGGCAGCCATATTCTAACTTTCACTTTGTACAGACAACATTTACTGATTAGAGGATGTAAAACTCAGTTATACTTTAACATTTTATCGATAATACTGAATGCAGAAAAATTGTAAATGATGAAATAGCGTGTTACATTTTTAATATGAGTAGTAAATAGGTGGAAATCATTGTCATGTTTGTTTGGCGTCTGCCTTCTGCTTCCGTGCGATGCGCCTGCGCCCCAGAGCGCGGTGGGTGAAGTTCGAGCTGACACCTGGCGGGAAAAGTGACAACCGTACTACAAGGGGACATGCAGATTCGGACGACTTGGACATGACTTCGACGGTACGCGAGAGCAACAGGAGAGAACTGGACGGAGCGCTTGCCAATCCGGACACGGCCCGAGTCAGCTTCCATCTGCACTGTGAGCTCTGCACTTGCGGACTCCTGCTCTTGGCGCTTTCGAACTGTACTAGGTGACGTCACTTACGCCAAAACCATGCTTCAAGTACGTACTTCGTACCTTTCGGACAGAGCCTAAGTTTAGAAGAAGAGCTAAATGTTAGACTAGACTTTATGCTATTTACAGGGTTTAAATATGATAAGCATATTGGTGAGAGATTGCTGAAGGAAATAAAGAAACGCATATGTTTTTTAAAATATGTTGGGCTTGATTATCTGACTTTAAACAGAAAATCTACTATAAAAAAACTCTTTCCACTTTGGTATGTAAAACATGTAAGCTTTAAGCCTTGTTTCCATGATATGAAAAACTAAATATGCTGACCAAGGCAGTAATTTATTTTATTATAAAACATAAAGTAAACGTAACGTTTCAACCTTCTAGCAAGGTCTTCTTCAGACTCTGCACCAAGTACAAATGTAACAAGGTACAAAACAGGACGATATATAGTATACACAAAAAATACTCCCCTCCAGACTATTAGAAAGTTGCTCTAGAACATTCTAGCAGGTGGCTTAGGCCCGTACAGGTAAAGCCACCTGCTAGAATGTTCCGGAACAACTTTCTAATAGTCTGGAGGGGAGTAGTTTTTGTGTATACTATATATCGTTCTGTTTTGTACCTTTTACTTGGTGCAGAGTCTGAAGAAGACCTTGTTAGAAGGTTGAAACGTTACGTTTACTTTATGTTTTATAATAAAATAAATTACTGCCTTGGTCAGCATATTTAGTTTTTCATAATATGTAAGCAAATAATACGGAATTGGATTGTGCAGTCGAATGCACATACTCAAGTCCATTGCTCTTATGCTCTATTTCTTCATTACGAAATTGTGTTATTTTCTGCAGCAATCTTATATCCTATGATTATCCCATGGAGATTTGTGACACTATAAGCGAGTATTGACTCGGTTTTAGTCTCCATTGTATTGTAGCGTTTTTGATTCTAAGATTTTTAAAAAATTCAATCGGTAATAATAGTAAATAACGAGTAGGTAGTTTATACTAAACGCTAATGAACGAATGCAATTATTGTTTCAATGGCATGAGAAAGTATGAAAATATATATATGTTCATTTTCTAATATCCGAAAGACATCCTATTTATATCCATTATTGGATATCTAGTTTTGGACAAGTACGTATTGGATATCCATAATTGGATGAGTTTTAGATATCCAGTTCTGTATATCCCAAGGACCTCCTAACTGGATGTCCAATGGATATACATGGATCTGATGTGGACATTGTGAATATCCAATGGATATCCCTTGGAGATTTGTGCTCTATGGGATACACGCGCGTGCACGGGGGGAGTGTATACAGGATGTCACCGTAAATCGAGGATAACCTTATACAGGGTGTAGAGAGGATGTAGACCAGTGGTTGGTTCTCAAACAAACTTTTAACTCATTGTACCCTTTACTAGTAATTAAACGTCTTATGTAGCCCCACCATAGGAGTTCTCCGAATAATGGGTTTTGGGGATTTTTTTTTGGCTGCCTGATTGGTGGGGCGTTTTTGATATGTTGAAAGCTTGTATCTGTAATAGATCAAAATGACATTCGGGCTGTATGTGGAAAGATGGTAAACAAATAATTGTTGAAAAATAGTAAAGAACAATTATAAGTTTGTGAACAAACTGTGAAGTGCAAATTTGGAGGTTTTTTTGTAAATCCTCAGAGTTTCTAGTGAGAAGGATGTGCCTGCATAACCTGACCCAGTTTCTTGATGTCTGCTTGTGCACTTGAAACTTTCAAGCGAAGACAAAATCATCTTTATTTCCCTGTTGAGCTTTAAAGCTTTGAAGTCTGAAACGGTATTCTCGACATTTCTCTTCCGAGCTGATCGCGTAGCCCCTTCAAGTCTCATGTACCCCTGGGGGTACGCGTACCACAGTTTGAGAACCACTGATGTAAACGAACAACTTTTCCTAATAACGTTTGCTCATTTTTCCCCCTTCCCCATGGCGAAGTAGTTAGCAACACTGTCACCTTAGAAGTCCCAAGTTTGATCGCTGATGGAGGCGCTTTGCACAGTCGTATGGATTCCATTTTAAACTGTAGGTCCGATCCTGATTACCCTTTCTGAGCATAAAGTGGACTCATAGCAAACTTCGAGGGCCTCCCCGATGGCGCAGTGGTAGCGTCGTCGCCTTGTAATCAAGGGGTCTCATGTTCGATACCCGCTGGAGGCACACAGTTGTTCGGATCCCACTTTAAACTGTAGGTACAGTCCCGATTAGCCTGACTGTGCATAAAGTGGACTTAAAACACTAACTCAATCAATCATAATAAACTTCGAGAAACAAATTTTGACTTTTTATCACAGGAAAACGGTATTTTCTATGCTATATATAAGCAACCACACGAGATGTTTCAAGGTTGCCACTGCCACTAGAAAGTAACTAAATTCAAAGCACAATACGGATAGGCTAGGCATCTTGTAGAGTGTTGCGAATTATTTCTTTTGTAGAAACGCGTACAATACGTGAAGTAACACATGTGTGCGCATTGATAAATGCATTATCAGAAGGAAAAGGGTAAAATCAGCCGTTTCTGGCTGGCATTATGTTGTTTCCATGCCATACTATTCAGAATCTTATCCGACAGTAAAAATAAATGTCAGTGGCAACCACGAAGCTATCCATGAAATTCCATACATTCAGGAAACTAAATCCCCTTTTTTGTAAGCTTGTTGCAACAATGAAACAGAAAGTAAAATTCGTGTAGGTATTAATATGTCTGACAATGACAAATTTGCAATTCATGGTGGGTTAAAACAAGGAGATGCATTTTCTCCATTGCCCTTTAATTTTGCCTTAGAATATGCTGTTAGGAAGGTAAAAGAAACTAACGAAGGACTAAAATTAAATGGTATGACTCAGTTGTTAGCATATGCAGATGATGTAGACTTATTAGGGGATGATATAAATACAATTACGAATAATGCTAAAATAATTTTCAAAGCAGCTAAAGAGATAGGTTTGGAAGTTAGCAAAGAGAAAACTAAATATATGCTTACAGGCTGAAACCAAGTGTTAGGTAATAATCAAAATTTTGATAATAACTCGTTTCAATCCGTTTCTAAATTCAAGTACTAACAAATGAAAATGACAATAAAGTGGAAATAAGCTTAAAAAGCAGACTTAATTCAGGAAATTCGTGTTACTTTTCTCTTCATAAACTTTTATCTTCTCGTATAATAACTAAGAAACTAAAATATAAAATATACAAAACAGTAATTTCGATTTGATTTGCTTTATTTTACTTCCCTTTTTGTGCCACTATTGGCTAATTTGCGAAGATGAGAATGAGGAATCATATGATGAAATTGATGAATGGACTCTCATAAACATCCATATCCAGGCCAGGATTCGAACCCGGGACCCCTAGCGTAAACAGTAATTTTGCCTGTAGTATTATATGGATGGGAAACTTACATTGAAAGAGGATAAATTAAGAGTATTTGAAAATCAAATCCTTGGACCTAAAAGGGATGAGGAGAGAAGTGAGTGGGGAAGGTTGCATAACTTAGAACTCCATAATTTGTATTCATGTCCAGATATTATTAGAATAATTAAATCAAGAAGGCTTAGATGGGCAGGTCATGTGGCACGAATGGGATAGGAAAGAAGAACTTACAGGATTCTTGTTGGGAAACCTGATGGTAAGAGACCTGTAGGAAGGCCAAGACGAAGATGGAGTGACAACGTTGAGTTGGACCTAAAGGAAATCGGTAGGGATGGAAAAGAGTATATAGATCTTGCTCAGGATAGGGACAGATGAAAAGCTTGTGTTGATGCAGCCATGAACCTTCGGGTTTAAGAAGGCTCGTAGTTACTTCCAAGCACTGAAATATTTTTTACGAAATATTCGGAGAAAACGTTTAGGTAATAAGTTCTAAAGAGATTCAGGATCAACTTCAATACTGCGAATACATCATCAAAGGCGGTCATGAACTCAACCTCGAGGTCGACATGAACCGATCTTAGATTGCGTGCGAAAGACCCTTACGGTTTACGCAATCCGAGCGTGTCTAAGGATATTTCCATCAGACGCATCCACGCCCGAGGCGGAAGTGGTGATTGATGACGTGAACAATTACCACGGGGTCACGTTTGCACGGAAATTGCTGAGGCGAAGAACTCTCGCCCAATTCATAATCGTTTATCATCCCCCAGGGTCTAATTTCCACGACGGCTGTAAAGGCACGATTGCAAGACGGAACTAAACGAAAATAAGCCGTGTAATAGGTGTTAATAAAATAGTGCGTGATCTCTCTTATGGAAAGTTACATGTGTACGAGGTGTGTTCTAAAAGTGTCAGACTTGGATTTATTAAGAGGAATACAGCAGGGTTGTTAGGGGTCCATGAATTTTTAAGAAATTCAATTCCGGTCCAGGAGAGAAAATCAGCAAGCATAATTGGGTTCTGGACCGTAAAGAACCTTTTTATGTTTAAAGTATTTCAATTCGGTCCAGGAACCTTTTTTCCGGGTCAATTTAAATACGGTCCAGAAACCTTTTTTCCGGATCAGTTTTACCAGGTGTGCCGGTTAATAATTATTAGAGACCGGATGTTTAGGCACTAAAAACATGCAGGCAAATAAGCACTTATAATTTTCAACATAGGCAGTAAAATAGGCATTAAAATATAAATAGGCAATAAAAAAGGCAATGAAATTTAACTCAAAATAATGAAGATAGACATACAAAAAGAAATAGGTGTTTAAAAATATAGAAACATACCTGTACATTCTTTATATTTGCTTAAAATAAACAAAGAGCTCATCATTAGAGACAGCAGTCCAATATGGTACTTAATAAATCACTGCAAACAGGAGTCACGTCAGCCCAAAATTTTCCATTGTATAATGGCTACACACAATAGTCTGACAAAAGAAATTGTTGGCCACTTCCAACCAGTACGCAAATTATTTAAATATACACTTTATCACTGCACAGAGGGTTATTTCAGTTAAAAATGTACACTATATATTCCACACAGCAGTTCGAACTAAGAAACTGTTTAAATGCATTTGAAGTTTGTACTGTACGGTTTGGCAGTCTCTAAATAAGAAGCACTAATTGTGGTTGCACATCACAACAAGGTATTTCTTCAGGTGATCAACCGACAAGTTACGTCTGCGATCGGACAACGCATTTTTTAGAATTGAAAAGATCTTTCAACCTCCACAGATGTTGCCGAAGCATACTTAAAGCACGCCAGAACATGTGGATCTAACTCAGTTTGTATATTTTCATCTTTCAGAACTTGTTGAATTGACCTTAATTTGTCCAAGTCCATATTAGCTGCAATAACTCGCTGACATTTCTCACGAACAGCCTGACCTTTAGCACCTGGTACAGCACAAATTTGGTCAACTGCAGAATGAAAACGGTCCATAGAATTTATCAGTGTCTCACTTCTCTCTTCCAGTAATGTTATTGTGTCTGGCAAATTTGAATAATGGGTGTTGATGAATCCTAAGTCGTTTCGCATAACAGAATTGTTCAAAAGACGCTGTGTTACGCGAATTGATGTTGCATCATCTTCAGATAGGGAATTAATTACTTCAGCCACCTTCTGATAGTTGGTCGCGTAATACACTGCAGCAGATATCCAAGTACCCCATCTAGTTAGTATTGGTTGTGGAGGCAAAGCAAGTTCAGGGGCTGTTTCTTTAAACTAAAGAACCCGGGATGGTGCTTTGAGGAATATTTTCTTATCATTGGAAATTAAAAGTCAACTTCGGGAAATGAAACACGAATTTCCTCTGCAATTTTCTCCTAATTTTAAAGAAAATGCCTAAAATAGGCAATATCTGGCATCGATGAAATAATATAGGCAATATCGTATGAAATAGGCAAAATTAAATTGCCTTTAAATGAATCTAATCCCTCCCCCCTGTCCTTCGCAACATTCGTTTTCATCATATATCTAACAGGGAAGGATAGGCATTTTGCCTAACATCCGGTCTCTAATAATTATTAATTTCATCGCTGGATGGTGCTGGAAGCAAGGGTTGGTGCACAGTCTCAACTGTTACGTCAGTGTGTTTCCAGGACAGTACCTATCAAAACGCCCTGGATGTGCAACCGAGTGCAAGTGATCGTGATATTGGGTTTGTGTGGTAAACATGTCGACCTTCAGACCAAATAAGGAGCATGTGCAGCACGTCCTGCTTTTCTTGTTCAATCAAAAGAAAAACGCGAGTGAAACATCGTATCCTTGTGGAAACGTACGGTGACAATGTCCTAACGCAAGACGCGTGTGTGCGTTGGTTTCGACGATTCAAAAGTGGTGATTTCGACTTGAAAGACAAAGATCGCCCGGGCCAGCCGAAAAATTTCCAAGACGCCGAATTGCAAGCACTGTTGGACGAAGACGATACGCAAACGCAACAGCAACTGGCAGAGAAGTTAAAGGTTAGTCGCCAAACCATATCCGATCGTCTTCATGCCATGGAAAGGATTCAGATTGGGCGACAAGACACGGAAAAGTGATTTTGCAACACGACAACGCCTCATCACACACAGCGAAAGGCGTCAGAGACACCATTTCTCCACTTGGCTGGGAATTCTTGCCCCACCCGCCATACGCACCAGACCTAGCCCCTTCGGACTACCACTTGGTTTCATCGATGTCTCAATCACTTTCCCAGCAACACTTCAACAATTACGATACGAACAATGGCTTGCTGACTGGATCACCTCAAAATGTGGACGATTTTTCTGGTAGGGCATCCACAATTTGACGGACAGATGGGCAAAATGTATAGCTAGTGATGGCGCATACTTTGAGTAAAGCATTTGTTACCTTTCTCCCCAGATACACTTGTTTTCTTTCGGATCAATTAAGAATTACACTGGGGAACAAAAAAAAGATTTTATTTTGTGGCATAAAGTTTAATAACAGTTTCAGCACATAAAACAGCTGTGATTGCCAATTGTATAATTGGTTCAGTTGAATTGACTCCAGTTATAAAAATAAACACACCATGGAAAATGTAGGAGGTAAAATTACTCCACGCTTTTCTCGGTAATATCAAAATTTGATAATGGTCTGAAATTGTTGAAAAGTCTCAATTTTACGTAATGTATACAGTACTTTGTGAAAATGTAACATAAAATAAAGAATTTTGCGTTACTATGGGGACTAAAATCAACAGCCATGTAATAGTTGCATATGTGGTGGAAACCGAATAGTCAAGAGTGAATTGCATCTTCCATTGTTCTATTACAAATAGAATCAACCTTGTACAGGCCTAGCAACAATTTACAAATAAATAAATAAGTCTCTTAATGGTACAAAAGATTGTAATCACAAAAAAGAAATATTAAATTGTTCTTGGAAGTTAATTTATATGTATGTCTTATGTTTCCGCCATTTTGGTTTAGTTGCATTTATTTCATAAATTAGAGCCAATTCAGGAAATATATTATTATGTCATTATTCAGCAGCATGAAATTGCCCTAAATTAGCTCTCAAACACTGTGCCGCAATTTCACTGTTCCCCAGTGTTATTAACCTGCACAGCTGGTAATAAGGTCTTACTTCCGTGTTGAACTGAAACAATACGCAACTTGGACCGGATTTAAATTGTGCGAGAAAAGTTCCGGACCTCTAACAACTCTGGCCAAAAGTAGCAGAAAAACGACCTAAAATAACCTAACTGAATCAAGCAAGCAAGGAATTGTTGCGGAATCAACACGTAACAAGTTGATCGTAAGTTAGCCTATGATCATTCATACCACGAAGACACACGAGTGCAAATTTGCCGTACATTATGGAAATTACAATTTCCCGCGAGCGCCATAACGAAGAAAACAAAAGAAGTGCGATCCGTTGCAGTCTTTTTACCCATTAATGGAACAATAACGCGAAAGAATCGATCACTTATACAACGGAAGACAGACAAGGTCTGCTCTGAATGGTTAGTTTACGAGTTGCGATAAACCGCTGTGGAGAATCTCGAAACAGTTGAGGATTGAATCCTGACGAATTTATCACACAAGGTTTAGTGAAGAGGTTCAAATACTCGCTGCCTCGTCATGATCTTGGCCTTAAACGTTCTTCTCCCAGGGTTTATGAAAAGAACCAGTCCTTAAAATGCCCTCAGGACGCTCAAGAACTGACCTCTCCATTGTACAATCAATTGCCGATCGTAAGGGTCACTTCTGACCCTTTAAGTCATGAAGGCGTCACCTTGAGACTTTGCAAATTGCACCAAATAGCAACAACAAGAACACTCTTGCGTGATATTGATGTCTTAATGACCCACCTTAGATCTGAAGATTTTCCACGATATGTATCCGCACTTCTCATCCCCCAAAACCGGTTTGCCTTGAAAAGTCCAAATTAGCAACTTCTCAGCTCGAAACAATTGCAACACGCAGCTCATCAAGCCGGTAATTTTTCCCACACGGCTTTTCCCCCATAGACGTGATTCACACAGCAATATCAAGCAATCAGGAACCACAGAATTTTAGCGAGACCGCCCAGTCACGGTGTTGTTTATTCTTGATCACGTTTCGGCACTTTCAGACCTGTTGAGTGTGTTTGGAAGATTTCTTGTCTGTTTGGCTGCAGAAATTTTATTTTTCGATCCTCTGTTTTCCCGTGACCTCCAGCGAAGGTCTGGGTGGGTGACGTGTAAAGTCATCATAAAAAGGACAAAGCAACAGAGAAGATTTAAGTTTGAACCAACTACTTTGGTGAGATTGTGGTGCAACCATGCGCTCTCCGCTTAGGATTCTTGGAGTTTTGATAGGATCTTTGTTCAGGTTTACCGTGCCATTTCAAAGTAAGTACCGCTTTTAGTTAATATACAGTAAAGCCTCGTTAATCCGGACTTCGCTTAATCCGGACAGACAAAAGGGGAAAAAAAAAGAATGCAAGGTTTTAAATGTGGCTAGAAGTCAACAAGAGAACTTCCCAAAGAGAAGGCAGTCAACCACTGATGAAATCCTGTTTCCCGCAGACTTTGTACTGTACTGTATAGTGTATTTAGGCCTATGTCCTTTAAATACACCATAATAAACGTGTTTTGTTGCTATAAACGGAGCTTTAATGCACTTTCTACTGTTATTTTAGGTTATTTCAGTTAATCCGGTCAACTTATCCCCCCCATTAGTCCGGATTAACGAAGTTTTACTGTAATATATTCCGCACAACCCACTGACAACAGTTATGTACCGGTTATGTGACAGGCATATAATTTTGACCAGAATTTTTTTCTTTGTAACTGGTACATTTTGATGTATTGCAACCTAACAGTTTTGGGTTGATTCTATAACAGGATATGTCGCTTACCTCTGAAAAGTTATTGCGGAAGTTACTAGCGCCTCCAAGCGGTTGGTTTTGATAGGGTGCTTCTTCGGGTTTACTACTCGACAATTGACAATTTTTAGGTCACTTCAAGCATTCTTATAATAGCTTTCTTGAAAGTAACGTCATTATTTGTTATATTTTGGATTTTGTTTATTATTGAATATTTCTGGTTATTAATAAGGGTGGGTGCTCGAATATCGGATACTTAATGTTTACGGAAGTTTATGATATCTTAACAACCATGAGCTTTTAGCAGTAGACACCTTTGCTGCTTTACTACAAAGCACCAACCTACTGCTAAAAGCTCATGGTTGTTAAGATACAGTGTCTACGCGTAAACAACGATAGTCTACATTCTTCATGTAGATGACGTAATCTATGTAAAAAACATGGCGAAAGGTGATAACTAGGGAACGGAACTTTATGTGCTAAAAAACTCAGAAATATTTATTTTTTATGTGTCATAAATGTTGAAAATATGTGATAAAAACAGGAAAATATGTGACAAAAATAAAAACATTTGGTAACAAAAACAAACTATAACATGCATTTTAAACACCTGAAATTAGTTTCTAAATGATTACCTCTTAGCGAGCAATTTTTTGGAAGAGTTGCAGTGGATCACCATAGTTTTTTCCAAATTCTCCATTGTAAATCTGTGACGATTATCTCTAAAAAGCATCTTATATTGTGAGAAAGATCGCTCCACGTCACAAGAAACAATTCTTGCATATTTGAATCACGAAATGTCACTAACGCTTAAGTTTTCCAAAGCTTCCTCTTCCTCTACTTCACTTTCCAAAACACATGCAATTTGGCACAAAGTTTGAAAACCTTGGTTTTTCCAAAAAAATTCTGTACATTTAGACATTTAGATCCAGTGAGTTCTTGCAGTTTCGTTTCTACTATACGGACTTTACCAATGGAAGCTGCCAAAGTGTTCGCGGATGATTCAAGCTTTCATATGGAATTAGAGAGAATGGACAGGTTTGTTGAGATGTATGCCAATTCGACTTTTAAGGAGGGCTCCATCAACAGTTCTTGCAGAATTCTTCTTTGTCGAGATCATTTACAACAGATACAATTTTTTCAAAGTTCTGGGCATAACATCTGCATCCAACCAAGTGCCCCATCGCGTAACTACAGGTGTAGGGGGAAGGGGAACCTCAGGACATTTTTGTTTAAAAATGTCTATTCTTCTAGGCGACTTGATAAAAACTTTCTTCCCATTTGAAACCAGTTTATCGACATTGGGATAAAGAGCTCTCATCTTTTCACATATTCTATGCAACGCATGAGCCACACATTTAACGTGCACCATTTTGGGGTAGCTAACGGCAAGGCCTACTGCAGCTTTTTTCATGTAAGCTGCAGCATCTATAACGAGAAGAACATTGTCAAATTTTATGCCTTCCGGCCACAATAGCTGCATTGCTTCATTAAAAAGCCTTGCTATCGTTACGTGTAGCCAGCCCCAGCTACTTACAGATATTTTCTCCCAATAGGATCGTAGGCGAGGCGCCAGAAGTCTGCCAGCGAGCGTGTTCAAAGACAAAACAAACCTAGCACTCTCGATATGAAAGAGGTGCGGAGAATAAACATTTTTCCTTCGAGGATTTCGAGGTAGATGAAGTCAATGAGCGATTTTATGTATTTAAAATGAAAATTCGCAAAATATGTATTTACATACGGAAAACTGGAAAATATGTGTTTTTATGTAAAATAAAATTTGCTGTGTTGACATATAAGGCTATGATCAGAATTTTGGCAAAAATGAGGGTCTGTATCTTATCGCAGAAAAAACATTTATTTACCTAAAGTTCCTTTCCCTAGTGATAACTTAGCAAAGGGCGCCGTGAAAATAAAACAAAATTATTCTGCGTATCAGTTGCTGATGTGAGAGGAGAACTTTTCATGCTCTTCCTTCCAAATTCGAACAATTTCTCATCTAGGAAGAAACCTAATAGGAAATATTCTAGTGTTTTATGTGAAAAAGACCACTCTTGCCTCACGACTGCCATCTGTTGTTGTTTTTGCATACTATTTATCTTCTTCAATAGTTGATAATAGAAGAGAAGAGAAATTTTGTTGTAAATAGGATTCTTTTCATTTCGTTAGGATAGTTGAAAATGTCACTTTCCTTTCATGAAACCCTTGAAAATGCACTTTAGATTGTCTACGTAGTTTATGAAACAACAACCCAATGTAATCTACGCGTAGATTACGTGTAGACAACGCATGTAGACGTAAACTTATAGTCTAGGACACATCACTGTTAAGATATCATGAACTTGCGTAAACATTAAGTATCCGATATTCGAGCACACACCCTTATTAATAACCAGAAATATTCAATAATAAACAAAATCCAAAATATAACAAATAATGGCAAGATGTTGAAAAGTTTATTATATTTCATAGAGAGGCCAATAGAAGAAAAAGTGGAAAAATTTGACATCCAAAAAATGTGCCCTAATATCGAATAGGCAAATAACATTATAACGTGAAGAGAGGATCAAATATTAATTACTGAAGAAAGAAAGATCTATTGTACAGTACAATGTGTGAAGTCGAAGGTTATAGGGTAAAAGAAGGGATGTTCGCCATGCTGGGAATTTCGCCCTACTTGTGTTTTTTTTTTAATCGTAGATAGAAACTATAGGTTGGAAACACTCTCTGATGCCTGTAAAAATCAAGTAACACTGAAAACTACAGTGTGGTGAGCGAACTAGCAAGCAAGAAGTACAGTTTGGAATGCGCAGTTGCGTCTACACAGAAGACAAAGAAAGGTGCCGAATTTCAATACTACGTTGTTGTTTTCTTTCGAGTATGCATTTGCTGGTAAATTCGCCAGAGTAACAGAAAATGTGTCGAATTTTCCTTCTTACAGGCGATCTTTCACACACAACTTGTTCACAATGCATATGAACATTAGGCCTATGTTTCTTAAACATGTTTGTACTGTATCTTTTTAAGCAGTTTTCTATTGTCATTTGTAGATCTTTTACACTTTGTTGTCCGAGTTATTGGAAACAACTTGGTATTTCATACACTTAAACTGACGATAAAATGATAAATATGTTATATGGCGAATTTCCCAGCATGTGGCGAGAATTTCGCCACTTTTTCTCATTTTAGTATTTTTAATATTACGTCATAAGTATAAGTAACACAGTATTTATTTTATATTCCTCATAATCCACAATGACTACTTTTTGTATCGTATAAATTTTGCCCTTCTCCCCCAATTCGTTTAGAAGGAAAAAAATGAAAAGCATTTTGGTGGCGAACTTCCCCTCTTTTACCCTATATGATCATAGAAAGAACATCAAGAGAGCATTGTTTTTTGTGTATGTTTTGGATGTGGTTGATTTGATTGTACATACTTGGTTCCTCAGAAATTGACACTTGACTAGAATTCAGGGAGCAATGAAGCAATAGAAGCCACGAAGTATCTCCCTGATATATAGCGTCCAACATCTTCCTTGGTGACTAGAATAAAAAAAAAACAGGAAAGAGGTGTTCAAATATCAGATATTCGATACTTGGCACCCTTGTGTATCCGATATTAGGGCACTGCTTCTTCACATATATGCGACGCCATGACACACAAATGAAGCTACGTGTTACTCTTAAACCAAGAGAAACCTAAAGTAGACTTTTCACACTTTACATTGTGCATTTCAAATACTAAACTCTTACTACCCTTATCAGTGATAAATGCAGGATGAGACTTCTAAAACCCCCAACTATACTGCTTTTCCGGATTCTCTGGAGTAGCGACGCGCAGAGGGGTAAGCTTGTGGGCGGGGCCAGACTGGGTGGGGAAGGGTGCGGGATGAAAGCAACGAAGTGCTGCGCGGTATAAGGGCCGTAAAGCTAAACGCTTTCTGCTGCCAATTTCTTCTCTTATTCTCAACAATGGCCAGTCAGGCCCGTAGCCAAATATTCTTTGTAGGGGGAGGGGGGCGAAGTCAATCCTAGAGGGGGCTTTAATATATTGTGTTGCATTGGCAGATATAGCAGGGTACGCAGAGGCACTTGCCCCCTCTCCCAAAAGAGATAAGTACTAACAGAAACTGCAACAAACAAACAAACAAACAAAAAAAACATCAAATAGCAATATTTCGATAACGACCTTTCCAGATTGCCAAAGAATTTGGAATATTGTATAAGTTTAACATAAATAGGCTAATAGGGACTGTATCTACTTGATATTTACAGGTCGATAATGTTAATAGATTGATTAATATGTACCAACAGCTTTGGGCCTCTCTGCAGAACTGATTAAGTGAGTCCTTTCAAAATAATGCTTCATAATGATTCCGTCTTAGTTTCCAGTATGTAAGATTTTTACGCACAAAGGAATCTAACGAGAATCCAACAACACCATTGTGTTGTGTTATGCAAGAAAAATTGAATTAATTAAATATTAATGGTTACATATTATCTACACTTTGATGATTTGTGTAAAAATTTGTAATACATTTTTTTGGACTTGCTAAAACATTAAAACATGCGTCCCTTAGTCCACCACGGACTCTATTTCCTTCAAAGGGGAGACTCTTGCATCACTACAGACAACGTTTGCCTACTGGTTACGTTAACCATTTTGCGAAATATTGTGTGAATTGTGTTATATTATAGTTGAAATACATGTTTTGACACCTGACAAATAAATAGGAATCCCTTGATTGATCCATGACTTCAGGGATTACAGTGTCATCATTAATATTTCATATTAAGTTTCATAGAGAGAAATTCTTTTAATAGGGCGCAAATAACTTTACGGAGCGCCATGGCATTATCTTTAACATTTTTTACTATAGATCGTTTGGCTCCCAGGGCCGACTCCCGCCGCCCCATAGCTATGGCTCTGAACTTTGACTATAATAATAGGAGAGATTGCGAGCGAAGCGATCAAGAAAATTTTACGAAATGTATTTTTTTTTGTATAAAATTTGAAATCGAGGGGGGGCAATTGCCCCTCTGTGCCCCTTGCAAGTGCCCTTGTCCGTCTGGAAGAAAAATGCAAGAAACACATTAGAAACTAATTCCATACTGACTACCCAATTGTCCTGCTATTCTTAGATTCTCCTAGTCTAGTTTTTTACTTCAATGTTTGCTTCCCCTAGAATGGACTTCGGTCCAAGGTTGGGGGGGGGGGGGCAATGCCCTCTGCCCCTGTGATTGCGGCACTGTTTATGAGTGTCTCTTCATCAATTTCACGTCATCACTCATTGTTGCGATTAGCTAGAAGTGGCAGAAAAGCAACGCTAAGTAACAAAAATCGAATATCCACTCCCTCTTTCTACCACATGAATCACTATTATCAAAAGGTAGACTTGAGAAACAAAAATTTAAGCCTTCGTAATGCCTCTAGCGCAAACTCATCGAAGTCTGCAAATCGTTGAGCTCGTTACGGATGCTTCTTGCCCGGCGTTTCCTACAGGGATGTTCCATCCTTTCCTCGCGATTGTTTCGCTTCCTTCCGGATATTATAGACGGTGGATTTCCCAATTCCCGTTAGGTCAGCTGTTTCCAAAACACATTCATGTAGCTACTGTTTTACCACCTCGTTCAAATAGGTTCTCGAACACATTCAACACTATGCGGCTCTCTCCTGAATGCAGAGTTCCCCTCGACTTCCGAGCTGACATGTTTACTGCGGAACTACTGTACCAAGAATGAGCAGTCGTGTCGCACTCTCCCGTGGATGCCCCTCCCCTCCGCGCGGTCATTGGACGAGGCGCACACCCTTCAACATGCGCCGAGAACGCGAACGCGTTCTCTTACTCCAGAGAATCCGGGAAAGGAATATAGGCAATTCAATATTTTTCGCGAAGGAAAAACTTCAATAGCACCCAGTCACCTCACACAAAGGCTGACGCTATGGTGACATAGGACCTATTCTTTACACTTTCTGCCGCTCGAGTGCAACACTTAGTTGGCGAGAAACAGTAGTATCCGATATTAGGGCATTATCCGATAATCGAGCTCTTTTCTTTACTTGTCTACACGCAAATAAACATTTCTAGACAACATAGCAAACTTATAGCAATCCTACCCCTATTTTTCAAGTTTTGTGAGCTGAAAAATGTCTCTTGTTAAATGTGAATTAATTCCAGGAGACACTGGTTGCTTCCAGTATGCTCCAATTGTTTCAGTGGAAAGAAGAGCTTCTCCATGTTCAAGTCTTCATTAACAGACAATCATTTTTATTTGAGAGTCACCGCCAATTGTGTATTGTTCATTTTCATTCATATTTATTGCGAGAAGCGACTACAATTTGTGTTGTCAGTAAAAATTATTATTTACCAGCTCATTGCCCGGCGTTGCCCGGGTAATTATTTATCCCAATCTTCTATTAGACAGGAAAATAATGAATTCTAACTATAGTGTAAAATGAACGTGGAGTTGAGCGGCATTGGGAGTGTCACTATTCATCTCAGCGACCCCGAAAACTATGGATTCCACACTAATATCGGTCGTTTTCGATTATTTTTACATGTCACCCCCTTCCCACCCCACCCCTAGGGGTGCCAGGGGTGTCTTACCCCCACAGTATTTCTTTCGAGATTGCAAGTGATACGTGTACCAAGTTTGGTTGAAATCGCTCCAGGCGTTCGACAGTTATACCGGAACAAGCACATTATATACACACATACATCCATTTTTATAGGCTACTATACTAGGCTATATATAAGAAGAATAAGATAAATTAATATAAAATTGCACATAAAGGGTGCGGCAATGAATCTGGTAATTTTAAATACTCCACAGTTAAGACAAATACAGTAAAACCTCGTTAATCCGAACTAATGGGGGGATAAGTTGACCGGTTTAACGAAAGTTCGGATTAACTGAAATAACCTAAAAGAACAGTAGAAAGTGCATTAAAACTCCGTTTATAGCAACAAAACACGAAACAGAATTTCATGAGTGGTTGACTGCCTTTGCTTTGGGAAGTTCTCCCATGGACGTTGGATGTACGTATTCTTAGCCGTTACCGAGCAATATGACGAATGCGATTGTTAACATCTAGCCACATTTAAAACCTTCCATTGTGCTTTTATTTTTATTTTTTATTATTTGCCTCTTGCTTGTCCGTATGCTTATCGGGGTCCGAATTAACGAGGTTTTACTGTAATCCAGACCACGCACAAAACATAATAAAGACAAAATTAACTAATTTATTGACTGAAGAAGAAATACCAAAAAAATACAAATATAGTTTTTACATTGTGATTGATTAGAAAAATAACATTTCTACGATGATCTTCATTTTGTTCCAGACACTCTATCAGTAAGGTAGGAATTTGAGCCATCTCTTCCCGGATCCGATCTTTCCTTCCAGTTACTTCCAAAGAAAATAATCACAGGCGGACAGATCCGGTGATCTGGCGGGCCAAGGGATCATTTTCATTCTATGTTTTTTCTATGCATAGTACAGTTATGTTCAACATAATAGGGAGATGTATCCTGTGCTGAACTAATAAATAAAAATAATAATAATCCCCGTTGTTCTTGTAATACTATTTTAAAGCGAATGCGCTTGCCCCTTTCTACTACTCCATAATAACTGAATGGCAAAGCAGGTTCTGCAAGATGCTGGTAGTCACATGTTGACGCAACAAAATCGCCCGACTAATTGCTATACCCTGTAGTTGCCATTTCTGCAATGAACAGAATATTTCTTACTGGGGGAGCCCCCTTACCGAATGCGTTAGTCATATTTAAATATTTTGAACTGGTATCCCTTAAATTACTGCCTCAAATTAACTCATTACCTGGTACCGAACTAATAAGAGGGAAACGTCTTTAAAAATTATAATTTTCTTTACTGTTTTTAGATTATAAATACATTAGCATTTTGTCGAATGGAGAGTCAGCTGCTCGTATTTGGTCCCTGAAAACGTCTAAGGTCGGCAACTTCAAACATTCCCTGACTAAAGTGATATTATGCACGTTTCAGGAAGAAGAACTACAATAGCTGACGTGAGCTCTTTTGTGGAAGGTTAATAACTTCGCGAAGTAACCTTTAAGTCTTCTTCCATGCAATTATAATTAGTTTTTAAGATTCTCTTTCACGTAATTCAATATCCTTATTCTGTTGTTATCGGCGCTTGAAGTGGAAATTGTTAGGTGGGGAATGTCTTCTCTTATGGGGCGGTATCCCCCCCTTACAACTCACCCTTTCTTTATTCTGCTTCCGCCGGCACGATATCCGAGCGCGTCAAATTTCGCCACCAAAATTCCTGGGTTCGAGTCCGGCATGGGTGTTCTCACTTAATCATCAATCGCCCTCTTTGTCGCGATTAGCAAAAAAAGTGACATAAATGAGACGTAAATTAATATAAATACAAAGTTTATTCTGCTTTCTAGTAATGCGTGTTTGTTTATTTTGTTTATCCGAAAGGTGTTATATAAAAGACGTGGACAAAGAAAGCTAATTTTCATATTTTCCTCTTCCGGTATGCACTGTCTCTAATAGCAGCCGTAATAGATCAGCATAAAAGCTTACAAGCAAGCATAGAACATTCTAAGCATTGTCGCTTATACAAAACTAACCATGCCAGCGATCAGTGTTACTGTTTAGCAGAGCATTGACAACAGAAAACTAGAGGAACAATAACTGTAAAGCGCTTTCAAGTTAGGCTAAAACGTGTGACTTTAATACCTGGAGAGTCAACCCTGGAGAGTGGTGCTGATCATTCCCCTATGTGTATTCATGGCACGGTAACATTCCATATAGGCTTCCTTTCAGAGACGGCAATAAGTCCCGTAAATAGACATAATAGTACCATGCAAGCCATAAACATTAAACAGTAATGTTTCCTACGGAATGATAATTATGAACGAACAAAGGTTTGTTTGGTTGTCGTGTGAATTAATCAAAAAGGACACAGCAATAGATTTAAGTTTGACTCGACTACTGCAGTGAGATTGTTGTGCAAACATGCTCTCTCCGCTAAAGATTCCAGGACTTTTTATAGGATCTCTGTTCAGATTTACCTTGCCATTTCAAAGTAAGTACCAGCGATTATACTTGTAGTTACTGTAATTTGTTCCGGACAAGCGCTTGCAATACAAGATACTCGTTGACAACAGTTAAGTGACATGTGACAGCCATCTCATTGTCTCCAGTAAATTATCCTTGTAACTTTAGTACATTTTGATGTATTGCAGCCGTACAACAGGGCTTGTGTTGACTTGGGATCCCTTCATGATTATACGCTAGATTCTGTAACAGGATATGTCACTTACCTCTGAAAAGATACGCGGAAGTTACTAGCGCCTCCAAGCGGTTGGTTTTGAAAGGGTCATTCTTTAGATTTCCCATGCCATTTCAAAGTAGCAACGACTATACTTGTAGTTATTGTAATTTGTTCCGCACAAGCGCTTTTAACACAAGATACCCATTGAGAACAGTTATATACCGGTTACGTGACATGTGACAGTGATATAATTTTGTTTATCTCTCAAAAGTTAAATGCGGAAGTTACCAGCGCCTCCAAGCGGTTGATTTGAACAAGTCAGTCGCAAAGCCGTGCACGAAATCTCGCTAAATGAGTGTATAATTTTAATTTATGTGCGTTTTAAAACTATTTGGCTTACGTTACGGAATAAGCAATCACTTAGTGAAGAATTCTGTTCTGCTTGTTTATGTACTTATCACGTACTCGTCAATCAATAACAGTGTATTGCCTTTAATTGGCTCACCCGTAAGCATTAATCTTGCACGTTGGCACACAAAACTAATACTGTCAGCGATCATTGTCACTGATTAGCACAGTAACGAAAATAGAAAACTAGAGGAACAATTTGAGCATAATTATAAAGCGCTTTCAAACCAGGGTCAAAGAGTTAAAGCGAATGAGTTAACTCTGGAGTGTGGTGCTGATCACATTACCACCACAAAAAAACAGGCCAATTCTACTAACTGCCTTCATGGCACGGTGACATACAATGTAGGTTGGGTTACCAGATTGCTATACAGGAAATGTAGGACAAAATATCCCAAAATGTAGGATTTTAAGTCAAAATGTAGGACACAAAGCATTCACAATAAATAATACACATTTCCAGAACATGTTAGAAAGTAATTTAAAATTTACAGTTTTCAGATTTTTTTTAAAAAATGATTTCTTAATGAATTTTTAAATGCAAAATTTCCAAACTTGTAATCATGTTTTAACTGATACTTCTCAGAGAAGCCAATTTTTATTAAAACTTCAGGTTTAGTCAAAATATATTTATGAGACACTGAACAGTCAAATTATTTGAAATTATACTGAACCCCAGTACCAACCTTTTTGAAAAAAAAAATCCTCTCATGAGTTCGTTATGCTGTTGATAATAACCTGGAATGGTAAACAAGTATTCAGCAATTACCATAACTTGAAATGGTTCCTGAAGTTTCATCTAGGGTAGTTTTTAGTTCAATAGCTTTGTTTTCTATACGAACTGCTTTAAGAATAGGTAACACCTTGTTCCATCAGTATAAACCCCCAAGGCAAGAAATTCCACTCAGGCACTGAACAGTGACATCATCAGAATGTGGCACCAAAACTTTGTTCATTAATTGCTTCCGTTTTTGTTCTAGCAGAAACTTTTATTCTCTTTTTGGATAAGGACTCAATCAAAATAAGTTTCACTGTTGAGTTTGGAAGTACAGTACATACACTTGTAACTTGTGTGATTTCTCTTTGTGTAACTAAAACATGTATTTTCCTAGTTAATATTATGTGACGCTCAAAATGTAGGACATTATGATATTTTTCAAATTCCTCCCGGACGCTGGACATAAGGCTAAAATGTAGGACATGTCCGGGAAAAAACGGACCTGGTAACACTACATGTATGCTTCTGTTCACAGACTACAAGACGTTCCGCAAAGTCATAATAGTACCGTGCATGTCATAAGCATTAAACAGTAATGTTTCTTACATTTATGTTAGGAAGTAAAAGTCATAATAATTATGATTTGACTGCAAGAGGATTGTAAGCATCTTTAGCGGCGTTTAGTTACCAATAAAAAAAAGCACTAATATTATTTTAAGCGCACTTGTTATTGTCAAACACGATTACACCGTGTTCACGGTCTTATTCATAGATTTTATCCAACCACGCTGATAACATATCAAGATACTTGAAGCGCAACCGTTTTTATTGGCTAGGCTGCCACTAACTTTTCTGTTGCTGTGCTTCTGCTTGTGTAAGCAACCCTGACAAGATGTTTCTTGTAAGATGTAGAACAGGGTTGAATATTCGTGCCAAGAGGGAGGGTGGAAGTTTGGTCTAGTCACACTAATAAGTCAACACAGTTTATTTGTGCACTTACGTTAGCCGCGATGACGGGCAAGCAACCGGAGGAAAGCGTTCCTTCGCTACAGGTAAGTTTCGCATCCATCGAAGATCTTGCATATAATTTCGAAACTGGTTTTAATAAGAAAGAGTTTATTATCTGAACTTACGACAGCCACTGTAGTTATAATTCTATTATTGTAATTTATCCGCGGTGGTTGGGCGTCTGACTGTCAAATGGAAGACCCAGGTTCGATTCTCATGACGGTTGCTTTAAAGTAATATCCCTGTAAAGGAGCGGTTTTGAGGTTCACCCAGGCTCTAAATGGGTACCTGAAGAAGTAACGGCTTCTGGAGAGTGGTGGTGACCACATCACCTTCAGAAATAGCCGCCGCCCTCCTATAAACACGTCCATATACAATGGAGTCTTGATAATTCAGGGGGGGGGAAGGGACGGGGTACCTCGAATTTCAAGAACTGCATAATTATATGGAATAAGTTTGAGATGGACCTAAAGGAAATTGGTAGGGATGGAAAAGAGTGGATATATCTTGCTCAGGATAGGGACAGATGTGTTGCCTGTGTTGCTGCAGCCATGAACCTTCGGGTTTAAGATATTAGAGAGTTAGTTAACTTGGACATAATCGGAAGAGGCAATAATAACAAAATAACAAAAAAAACTACAATATGTAAAAAAAATGTTTATATACATTGCTCAGTACAGGAGTAACAATGATGTGATGAAAATAATAGCTAAATAATATCGACTTTGTACTTTAAAGAAATGGCCCAGTATCTTCTGCTTCAGAACGTTGTATTGTTTTCGAACAGCAGTGTCATGCCCTTGTCTGAATAACAGATTGTTGGTAGGTGTTGCTTCTGGTTAATCTGCGTCGTAGGGCATTGTCCGCATCCAACGCAACGAAATTCTTTTGTTTTAAGTTTGGTTCAGTTTTTCTCTTATGATTTTACGGAACATCGTAAAATCGATTGATTGGGGTTTTAAATCCACTTTATGCACAGTAAGGCTAATCGACTGGACCTACAGTTTAAAGTGGGATCCGAACCACTATGTGCCTCTACCGGGTATCGAACCCGGGACCCCTTGATTACAAGGCGATGACGCTACCACTGCGCCATCTGGGAGGCTCACGTATTATCAAGAATTTACTGTAATTTCAAAGGCTTTTTGTATTCTTGGACGAGATTTGCCTGGAACTGGGAGAATTTACGGGATTTCTCCTGGAACCTTGGGATAGTTAGAAGGTCACACATGTGTATATAGCCTATGGTATCTTCCCACGCTTTACATAATTATCAGATTACCACCTCTCATTTGCAAATGCGGTATACAATTCTCAGCTATGTAAGAACAAAAGCATTCAGTAAATCAAGACGCGAGGACGTAAGGAACATAATTAAACACATTGTGCAACACAAAGAACGCCCTTGAATGAAATCTGAAAGAACATGCCGGCTTCTTTGATATAAAAAAAGGTTATTTTTAAGTGTTTTATGGAAGGAACCTTACGGAATGTCAAGGATTGTCTGAGAAATGTCAACTCCACTGAACCAGGAGCAACCTTGGACCTTTAATAATGTCAAAAGGAAATTCTAGTTTTTACCAATTTTCCATAGTTTTTGGAAATTCCGTTGATCCAAAATGAAGAACTGATTCCTTAAAGGTGATGAGGTCAGTGTTATGACGTCAGGGAACGTTTTGTTTTCAGTCCTCAAAAGCTTGAGATGAGCAGATGCCAAAACTGGTTTGTCTGGAGAATGAAACACTACTTTCAACTTCTCTTCCAAGTTTGTCTTTGTCGAGGAGAACTTTTCAAACTTCCTGGCTAGTCTCCGAGCATAAAACAAATCTTTGAAAGAATCAACTGATGATGCAGTCTCTTCCGAGTTATAAATCGTACAGCTGCAACTACTTTATCTTAGGGAGTGTTCATTTACCATGTAATATACAGATTACAGTGCTGCAGAAAGAGCATTTCGTTCGAACACCAAATAGTTCGCACGGACGACGCTAGATAGCGAATAACGCTCGAACAGGCAAAACTAGCGGTACGCACTCGAAGCCCAGTAGTACACGTATAACCGTCATTTGTCTGTGGTAGTGGGCTCTCAAATATGGATCGTGAGGTGACAGATTCAGTGGAATTGAAACTTAAGTAAACATGGTCATTATCTTCATGTTAAAATGTACTTTACTCTATCTTACCAATATATGATATGTGAAAATGAAAAAGATGGTTGTGGGCTGGAACTGGCAGGACGAAAATTTTACATATCGTCCACTGAGAATGTAAATGTTCTATGTCCAATTTTTCATTTTTTTAGGAGAGCCCTTTAAAGCTTGACATGATATATTTATTGAACCTTTGTCACCATTGTGCTGAAAGTTTGTATCATTGCAAAGGCTATTGTGCTGAAGCCTCTCCAAAAAGAAGTAGTTGTTTCGTTAGATACGCGTACTTAGGCTGTAAATTTTAGATACAACAATTGCACGCAACATTAGCTTTCATTTGAGAGTGACAGTATTCTATCTACTAAATAGAACACTGCATTTTGGAAACGAGATGGAGATGAAACAATTTCATTATAAATTTGTCATTCGGTAGCAAACTAGAATAAATTATTCATACTTTGGGAAATCAATCAACTACTTCGATTCCACTATTATTATTTTTTTGCCAGTTAACAAAGTAATATGCGAAGACCACTAGCATCGTAAAGCAGCTCCCACAAGTGACTGAGGTTAGAATGCAAGTCGTTTATCTCATACTCGGATGGCGCTTGTAGTTAGTTGAGAAAATTGTCAGAAGGCTCCATTGGCTGTTGGAGTTTGCACTCTCGTGGCTGTTTCCAAATTCTGCAATTGAACCAAAAAGACTCAATATATCAATATTGGTTGTATGTAGGCACCAGACGATAGCAGAGATGAAACAATTGCATCCTACATTAACCATAGCCGAAATATATCGATTTGTTTACAATTTGGAGATGAGAACATTTGCATTTTCAATGTACGATATATGTGTCTGCGATTATTATTACATTCAAACTTGGTATTCCATTGTATACGTTGCAGCGTAAAAGATTCGAACGAGCGAGAGTTCTTCCATGCAGTACTCTAATACAGATATAGTTAAACATGTTCACAAATTAGCTAATATAATAAATTATTGCTTTGAATTTTTCCCATAAGCAATCTATCTATTCATTTTTCATTTACAAGTGACCAATGGGGTGCCCAGTGTTGGAAGTTATAACCCCCCTTTGGGCCAGCCCATAATGCTACTGAACAAAGTAGTCATAACTACCCTAGGGGCTATATAGTGCCTCCCCCCTCCACCTTTCCGACGCACTTATTTCCTGAGCAACCCGCTGCAAACGAGCAGTATCCACATAAAAAAAATGTGAGTTCTGTTACGTAAGTACCTAACATCAACGCAATTTAGCTTTTCTCACGGTGTTCTTAATTAATGCAATCTTTCAGAAATGATCCATGTGTTAGCTGCAATTATACATTTTTATTCTGGCATACCCTCACACAGATTTACATGTTTACCTTGGAGTGTGTATGAATGTAGTAAATCCCAGTTCTGTGCGAAAAATTTGCTCGTCATCTCATGGAATGAAGCTATTGTTGCTGACATTGTAAGCAAGAGAGGAGAAAATTAACAGTCTTAGATCGTCATTTGTCTACTTTTTACAGTGTATGTACAGGTTAACCACGGCTACAATACATTTGTTATCTCTCAAATATAGTCAAAAGATTCTTTTCATTTAAGTCTACTTTATGCCTGACTTACGGTTTAAAGTAGGGTCCGCTGGGCAATGTGCTTCCACGAACACGGGATACCTCTGTTACAAGGCGCTTTGAAATGAGTGTGAAGGCAATTTGATTTTATTGACATGAATTAGTTCTGAAATACACATCATATCACAGTACATGAACTCTATTATAATGATGCTACACTTTTTGTAGAACAATTTGGACCTCCACTGTGTTATCGTCTTGTAATACATTTTACAGAAAGAGATACGATTCAGTGACACTCTTCGATAAGAATATTTGGTGTTCAACAGGTTCGTGCCCTTAACGGCAGAACACCTGGTGGAAAATTACTCTAACACACACACACATCGTAGACATGCGGTTGATGTCACCCGTCATGCCTTACCTTCTCAATGATATATCATGCTAATGACATTCAAGTGTCATTTTGTTTGTTCTACCCCATAACCTTTCTTAGAGCGTATTAACAAACAATTTCTGCACATATTTATGTGTCGGGAGCACTGATCGAACAGGTGTCAGGATTCAAATGCAGGTGGTACTTTCAATGACATCTTTGAAGACTATGCAGGTAATATTCACGACAAACTTTTACCATTAACAAGCAGATTTGTTATAGACTACATATATAAGACCAGACAACTGACGAGAATACTTTCTTGCCGTAGATAGAACCCGAAGTTCGACAATGTTTTTACAGTATTTTTGCTTGTGGCTTCTCTGCCTCGACCAATCGATGGCCTTCAATTTTCTGGGTTTCCAGAGTAAGTAATCCGACCTAGACCTACAGTTAGGTTTAATGGCCTTTTCTTCTCAGGTTCTAATATTGCGATCTTCTCGCCAGATGGCATCAGCTACTGCCATTTTTGCGGATTTATTTTCACAAAGGAATTATTACTTTTGACCTTCCGACTTAGAAAATGCCAATTTCTCAGTTTTCACTTCTAAATTGAACTCACGTTGGAGCGTCGTTAGTGCTGTTTTCTGCCGTAAAGAGTTTCGTCGGTGCTGCTACAGTGGTGGCCAAAAGTCTGGAAAATCATCAAAATTTTCAATTATTCATACTTTTTAATTCTCTCACACTTAATACAATTGATGAAATTTTAAATTTTATTTTTAAAATGTATACTATAAGATAACTTGAACAAATATAGATACAAATTATCATAATTTCCATACTCTAGTATCTTGTAGCATGTTCTTTGTTTTTTAACACTTCCAATATCCGTTTGGGCATAGAGTGCGCCAAGCGTTGACAGTAATCTGGCGTAATTTCAGTGACCCATACTTCCTTGATTTTTGTACCAGGTCATTGTATGACGTTGGGGACTTCTCCCATATCTTCATCTTCATGATGGACCATGCATTTTCTATGATGTTTAGATCTGGTGAACTGCCTGGCCATGGATGGAGCAACTGGTAGTCGCGAGGTTAGCCAGGATTTCACTTTCTTAGTACCGTGGCAAGTAAAATAAGTTGAAAATAAGTACACTGATGAATGTCCATAATAACTGGAAGCTTCTGTTGAAGGATCTGAAGATACACCTCTCCATTTATGGTAGCGTTCCTTGGCATTATCCATAGTGATCCCCGTCCTTTTGCGGAAATACAACCCCCAGACCATCACTTTTTCTGCTTACTTTACAGTAGGGACGACATAACGTTGGTCATATCTTTTGTTTTTGAGGCGTCTTACATATTTATTATAATGGAAAAACTGAGTAAATTTTGATTCATCAGAAAACGTCACTGATTCCCAGTCCTCTGCTGTCCAAGTCATGTAACGACGACAAAATTTTATACCATCAGTGATATTTTTTGTGATAGTTTCGGCTTCTTTGCTGGAGTGTAGGATTTCAGACCTGCACCAAACAGTCTACGTCTAATGGTTCGGCATCTCGGTTTGTTGATGTCTTCTGGAAGGTTTGATCTTATTTTAGCAGAAGTAGTTTTGGAAGATTGTTTGCATAATCTGACGACTGCTGTGTCTGTTCGATCAGACGTAACACGTGGCCTGCCATTTCATGTGCGAGACTTGAATGAACTGATTTCTTGAATTCTATTCAGTGTTTTTGTGACAGTACTTGGAGCTATCTTGAATTGGGATGCAATTTCAGATTTTGACTTATCCTCTTGATGCAATATGCTGATCTGGGCCCTGGTCTCTGAGCTCAGTTCAAATCCCTTTTTGCTTCTTGCAACATTATTCCCGGAAACACAGCTGCAGGTGATGAAAATACACACTAGCTAACCCACTAGCACTAGTTTATATTTGTACAGCGTGTCCACGTTAGAGGGATCGAGAAATAAATGCTCGCCATTTAAAACCAGATAAGGATATTGCTGTTTTTTTCATATGACAGGAAAGGGAAACTCTCCGAGATTGTGCAACACTGTTTTCAGACAGCTACACGTTCGCGCATGCGCGTCAATAGCTTTTGTCTCGAAAGGAAGCCAGGCGCCATTCAGTAGTCGATCGCGCAGTGGAAAACATGTGGACACCGCAAAAGAAAGTTCAGTGCGTGTTATGGCTAGCAGAAGAGAAATCTGTTACTCGGGTTCAACGCCGTGTTCGTCGTACGTGGAATGTGGATCCACCTGGTCATAAAGCGATTCTCCAATGGGACAGAACACTCCGAGAAACAGGTTCTTTACTACCGCAAACCGGCAAACATGCGAAAGTGTCTGTGAATGAGGCAACAATCGAACGTGTGAGAACGGCATTTGCAAGGAGTCCAAGGAAGTCTATCCGAAGAGCTAGTTCCGAACTTCAAATTCCTAGATCGATTATTCACAAGGTCTTAAACAACCGACTCCATTTGACTGCTTACAAGATCGAGCTTCATCACCACATAAAGCCAAATGATCGTCCGCTTAGGGCACATTTTGCAGCTGAAATGCTTCTGCGAATTGAAAATGACAACTCGTATCTGGACAAGATTGTTTTCTCGGATGAAGCAACCTTTCATTTATGCGGCAAAATCAATAGGCACAACTGCCGGATATGGGGTTCAGAGATTCCCCACGTTATTCAAGAACATGAGAGAGACACGCCTAAAGTGAATGTCTGGTGTGGATTGACGAGGAACCCTGTCATTGGACCATTCTTCTTCTTAGAGGCTACAGTCACAGGACATGTGTATCTGGACATGTTGCAGAACTTCGCCATAGACCAATTTCCCCCAGGATCGATTTTCCAGCAAGATGGAGCACCGGCCCATTATTATCGACAGGTGCGTGACTTCTTGGATGAACGTTTCCCCGATATGTGGATCGGAAGAGAAGGACCCCTTGCCTGGCCACCCAGGTCACCCGATTTGACCCTTTGGATTTTTTTTCTTGGGATATGTTAAGGACGTTGTTTATCAAGGAGACAGACCAAGAAATTTGCAGGAACTGAGGGGCCGCATCACAAATGCAGTAGTGCTTGTGACTCCCCAAATGCTAGAGAACACTTGGCGGGAAGTTGAATACCGTTTAGATGTGTGCAGAGCCACCAAAGGTGCACATATCGAGTTTCATTGAACATCATCTGAAACTCGGTGAGTTTTGTATCAAGTAAAAGTAAAAGTTTATGTTACCAATACATTCTGTTCTCTAGAAATTATCACTTATTTCTCGATCCCTCTAGCGTGGACACCCTGTATAATAAATTAGAAGAGTTAAAAAGAACACAGATGCACAAGAAACTAAAAGGAAGTCTCTCCTTCGGCTTTCAATTTTTAAATCCCACTAACAAGTGTTCAGAAAACAGCTGTACTGTACCTTCTCAATTCACAGATATCCACTGTTTCGCAACAACAATCACTGGTATTTATCAAGCAACAATGTGTTCACAGTAACAACAAATGAAGCCAAAAATGTTGCAACAGAAACTTAAACAATGCACACAACAATACCCTAATAATATTGTTCGCTATATCAGAATAAGCTTTGAAGTCATTGATAAAATTATATACAGTTCAAATGAGAAACCAACCTTTGCAGAAAAAGAAGAAGAAGAAGAAAATATAATAATATTATTTACAGAAATAATTGATATAATATCCTGCCACTTGTATGAATGTGTAGGTTAATAGAAAACAAAAGAATACAAGGACATGTGAAATTTATTTGTATGTGAAAGCCAATAAGAGATTTCTTGAGGCATTTTCCAGACTTTTGGCCACCACTGTATATTTTTAGAACCCTTCACCATTAACAATGGGCACAGTTTCACGAGGTTCCTGGAAAATTCAGAAAACTGTTAAGTTAGCCTGCCCGGGGCCTCCTAGATACTTATATACGGGCCTCACACCAGCTTCCGTGACGTCACAGGATTAGTCAAGTATAGTCCATTTACAACATGTAACAAAGTGCATTGTAAGAGTATAATATTTAGTTTTCTGAGTGACTAAGTCCTCTTTTATTCGTTCAGAACGTTGCTTTCACCTCAAGAACATTTCAAATGTTACATGACATTAGAAAATGCATAAATAATATTGATAAAAGTAAAATCCAATCTTTACCGATCTGCATAATGTACCTTTATTTTTCAAATTACCAATGGAAAGAAGGCGATATAGATAAAATGTCATCCTACGTTTGGAAATTACCGTTAGTTCGTAGAGAATTATCAGCGTTAGTATATAATTGCTATTAAAATGCTGTGCTGTGGAATAAAAACTTACTGTCCAAGTCATGTATGTAAGATAATTTTGTAAAAGTTTACGTACATAAGGTCGAGGAAAGAGCTTGTAAGATTGGAATTTCATATTAAATAAGCTTTCTAACTTTAGAAACTCAATAACAATGTCTGACTACGCAAATGTACTAATCGTTATTCTTTCCATAGCAAATTTTCACTTTAGCAACTTGTCTACATTTCCAAATACCTTATATGTTGGTGACACAAGTACACGTTTTTATATACAGTGTGTCCCGCTTATACGTATAATAAAAGAAAAAATCAAAACTTTTTTATTTACCAATATTTATTGTCCAAACTTTGTACAAACGTGTAACAACTCAGATTTTTTTTTACAAATCAAGAAAACTAGCGCACTTCCACATGTGAACCGTTAGTGGCACGGCAAATGTCAAACCGGTTGTCAGCCTCAAGCCACACGTTTTGAAGCATGTGCGGGGTAATGTTGCTTACTGCAACCACAATTCTTTCACGCAAGTCTTGCAAATCTCTAACCGGTGTACAGTAAACTTTGTCCTTAACACACCCCCACAACAAAAAATCACACACAGTGAGGTCTGGCGACCGTGGGGGACATTCAATAAAATCCGAACTTCTTCCTATCCATTTTCCATTGAAATGCTCGTCCAGGAAGTCTCTAACTAGATTTGAGAAATGAACCGGTTTTGCGTAACGTTTTTCCCATTTCTTTATTGAAATGTACGATGGAACTACTTCTTTAGCACTTAAACCATAACGTGCACGAAATCGTCTCTGCACAAGTGTCACAGACTTCACTTCAGACAACGTTAAAACACAAAACACTTTTTCTTGTGGTGACCACATGACTAGCTATTGCTACTGCTAGCTACTGAGTCATTCTTTAAAATGAAACAACAATCACATCATTCTGACACACGGGACACGCTGTAGTTCGCTAACTATATAATCAAAAATATATTCCTGTTTCTGACCGAAATAATCGACAAAGGGAAAATATAACATCCATTACTGAGTACAAAGGTACAAAATTCTGCACAATGTATTTGTGAAATAAGCTAATAAAATCTAGCAAAGTCGTAAAATTCTATTGATGTACTGTACATTATATTTCTTTCACGTCATGTATATCATCAAGTACATAATTCTTGTAAACTGGAACATAACATGAAGAAAGAAGTGAATATCCTCTACTGTGACTAGAAAGTAAATGTGTTAAAGACGTCACTCTTGCACTTTGAACTGCACAATTTCAGACACTGTATGAGCAATAATACGGACATATAAATAACAATCAACATTTTTCCGTGTTAAATAAAGGAATGTAATAGTTACAAGGTCGTCATCTATTTAATTAATATTACCATTCAGCTATGTTCACAAATTCTTAAATGTCGTATACTTCGCACTGGTTGAACACAGACTTTTTTTTTACTAACACGTAATTGAATGTTGTGCTACATACAAAGGCATAAATTTACTTGTAACTGATCAGGACACAACTATGTTTAATTTGCTATAATATTATTCTTACTCTGAAATAAATAGATTTAGAGGAACTCTTTTTCGTAGAAATCGCACATTCACATACATGTATTTCCCCAAAACACACGACTAATCCTTTGACGACATCAGTCCTTTTAGCATGACAGGTTGTGGCCCGTTCACGGAGTATACAAGAAGTATACGCATCTCGGAGGCTCTGCCTTGCCCCATTTTGGAACGGCCCTTGTTCCAAAAATTTAGCAGCACCAACGAAACTCTTTACGGCAGAAACCAGCACTAACATAGCACAAACGATGGGCAAAAATTGGTTAATTTCCTAGACAAGTAGAAGGATAAGTTCACGGACCAAAGTTTCAGTTGTATGACGAGACTTTCTATCCTTGTATATTTTCAGGCAACGACACGGGCCACGATGTAGGAGAGGCATCAGACCAGAAAGGGGTGTGCTACGGTGACCTTGGATGCTTCACTTTGGAGGGGCCATGGTTCTCCATACTCAGGCCGATCCCACTGTTGCCAGAAGAACCAGACAAAATAAACACTCGTTTTTTCCTCAACACGAGGTATGTAGAAACATTATTGGGGCACATTGACAACTTGTTTCTAAGTACAGGGTGTTTCATATTTAGCTCCTGCTTTGAAGCTTCTTTCGATGTAAATTTGAAATATTATTAGAGCACGTTGACACAACATGTTTCTAAGTACAGAGGGTTTCATATTTAGCTACTGCATCAATATGTAATCGAAATATTATTGCGACGCACTGACACGACATATTTTTAAGTACAGGGGTCTCATATTTAGCTCCTGCTTCGAAGCTTCTATTGATGTGGATTTGAAATATTATTAGGGCACATTGACACAACATGTTTCTATGTACAGGGCGTTTCATATTTAGCTCCTGCTTCAATGTGTATTTGAAATGTTATTGGGGCACACTAACACGACATATTTCTAAGTACAGGGCGTTTCATATCTAGCTCCTGCTTCAATGTGTATTTGAAATATTATTGGGACACGACATATTTTTAAGTAGTGTCCCCCCACCCCCGAAAACTCAATCTGGTAAGGCTAATGCTCCACAAGGTCTGCCACGAGCGCCCAGCACGAGTTCGCGGCTGTTGCTCAAGGAACAAGGATCAGAGAGAACAAAAAAATATTTTCGAAAAAATGCAGTTATCTTACGTTTCCGGTGCCTACCTGTCTTAGGCAAAGTTCCTTCGAAATGTCATTTATTCTTGCCTTGCAGATCTGCCGGCAGGGAGGAAATTGAAACCCGGCCAGAGATTTCGTTGGACGGTACCAGCTACGATGGAAGCAAATGGACCTACTTCATCGTTCACGGTTTCACTAGCGACACCAATGCCACCTGGGTGACAGAAATGGAAGATGCTCTCCTCGAAAAGGTAATAATGAAAAAACTTATACATTTAATATAGCTATTTAGTATAATAATGCGTTTAGCATAAAACAGATTCAAATTTCTCATACAGTATTTTTTTCCTGGAACTATCCAAAACTACCATAATCTAGAAAGTTCTTCTTCAATTAATTGCATTACAGTGGAACCTCAATTTTACGTTTTCCAATATACCAAAGCAAGAAAACGTAAAATTGAGGTTTCACTGCAAATATAGCTACATATATTTTTTTAGTCTATCATAGTGTAATTACTTAAAGCCCCTACCTCTTGAATATGTACAACGTGGAAAACGACATTAATCATTTCCGAGCCATGTGTAGAATGTTTATGAAAATGTAATTTTACCTGCACCTGCTAGCATCTGAGATTACTGATTATGTTTCGCGTCATATGGCGATAAAGCCTATCCAGAAACCTCGTGATTGATTGACTGGCGTTTTAAGTCCACTTATTCACAGAAAGGCTAATCGGGACTGGACCTACAGTTTAAAGTAGAATCCGAAACACTCTGTGCCTCCACCGGGTATCGAACCTGGGACTCCTTGATTACAAGGCGACGATGCTACCACTGCGCCATCGGGGAGGCCGGAAACCTCGTGACAACGTAAGTGTCTCAATATTATGGTAGAGTTACACATAACAACAGCCGAAGACCGTTTTACAAGAGTCCATCCTTTTATGTTATCCTATTTCTCACAACACGCCAGCTTGTACAGTCTCTTCTATTTTACTTTCAGATTGGTCTGCCGTTTCTACCAAATTATAACTTATTTTCCTCCTTCCTTTGCAGGTAGATGCAAACATCATAAGTGTCGACTGGAAAGATGGAGCAGCTAGCATCAACTATGCTCAAGTCACCGCAAACACTCGAGTAGTAGGGGCCGAAGGAGCTAGGTATACATTTCATTCATTTATCATTCTCTGCCTTAATAGAAAGTTTTTACTCCAACCTGATCTTGCACCTTACGATTCATGTCAGTTTATGATGGCGGCAAGTATGATGGGTAGTGCCAACGTGATCAAGAAATCGAAAAAAACAAACTCCGCAATGCCCCCGCTCCCTCCTTGAGGTTGCCCCACTGGCCAAGATGTTTATCCTCGTTTGGTAACGTGGAAAACAGTGTGTGTTTAAGTAATAACACACTAATACGATTAATCTTCACTCACTAACCTATCTTTATACACTACAGGACACTTCACTAAAAACAGAATTACAAGAGGAAGGGAAAACAAATCTTCTCACCTTCTCCTCCCCCATGCACACGTATTTCAACTGGATGTTGAAAATATTCTATACATTTGATGTAAAAAAAATTGTCGAAATGCCAAAGGAAACTTGCATCACCATAGGATTTTTTACTTTTATATTTTTAAAAAGTCTGGATGGCCCTCTAGGCGCATCTATCTATTATCAAAATGTTCATTTAACTTTGGAAAAATACTAGGTTCGTTTCTCCAAAAGTTGGCAGAAAAGTAGATAGTACCTTTTTCAAGAATTACTTCCCCAACGGGTCTTACAAATCCGTCGTATTTAGCGACTTATCTCTGAAGATGGCAACTGTGTCAACACTGCGAAAGTTCCCTCGCTGTGCCAAAGCGAAAACGGGCACGGCTGGTGTCTTATGGGCTAACCCCATTGGCTAACACCACCCCCTGCCACCTTCTTTCCCGGCTCATGGTGGAAATGTTACTCGCTGACACTTCTCACGTGTTTCAACTTGGTTAGGCCAGCTCTCGAGTGGCACGGACCGCTGCCTCGCCGAGGGTACGAAACAGCTGGCGATGCAGTGAGGAGGTTGGGGCTGTTCATATCTAGTCTGTGCTTGACCGATTGCAAGATTTGAATCTCCTTGTCTGTAAACTATCAATGTATTAATTTAACAATACTTGAGCTATGTATGCATTGCTTCTGAGGGTAGTGCCATGGCACGGCGGCTCTCCCCCTTGAGCCGCCGCTGATATCATCTATCATCTGTTTTTCCTAGTTAACTACACATTCCTTAGCAAGCAGTACCTTCTTAGCCAGTGTCCCAACATTCTTTTCTTGATCACCACCAGCAATGATCTTCTATCACGAACTATTTCCAACACAGTTTTATTTCTGTCCATTCCACACCCTTCATTCTTCGCCACAGCCACATTTCTAAAGCTTCTAGTGACTTATCCTCACTTCTTCGTAGCATCCAAGTTTCTGCTACACTCCACACAAAACACTTAACTTCCCTCTTTCTTAAAGGTCCACAAAACACACTTCTACTTCTATCAAAGGCTTCTTTTGCCATTGCTATCTCACTTTGACTTCCTGGCTACATCTGATGTCACTGCTTATGGCACATCCCAAGTATCTGTTAGCATGTTCAATACTTAAGCCTCGAATTCTCACATTAATTTTCCTTGTTTTTCTTTTTTTCCAATATCCATTTTCTTTAACATTTCAAAAAGAAGAGTACACATAAAAATGTCATTTGCTGGGATTACCAAGTGTTTAGCTATTCTTTGTTTTCTGTAACCTAATTTTAGTTCAAATTACTCTGAATCACTAAAATCCCTCTGGGTAATTAAAATTTTATATGCTTTACACTTAAATCATTTATTTTATCGCTCTAACATGAGTGTTGTAAATTTAAAACTTTGAGAAAGATTTTCAGAATAATATATTTGTTATAGATTGGCACGGTATCTGGTAGAACATGAAGGGGCCTCCCCAGAGAGAATGCACCTCATTGGACACAGCCTAGGAGCGCACACTGCCTCATATATTGCCAACGGAGTGACTAGGGTGAAGAGAATTACAGGTAAAGTCTACAGTAAGACTAAGTAAGAAATTGCCCAGCAGGTCCCAATTCATACTTTGATATGTTGTAGTACAGGCATCTGCAATGAATGTTCACCTGCTAATAATACACACACACAAATACACATGGCCCAACGGTCATAAAATCAAATTTTGAAAAGGGACTCAATAGGGAATTTTGCGTGTGTGTTGGGGGGGGGGTACATGTGTGTAATTTCCTAATGAGACCTTGGGACTGGATATACAGTTTTTAGTAATGTTGGAACTATTGAAATGTGGCACCATTGGGAATCAAATCGACGACCTATTGTATGCATCAGAGTTAACACACAGCAGTCAAAGCGTGTGAGGGTAAGCTCAAAGGCAATATGTGAGGATGAGGGCAAGGTGAGACGTGAGGAGATAGGAGTAAATTTGATTACTATGTCTTCAGGAACAATTGCCATAAAATGTTGGTTCGTCCACAATAACTTGTCCATTTTTTTATGGTGTTTTGTTTCCACTGTAGCTTGTTGCATTGCATACCATTTAACTTGAGATTGAATGGAATTCAAGCATAATTCCAAAAATTACTTGAACATTCTTCCCTGCTGGTAGACAGTTTGCATGCCTGCCTATCGAACCATGATGAATGAGCTCTCGTGCGAAAGCTTCCCCAGACTAGAAGAGCAGCTTTGTTTCAAGACAGAGAATAATAAAAAAAAATTAAAGCCCCCCATACACGAAGACCTTAGAAGGTTGGTAATATTGGCATTTATGTCCTCAACACCATCCCTAGTTTTACTCCTGTTATAACTTCAGGTTTGGATCCAGCTCAACCCGAATTTGAAGGGGCTGACAAGTTGGTACGCTTAGATGACAATGACGCTGAGTTTGTAGACATAATACACACCAACGGAATCCCCTTCATACCACTCTTTGGTCTGGGAATGATGTCTGCGATAGGTAAGTGTCATTTGTTTATTTTATCATGGTTACTGAATAGTGGGAAGATATGAAAGGGTTGTGCCACATTCATACTTGTGGGAAACACGCACATTCTCAATTTATACTCGAAATATCTTCTACCGAAGAAAAAATCTATCTTGATAATTAATGTCTGTAACTGACTTTCATGTTGATTAATTTAGTGTGTTATAACTAGAGCCCAGATTTTTATGTAATATCAAAGTACAAAATATGTACATAAATATGTAACAATAATTGATAAAATATGTACCTAAATATGTAGTATCATAGAATATCTAATATTAATAATAATCCAGTATCCAAGCAATTTCAAGAATTCTGCTAGATATTTATTTTATTTGAACATATTGAACATAATTTTAAAGACATAAGTTATTCAAATTAAAATTTGTATCAAATTTATAAACTCAAAAAAGTACAGCAATGTGCACATATTTATGAAACCAATTTTGTCAACTATTAGTTATTATTTACATTGCAAATTATTGTAGAATATGTAAATATGTAAGAGAACTCCTCGTAACTATCAAAACAAATTGTAAAAAAAAGCATTTACAGAAAAAACAATTGGATGAAGATACATAGCTACTTTTGTACTTTCTGTACAAGCGAAGGGAACATATTGTGTAACTCACTACGTAGAAGAAAGTAGCTTTCTTGTCCACCCATGCCAAGGTTCTAGGTGCTTTGCCAACACCTAAAAGTGAAACGAAAATATGTAACCAGAAATGATTTTTTGGTCTTCAGCCTGTCTTTCGACTTGGCAGTCAATTTTAGGTGACCGTAAGCACTATGCATCTCCTTGATTAGAAAATATGACATCACATGAGCTACAAATTTTCTTCATCATGTTTCAGACATCGAAAATATAGGAAAAAGGATCAGGATAGGAAAAAAAATTGTCGAAATATGTTGTTTTGTGTAAAGTAAATTAGCAAATATGTAAAACATGTAATATCCTGGCAAATATGTAAAACATGTAATATCCTGGCAAATATGTAAAAATATGTAACATAAAACTTATGCAAAATGATGTCAGTTACATTATTCGTTGACGTTTTCGTTCTCTAGGTACGAGGACGTATCAAAAAGTTTTGAGACTAGTTCTGTAACACTCCAACAGATGGCAGTGCAAGGCTGCATGCAACAGGCACAGGGAGAACCAACCTTCATAAGTCAGTGTGCCAAGAGACATCGTCCTGTGTACATTGTGAGCTGTGCAGCTGGTGCTCTTCTGACGACATGCGTTACACGACTGCGATTTCATCATGGACAGCAAGTTAGAACAGAGAAAATGTGAAATTCTGTGTGAAACTGGGCAAATCCGCCACAGAGACACGCGCACTTCAAGAGTGAAAGAACATCACTGGAAGACGGCACGCTGACGGAGTTCTTGGCAGACTTGGATGCGGTGTTCCTTCTGCTCCTGGGTTTGCAGCCTTGGGACAAACTTGGCAGCAACACGGCGCATGTTCAAATCACACGTGATGTTCCGTATGACACACCGACAATGGCAGCAATGTTGTGGATTGTTCTCCGATGATCCTCATGCACAAGTTGCCGAATGGTTTTGACATTTTCGGGTGTTTTGCTCGTCCTGATCTCTCGTCGTCTTCCAGTGATGTTCTTACACTCTTGAAGCGTGCGTGCCACTCAACACACCTCACACGACTCATTAAAGCATCGCCGTACACTTGCCGAATCATGTCAAGCGTCTCTGTGTCGGATTTGCCCAGTTTCACACATAATTTCATGTTCGCTCGTTGTTCTAACTTGCTGTCCATGATTAAATCGCAGGCGTGGTAACGCACGTGGTCAGAAGAGCACCAGCTGCACAGCTCATGATGTACACAGGACGATGTCTCTTGGCACACTGACTTATGAAGGTTTGTGTTCTCTGTGCCTGTGCATGCAGCCTTGCGCTGCCATCTGTTGGCGTGTTACAGAACTAGTCTCAAAACTTTTTGATACATCCTCGTATATGTACCCAGAAAGGAATAGAATATGTAATTACATACAAATTCTAGCTCTAGTTATAACTCACACCACATGCCAACGTTTTCATACGAAGTAATATTCACTTTGACTTTTTTACATTTTAAAGAAACCAAAATTACACTTTTGCTATGTCAATTCATTCACCCAAAGTGCATTAGCCTTCATCTGATGCGTATCAACTTCTGTGTGTATCCACAGCTCAGATAACAAACCTGAAGGTAGCCAAGGTCTCGGGCAAGAACATTATTTACAGCCGCCATGTGTGTGTTTGGAGGGATGGTGTTATTCAACGCGTTTACTTTAACTTGGTCTGATCCTCGTAAGAAGACTTGGAAACATGAACTTGAGTGGACAGAATATAAAATTTCATGAATAGGTCTGGAACCAGCTTGTTTTGGTATTCACACAATCGAAATCAAGTAATGATATTGTCTGTACTCTTCTCTTGTCTTCGAAAAATGTGTTTCCATTGCAGGTCATGTGGACTTCTTCCTGAATGGCGGGAGAACTCAACCAGGCTGTATAATTCCCAAGGAGTTGCCGCCTGTGCATTCAGTAAAGGACTTCCTGCTTCTGCCAATAACAGGTAAGTGACGAGTTCATTTCCAACGAACAAAAAATGGTCCAAATCATCATTTATGACAACATGATTCAAGAAATCTCTCTGCAAGGAACAGTTGTGCTATAGTTTTGCTCTTCAATACTATAAAGTAGTACGTTTACTGAAGAACTGCAGCTGCTTCAGATGACTGTCTGCTGCATCAACAATTATTGAGTAAGAAGTTGCTAAGGAATGCATTGCTATGGAAATCATATGGAATGAACATTACTATTGAGGCAACAATTGGTTACCAGGAATATAATTTTTGTGTGATTGCTTTTCTTCAACAATTTGATATTATCATGGATATATTTAGGATTTCAGCTTCAAAGAGGAGCCAGTTCCACTTAATCATCAGTGATTTCAGGCATTCTGGTCTGTGCAAGCCTTTGTATGGGCTGTCAAAGATCTAGATGGGCCACATCTTGAAAGGAAAATGTATGATCATCACTATATATACAGGGTGTCTCAAAAGTACTAGCACAGGTGAAAGTACATGATAATAGAAGCAAAAAAGTCTCAGTAAACATGGGTCTGCAAACGAACAGTTTTCGAGAAAATCGCGAATATGTGATTACAAGCCGCCACTGACTTCATTGTTTCTAAACGTTGTCCTAGTTGGTAAAATGCTAATAATGTGTGGGTACAAGCCGTCATTGATTGCATTTTGTAAACACCGAGTGCTTTACTCCTGGCACGTTTCAAGGTTTGCTCCTTGTTTACGAAACAGAAGATTTCTGAGAGGTGGCTTTGTAATCAAACAGGATGGATACAATCAGTACACAGTCTAATCATACTGTGGGAGTCACTTTTCTTACTGTATTATTAGCATTTTAGCAACTAGGATGACGTTTACAAACAATGAAGTCAGTGGCAGCTTGTAATCACACATTTACGATTATCTTGAAAACGGTTCGTTTGCAGACCCATGTTTACTGCGACTTTTTGCTTCTATTATTGTGTACTTTCACCCTCTGTCAGTTTGCACTATTAGTACTTATGAGACACCCTGTATATTTTCATGTAATTTTTTGTTTTAGAAATTTGCCCATTACATTTTGACAAAATGGATCAACCTGATTTTGAATGAGCTCACCCCACTCCACCCGCAAAACTCCTTTGGCACTGCCACTGCGTGCCTTTTAGCTACTCTCACTACTTGATTCTGATTGGTCATCAAACTGATATGCTACCAACTTCTCCACTGAGTGCTAGAAACAATCAATTCTCAGTCTTATGACAAACATGGTAGTTGTTAGTTATTTTTACTCCTCATGGTACCATATAGCAACAAATTGGTTCACTAATTAGTGGATTACACTGTCCAACAATGATTTTGTTAAAAGTAAAATTTCAACGGTTCTTTATGTTTTGCCACCTGCTGATTCCGAAAATGAAGTCAGAAATTGTCAATCACCCACCATTTTTTTGTAACAATAAAAATATAATTCTGCATTATTATTGCAGCATGCAGTCCATAATTAGCTGATTGGTAGGCAATATTTAAAATATTTTTATTTCTTTGCTCCAACAATACACTAATAACTAGAGGCACATATTTTTGGTAAATAAAAAGGCAAAATTTCGGTACAAAAACTGGGTCAATTTCGGGTTCAAAAGCGGTAAATAAAATAAAATATCGGTGTTATAGCGGTGAAAAAATGGATGAAAAGTGGTATATAAAAAGACATATTGGTTTTAAAATTGTGAAAATAATCCTAAATTTGATTTAAAAACTACACTTATTCCACAGAATTAACATTTCACTTCTAATAGCACATTTATGTAGTTATCAGAGTATTAAGTTTATTTCTGTGTAAAGGAGTCCATTTTTGCTTCTCCAATATTAACAGCAGAATTAATCAATTTTCCGGGAATTGCATAACTCTCAGGATAATTCAGACCTCGGAATGTGTCGCGTCAGTGAATAAACCCTGAATTTCGTGTTTAAGAGTTAATTTCGCTTTTTGCAGTTCATTTCGCATTATTTCGTGACAAAATATGGTCACAAAATGCACCTCACACCTTTCAAAAACATGAAAAATTAACACTACAATGTGTTTTTTCAAATTTCGTTTTTTCGTCAAAAACGAAATATGCATGCCCCTACTAATAACTTTATGCCATTAATGTTTGCATGAATGATAACAATTAAACTTGGTAAACAATCCGACTGAAAAATTTGACAATGATTAACTTTTCAACGCAATGCTGTGATTTAACTGTTATGTCTACTTCTCATTTCAATAACAAGTTGTCTGCAGGAAAGAAGCTCTCCTGAGTGTTCTTCAGTTCCAGTGAGTGTTTCGAAGCAAAGACAGAATTATGTCAAGAAGTTGCGTAAACGACAGGAACAATTTTTATTGTATCTGTGGTGAGTTGACCTTAAAAGCAAATAGGAGAACATTTACTCCTTGTGTAAGAAAAGCTTATGAGTGTTACTTTGACAATAAAATAGACGAAAACAAGAAATTGGCCCCTGATATCTGTTGTGCGAACTGTGTAACGCTTTTGAGTGGTTGGCTGAAATGATCTCGTCATATGCCTTTTGGAATTCCTATGATATGACGGGAACCTAAGGTTCATATAACAGACTGCTATTTTTGCTTCACAAATATATCTGGGATAAATTCGAAATCAAGGCAAACAGTGAAATATCCATCACTAGAATCATCAACTTGACCGATGCCTCATAGACCTGGAGTTACTATACATGCTCTACCAGATCACATAAGTATAACGGAAGAAAGTGAAAGTGTTCCTAACAAATGTAGCGATTTGCATAATGATCCTGATTTTGTGGGGAGTATTTCAACAGCTGAATCTCACTTAATAACTGAGAAGGATCTTAACGATTTAGTTTGAGATCTAGAGTTAAGTAATGGTAAAGCAGAACTGCTTGCATCTCGATTAAAAGGATGGCATTTGTTGGAGAGTGACACTAGTTACTTTTTTTCTGGCAACGCCAAAAAGACTTTGTAGATATGTATGCTGAAGATAAGGACCTTGTTTTCTGTTGTAACATCGATGGTCTATTAGAGTCACTAGGCATTGTCCATAAAAGTGAAGAATGGCGTTTGTTTTTAGACTCTTCGAAAACAAGTTTGAAAGAAGTGCTACTGTACAATTGAAATAAATATCCAAGCATTCCCGTAGCATATTCCTGGGGCATGAAGGAAAGTTATGAAAACATGAAACTGTTATTAACAAATATCTAGTACTATAAATACTCTTGGCAGATATGTGGAGTTTTTAAAGTTATTGCTATCTTCTTAGGATTGCAACTAGGTTACACCAAATTTTGCTGTTTCCTGTGTAAATGGGACAGCAGAGATAGAAAAAATCATTATGTTACAAAGAACTGGCCGAAGAGAGAGTCACTCATCGCAGGACAGGAGAATTTTGTTCATCCACCAATTGTAAGTTCAGACAAAATCTTACTGCCTTCTCTCCACATAAAGCATGATCTGATGAAGAATTTTGTAAAAGGAATGGACCGCGAGGGTAGTGGTTTTATGTTCTTCAAAGAGAGGTTTTCGCGAATTACTGAGGCGAAACTAAAAGAGGGAATATTTGTTGGCTCTCAAATCAGGAAACTAATGAAAGATAATGATTTTGAAAAGAACCTAAATGAGCTGGAATTGGCTGCTTGGCAATCTTTCAAGGAAGTTCGCATAAATTTGGTCAGAAACAACAAGTCAGAAAATTACCGAAAACTTGTCAGTAATTTGATTCAGAACTATCATGCTCTGGGGTGTAATATGTCTCTGAAGATACACTTTTTAGACTCCCACCTCGTTTCTTCCCGCAATACCTTGGGACAATGAGCGACGAACATGGAGAACGTAGGAAATTGGTGAAATGGAAAGGGTCTACCAGGGAAAATGGACTCCAAATATGTTGGAAGATTATTGCTGGACACTAAAAAGAGATGTTCCTCAGTAAAAGTACAGCCAAAAATCAAGTTCGAAGACATTCTAGATATGCCATTGTAAATAATATTGCATCGTATCACTATAAGGCTATATAAGATTTGTATGTACCTGATATTTTGTATGTACCCTGTTACTCAAATTTCATGGGTGATGGATAAATTCTGTAATTAGATTTGAAATCAGCACATCAAATTCAATTAGAATCACCCCCAACTTCTCTTTTAACAGACAAAAACTTCAATTTTGTTGGACAGTGTTATTAAAGTTGTAATCGAACTTGAGCCTGTTCCAGCAATGACAGCATGTCTCAAATCGAAGAAGCACACTAATATTCTGTGCTGATACACAATGGTGAGTCAAAAATTTGCCTCTACAAAGCGAAAGCTGAAACATGGCTGCCAAGTTTAGGGCTACAACAAGTTGAAACATTCACTTGTTGTACCTTCCACCTCTCCCCTCCAACTCCACCTATGCAGCAGATTCAGATTATAATGGTAGATGGATTCAGCAGGTGGAACAGTGGTTTCAATGGAAGTAGCTGTAGATTCAGGCACAGCCTAAGCAAATCATAACACAAAAGCAACTGATTTGGTACATGCAAACAATTCACACATCTGGAGGTCCAGTTGACCCGTAACTGGTATGACCTTGCAGTTTTAGTCCCTTCAATAGCAAACTGAGCTGCATGTGCACTGGATATTATGTACAACATAAACGTTTTAGCAATATCTCTTCAGCCACACTTAACAATCGTGAAATTAATAAATTTTGATTAGCAAGGAATAGTCATGCTTGGATCCATATTCCATTGTAATAACCTATTCATAGAAACCTTATTGCAATGCCAACAATGTTAAATACTATTGGCACTCATTGTCATAGCTATTAGTTTAATTTTCCTCATTACCTGATGCAAACTTCTGAATCTTCATGTAGGTACATTACATTTATAATAACCAGTTCAAAAATATTCATCACCATAAAAATCTGCTCATGACATGGAGAATCTGATTGTATATTCATTCTGTTCTTTCAGTACTCTCTGGTGCATTGTCCTGCAGCCATACCAGAGCTCCAACTTATTTCAATGAGGCGCTTCGTGGTGACTGCATCCTTTGGGCCCGCATCAATGAAATACCAATTGTTGGATCGTTGACGTAAGTGAACTCTGTAGTTTATTAATTAATTTAAGACACCAGTTTGATTGCTGTCCACATCATACAAACTAAAGGAACGTGGCAAAACTAGTTCTTCACATCATGATTGAATGAAGGATTCTGATTCTTGGATTTTGATAAAAAGTATAATTTACTGTTATTACAATTTGATTCAAGTTTTGTACCCTCATTCTGATTCAGATCAATCCTCTCTCCTCTAATTGGCAGATTCACTTCTATTTTCTTCCCCTTCTTTCTGGCTGCTTCATTTTTCTTGCCTATATTCCAATTCCCTTCAATTATATATGTAATCATTTTCCCAGTTTGTTTTCCATCCTCGGAATAAATACATTAAATAGTATTAATTAATTTAACTACTTACATAAGTGTGTATGGAGTCTTATTAGGACAACGTTTCGGAGGTCAAACTGACTCCTTCATCAGGTTCGTGGATGTTTCTAGGCACAAAGCATAGTGCCGCGTAAAAGAAGTGTTGAATGAGGATTCAGTTAAGGGTTAAGGTTAAGGCTCCATACTCACTTACGTAAGTAGTTAAATTAATTAATACTATTTAACGTATTTATTTCCGTTGATAATGAGTAATACGCACAAATCTACAATACGTTATTTTTTCATCCTCATTCTGAATTACTTCATTTTTTACTCTAATTTTGATTCACATAATTTAATTCGCCCATATTCTGTTAGCTTGCCTTCTATTTCAATTTACTTCAATTCTCTTTTCTCTTACTTGATTTTAATCTTCCTTTACTAAATTATTCTCATCCACATTACAATTCACTTCAATTCCTCCATCCAATTCACTTCAATTCTTCAGATATTCCACAATTCACTTCAATTCTATCTCATCTACATTATAATTAACTTCAATTCTTATCATCTACATTACAATTCACTTCAATTCTTATCATCTACATTACAATTCACTTCAATTCTTATCATCTATATTACAATTCACTTCAATTCTTATCATCTATATTACAATTCACTTCAATTCTTATCATCTACATTACAATTCACTTCAATTGTTATCATCTACATTACAATTCACTTCAATTCTTATCATCTACATTACAATTCACTTCAATTCTTATCATCTACATTACAATTCACTTCAATTCTTATCATCTACATTACAATTTACTTCAATTCTTATCATCTACATTACAATTCACTTCAATTCTTATCATCTACATTACAATTCACTTCATTTCCTCCCATTCATACTACAGTTCACTTCAATTTTTCTGACAATCCACAATTCAATTCTTATAATTCACATGACAATTCACTTCGATTTTTCACAACCACACAGCAAATCACTTCCATTCTTCATATACATACTACCACTTCAATTACTCATCATTGCGAGTAATTACAGTTGAATTACAATCACAATCCTCAATATGCAGAAGGTTTGAACAAGCTTGCACATTTGTTTCTATAACTCGGCAATATAATATGAATAGTTAAACTGATAATACACTTCAGGTTGTAAACTAAACAATTGATAGCACTTCCATGTAACAGCTTATTTTTACAATAACTCAGAAAACAAGACAAACAATTATCATTAAAAACGTCAGTGCTTTGTTTTTCTACAGTGCAAAATAATATAAAATATCTAATCCTTTTTTCAGTCAATTGTTCCGTTCAAACCAGTGCTCCTTAGAAAAATGTCAAGTCATGGGTCTAGAAACACCAGAATTGCCAGCAAGAGGAAAGTTTCACCTCAAGACGAATGGGAAGGAACCTTATTGCAGTAAGTATAATGGTCTGAAAACATATAGCTTGTGTTTTACACATGTACCGTATTTCATCACATTATCGCCACACCCTGTTTCTTTAGTCCGAAAATTGGATTATAAAATTTCATCATGTAATCGTCACATCGGCATGTTAGATAACGAAACCAATGATAACAGCGAAAATTCTTCGGACACACAAGATTAATTTTTTATAGTCTATACTTTGCAACACTAGTAAATTCTGTAAGTGTAATATTTCAACTATAATGCACAAATCAGTAAGAACTAAAGTGTTAACTTCTTTCCAGACCAGAAAAATGTTTGCAAAATTATCAATTATTAAAAAAAATAATAAATAAAAAGCTTCACATAATGGCTGCACCCCACTTTTTTGCAAGAATAAAGTGCATAAAATCTGTGACGATTATTCGGTGACGATCTATGACGGTATTATTTTGCAATTGTCTTGTTTATTTTATTTTCTCTCTTTCTATCTTTCAGAAGAGGACCCTCAAACTGATGAAATAATGGGGAAGGCATTGGAAAGGTTTTGGGGTTAACCATCGATCGAAACACCCTCAATATGGCAGCAAGTTATAAATGCATCCAAATGCATTATGTGCACAAAGTTAATGTTCACTAGTTTATTTTCATATCCACCATAGTTGCAAATTTCTTTATTTGCATTCAACTATGTAAAATGAAAGAAATTATAATCTAATAAATACTTTTATAAAATAGTGGTATTATAGTTCCAGCTTTCTTTACATTCCATCACTAAGCAATGCATTCTTTCTGACAAATATATTACTGCAAATTTATGATTCATTTTAAAAATATTAATTCAATTATCAAAACAATAATTTTAAAAATAGTCTAATTGTTGCACCTTGCATGCTAACAGAAATAACATTCTCGTTAATTCATAATAAAGGAATATAACAAATAAATTTGTATCTTGAACATAAAATACATTATGTTTCTATGAACATATGTAAATTAACACAATTCTGTGCACATTTGTGGCAAAGAGATAAAGGTGTTCATTCTTTTCCACATGACCATGTAAATTGAAATAATATTTAGACTCAAAATTTACAAGTTCGTTATTTGTTCATAATTATTACTATTTCTGTTAGTGCTGTAGGGCTCACTTCACCTTTCCTGGATACATGTGTCACTGTCGAGACATTTTTCTTTTATACAATCTTAGTGATTTCTTCATTATTGCATCTGTATCATATTCAGGCACTGCAAAATGAATTGAGATGTATGATACTAATTCAAAAATTTTATTTTCATATGTAAATATATTAATAGAATTTTCAAAAGTATACCCAAGTTATTTAACGTCTTTTTTCTTACAATCAGTACTTATTAAATTAATTTTTTACAAAATTAAATAAACTTTATGTTTAATTAATGTTGGATCATTCCATACCATTTCGACCAATTTTGTTTTAATTTGTCGCCTCATCATTTTTTTAAATATTGATATTTTAATCACTTATCTCTACATCTTTCAAGTGTTCAAAACCGACATTGATTTTTTTTTCGGGCTTCCGTTTGGATCTGGCAGCCATTTTCAATCAGCTGTGCGAGATGATTTTAGCATTTTCAAACCTTAACGAAAATCACTGTAACTTATATTCTATAATATAATTCAAAATGTAATGACTCAAAAAACATTTTCTTCAAAACTTAATGCTCTTTCTTTTTGAATATTACCATTTTTGCTTCCAGATTAGTAGTTTCCATGCTATACTACAATATGTCCGATAGATTCTCTTATTCTAATTTCTCATCTTTGGGGCACAACATAACCATGAAGGGGACAAAACACCTTAACCAAATTTCTTATGTTTACTATACAGTGCCGGGTAAGTCCAAAAATTGTGAAACATACGAGTTGCCAACCCCCTTTTTTTCTATAAGCTCCTAAAAATTGAAATTTTGAAAAAGTCAAAAGTTTGACGGTCTGTATCCCCAAATGGGAGGCAGAGCAAAAGTCTAAAATTTGCACTATAGTTAGAACTTTTCAGGCTCAACAACATATTAGAATTTGGTCAAGGTGTTTTTTCGAATAAGAAAAATATTTACGATTAAATTTACTCAAAAATGACCCCATCACAATACTAAATAAAGCGCTTGTGGAACTCTGAAATAAAGAAATTGCAAGACAAAAGAAAACTATAAAAAAGAAACGAGGTAACATCAAAACAGTAAGGTGAGAATCAGCTTGTCAAACCATATAGTAATGTTGATATTAGTGTGTGTGTGTGCCAAAAGCAATTGTAACACTAAAGTCAGGGGATGAAGAGAGAGAGCATGAGTGAGTGGGCAAATGAGAATGGGTGCATGTGTTATTTCAGCACTAACCTATACATGCAACTGTATGCAATATTTCTCCCCTGAAGTGATTCACTTCACATTTCTGGAATAAAAGAAAAGCCTATTCCAAGATTTTTCCTACACTTATGGGGAAGAAAACTTCAACCATTTGAAATTCCCAACTGTTTGAGATCCCAGAAATGATTTCCTAAAATTGGGATAGAATTTCTCTCCCTTATCCCGGTACTGGAATTCCAGGATCCCACATGTCCTTAGTGAAATATATTACGGCATTTACTCCTTGAAAATTACAGGGCAAAATCTAAGTAGTTTCCACTTCCAATGCGAGATGTACTTATCAAGTTATATTATTATTACGTGAGATGGTTTATAGTCCATGGAATAGAGTACTGCATTGTACTACTTTTGCAAACTATTTAATGCTCAGCATGGTGCAGTCAGCAATTAATATAACAATTATGCTCCATTTGAAAGCACGTAATTGAGAATGGTAAAAGTAAAGGTACCCCTGTGCATGTGCACACATGCCATGAAGGCATATGGGGTGATGTGGAGGTAGAACTCCACATATTCTTGATCTTGGTCATAGTTGGGATGATGTGATCAGCATCACACCCAGCCACCTTTATCACCCCAGGGTTGCACCCAGGTACCCATAGATATGAGGCTGGGTGGGCCTCAGAGCCACGCAGAAACAGAGAAATGACTAGAAAATTTAATGATCCAGATCACCTGATCCGGGATTCGAACCCAGGTCTTCTGTGTGGTAGCCGGATGATCTACCAACTAAGCTACTGTGATTCCAAGTTGAATATTGTGTTATAAAAGAGGTGCACAATGAAACCCAATTTTCCATGCAGGGCCTCACGATGGTATAGTGGTCCTCACCTTGTAATCAAGGGGTCCCAGGTGTGATACCTCATGAAGGCATAGTGGTTTTGATCCGACTTCAAAATCCAGTCCCAATTAGCCTTTCTGTGCATAAAGTGCCGTTAAAGACAAAACAAATGCAAGCACAAAAATTTTTCATGCATTGTACTCTATTTTCATTGCTGCTAATTTGTTAAAGAGACAAACCCCTTTTTGTTTCCTCCAAAGGTTTCAAGTGATAGTGGCAACAGTGCACACCAAGAAAATTACAGAATTTGTTACACCAGTAACAGATAAATAAAATAGCTGCATATGCAAATCCAAATTAATGATAATGGTGAATATTATCAGCCCACACCGAAGAGTAATTAATGCCATAGATGTTACCATTTTGTTTTGTAATATGTGTATTGTGGTGTACCATGTGCATTATTAACATGAAAAATGGTAACACCATTAATGGTACCAAGCGAAATGGTTTGCAGTGCCAGTACATATCACATACTCAAAACCACAGCATATAACATAATATATTTGAATTTGAAATTAAAATTTTGGGTGGGTCAGCACCAAGGCTATTTTGCACCCGTCACACTATGCGGGGTCCAGCCCCTTATCATAACAAAAATAAAATTGTGTCTCAAAACTAAAATATCCTTACCTTGGTTAAAAGCTGAGGCTGTAAAGAGGCACTCAGCACATATAGCGACAAAACACAGGACAACACACAGAATTATACTGGCCATGCCAGTCGCCAGAGCCTCGTTCGTCAAATGCAGTCTAGGGTGTACTACGTGGAAGTGAGGTTGACTCTTGGGGACCTTAGCAGAAGGTCGCCCCCTTACACCCCTATTACATAACATAATAGTAATCAGTGGCAGCTCTTCACCACATGTTAATGTACAAAATGTTTTTATTAAATTATCCTTATCGTGTTTATTAGTATTAAAACAAACGTACTTGTGCATTATAGTCTGTTACGCAGTGCGTGCCCTCAACAACAGTGCTTTCGCAGAAGAAAAATATGAATCCTGTTTATGACTTAGTGTGCGTTTTCTTAGAAATCATATTTTCTCATTGGAAAAATGAAGATAGGAAGGATATTTTACATCCTACCAAATCACTAACAAGACTAGTTGACTTGTGTTTGGTTGCCTTGCAAATGACTGTTGTCTTTGAATAATTTTGACATGCTGGTTCCAAAAATGAAATCCACTTTTACCCATCACGTCTAGCTTTTTCCAAAAACAGCAATATATTAACTGCCTTAATTTCACAATAAAATGTGTAGTTTTATTATTTCCCCAATAGATGGCTGTTTAGATGGGGGTAAAAATATTGATTTTCTACAATACAAATCTCCAATTTTGAACTAAAAGTGAACACTGAATTGTAAACATTTAATCCACATTCCATGTAACACATTGGCACAAAAATGGTTTTAACTTTGGTTATGTAAGTTTTATTTACGAAATCACTCATAGTAATTTTTCTTTAAAAAATGTCCAAAAGTCACTGTTATAATATGGGAGGTTGATTGAACTTGCTGACTTGGGGAAAAATGGATGTCATTTCCATGATTAGCTTTCAAAATACTTCCACAATCACCTATTGGTTTGGAACAAAAGGAACTACCCTTGTATAAATTATACAAATTAATTTTGTTGCATTCTGTAACAAATGTTATGGCGAATATGAGAATTTTGGTTGTGAAAAATCCTGACGTGATGGGAAAAAATTGATGTCATTTCCATGATCAGCATTCAAAATACTTTGAGAATCACCTATTGGTTTGGAAACAACCATTTTTTTTTTTTTCAAAATGTCAATCAGTGCTAGCAAAGTAGTCAAGAAATCTGGTAAGTGCTACCATGTGAATTTTAAACATGTACGGAAATAAGCTTTTCATGCCTCAAACGGATAAAAAAATATCTCAGGAACGGAATTTCACAAGAGAGAGACTTTCTTCGTTATGGAATATTACAATTCAGAAAGAAGTGTTACTTCTTATAAGGAGCAGAACACAAGGACATCACCGACAGGTTTACAGCCTTAAAGGATCAATTTGATGTACGTACAAGAAATTATGCATTCCATTGTTAAAATAACTTTGTGAAACTATTGATTTAATTTTCTCTATTATGCCATTTTTCCCTTTTCACTACAGAGCCACCAGTCGCCACTGATATGATATAAAAAAAATGACAATCACAGAGAATGAAAGCACAACTGGTCCATACAACAGGGGCAAAGAAAGTATGAGAAGTGAATTTCAACAGGAATGGTTTAAACCAGTAATTTCCACTAAGGAAAGACACTAAAAGTATCGAGCATAAAAACATGAACATATGACCTTAAAATGAGTGGCAAAGCAATAGAAGTGCTTGTAAAATAATCTTGGGGAGGATGGGGGGGATTTACCCCCAGCAACAATCTTGACCTCAAAAATTCCCCCACCACAATTTTTCGGGGGGTAGAATTTTTGTTACAGCAAACAATTACTTTTAATTTCAAATATACTGTACAAAGAATAATATCGAATACATACACAAATCAGTGTATGTGAGTGTTCAATGCTTTCTCTCTCTCAAGAGATCATGAACAAATCGACATCAATACGCACAATAAAAGTAAAACAAGAATGCAAAACAATAATAACTATGAAATCTATTTGATTTATATTAACATTAAGCAAAAACTTAAAACTATTTTATAATTTATTGACATATTTAACCAGTTAGTAAAGAAAGTAGCTTGCTACATTATACCGTGCGTCCATTTTGATCTTCAGCCGAAAGATCGGGAGAAGCGTGGCACGCGGCGCTGATGTAGATTCCGACATTTGCAGCCTGTAATGCCCGCTTATTTTTATGGACGTATGCAGACATTTATATAAATATTGCAAAACGAGCGTTATAAGAGTACGGTTTTAATTTTAGTAGCTTAGTGGCTGTATGTGCTGATGATTTTGACATGCCCATCTCCTGTGAAACACAGCGTAGAGGTTTGTTTGGAGAACATTCTAACGCTGCACCAATTTCATCGAGTTTTGCTTCGGTTAGAATCTGTCGTTTTTACATAGATGTTTTAAAATTTAACGATCCAGTTTCTCATAATTTAAGGACAAGATGTCTAACCGTATCTCTATGTGGACGTGAAACGAGTGGGAATTTCTGTACAAATTGCCTACACACGTCTCGACATGAGTCCATTTTCACGTAAGTGTCATACATAAAAGTTCTTTGCTCTAACGTGAACCTTGCAGATGGCATTCCAATCGTCTCACTGACACAACACACATACACAATGCAATAACACAAAAAAGTAACGGCAAGTAACCAAGAATAACACTCTTGTGCACAGTATGAAATTAACACGCTCTTGGTTTACATCTGCTCGCCACTATATTCACAGCTCTGTCTTCATCTAGTCGCGAAGGAAGAAAAAACTCGAGCTCGGAGATTTCGGATTGCAAGGAAGCTCATGTAAACCATTGACTTTTAACAGTTTCGTCTACAGCGTAATCTTGATACAGTGTTGCACATTCGAAACCTCCAAACGATCCCCATCGACACAAAACTCTTTAAAGGATATAAACTTAAGCAGGACGTTACTGGTCAAAACTATGATTAAAATGTTTTATTATCTGTGGCTCTTAACATCCTTTCTAAAGCGTATTTATTTGTGTGTATATAAGGGCAGAACTTGGATGAATTACAGAATAACTTTTGCGTGTTATAACACAGGTTAGTGCTCGTTTAGCAATATTTATATGAATGTCTGCATATGTCCATAAAAATAAGCGGGCATTACAGGCTGCAAATGTCGGCATCTCCGTCAGCGCCGCCCGCCACGCTTCTCCCGATCTCTCGGCTGAAGATCGAAATGAACGCATGGTAATATCTGATATACATAAAAGTAACAAATTTATTTATTTGTGTGTAATTAAAAATAATACTATTTTTAATTACTAATTTAGTAATTTATTTTTACTTTTAATAACATTATAAATATGTATATCGTATAATTTATATGTATGTTTGTGGGGAGGTGGGTTTGTAGATTAAGATCTTTCTCCCCCCCCCCCCACAAGTCTTAAATGATTTCGCACCCTGTGTAAAATGATAGCTACATAGCGAAGTTATAGAAAATCATTATTGTATATCATATCAAATACAACTCCAAAGGTATACTAAGAATGCTAATGAAGCACTGAGTGGACAAATATTGAATACTTACCGCAAAATGGCGATGATGGATTCGTTACAACATAAAAGACTCCTCTGGCTGGAAATTCAGGTGTTCTCATACCAAGAATATTGCAAGTGTCCAACTGACATGGCTCCAATTTATCTCTTGAATGAATGCTACAAAAAAAGAATGCCAGAAAAAATTAAATTGTGCTCTCTAATAATCATACATTAATATATATATTTCAAACTCTCTCACTCTTTCGTTCTATCTATCCATAAGTACGCACAGCGGTGAACATACTCCATATACTCAGGTGTAGCATGTGCTACACTGTCTAGGGGATGGATGGTCAGGTGGTGGGTCAAGAATCCACTACACTCAACATTCAAGTGTTTGTTTCCATAAATAGTAGCAAATAATATATAAAATTGTTATGTGCATTTGAAAATTATGCATTGGGAGGGTGCGGTGGCATGCCCAAGGGTGAGGGCCATAACCATACCCTAACTTTTGGGCCAGTATTTCTAAAAAAAAAATGAACGTCAAAGGCATGTGTGTGTGTGTATGACTGGTAGTATAGTAAGTTTCACAGCTGTGCATACTTCAAGAGCATTAATCATTTATCAGTTCCTTGGAATTCTGTTTACTTAATTCTACATGGGTGTGTTTCAGCCATGTAAACAGAATTCATCACTAGCTATAGAGCCTTGGCTCATCAGCAAGATGGCGGCATCAAGAAGACACTACAACAACAAACAAACAAATCCAGAACCCAGACAACCAAGAGGAGAAGATAGCCATCATCCCATGCACTGGAAACCTCTGCAGTCATCAGCTGCACTCTTTGAAAGCACAATACTAAGACTATCCACAAACCGCCACCGAAAGTCAGAAGACAGAAGATGTAGGACAGAAGACACTCAGAGTTTACCATATTATCTGTACCTGTGGTAAAGCCTACATTGGACAAATGAGGAAAACAATATTGCAAAGGACACACCAGCTACATCAAGAATTTTCATCCTGAAAAATGAGGGTTAGCAGAACATTCCATCCAGGATGGCCATAAAATTGCCTTCACAACCACAGAGATCATCAAGAAGTCATGTAATTACTGGGACCGAATTATCAAAGAAGCAATAGCCATACACGAGGAAAAGGAAAACCTCAACAGAGGAAGGGACTTGAACTGGACCCAGTCTGGTTAGCAAAAATAAGCTGCGAGCACCGTTGTTGGAGAGACCACACCTGATTGGCCCACCACCTACACCGAACCCCTCCCAAACCAAATAAAACCTTACCCCGACACATCTCTGCACTTCAATCCCTGAAGATAAGAGTGGCGTTAGCTCTCGAAAGCTTGGAAGCCTATCCGGAAATCATCTTCATCATTCGCTGCCAGGAAAGCTTCAAGAATTATTCCAGCCTTGGCTCATGCTTGTGTCAATTGCTGATTCTGAGATAATCACACCACTGGATCTATATGATTCTGAAAGTGCGCACCAGAGCATTGTCTCATATTGCAGTAATACCAACTTTCAATTTATTGTTGGATAGTGAGAGAGCAGAGCTTCAAACAAAATCAAAGTTTGCCATCCAGGACTCAGCTCCCAACCCATCTGATGTTTAAACATTCCTCCAGATACAAGACATTATGCACGAGAATCGGTCGACAGTTCGGGTAAGCTGCGCCAGGTGGCAGTGGGGACCTTAACCTTCAAAACAAGACCTTGTTCAGTTGCCTGCGAGCAGTGGTTGAGGTGTAATCGCTCGTGTTGTGTACGCGGAAAAAACGTCGCGTCGAGAATTTGAAGTTGGTGGATTTGGTGAAAATGGAGCGCACTTTGGATCGGCGCTACGCTGTGAAATTTTGTGTTAAATTGAAAAGAAATCTTTACGGAAAATTTAACCATGCTACGGGAGGCTTACGGCGAGGAAGTGATGTCCCGCACGCAAGTTTACACATGGCACACAGCGTTCAAGGAACACCCCTGCGTCCCCTTGTCAAAAAATGTCAAAATCAAAGGTGAAGACAATGCTCCTTGTCTTTTTCGACACGAAGGGGGTCGAGTTTGTACCTGCTGGGACCACCGTGAATGCAGCTTACTACAAAATAGTGCTTCAGCATCTCCGACAGAGGGTCCAGTTCATCCGGTCTGACATCGCCGACAGGTGGGTGCTTCACCACGACAATGCGCCGGCTCACACAGCGCTGTTGGTAGGTGAGTTTTTGGCCAACCTACGCGTGGCAACGCTGCCTCATCCCCCTTACAGCCCGGACTTGGCACCGGCTCAAGGGGAAGCTTTTTGAGTCAATTGAAGAGGTTCAAGCTGCCACGACCGCAGCATTAAAGAGGGTGTCAGGCAAGGACTTCCAGGACTGCTGCGAACAGTGGAAAAGTCGCTATACTAGCTGTATTGAGGCTGAAGGTGCCTACATTGAAGAATATTGACAGCAGTTGTAATTGTCATCAATAAATTGTTTGCAAATAAATAAGTTCGGATACTTTCAGAATGGACCCTGTATTCTTATTACATTGATGCAGAATTAACAAGATAGAAATGTGAAAGTTGTACCTAAAATGTCCGATAACTTTTGATACACCTTTATTACTTCTTGTGGGTTTTGTGGCAGCACATTTTTATATTGTTGTTTTATATATGGGCTGTCAATCCTTTAACAGGACCAAGTGTGATCCTGTAGGAGTGGTGTATTTAAGAGGCAGGGGGGGAGGGGATCGGGCTTGTTCCCTTCCCAAAATGCCTTTGAACATTAAAAAAAATATTATAGTTAATATTGCATCTTGACTTAGAAAGCATTGTTTTGTGAAGCACTACATTTGTACAGGATTATAACTTTTCTAAGCTGTAAATATGAGGCGTATTCGTAAAGAAAGTACTGTTTGCAAATATTACCGCTGTAGCGATGCAGTCGCGACTGTGTGCGTTCTTGCTGACGTCCTTCATCCATTAGTTAGCCACAGGCACGCGTGGGAGCAGATCATGCTTTTTCTTCGTCGTTTTCTGAAGGTTTGAAATGTTCAAGAAAATCAATCGGCCCGCCGACTGTGAAATCCGGTCTTTGATTTGTTTTCTTAATGCAAGAATGGTTGAATTCTTGCCTAGAGGACAGACCACCAACAAAGATGCCTGCTGTGACACATTAATCCGGCTGCATCGTGCAATTCAAAACAAAAGACGCGGAATGCTTAGTGAAGGCATTGTGTTGCTTCACGACAATGCTCGTCCGCATACGGTTCAACAAACTCAAAATGTCATCACGTCACTCGGCTGGGAACAATTTGTTCATCCGCCAACAGCCCTGACTTGGCACCAAGTGACTACCATTTCTTTCTTCATCTGAAGAAGGAGTTTCTTGCTCGTCAGCGTTTCGACGAGGATGACGACGTCGAAGCAGCAGTGCAGGATGGCTTTCGTCACAGGCGGGAACATTCGATGATGATGGGATACAAAAACTAGTTCCACGCTACGAAAAGTGCTTGAAGAATGGTGGAAACTACGTAGAAAAGTAGTTTAGGGTACGAAAATATTTTACTTCATTTATTACATCCTTTCGGTACTTACTTTCTGAATACGCCTCATACAATGCAAATGTGACATGTATAGACTGGTTGATTTGATTTGATTGATTGATTGATTTGGTTTATTTTACTTTGCATTTCTGCCACTTTTGGCTAATTGCGAAGATGAAGATGAGGGATGATATGATGAAGAAACACTGACAAAAAACACTCATGCCCAGGCTGGGATTCAAACCCGGGACCCCTAGCATTGTAGCACACTCTGCTAACCACTCTGCCGGCATGTGTGAATAGACTGGAGAAATATACTACACAGCATAACCAAAGAAGTGTAGATACCCCACTGCTTAGAGGTTTCCATATATTTTATTCCATGTGTATTGCCAAGAATTTTCTCCATATTCTTCAACAGTTACCGTGAGTGTAACTGATCAGTGTTCGGAAAGTTATGCTTTAAGGTAACTAGTTACAAGTACTTGCTTAAAAAAGTAACAGAGTTGCAGTTACTTATTTTAAAAAGTAACTCAGTTACACTTACTTTCCACTGGAAATTTTCTTGCAAACAAATTACACAAATCGATTACTAAATGTAATAAAAAAGAAAAAATCTATCGGATGATGCTTACACAAGGAGGACAATTATGAGGTCACAGATTAACTAACTACAGGAACTAGACATACTTCACAGCACACAACTGACAATGGTAAACTGACCGGCAATAGGGAAGAATCCTCCTCGTAATCTCATCTTCCTGCTTCTGGGAAATCCACACCTCTTCCGAGGTATGCATATCGCTTTAGAATTAAGGACTACCTACCAAACGAAAGAGGAAACATGCGATAAACCTGTCACTCTGAAATGCCTGGAAACCAGAGCCACTGACTGGCCAAGGTCAGGAGACAAATTTTTCCAGCAACTTTCTCTTTTCGTCTTCTATTGTTGGCATGGATTAATGTAACAAAGGATGAACATTTGTATCGAAGAAGAAACTAGTAGTTTATCCACTGTGGTTTATCGATGCTTCTGGTTCACTTTAAGTTCTCTAAACCACCAATAATTTACGACACTTATATAGCAAATTAAGTGTCATGAAGTAACTGTAGAAACATTACTTCTATTGGAAAAAGTAACTCTGTTACAGTTACCGCTACTTTGTTTTAAAAGTAACTAGTACAGTTACATTTCTTAAAAATTAACTGTTACTTGTAACTGAGTTACTTGTAAATAGTTACTTCCAAACACTGTGACTGATTTGGTCACTCGCTGTTGATCTTTGTGCATTGAACAAAAAATCAAGTACCTTATAATCGAACATTTTTTTTTCAAAATTAAATTACAACAACTTACAATGAAAATTTCTTGGTAAATACAGTCCCATTGATTTTCCTATGGCCCCAAAAATTGCAATATTCCTGCAGAGCTTCTGTGAAGTAGCTTATAGAACGCTCGTGGCTACAGCCCACCATACTTGACACACCTGTAAAGATATTAAAGTTACCTGCAGTTAGATGCATATTCTCAGTAAAACAAATAACGGATTAATGAACAACATACCAATCTAGAGACTAGGTTCTTCTTAGTTTTGTATAACCACTTTCTCTAGATGCAAAATAGCATATGGTAGCTTTATTTTATTATTCATGTAATGTTTTGTGTGTAGACTGACTAGTTGAGCAGTTGAGCAGTTGAGCAGTTTTATTTCCATCCACTTGATCATATGAGTACAAATAGCACTATGATATGAGATAGGTCAATTACATGTATAATTTTGAGTACAAAGGAATTAACACATACTTAAGCATATTAAAAAGTATAAAGAGTATAAAATAAAATTACATGTATGATTTTGAGTACAAAGGAATTAACACATACTTATGCATATTAAAAAGTATAAGAGAGTATGGAATAACATAGAAAATAGAAGAAAAATCAAAGGTTATGACTATTAGTGAACATAAAAATACAAGAAAAGTCAAAGGTTATGTCTATTAATGAAAAATATGATCTAAGTACTCCTCTGTGCTATAAAACAAATACTTCATAAGCAAGCTTTTTACTGTTATTTTAAATTTGGTTGGATTATGATTCTTGAATTCCTCTGGCAGCTTGTTATAGAGTTTTACACCTTGAAATCCTAGACCACTATGTGTTTTGGATGTGCGGACAGTAGAAAGGTGGAGGGAGTTATGCATACGAGTGCTGTACTTGTGTATGTCCAGATTTTTTGAGAAGATTTTAGAATTTGTATGAATAAAGTACAACGCTTCTAATATGTACAAACATGGAAGACGTAATATTTGAAATTCATTGAAAATTTGTTTTGTTGGGTTTGAGTCATGTAAAGTTGTGTGTTTATCTTGGCTTGAGAAAGTTCTGGGAAACCAGGACGAAACATCGCATGAAAAATAAAATAAAAACCACTTACAATTACCGTACATTATTTTGAATCTATAGACCTTCATAATTTTGATTTCCTAATCTCCGAGTTCTGATTAAATAAATGTTTTCTTGTGTACGAGAAATTTTGTTTTTCCGCATTGCTAATATGATATTTTCTTTCCCAGTTAATTTCGAAGGCTCACTGCCTTCATTCACTGAGGGTACGGCATCTTGGATTGAGTTAGAAACTTATATCTCCTTCATCCAAGGAGCCTTTGAAATTAATTGGAAAAAAACTATAAATTAGCGACGTGGAAACATGAAATTTCTTGTACATGTTTATTGCATCCATCATGAATGTAATGTTTTCTAGTTCTGTAATTCCTTAAGTTTATGAAAGCAATTTTGTGTATTTAAGCAAGGAATGGCCTCAGATTACTTATGTTAAACAAAAAATCATTCAAGGAAATGAAATATCATCTATGCTGGTATAGAAGTCGTCAAAAATAATGGTAAGCTATGCTTCCTTAGGAAGGTAAAGTACCAGGTGAGCATAATTAAATTTGCCTTATTCAGAGTCCCTTGGAGTTCTTTCAAAGTATCAGATTACGCTGAAACTTGGTATAGAGAATTTGGAGACCATGAGGAAGTGAATGGCAATGTGCCGCTGAAAAACTTTATTGTTAGTTTGTCAGTAGAGTAGTTTTCAAATATGTGCACTGTCAATGTGAATAGCACTTTGGAAGTGTAAGACAGTGTAATCAATGGTCGCACAAAGGATGTTGTTCACTGTGCACCTGATTTCAGCACCACATTGCCACCTGGTGGTGAAAATTTGAACATCTTTTTTTATTGGCATTCACTTCCCGATGGTGTCCACAGACTCTATACTACATTTCACAGCAATCCATTGCTTTGAAAGAGCTCCAGAACAAATCATGAGTGAAGAAATATCATGTAATCTCTCAGGGGCTAATGATATAAGCAGAAATTGTCTTCTAAATTAATGAAGATACTCTTGCAAAAAACGAAATAATCAACATAAGTCAAAAAACATCTCAGTCAAAAAAGAACCTTTCCAATCAAAGAATGCAACTTGCCAGAGCAATTTCATACACACACTCACACACACACAGAGCTAAGGCAAAGGAATTATGTAACTTTGCAAACACAGAAGGTAACTAGTCACAGAAATATAATAATTCATTACAAAGGGGAAAACTCAGTCAAAAGGATGAAATAACATGTTCAAGCAGAATAAAACGTGAATGTAGATAACAATCAAATGAATGAATATATGCAGAGATTTCCCAGTAACACTTATCATAAAAAAAAATGACATGAGCAGGAAAAAAAATCACCCAAGCCTATTGATTGAGTTGTTTTGTTTTACTTCACTTATCCGCCACTTTTGTCTAATCACGAAGATGAGGATGAATGATGGTACAATGAAAGAACACTCGCAAAGAACACCGATGTGCAGACTGGAATTTCAAACCTGGGACCTCTCGTGTTGTAGCATGCTGTGCTAACCACTCCAGCACAGAGGTTGGCTACCAGTGGCGGTTATAGTACGCCCTTACGCCCGGCGTTCCCAGATTTAAAATTTCAAAAATGCTTAAATGCTGTGATTATAAAGTAAAACGTGACTAATTTCATATATGTTTGACCTTCATGGCATTATAATGGCTATTTTTCGCGATCCTCTTGCAACGCTCCACTCTCAACACTCGTTCTAGCATCTCTTTTCAATGCCTTTCCCGGCCGGACACCGAGCAGGTTCGGCGTACAGGACTCCTATATTCCTTGCTGCCTTTATGGAGGGAAAGCTTCAATTTCTACAGCACGCGCGTAAATGGGCTCTCTTACGCCAGCGTACGAGAGGTCTACCGTGATTGGTTCATGTGACCCTTCCTGCCTTCTGAAGCAGACCACAGTGGCAGAATTCCTACCCGGTTCTTCGCTCTTCGCGCTCATGCAACTCGTGCTGTGTGATGCTACAATACGCAATATTGACTGACGTAACTTTACCAATCTCAAATATACTGCTTCTTAATGGCCACTGCATTGTATAATTTATCGCACGAACAGCGATGTGTATTAGAAACTAAAAGATCAACACAGTTTTTGTCAAATAAGTTGGTGAAGTCCTCGTGATAGAAATTCAGCCTGTGGCTGCTCTACCACTTAATCCGCAAAACTATTATTTTTTTATTGTATTTTTTCGTTATTATCTAACTACTTAATATTGTGTGAATGGAAATGTTTAGCATTCATTTGAAAACTCTTAACATCGAATGGTCTCTGGAGAAAATTATTTTAAAATGTTTATCAGCATTCTCAAGATGTAATAAACAGTGGTCTGAATTACTAATCGGCACTGTTACGTCAGTAGAGTGTACGATATTTGGATCATCCACTCTGCTTTTCACAGTGCACCAAGACGACAGAGGTCCCTGGTTCGAATCCCGGCGTGAGCACGGGTGTTCTTTGTCAGTGTCCCTTCATCAATATCATCACTCATATTCATATTCGCAATTAACCAAAAGTGGTAGAAAAGCGAAATAAAATAAACCAAATCAATCAGTAGTTGGATCGCCCACAACAATGACGTCTACTGTTGTGCAGAGGCGCTTGTGATTCAGGTAGGTTTTTAATGACTTGCGTCATGCAGAAAGATATAAAAAAAGGTATAGAACAACAGAGTTCAAAACATCTGTGGCATAGTGAGGCATCTAATTTTCTAGCTAAAACATGCAATGATGATGTTTTATTGAAAACCCAGCTTACTTGAGGCAAATAATACCTGTGGCGACTAATACCATAAGTAAATTATTAAGCAAGAAAGGGCCGACTCTTCCTTCGGACTTGGCGTTCCCACCCGAAATGTCCATGCTACGCCACTGTTAGCTACAGACTGAATAAGAGCAGGGGTGGGGAGGTTGCTTTACTCCCAGTTAAGAACATTTTCACAAAGCACCCCCATGCATACCGTTCTTTCTCCATGTTGATCCACACAGGCATCTGCCTACCTATTCCTAAAATCAACCAAGCATCCCCCACTTAGAATTTCCACTTGGAGCACTGAATAAGACCACATTCAATAACCTAAAACTAACACATAAAATGGGCAAATGTTGAAAGGAATAACATAAGGCAGGGGTGAAACATAAACACGTAAATAGGCAGAGGTAGAAAAATACAGAGTGCCTGGTCACCATGGCACCTGAAAATTTTCACCTGGTGCCTGAACTTTCAAATTCAGTTCTATTTTATTTTAACCTTTAGTTGAAATTTGGTTTAAATTTAAACCAAAAAAAAATAAGTGTCTTGTCATAATTTGGTTTAGATAAAATTATCGAGGGTTTGCCACACTTATATTTTTATATTGGGGTGGAAACACTGACAGTCGTGTACCGAACAAGTTTCACCATCATGTCATCCAAAGTTATCCGAAGTTGATTGGTCCCATAGTGTCCGAGTTATAACAATTTTATGAGTAATATGCAAATTGGCTATTTTTTGTAAAAAAGAAACAGAGTTTTACATTTTAGCTCACTATTCAAATTGTATTGCACCCACAAACAAGTTTCATTCTGTTAAGAAAGGTCCATTTGTTTCAATAAAGGGAAAAGTTCGTGTGATCTTCCCAAAATAGCGAAGAAAGAGCTTTTTTATATTTTTCATTGACATTCGGGGGTTGCGCCCCTACTTGTAACCCCCCCGTAGTTGGGGGTTCCAAATTGTACACGGTTGCATGCGCTGATGTTTTAGCTGCAAAACAAAAGTTATCCGAAGTAGATTGGTCCCATAGTGCCAGTGTTATTACGATTTTTCTCCAATAAGTATACAAATTTAAATTTCGCGCTCAAAAGCCTCGGCGACACTGGGCTTACTTTTGTCAGACCCGTGCGGCTAAAGGACTATAGGATGTCTCAAGTTCGTGCATGGATTCCTTAAAATTTAAATTCTTTTTTTTTAATAATGAGTGTACAGTATGTGTTTTTTTTTTAAAAAAAAATTGTGTTTTCTATGTCACTCATAACATTAAATCAGAATAATAGTACATGGCATTATAATCTTTTTCACTGTTGGCAGTTGAATTTTAAAATATGCAGCGATATGGTAGAGTGTGCCATATATTAGAATGAACTGTATAGTTATTCATACTATTACTGGTAAAGCCTTCTTCAGGAAGGCCACCACTCCGGTGCAAGAATTAATTACTTTTAATCCAATCTTAGATTAATTTAAATGTTTTAAGATCTTATTTCAAAATCTGTAGCTCGATCTTGGTTCGATTCATGTCTTTCCTAGACCATATTTGGAAAAAGAAAACTGGCGCCTGAGAAAAGCAGGCAGGCACCTGAATCATTTTTAATCTAGTCTACCTCTGCTTATAGGAAGAAGAATACTAAATCACGAGAATAGCATTTACTCACATCTGGATAGAAGAATATTTAGTCAAAAGGAACTAATAAGACAAGAAAGGAAATTATAACACCATTAAGCCTTGTTTCCATGATTATGAAAAACTAAATATGCTGACCAAGGCAGTAATTTATTTTATTAAAAACATAAACTAAACGTAACGTTTCAACCTTCTAGCAAGGTCTTCTTCAGACTCTGTATCAAGTACAAAAGTAACAAGATACAAAAACAGGGCATTATATATACACAAACATTACTCCCTCCAGACTATTTAGAAAGTTGTTTGGAACTTTCTAGCAGTTGACTTTCACTTTCCAACTTTACTTTCACCTAAAAGGCTAAAGGCAATTACTTCCATATAGAATGTGGTTGGACTTTTAATCTCACGCTCTTTTCCCTTCATTTTTCTTCCTTCTCCTCCCCTCTTTCTCTCTTGTCCTTTCCACTCTTTCTAACATCTTCTTCCATTCTTTGTTTAACTTCAATCCCCCATTCCAGTTCATTGTGTCTTCTTCACCTCTCTTCTCTATTTCCTTGGCTTCCTTCCATTTTCTCACTAGCATTCTCTTCTCCCTTCCTATCTGCTTAGCCTCATCCCACTCTATGTCATGTCCTGTTTCTCTCGTGTGTTTAAATATTGCATTTCTTTCTCTCTCTCTTAAGTCGTACATCATCCCTATGTTGTTTCAACCTGTCTTTCAGCCTCTTTTTCGTTTCTCCTATGTACACACTCTGACATTCTTTACATTTCACTTCGTAGATAATCCCTTCCTCTTCCTCTTCTCTGTTTTCCTGTTTCTTGTTTGCATTCCTCGCTATTCCTAAGATGCTTCTCCCTCCCTTCCTGTAAGTTTTAATTCCCGCTTTCTTAAGCACTTTGCATATCTTTTCTGTGGTCTTCCCCATACTCCTTATTCCAAAACTTCTCTCTTTTTCTTTCTCTTCCTCTTTGTCTTTCTCTTCCAATTCTTCCCTGCCCGTTTTCTTCCTTCTTCTGTTTATGTCCAGTCTATCCTGCTTCTCATAGCCATTCTTTTCCAGCTGTTTCCATAGGTTATTTATTTTGCCTTCTTTTTCACATTCTTTCATGCATATTTTCTTGATTCTGTCCTCCATATTCTTTATAAAATTTATTTTTGTCACCTCACTTACATCACTTCTTTTGTGGCAGAATACCCCTGCTGCACACTTCTTCTGATGCCAAGCGGTTTCAATTTCTTGTCCTCTCTTCCTTTTCATCAATATATCTAGAAAGCTTAACTTGTCTTCTTCTTCTATTTCAAGTTCCAATAATATCCCTCTTTCTTCATCTTGTATTTCTTTGGCAAAAATATCAAGCTGCCTCTTCGTTCCCTTCCATATGCCAAAACAATCGTCCACATATCTGCAAAACAGAATTATTTTGTCACCTCCTTTTTCTATCACTTTCTTTTCCCATTCATTCATAACCAATTCAGCCAATGCTGGGCTTAGACTGGAACCTATATTTAGCCCTTCACTTATTAACATTATTGTATCTCCCATTATACTGTAACCGTTATTCCAAATGGTTTCCAGCGCCTTCACTACCCTTTCACTATTCCATTCTCCTATAATTTCTTGTCCCATTCTCTTTTTAATAATGTCCAAAACGTGTCCCCTCTTGATGCTCGGGAACATACTTTTCACATCTAAGCTAAACATTGTCGTCTTCATCTCATTTAACTTAAGTCCTTTTATGAGGTCTACTACTTGTTCACTGTTCTTAACTGCTCTGCTTTCTTGCTGTGTTACTAACACGTCAATAACTTTCTTTAATTTCTTTTCTAAGGGTTCCAACACACGAGAGAAACAGGACATGACATAGAGTGGGATGAGGCTAAGCAGATAGGAAGGGAGAAGAGAATGCTAGTGAGAAAATGGAAGGAAGCCAAGGAAATAGAGAAGAGAGGTGAAGAAGACACAATGAACTGGAATGGGGGATTGAAGTTAAACAAAGAATGGAAGAAGATGTTAGAAAGAGTGGAAAGGACAAGAGAGAAAGAGGGGAGGAGAAGGAAGAAAAATGAAGGGAAAAGAGCGTGAGATTAAAAGTCCAACCACATTCTATATGGAAGTAATTGCCTTTAGCCTTTTAGGTGAAAGTAAAGTTGGAAAGTGAAAGTCAACTGCTAGAAAGTTCCAAACAACTTTCTAAATAGTCTGGAGGGAGTAATGTTTGTGTATATATAATGCCCTGTTTTTGTATCTTGTTACTTTTGTACTTGATACAGAGTCTGAAGAAGACCTTGCTAGAAGGTTGAAACGTTACGTTTAGTTTATGTTTTTAATAAAATAAATTACTGCCTTGGTCAGCATATTTAGTTTTTCTTAAGAAAGGAAAGTTGAGATTGTTGACAATTGAACTAAACTATGTTCTGTATCCTGCACCCTCTTGTACTATTAGTAAACTTTTGACTGCTTACGGGTTACTGCAGTCCTCACAATATCTCCCATCAAAGATCTCTGTCCCGAAGGATTCAAGAAACAGCCTGGCTGAGCTTTCCCATCATTCACATAGAAGTCCACATGGCCTGCAAAGTAAATATAAATAAAAGCTCATTTAAAATGTCCTTGTTACATCAGGAATTAACACAATGAAATCACTTGCCCATCAGGATTATCTATATGGCAACACTGGTATCAAGTTTTAGATTCATAATTTCAAGTGTGAAATCCAGAATTTTAATCGTAATAGAATCAGATTGAGATTACTATATACAGTGGAACCTCGATTTTACGTTTTTCGCAGGAACAAGCTGACAATACTTACAATATGAGGAACTTAAAATCAAGAAAAAAATTATGACATTTTGCTATGTTGGGCCCATGAAGATTGAATGTATGATGTGGGGAAATGTAAAATCAAGGTTCTACTGTACATCACATTTTAAGGAGCTCACACACTAAGTAAAAGAAAACACACAAAAAAATTGGTGAACTTATTGAATATCATCTGCATACTGGAAATGTGAACAGCAATTGAATAAATTATCAGTCATTGTCAACAACTGCCCTTTTTTTCTTTTTAAGGAAGAGAGCAACTCAATAGTGAGCCCTTCCAGGAAAAAAAAAATATGCAGAATGTTCATTCAAAATGTGACTATCTTCATGCAGCATCTATACTCAATCCATTTTCTAAAAACGTTTTCAATTCCAATAACAATTATGTCACCAATAGTAAGTATATTCACAATAAGTTTTCGTAAATGTGTAAATATTAATTCCTTCTTGTATTGAGTCCACGTTAGAGGTAGATATGTTTTAATAATGTACACAGTTGAATTCATTTGAAAGGATATATTTTTTTCCGCATTTGATACACAGATAGTATAATCACAAAAATTAAAGTTTCAACACAAAACAAGCTGAGCATATTATATGCACATAGTGAATTTGGGATCAGGGTGTCTACTATTTTGTGAAAACAAAATTCCCTGACTTTTCCAGGTTTTCCAGACCAAGTTATTAAGGCAATTAATGTACATGAACATGTATGTACAGTAGCAGCAACTAGGGGAGTGTGTGTGTGTGGGGGGGGGGGGGAATTGTCCACCTACATTTTGCCCCACCAGTATGGTCTCTTAATGCTATCCCTTATCTACCAAGATAAAATTAACTCTCCTTGCCCCAACCCCAAAGTTTTGGCACCCAGTCGAAGATGATATATGTAAGATAATGAGAGCACTTAGATGAAAATTCACAGTCAAGTTTAAAACCGTAAACTGTAGATCAGATTAATCTTTTCACCACAAAGCATACTTTATCCTCTTGTACCTGTATATGTATGGGAATTTACCAATATAGTAGCAAGCTTTCATTATCACATTATCTGAAATTATTGATGGCCTCCCTTCACCCCTTATAGCCATCCGATCCACCCACACAATATAAAATAATAGTTTTACCAATTTTTTGGAGTTACTTTATTTCCATAACAATTCAGTAGCCATAAGAAAAATAATATATATGTTTATAAACTGAATGTGATTTTGTATAATAGTTTTCTTCCTTTAAAATAAATGCACAATTTGAATACTTGAAATGTTTTTCTAACATATACCGTATTTACTCATGTATAATGCTCACTTTTTTCCAAAATTTTTGCTCCCAAAAACTGTGGTGTGTATTATGCACGGAATAATTCAGACAGCCAACATGCAACCGTACAGGGTCATTCCATGATTTTGGGACACTTGCATTGATTTTTCATGTTTACGGAACCCTATCATGTTATATATCGTTGTAAAGCTTAAATCATGCAGTTTCTGAATATGGCAACAGTATTCCATTCAAGATAATGCCACTAATGTGAAATGCGGTTGAAATAAGTTCATCACAAAATGAAGCAACTTTCTGATTTCTATTATGCATTGGATGAAAGAAAACATAAGGAAAAACAAAACAATAATTAAAATGTATTACTGGCCAAATAATAATATATATATGGAGTGTGTAAATTCCTTAATGGAATAAATCTTGTGCTGCTAACTGCTAGTTTGAAGGTCCTGAATGTGCCTTGTATAAATGTTACATTAGTCGCGGAAAATGTATATATTTTGAAGTTCTTTTAGAAAAAGTAAAGAAGGAATGAGCAAAACCATGTATAAAAGTTTGAAGGCCATTTCACATGATTTTTCACTTTGTAATGTAATGTTCTGTGACACCAAGAAAAGCAGTGCAACTCTGGTGGAATTTGAGCATTCACCTTCCCTCACATGGGAATGGGATGCATATCAGCAATATTTGTTGGGCGAGAAATAACAGAAAATAACTTCCTGAGCACTGCAAATCCATAACATAATTTTGATCTCGCTTTCTACTATTACAGAATAAATATGGTGGTTAAAGAGTGAAAGCTTTGGGATGCTAAACACAGTGGAGGGAGAAGGGTAAGTGGCATGGGTTCGAGACTTATTGTTTACACAAGAGGATATTCTCCTCCAGGCACGGAGCGTCCATGTAAGCCGTGTAAGCTGGGCTTACACTTTATTAGTTCTAGTAAAATGTATGTAATTATATGGCAAAATTCGTAAGAACTTCAAAGTTCATCTCGGCCCGATACCAGTCTTCGAGATCCTGTTTGTTAGATTGCAACACTTCAGCACCAGATGGCACATGAGAACTCCCGCCTTTTGCTTGGGGAAAGTTGTAAGCCGCCTGAATGTTGCCTTACAAATTTCTGACCGCGAAGGAGCAGTGCCTACCGCCACCCACCGTATCTGGAAGGAGAAGAGCAAGGAATATAGGGAGAAGAGTGCATCGAAACCCTAGGTGTGTAAACCTACGGGCAGAGGCTTACAACAGCGTTGCAAACCTCATGTTTAGAAAAAGTGTTGTTCATGGACGTCCGCAGTATTTCTTTCCACCAGGGAGGATTAAGCAAAGTATTTTTTTCAGGGGTTAGGGTAAACTAGGTATATTTCCCTTCTCAAAATATACTAATTCAATTTGAAGTTAACATTTTTCTGCAACGCCCTTACAATAATTAACAATTTGATGTGACTGAAATGAAATTATATGTGTGAAAATGGTTGACATTCATTTTTCAGGAAGTGTCTCCTCCCCTTGCCCCTTCTGGACGTCCATGGTGTCGTTTAAACTCCGAAATTATGCTACATACTACTAAATTGTTCTGGGATTTTCATATTATAAATATTAATTTATAACAAAAACAAATATAAATTCGAATGGTTCAACCAACGGCATGGGTTCCACGTTATGTGAAAAGTTTGAGAAAATTCAACCACAACGAAAAGCGGCCCTGTTGTTTTATTTATATCTCCAACTTACAAACGACTTTTTAAACTTGTGCGAGATTTAGCACCATTATGCTTGGGTTGGCTTCACTGAATACGCCCCAGCGAGACACAGGTCCTGCAAGAGGAGAGGCTCCAGCGTTGTCCGGTATGAATAGTTGACTGCAAAGGAAATTTGAGCCGGTGGTGCTTCAAGGAGGTTTTTTTTCCAGGAACAGGGAATTCTGAAGCAAAAAACTAACAGGAAGGGGAAAAAGGAGAAACCTAGAAATGAGCGGGATACGGGAAAACTAGATACACATTCATGTGCTAAATTCTTGTTGTTTCTGTTTTTCGCTTGTAGGAAAGCATAAACATTAGACATATTAAGACTCTGTTTTCCGTTTATGTATGAACTCAGCTGGTAATAATTGAGCTAAAAAGTGAAATAAATGTTAATGAAAACTGAAGATTGAACCAATTTTACAAATTTCATGTCAAATGTGAACCAAATATTATTAATTACATAGTCCGTGATTCAATACTCTTCGAACAACGTACGAAAAGCCTGTTTATGATCTTTTAGGTGCTAGATTTGCTTTTACACTATCCTAAGAAAGCACTTACATGTCCTTTGATAGAAATTTCTGGATATATCCCTACAATTTGTGAGCATTTCTCTTATATTGTTGGGCCTCCCCCATGGCGCAGTGGTAGCGTCATTGCCTTGTAATCGAGGGGTCCCGGGTTCGATACCCGGTGGAGGCACAAGTGGTTCGGATCCCACTTTAAACTGTAGGTCCAGTCCCAATTAGCCTTACTGTGCATAAAGTGGACTTAAAACACCAACTCTTATATTGTATTCTTTTTTTTTACTAAATATAGGGAATTTTAAGGCAAGAGAGGGAATTTATTTATATCCGAAAGGGATATTCCCCTCACAGTCCGAAAGATGGATTCTTTTTGTTTTCCCCTTCTTGCTGTGTGTTTGTTAAAGTCTCGAGGTATTGCTTTTGCAAATTCCATCTATTGAAAAGCGGACTGTCGTCCCTGTGCTGTGGTGTGATACAGTAGTGAAGTGCATTATGGAATAAAATGAGTGGGATTGTGCGGTGGGGTGGAGAACTTGTTGAAGACGCCGTTGTCCAGCAAGGATTTTGCTGCCAAGAAGAAACTTGTGGATATAGGTAGGCCCACCCCTTTCTTCTCTAGCAGACATAGTAACAGAAACGAAAAATAAAGTGCGCCGATTTTGCGATTCATGATACGGAGCTGATACTTGGTTATGCGGTTGTAAAAAGTATTCAGAACTTTTCTGTTTCCTTCTGTTTTCGTTTGTTTATTATTATTCATTTTATCTAACTTTGCATATTTTTTATCGATACGTTACTCATTGTGATAGGAATAACACTGACTTAATTATCAGATATCCAGAATTTTTAATTTGGTGAAAAATTCCAGGGAAGTGTTCTGAAAAAATTGGGGGTGGGGTCCATGTGTGTGGATAAATCACTAACCATGTCAGCCCAAAAATAAGCACAACGGGAAATAGCCTTCCTCATGCTAGGCTTACACTGTTGGAAAGGTCACGCTCCACCACTGTTCTCCTCTTAGTTCACATAGCAACAGGTAACTCATTGAATAGGTATGATGCTATTCACTCTTGATCAGCATAGCAACAGCTTTACGACCTACAACTAAGGAAGTCATTTAGCCATTTCTTGAAACTGCATTGTACTGCGCATTATATACGAGATATAATTTTTTGTAACTTTTACCCATCAAAAACCAGGGTGCGCATTATACAGGCACGCACACTATACACGCGTAAATACGGTATGTAGAATTGGCATTCATGAACATGTGAAAGTTTCAAAAGAACACATTACTCGAAAAAACACAACTACACTATTTTCATCTTTAATGCTTTCATCTTTTCACCAACTTCTTCGATTTCCTTTGCAGATCTCTCAAGGATTTTAGCTTTCTTTATACTCAGTTCTTTCAGTTCTGCCATACTTCTCTTCCTCTCTTCTAAATGAGTCTTCTTAGCTTCTGTTGTATCATACTTCCTTTTCAGTGCTTCTATTTCAACCCCTCCATAACTTACAATTGCATCATGTATATATCGTTGGGCAAGGCACTGTTGTTAAAGTCTTCAAGAACTGTCATCCACATCTGATCCAATCAACAGCATTGTCAAAAGTTTTCATTTAAGTCAGTATAGAACCGTTTTATATCATCTGCAGCAGGACCAGGAAAATGGCGCTCTTCAACTAGGATTTGTAATGCCACATTTACTTGGTCTTCACCTACTTTTCCATCCAAAACAGATGCTGGAGAGAGACATGCTGCACCATATGTGAGCCTGTATTTCAATGGTGATCTCATACATATCTTCTTACACAAACATTGTAATATTTTCAGAATCTTCACGAAAATGTAACACCTGAACGTCAGATAGTTTCACAGATCTAAATGCTGCTCGGGTTGCAAATCCAATGCAAACTTCTTTTGCAGAACACACACATTCTGGATCAGTTAGATTTAGTTTCAAAAGATCTTCAGAACTTACAGCTTCAAGCAGAATGGACTTCTTTATAAACCTGGACATAAGGGATTTCAGTAGCTTGAGCAAACGTTCACCATTGGTGAATCAGACTGAAACCTCACAAGAAAGGGTTCTATTTCAGCTGCAATAGTCTGAAAGAAAGCTAGCCTGACTGGTAACAGAGGATTGCTCACTTCTGACTTAATAGTTTTAAGGCTTTCACACCTTGGTTGTTCCTTGGTACCAGAAACTCTGTCAGCAAAGGTTTTCAGAAGTGATAAAAGGTACTGTGTTTTTTCCACCACACTTCCATTGTCGGACCACCGAATTGGACAAAACGTTTTAGGAAAAACTTTTGTAATTCTTGTGAAATCTGCTCTCTAAGCTGGAACATTTTTAAATAAATTGTACACTGTTCTTAAGAATACCACTATGTTCCAACCAGAACTCTGGAAAGATGCTTTGAAAGCACCATGAAGAACATGAAGTCCGCAGCTTCCTATTTCCAGCAATGTACTTTCTGGCTCATTAATAGCCATGTTTTCCTTGAAAAAGGTAAGACATTTCCAGTTAACTGCTGGTCCATCCATGGATATTGGCACTATGTTTTTCAAATTGATACCTTTTACACCTTCTTGAAATGCTAGGAGCAAGTCACTAACTTTGGTATGGCCCAGAAACAAAAATACAAATTTCTCCAGAAAAATAGTAAATTTCCCTGACTTTTCCAGAAAAATAAAATTCCCTGACTTTTCCAGGTTTTCCAGACTTGTAGACACCCTGGAGATATAATGATTTTCTGTACTTCATGTCAATTTTTCTCATGCACAGTGAATCTTGTTAATACCAAAGGCAATATTTGCCCACATTTCCAAAGCAAGGAGGACCTGTGCATCAGTATAGATTTCATTCAAGAAAAGATAAAAGGATTCTCAAATTCAATTTAAGACTAATTTTTATAACAATGGAGGCCTCTTTAGTTTCGTGAAACAACTTTATGACTTTTTTGGCACTGAAAATATGCACTCCTTCAGTCAATTTCTTTCTATTGTAATATGAATGAAAGTGGCATCATTTGACTTTACGTCACACATGATTTCAAATGTAGATTTAATGCCAAAATGGCCATAAATTAACACATTGAATCCCAGGGTATTTAAACTGGCAATAACTCAGAAACCCGGGCATTTTATGTGATTTCCAACAATCTGAAACAATTTATTTTTTGGTCTTACTATACATGTGTTATACATCAAAATAAAGGCAATTTATTTGCCTAGACGATAAAAAAGAAACAATTAGAATCTGTGTATTCTTGCATGTGCTAGAGATGTTCAACATAGTCCTTGTTTTTCATATAATGAAAAAGTCTGTACTTCTAATACTAAACATATCTACCCTTAGTATCAAACACAGGTGGTGTGCAAGTAAATAATTCATTACAAGTAAATAAATAAGTGTTTACTTCTTTCGATATTTCAAGTAAACACATTGGTCAAGTGTATGGGCGCTCAGGAGTTTCTCGGGGGGAGGGGGGGGGCTCTTCAAGATTCCATATGTAGGGTGTACTGAAATGGATCCTGTCATCAACATAAAAAGTAATGTTACCATACTAAATTCCATTAGCCAGGAAGTGGAGCTCGAGCCCTCCCTGCCCCCATATGGGCACTTATGGTCAAGTGTGCGTATGTGTGTGTGTGCTTGTGAGTGATGATAAAGACTAAACATATAGGCCTAGTACTGCAATCAATGAAATGAATGTGCTTTCCATTCAATGAGAAGACAGTTCAAAATTTCACCACCAGGGTGCAGCACAATGCAGAGGTTCACCAAAAGAACTCCCAGGAACATTCTGCATGTGCATGGCCCAGCATCGTAACTCCAAACATGCAAGTGATATTGCCCATACTATGCATGTGCATGTCACACTCACCATATTCAGGATGCATAGCACGAGCATGGGATTCAATGTGTTAAGTTCAATGTTCCAAAACAAAATAATAATAATACTGTAATAACATGATTGTCCTCTTATCAACATCACCTGATAACATCACCCTACAAATTTTAAAAAAAATTGGGATGATTTGAAATCAATAGGTGATACTGGAAGTATTTTGAATGCTGATCACGGAAATGACATCCATTTTTCCCATCACATCAGGATTTTTTCACAATTTCACAATCAAAATTCTCATATTCGCCATTAAATTACATCTATTACCTAATGAATCAAAATAAATTTAAGCAAGGGAAATTTAGGTTGATTCCAAATCAGTAACTGATTCTGAATGTATTTTGAGTGCTGATCATGTAAATGACGTCCATTTATTCTCATCACGTTAGGATTTTTCACAATTTTACAATCAAAATTCTCATAGTCGCCATTCCATTACACCAATTACAGAACGCAACAAAATAAATTTAAACAAGGGAAATTTCCATGTTTTACGAACCAATAGGTGATTCCAGAAGTATTTTGAATGCTGATCACCCACATGACATCAATTTTCCCTCATCACATCAGGATTTTTCACAATTTCAGTCAAAATTCTCATATTCGCCATTCCATTATAACTACTACAGAACGCAATAAAATAAATTAAAACAAAGGAAATTTCGGTTGTTTGCAAACCAATAGGTGAATCTGGAAGTATTTTGAATGCTGATGATGAATATGACAAATTTCTTCCCATCACATTAGGATTTTTCCCTAGATCAGGATCTTTCTCCATGCCATTAAGTTCAATCAACTCACTACATTAAAACATTGAGTTTTGGACATTTTGTGAAGGAAATCTTTTTGAGGGATTTAGAAAATGGTACTTACGTAATCAAAGTTTAAAATGTTCATGTTAGCGTGTCTTGTAAAGATAAAATATGGATTAAATTCTTACTATTCTATGTGCATTTACAGTTCAAAATTGGAGGATTTGTATTGTAGAAAAACAAAATTTTACCAACATCTAAACAGAGCCATCTATTGAGGAAACGATGGAACTACACATTTTATTGTGAAATTAAGGCGGTTAATATATTGCTATTTTCTGAAAAAAAAAAAAACTTACGTGATGGGTAAAAATGGATTTAATTTTTGGAATCAGCATGCTGAAATTATTCAGAGACAACAGTCATCTGTGAGTCATCCAAACCCATACAGGCCTGTGTAATCATTCATTCAACTAGAAAAATCAAAATAAAATAAGGATAATATAAATATTATAACCGCATAAGGAACTCACCAACTGGTTGAAATAATCCAAACCGTAAATGTGAATTCCCTGATGTGTGAACCACATCGACAAAATCTGCATCAGATGCATCCAGTCGAACAGCTACGTCTGCACTTCCAAATCCTGGTAGAGCGGGATCTAGCCCTTGGGAGAAAGAAACTCACTTTAAAACACTTGCATTACTTACACTACAAATAGGTTCAGTCAGTTTGATTAAACATGATCTAAATGTTGTCTCAATACTCTTCATAAACAGTCAAGTCTAGAGTAATGCACAGCGTGCAATGCAATTTAAATATTATCAAGAAATTTTCCACGTTGAATACAGGATATCAGTTTCCAATACTAAACATTATTAATACCTAGTTCCCCCCCCCCTGTAAAAATTAACAGTTTTGCAGCATTTACAGTCTAATTGAATCATGTTCTCATTGTTTACCTGTTATCCTAGCAACCCCTCCTATTTCATTGGCTATATATGAGGATGCTTGGGCTCCCAGACTGTGGCCAATCAGATGAATTCTCTTAGTAGAAGCTCCTTTGAATTGAACTAAGTATTTAATCAATCTGTAAATAAAGTACAATCATAAACAAAATGTAGGCAATCTATTAAATTACATAGAAAATAGAGTAAAGCATGGATGTCATGAGGGAAGTTGACTGACTTGTTGAAGACTCTCCTGGACATGGGCGTCCGGAAGGGGGGCAAAGGGGGGCTGTGCCCCTCCTGGAAAATAAAAGTCAACCAAAAATTATGTATTTCACACATATAATTTCATGTTAGCCACAATAATATGTGTTAATTATTGCATGAACATCATAAATTCAAATTTTTTTTTTAGGGAACATCACTATTTTTGGAGAAAATGTGATTTGTTTGCCCCCCCTGGAAAAAATACCTTTCTTGCCCCTCCCTGGGAAAAAAATCCTGCGGACGTCCATGCTCCTGGATATTGACATTGTACATCAGATTGTGAAAAATATTTATATAATATAATAAATATTTAAATCACCTACACAAATTAAAATTCATAATTAAGATAAATATATTGCAACATATCGTGTAAGTAACTGGGTAAAGTGTAAGATTTATTTGGAGGTCAACCCACGTGCCAAATTATGTCCTATTGCTTAATGGTACTGAAGAGCTTCTGTGAACATCAAACTGCAACTTCAGTAGAGGAGCTACCTTGCTGCGTTCAGAAGTTTATAGACTTTGCCAGACTTATAAAGGGTGGGGCAGAAACAATTAGACGATTTAAATTTGGCGCCATGGTGGCATTTGTAGGTGGCATGGTGAAAAACACATGCAGCCTTCAGTCGTCATGCAGCATTGGTCTGGAGAGCATCGAGCGTTTGCTGTGGAAGCAAACATTCTTTAGAAACAATGACTCCACTACTTCAAAGCAACAAATGTTATTTGACATTTTGGCATCAGAAGAAATGGAGACCAAGAGGCCTCTTGCTGACAATGGATGTAGTAGTTCTGCGTAACCCAATTCAATATCGTTTGGCATGTCGGAACCTTTCTATTCCTTCCGATTTCAAAATATCATTGAGAAACATGCGGAGTCATTGTTTCTAAGGAACATTTTCACAGCAAATACTCGATGCTCTTCAGACCAGCTGCATGATGACTGAAGGCTTTAAACAGCTCTACCCAGGTATGTGTGCTTCACCATGCCACTTACTAAGATGTTGGTATGGTGCCAAATATCGTCTAATTGTTTCTGCTCCACCCTGTACAACCCTGCATCATCCCTCTTCCTCCCAATGCACATGCCACAGTTGACAGTCAAAAGGACTGCCACATCTTTTTCCCTTCTTGGTTCTATAAGCTGTCCTCCTCTGGATACTGTAACTGCAATGTCCAGAAGCATATCTGTGTGAAGGGGGGACAGGTGAATACACAATGCTTGACGGTTAGTATGCTCCCCCTGTTCTGTTTAATAGCAAGATATGGCCAGAGGTTTGGCAACCTTTGTCAGTCTGTACTACACTCCAACATTAATGGTTGTTTTTCCTTGAATGAGGGATGTCATAGCCTGTCCAGAAGTTTATATTTGCAGAGACTGTTGAAAGTCTACAATTGGTGGTGTACATGAATGGAAAAGTAAGATAGACTAGTCTAAAAAGTCCAAGGGTGACAATGGAAATTGATCACACACAACCACAACAAAAACCCACTTAGGTATTACCAACACAACACACGCACACACACATATATAATGATAGAACATTTATTACCTTGCTGTTTCGTTGGCAACAACTCGAAGGTTTGCTATTGCTTGACCATAATGGACTTTCCATGCACCACGTTCATAGTTGACTATTATGACATTTGCGTCTAGCTGGAAACAAAATAGAACTAATTAACTTTGTTAGTTTACTTCTTGTGAAAAGGAAAATGAATTAGAAATGCATTACATATGTGTACATTAATGGTTATGACAAAATAGGTCTGACTTCTCCCTTTATTGGTATTTATTGTAGAATAAAGTGAAAACATCAAAGCAAGGGATATCAAGAAGAAAACATAATATAATATTTTTATATAACACCAAAGAAAGAAGGCTTAACCTTCCATTAGCTTTTATCAATCACATGGTAAGGCATAGACTAGATAGTTATGTAACCCTGGTCTGAAAACCTTTTTATGTTTTGTATAGAGTCTTATTTCTGCCTAACTTACTCACATGCATCTTCTCCATGTTGAAAAGTACTTCCTCCTATTATTTGCTTAAGTAGGTTAGGCATATCAGGTTAGGTATTTTTAGCATCTCTGTTTTGTCACATGGTTCAACAAAGGGGACACCCTGAGTTTCATATCTGTTTGAAGACCCTAGACAAGGCACAACATCCAGATTTCAGATAACACTTGCAGAACTGTCTATTCGATAGCCTTGCCTTCCATCATAATGTATATCCTTACACGTGTGCAATGTCCCGGATTCGATACCTGGTGGGTCGGATCCCACTTTAAACTGTAGGTCCAGTGCCGATTAGCTTTCCTGTGCATAAAGTGGACCTAAAACAAAAACTCAAATGTGTGCAATGTTCTAATCAGTTGTGTGGTGAAGGTTGCTTACTCAAATTAACTCTGACTCAATTTTGTCAAAAGTTTGCACAGAATTTAGTCAAAAATTTAGTAAATACTTCTCAAGCTTGTAATATATTTAGTCACATTTTCAAGCATACATCAAAATTTAAAAGTAAATACTTATCTAACTAATACTGAGGCATCCAGGAATAAATGCAAGACTGCCTGGAACTTAATTAATTCAATTGCCAAATACAGCAAAAAAGATGTTATAGAAATCTCCCCTAATGACTTTAATAATTTTTGTATTAATTCTGTTGAGGAAATTCATAACAACAACATAACGACCCTCTGAAAAAGTTTCCGACTTACTTGAACAGTATAGCATAAGACATTCTGAAAGAAAATTTGTTTTTTCTGAAATAACTCCAGAGATAATTATAGATGTTGTGAAAAAGCTGAAACCATCAGATAGTGTAGATATCTATGATTTATCCAGTAATCTTGTGAAAAAAATCATAGATTGTATAATTCTTCCAATGACCTTTTGTATAAATGTATGTCTTAGGGAAGGAACTTTTCCAAATGTATTGAAATTATCAAGGGTTGTACCAATTTATAAAAAAGGTGAGAAAAATTGTTTAGCCAGCTACTGTCCCATCTCACTGACTCCAGTGTTTTCAAAAGTTTTAGAATCAATTATGCATTCTCAATTATGCAATTACTTGGACCATAATAACTTAATTTGCAAATCACAGTTTGGTTTCAGGAAGGGTAAGTCAACAATTGATGCCATGGACTCTAGTCAAAAATGTACTTAAGGCTTTTGAAACTAAGGACTTTGCTCAGGCCTCTTTCTGTGACCTGAGCAGGGCTTTTGAATCTGTAGTACACACTACACTTTTAAAAAAGATGACATACTATGGCATTGGTGGTACAGATCTTAAACTATTTCATTCATACCTTCAGGACCGTAAACAAATTGTCTGCATAGGAATGGAGAGGTCAAATGCGGTGTACCTCAAGGTTCGGTTCTTGGACCTTTATTGTTTGCTCTCATGATGAATGATTTAGTAATTTACGTCACTGCTCACACAGTACTATATGCAGATGATACTACCTTCTTTAATGCCAGCTCTGACTTTAACACTCTTAAAGCCATTACTGATAATACCCTGTATCAATCTTCTTTATGGTCCAGAGCTAATTGTTTCTTTGCTGAATGAAAGTAAAACCCAGCAAATGTTTTTCAGTCTTAGAGACATCCCGATCGAATATAGCTCAGACAATGTGAAATATCATTGATAATAAATTATCATGGGAGCCACATATTAAATACATAACTGCCAAGCTCTCCAGGGTTATATATTTGTTAAGGAATCTAAACAGTCATGTACCTGAAGATTACATAAGATCAGCTTACTTCGCTTTCTTTCAAAGCATTATTTCATATGGAATTTTACTTTGGGGGAACTGCATTTATGTACAAGAAATTTTAATACTCCAGAAAAAAGCCGTGAGAATAATTACCAACTCACACAAATTAGTTCATTGTAAGCAACTGCTCATTAAGTTAAAATTTATGACTGTGATAAATCTATATATTTACACTGTGCTGTTGTATGTAAAGAAAAAAAATTCCACAGCTACAAAGTAGACAAGATGTACATTCCTATATTACAAGAAACAGCAGGCGCATAAATATAGCCTATCATAGACTCTCAAAATCCCTGAATAGTTATGAAGCTCTAGGATTAAGACTATTTAATAAGCTACCTCTTGATGTGACAAATATGCCTATGAATGTATTAAAACATAAACTGCATCCCTGGTTAGTTGCTACACCATTGTACTCAACTCAAGAATTTCTTGAAATTAAAAACATTGTATTTTAGTGCAACTTAAACATAAAATTGGTTATAATTTTATATTATTTTATAATATATTTCACATGTATTTTGTTCTTGACGTTGTCTATTGCTGTACAAGCTTAATGACAATAAAATATTATTATTATTATTATAAATTTAGTCATATTTCTCGACCACATCTTTTAATCGAAATTGAAGAGTAAATGCTTCTCAAATACATAATGAATTTCATCATTTTATGAATCATCCATCCTGTAAGTCCACAAACTATTCATATTCAAACTGACTGTTCGTCATTTCAGTCCAATCGTCATTATCATCTCATCAAACAAGTAGGGGATAAGTATATGTATAGAAACATCTGTATATCTACCAAACTTAGCAACGCAGCCTCCAGGTTTCTGACCCAGGAAAGTATCCCGTTTGAGAGGTATCCGTGAATAATGAAGAATGTCCATTTCTCCCCGTCAAAAGAAGAATCATCCAGGCAAATGGAGGGATGGGTAGAAATAGCTTCTCTCTGCCTGGCTCTCCTGAAGAGAGAAAAATGTGCTTGAGATTGCACATGCATACCCAAGTAACCACAACCGTTGGGCCAACGTCAGTTTTTACATGAGAAAGGTTGGATTTACGTTGTTGGCTTTGGTTTGGTTTGAGTTGCTGTTTTAAGTCCACTTTATGCACAGTAAGGCTAATCGAGACTGGACCTACAGTTTAAAGTGGGATCCGAACCACTTGTGCCTCCACCGGGTATCGAACCCGGGATCCCTTGATTACACTGCACCATGGGGGAGGCCCCACGTTGGTTGGCAAATTGACGTTAGTCTTACATTGGGTCAACGGTGGTTGCCAACGTTTGCCCAACCATGGAAAAGTGAGTCAAAATCAGTTTTAAAAAAACTTTCTTACCCTAAGACAACTTTCAAGAGTATGCTGTAAGTTCTAGTGTAAAATAAATAACATGTACCAGTGTTTCTTTTCGAATATTCAGCCTCAGCACATACTGGAAATATAATATTCTTTTTTAACGAAAGTAGAAGCTATTTTTAACTAGCAGTCACTCACCAGTCCTTTGTCATTCGCTATGGATGAAAGATGTGTGGAATACTCAGTGGGTGCTTTCCGAAAGCATTAACGAAACGAATGCATTAAACGAAAATAACTGGGCTCGTGAATCTGGTGAAACCAGTTATTTTACAGACTTATGGGACACTCTAGGCGAAAGCGCATGCGCAGCGTATTGTTTAGAGAAAGTTTCCGCATGGCGTCCAGCGGAAGGAATGTCCTTACGGCAAAAATAAACTCTACTGTGGACACTCTTACTCATTTTCATCACAATCTAAGAACGGTTAAGGCATGCTTATCTTCTGCATATCGCTTCATATCGCTATCTGTTAAAATTATAATATATTTTCCGAACTAGTGCAGTTCGAATCCATCAGCACATGCGATGTTTGAAAGCAGCAGACGATTCTCACCGAACAAACCAGCCTCCTGGCCCGTGCATTTGGTGAATCTCGTTCTTGAACGAAACGCATGGAAGCACTTATGGGACAGCCAGTTACCATAACTGGTTTAACGCGTTAAACTCGTGCGACTTTCGGAACGAGCCCAGTGACGTGCACTGAGGAATAGCTAGTCTAGCAGAGATATATCAATCAATCTCTAATTATCTTCAAATCACAATATTTATTGTCTTGTTGAAGCCACAGTTCATATACAAAACACTTATTTTTTCAGCGGGCAAGACTGGAAGGAGCTATTCTAGCTGGGTTTTCCTCCGCCTCACCAGTTTCAGGTAGAAGGGAAAGGGAAGATTTCTGCCTCCATCTTCCTTGCCCCCTCGCCCCCCCTTGCTGTAATGGTTGAAAGGTCGTGGTATATGGTACACCGGTCTATCTCTTATTGGAACAGATAGGGGATTGGTTTCCCTTCGATTCCTTTATAAATCCTCTGAAGTCCTCAGAGGAGAGATTCCTGCAGTACTTATGTTCTCTGTATTTACACCACAAATTTATACACGTTGTATAATATGTACGTTTAATGTGGGATGTAAAAATATAGTTTGATGGTTTATGAAATGGGAACGTATTATTTGCAGACAAAAATACTTGTAAATGTTTTGCTTTCTTTTATTTTATTTTTTTCAAATACGGAAGACAATAAATATTTGCTCACATTCTCTCTCGCTCTCGTCTTAGTAGTGATTTATTTAAATATACTAATCTCTTGGTCTCCAATAAAAAAAAAAACGAGTTAGCTAAACGGTCATAAATACGGATGTATTTATTTGGGCAAGAGAACGCGCGTTCTTGTTCTTGGTTTGGTTTATTTTACTTCACTTTTCTGGCACATTTGGTTATCGCAGAAATTAGGATGAGTGATGATACGATGAAATTGATGAAGAGACCTCACAAAGAACATCCATGTCTAGACCGGGATTCCAGGGCCGCCGTTAAGGGTGGGCGACGCGTGCCACCGCACAGGGCCTCGCGCTTCTAAATCAGTAATTCATTAATTTCTTGTCAGTGCAACCGAGATTACATTCGAATAGAGGTAACAAAAGAGAAAGAAAACATAATTCCTGTGAAACGAAAAATTTCACCGTAACAAAGTTGAATTTCTCGTAACGGACAACAGTGTCGATTCCTGTCAAGCCATCAGTCAGAATTCGCCGACAAGGAACAGCCATGTATTTGTGAATCCAACTTTCCTCGATTTCCTGTCATATATTATTGCTCGATGGAGGACAGGCACCATAAAATGGTTGTCTAATCTTCAAGCCGAGGGGCAACACATTTGAGGGTGTTTGGAATTTACGATCTGGCCAATTTGAGAAAAGATGAAAAGAAGAGGAGGCATCAAAGTCCTGAAGGACCGCTTGGGCTCTTTTCAAGCCACCGTGTTTACAACCGCAGCAAGGTTTCTCTGCCGGTAATATGAAACTGTCTTCGAGTGTTTGGTACACAAGTAGTGGAAAGCACGTAACGCTCTCGCTAAGAAAGTAGCTATTGAGTATGGGTGCGGATTTCTAGGCACTAAAAACCCCTAAAACAAGTAGGCAAATGAACACCAAATGATAAGAAGACGCACTTTTCTGTTCTTTGGGCTGATTGTGACGACGATGGTAGTTGAAATTAGAAAAAAATTACTTTAGATAAAAAAAAATAATAATTTAAACATACCTATTACTGTGAAGATAGCTCCCTCTTAGCTCCGAGCGGTCCCGGTCGGAATCCCCAAAATTTCGGGTTGACACAGCATCGTGAGGACAATTGAGGAGCTGCTTGAAAAGATGATGTGTGATCTCCGGTCTCCAAAACCAGAAAACAGCGGCGATGGTCACTCAAAGAAAATCTGTTGGCGGCACGCTCTGGCCCTCAGAGGGCTGGAGTTGTTTGTAGCAGCATTAATGTGAAGAATTTCAAAATTATGGATACGTTCACTGTTTTTGCATCATTTCATCCAAGTACTAAATATCGAGTTCTCAAAAAATGCTCTCGCTTTTTTTTTTTTTAGAACAATCTGCCATCTTCATAATACAGCGTGAGCATAAAAACACTCCCTGATTTCAAGATGTCATAAAATGTATAGTTACTTGAATATATTGATAAAATTGATATCCAAAGCTCAGTTAACTCAAACTATTTTCATATCTTTCTCTTCCAGAATCGCTACTTGTGACTTCGGCAACTAGAGGGCAGTGGCATCGAAAATGACGTTCACCCCGCAGCTAAAAAGCTGGTGCGTGTTACAACTTGCCAAAACAAGCAGTGTTGGGAGAGTGCAGCGTGCATTTAAATGGAATTTTGATGTTGATCCACCAACACACAAATCCATTTTGAAGTGGCATAAAACATTTGTGGAGAAAGGGTGCATTTGTGATCAAAGAAAAGAACATTCTGGCCAACCGTCTGTCTCTGAGGAAATTGTGGAGCGTGTGCGAGAAGCCTTTGCACGCAGCAAAGACTTGTCAAACGTCAGGGTTTATCTTGCAACCTGGAAGGGGTGGGGGGCACAATATTTCTCCGCAGTAAACGCGAAGGTCATTGCCTCATTGCCTATTCGACGTAAAAGATCACTACAGTACCATAGATCTTACGACTACAAAGACAAATTATGCTATTCCATACGATGATAATTTTGAAATCTGATTAATGCGAGTGATGTTTCATCAAAGGAGAAAATGTCTTTAGTAAAAATATTGTTTGAAAGCATTGCAAAAAGTGCACAAATTCATACGCTGTGCACACCTGCCTGGTCCCTTTCAGTTGTCATCAAATATTGGGGGAGGGGGGAGTCAATTATTGGCTGCCTGTACTGTTCAACTATGTTAACTAAACGTGATTTATACCACCACCTGGGTTGTGAAAAGGATGGGATGACTTTCTTTTAACGTTCTTATGTGGCAAAGTGGATAAGAAAGAATACATAGTATTTCATTAATTCCCTGGGACAGCACACTAAATCTATACTTGAACATAGCAATTCGTAAATAACGCATCGTCCTCGTCCTGGACCTTCTTTGCAAATCCGCTAGATGTCTCGACATAACTTCAGAAATTAGAGCAATAAATTTATCGCCGGCCCCCGTGGCGGAGTGGTTAGCACATCGCGCTACGACGCCAGGGGTTCCGGGTTCGAATCCCGGCCTTGGCATGGATGTTTGTGAGTGTCCATTCATCAATTTCATCATATCATCATTCATCCCCATCTTTGCAAATTAGCCAAAAGTGGCCCAAAAAGCGAAGTAAAATAAAGCAAATAAAAAAAATGTATCCTCCAGTTTCTACTTATTGACATTTTTTACATGAACAAATAACCCGTCAGATATTGTACAATCAGCACACACATCAGTAAAACCAATAAATCGTTCCTTAAAACAACCTCAAGACTGTTGACAATTGGGACCTACTGTTGCCATTAGATGGTTAGTCTAACATAATTGAAAGAAAGTCTGATTTTCAGTTTATTTAAAAATTGATTCACTTACGAAATCACTAATTACGTGTATTAGATCATTGCATTGCATGCTTTACAATGATGGAAATAGCACTCGGAAAAATTTTAATCCTGATGACGTCATGGGAGCTGAAAAAAAGGCCTTTTATGACCAGACCTTCAAGCGGTCATCAGATGTCTTCCGAGCAGGCAGAGAGATTCACACATTTTCTGCGATGACCTGGGCCGGTGAACACCATAGTTCTCAATAGGAAACGTAGGGCGAGTCAGGCCCGTAGCTAGAGGGGGGGGGGGCAGTTTCGCAATTTTCAGTAACTGGAACAGTTGTGGCATTTTGAGTAGTGAGAGGGAGTGCATATTTGATTTTTGTTACTTAGCGTTGCTTTTTGCCACTTCTAGCTAATCGCAATAATGAGTGATGACGTGAAATTGATGAAGAGACACTCTCATAAGCAGTACCGCAACCACAGGGGGGAGAGGGCATTGTATTTGATTATAATTATTATTATTTCAATTATTCAAGTGATATTAACGGCCAGACTCCGCCCTTAAAAGTTTCTGACGACGCCGCCATGCCCCCCCTTCAACTTTAGTGGCATATCTGTAACCTGGTATTGACAACTGCCTCTCCTATGCATAATATGATGTAAATCACTCTTTGAATTTATCACTAGCTGATAACGACAAGGTATTTTAAAAGTCTGTACTCAAATTTAACCTGTAATGATGAAAATCACTGTTTGAATTTATCACCAGCAGAAAACGACAAGGTATTTGATACGTCTGTACTCAAATTTAACCTGTAACTACTGCCTGAGATAGGAACACTTGTCACGCTGAAACCGTTGCGTTTAATAAGTTGTGTTAACTTCCTGCGCCTACGCAGAGCATGCGCCGTGGTCTTGTGCGCAGGCGCAGAGCAACAGAAAGTTGTAAGTGGGCGGAGCTTACTCGGCAACGTGGAACGCAGTGACACTGCGCAGAACACGGAAGAGCGAGCATAATAACATTGCTAAATAACTGAATAATTTACCTGGTAGTCAAATAGAAGGTAGTGTTAATAATATCCGGGTGTTCTGGCAAATAGGCTTTGAATTGTGACAACGTCTTCCAGGGGCCTTCCAAATTGTAGCATCCGAGTTCAGGGTAGCATATTTCCTTCCTCACACCAAAAAGCAGTCCTATGAGAGAACCTAGAAAATAGATAAGCTTAAACAAACTCGGAATCATATATATGTTTATTCGAAAACTAGTTCAAACGTGTAGACAACTAGAAAACAGAAACAACTATGCTTTGTTATAAAACTGTCGCGCAAACAATTACGTCGCTTCTTATAAAATGTAAGGTGTGCGTGTTAATGTGATATTGCTCATTTCAATGTGTTTTCTCATGGAATTACTTCCAATAGCTGTACTAAGAATTAATAATACATTAAAAGGATTTACTGGCAACTTAAAAAAACAATTAAAATGCCTTTTCAATATACTTCCAGCATGAATAACATTATTTTAAAATGCATGCACATACAGTACATAAGAGAAAATGCAGTTGTTGGATTCATAAATATTTCTTCACAGAATTATAACACCACTAAGAAGTTTACTGGCCCTAACACACTTCGTTTGACGCTGTTTTAAATGTAATTATGAAAACTGGAAGCACTTTGTGTACCGACGCAATTCGTTGAGGTTGGAAACAAACTACAAAACACGTAACGATTTTCTTTAATTGCGACGGTGAGGATGAGTGATGAAATAATGAAGTGAGGATCACTCACAGAAAACATGCCCAGGCCATGAGGATTCAAAATCAGGATCCCTGCATTTGGATCTCGAGTCTAAGGTGACAGTAATAATGGATTCGGGTAATCGATTTTCCGTTTGGAATCCGAGTACCCGCTTGTCTGTTTCCGGTCCCGTTATCCGTTTCTCTGTTTCCGATACGAGTACCCGATCCTGTCCAGATTCCGGTACCAGATTCTCTGTTTTGCATCTGGGTAACCGATTCTCTCTCCCGCATCCGGATACCCGGTACCAGATTCTCTCCTCTATAGCCGGGTACCCAATTCTCCATTCCGAAACCGATACCTGATTCTCCGTTCCTGATCCGGATACCCAATTCTCCGTTCCTGATCTGGATACCAGATTGTCCGTTCCTGATCTGGATACCCGATTCTCCGTTCCTGACCAGGATACCCGATTCTTCATTCCTGAACCGATACCCGATTCTCCGTTTCTGACCCGGATACCCGAATGTCCGTTTCTGACCCGGATATCCGATTCTCCGTTCCTGAGCCGGATACCCGAATGTCCGTTCCTGACCAGAATCCCCGATAATCCGTTTCTGACCCGCATACCCAATTCTCCGTTCCTGACCCGGATACGCGATTCTCGGTTTCTGACCCGCATACCCGATTCTCCGTTCCTGACCAGGATACCCGATTCTCCATTCCTGAACCGATACCCGATTCTCCATTCCTGAACCGATACCCGATTCTCCGTTTCTGACCCGGATACCCGAATGTCCGTTCCTGACCAGGATACCCGATTCACCGTTCCTGACCCGGATACCCGATTCTCCGATCCTGACCCGGATACCCGATTCTCCGTTCCTGATCCCGGTACCCGATTGATTCTCCGTTACGGATCCGGATACCCGATTCTCCATTCCTGATCCCGATACCCGATTCTCCGTTCCTGATCCCAATACCCGATTCTATGTTCCTGATCCGGATACCCGATTCTCCGTTCCTGACCCGGATACCCGATTCTCTGTTACGGATCCGAGTAACAGGTTCTATGTTCCTGATCCGGATACCGTTATCTGTGTTCCGAATTCTGGTACCCGATCCCATGCTCCAAATGCGGGTGCTGTTCTTTGTTCTGGATCCAAGCAGCCGATTTACTGTTCTAGATACAGGTATCCGACTCCCTGTTCCGAATCTATGCACTCGATTCTCTTTCCGGATCCAGGTACTCGATTTTAGGTTCCGGATCCGAATTTCATTGGATCCTGATATTTCCAAACCAGATCTCATTCTTTTTGTCATACCTACTGTGAATACTGTACTGTTGAAACTCAGTGGAGGCTAGAGAGGTTAAACTCCCACTTTACACTGTAGGTCCAATCCCAATTAGTCTATCTGTGCAAAAAGTGGACTTAAAACAAGAAGTTTACAAATAACAATTTGTACCAGAGTTGTTAAAGGTTCAAAAATCCATAAATTCTAATGGGTTCAATTGGGTTCCGCTGAAGGACCAGAATCTTTTTTTTCTCTCTCGCACAATTTAAATTCGGTCCAAGTTGCGTATGTTTCATTGAAAAAAGGTTCCTGGACCGTATTTAAATTCATCCAGAAAAAGTTTCCATGATCGTATTTAAATTGATCTGGAAAAAAGGTTCCTGGACCGAATTCAAACCCTTTATAGATAAAAAGGTTCTTTACGGTCCAGAACCCGTTTACGCTTGCTCATTTTCTCTCCTGGACCGGAATCGAATTTATTTAAAATTCCTGGACCTTTAACAACCCTGGTATGAGGTCCCGAAGAGACCAACATTACTTAAGCCCGCATCACACGGAACTAGAATCCAGTAAGTATGCCCTAGTTGGCGCTGGACTGGCTACCCATTTGCTAGTTCTCGCCTCACACGATACTTATCAACGTACTTGTCGATAGCCTTTTGTTCCCATACGAGGGAAGTTCTAATGGCGGCCGCGTGAGATGTAAACAATGTATCACTTCACATTTTTAAAAGCCGATAACTATTCAACCGAGAGGAAAAACGTTTCGTGTAAAACGTTATTAGGTACAAAACAATGGCGCTGCTTAAATACATATTTTACAACGTTTACTGTACACGTATGGAAGAATATTTTAGTTGTTTCAATTGTAAACACCGTGCACTCAGCATAGATGGTGTAACTCAACGCGCCTTTCATGCTGTATACGTTATACATTGTTGGAGTAACACTCGGAAACCACAGACAAAAACGCTCCTTTGCACACTCACATATTATCTTCACATGGCGAAACTTTGCTCTGATTGGCTGTTCCACAGAATCCAGTCGAGGAAAGCAAGTAGCAATTAGAACATGTCCTTTCCTCCAAACCAGTCAATCAGTCAGCCAGGGGCCATGATTGCTACCTAGAAAGTTAGTTCAGCGCCAACTAGGGCATTCCTACTAGAAATCCAGTTATGTGTGATAGGGGCTTTAGAAAGGTTGTTGGTCTTGTTCTTTACACGCTGTGAAAGCCTGTCGATATTGTACGGAGACACCCTATATAAATCATCGTATGAGCTGCTTCGCTGACCAAGAGAACTCGCAATGCATGACGGAACCAATTGGACGCGAATCCATGTTCAGTCTTCTAATGAGAGTGGTGTTGATAAAGCGTTCCGCCGAGCTGGGATTGGCAGAGAGCTTCGTGAAACGCAACGGTAAAGGGCCTGTCTCTCTCGCGCAGCGATCGTCTTTTGTTTCATCTGCTTTGGCGATAGCAAATCAGCTAGGAGGATGGATATCTGCTGGCAGATACTTATAGTAGCGTTGAGCTCCTGGCTCGTCACGTCGTCATACCTTCGTAAGTGTCCATTGCTTATTTTCCTGTAGTTTTCTGTAGCAATCCTAGTACGTAGAGCAGGCCTCCGTGGCTAACGCTACGACCCTAGAGGTCTCGGGTTCGAATCCCGGCCTGGGCATGGGATGGGTGTTCCTTGTGAAGTGGCGCAAGCAAAAGGGGGGGGGGGGCATTTTTTGTCTTTCAAAAATAGTTTATGTGCTTGTTTTCCGTTATTAATGTGAAATTGAACGTGTTAAAAAATAATTCAAATCGTTTGTTCGACCACAAATGCTTTAACACAAACTTCTACCACCTTTTTGCGTAATTTACGAGGATAATAACGTCTTTGATACTACTACTACTAATACTGTAGTAATAATAATGTTGATCCTGTGTTCGAATCCAGGCCTGGGCATGGATGTTTGCAATTATCCGTTCATCATTGCGTCATGCAATCATCACTCATCCCCATCTTCGCAAATTAGCCAAAAGTGGCACAAGAAGCGAAGTAAAATAAAGTAAATCAATAATAATAATAATAATGTTATAATAACATAATTAGTAACATTATTATTATTAGCATTATTTTTATTAAAAATATTATTTTTATTATTGGTACGTTTATCCTGGTACTTGCCCCCCTAGACAAAAATTCGTGGTTGCGCCTCTGTCCTTGTGTGTCCCTTAATCAATCTCATCATATCATCGCCCATCCTCATCTTCACGATTATCCAAAGAGTGGCAGAAATGCGAAGTAAAATACACCAAATCAATCAATCAACCTAGTACGGACGAGACGATTGGTTTGGTCTGATTTTCGCTATTTAGCGTCGCTTTTTCTCCCACTTTCACCTAATCGCTACGAAGAGGATGATGAAATTGATGAATGCACACTCGCATACATCCATGCCCAGGCCGGGATTCGAACCTGAGACCCAGGCACGTAGCCAGGGGGAGAGCTAAGGGGGCTGAAGCTCCCCCCCCGAAATCCTACAAATATTTAATGTCAATAGTATATAGTGGTAATTAATTTTACTTCTTTAGCAGGAATAAACATTGGATCGAAAAAAGTTTAGTGTATAACAGAGGAGCCAGGTTATAGTTTTATTTCCTAACATTCAATTCAAAGAATAAATGGATCCACAGTGCTCAAAATGTATAGTTTTCTTTGTGAGAGGTCACACAATATAAAATTTATGAGTAAAATTTGGTCCTAACTTTCAAAGCCTTTTTTTTAACGGAATGTATAAAAGTCAATAACAAAATACAATAACTATGAATTTCAGGACACTAACTGCACAAAATGTAAGAATAATAATAGACAACAGTGTTGGAAATTCACTCATGCGGTGGATGGAGCAGCAAAGTATCTTCATTTACATAACAATAATAATTATAATAATAACAATAAATTTTGAATTAAAATTTGTTTATTTTTAATAGCTTATAATAGTTATCATTGTAAAATGACAAATATAACCGTGGTAATAATTATTATTGTCATTATTATTTCTACTAATCAAGTTTTATCAGTGGCCTGCCCACCTCAACAAATATTTCTGGCGACGCCTGTGCTCATAAGGGATGACCCCCCCCCTTCAAATAAGATCCTGGCTACGGGTCTGCCGAGACCAGTGATGTACGTCTACGCGTAAACAACAATAGTCTACATTCTACACGTAGACTATTTTATACACGTAGATTAGGTAATCTATGTAAACAACATGGCGAAAGGTGATAGCAAAGGGCGCTATGGAATTAAAAGAAAATTCTACTGCGTATCAGTTGCTGATGTGTAAGGAGAACTTTTCATACGCTCCCTTTCAAATTCGAACAATTTCTCACCTAGGAAAAAAACTAACATAGGAAATATTCTAGTGTTTTATGGGGAAAAGACTAATTTTGTGTCACGACTGCCATCTGTTGTATTTTTTGCATACTATTTATCTTCTTCCATAGTAGAGAGAAGAATATAATTGAAAATGTCACTTTCCTTTCATGAAACCCTTGAAAATTAATTTTAATGCACTTTAGATTGTCTACGTAGTCTATGTAAACTACAACCCAATGTAATCTACGCGTAGATTACGTGTAGACAACGCATGTAGACGTAAACTTATAATGTACGGCACATCACTGGCCGAGACCCCTGGTGTCGTAGCGCGATGTGCTAACCACTACGCCGCGGACGTCGGCGTAGGAGAGGAAACAAGGCGGGATATGAGACTGTCCATTGTTTCGAAGGTGACAAGTAACGGTACGTTTTTTGAGAAATTTTAGCTGTTAACTAGATACTTTTAAACGAAAGTATACTACTACATAACAGATATACATTTTGCAATAGGAGTAACGTTCATGGGCGTCCGGAAGGGAGGGGGCAAGGGGAGGCCCCTGGTATATATTTTTCACATATAATTTCATTCCAGCCACAATAATATGTGTTAATTATTGCATGAATATGATAAATTCAAATTTAAGCAATGTTTTTTGAGGGAACATCACTATTATTGGGGAAAATGTGCCTTTCTTGCCCCCCTGGGAAAAATCCTGCGGACGTACATGGTAACGTTATCATTACGACACTTGATTTGTTAATTTCAAAATTTGTAGCCAAGAACCATGGCGGAATGGTTAGAACAGCGCGCTACGACGGCAGGGTCCTGAGTTCGAATCCCGGTTTGGGCATGTTCGTAACTGCTCCTTCATCAATTTAATCACATCATCTCTCCCATCATCGCTACTTGCCAAAAGTGGCAGAAAAGCCACGTTCAATAATAAAAATCTAAGCAAAAAATCGAAAGAGAGAAAAAAGTGTAACATGTGGGAAGAGCTACACTTGGTAATTCTTTTTCCAACTATTTATCTTCCCTGAAAGTGAAAAATGCCAAGGAATCGTCTATGGCAAGCAAGCTTTACCCTGTCCCGGGAATCTTTGGAGCGATCGAACGAAAGAAAGTCTCTGCGCAAGTAGTGACGCGAGACGGCTCGACCAGTGAACGCGTGCGAGGGAGCGGGATTCCGGGATGGGGGAAAGCGACTGGAGTTATACTGCTCGCATGTCCAGCTGGCGGCTGGGAAACAACGAATTAGCTATCAGTTGAATTCTCTTCGACTAACATCGGACATTTTCGTGTCACAAGGTACCCGAACGTTTGGCGGGACGAAACAAAGAGTGTCGGATACATCGCATGTTGCCAAACGTACTGTAAAACGTGAGAGAGTGAGAGAGTTGATCAGTACTACTGGATAAAAGTTGTACAATAGTACACAAAACACCCAAACACTATACACTCACCTCACCCAGTACTCCGGCAGTTTGGATCTTTATGCAGCATATTTGCAGATGATACAATTCCTACAATTGTATCAATCTACGCTGTATAGAACACACCTTATTACTAACTGATAAAAACAGAAGTACGCTTGGCAACATTGTAACGGGAGAGCGATGTTACCCATCGAGCCACACCCCCCGAAGACGATTGGTGGACAGATGGGGCTTTGTAGATCAGCCGCCAGATGGGCTTGCGGTCAGTATGCAAGCCTTTGCAGCAACGTGTACTGATTTAGCTCCGCCCTTTCGCTTCCTTCCCATCTCTGCCATTATGCGTGCCCGTGATCCAGAGGTTCAAGCATAGAGTACAGGCTTCATTGCCAGTGGCGGCGATTGGGTCTCAAAACCGGGTGGGGAAGGTGCCAAACTGGGGAGCAAAGACAGTACATTTCCCTTCGTAGATAAGATTTAGCATAGTGCGGAACCAAAAGTGGCGAAAACTGGCGGGCAACTGCCCACTGTATCATTGCATATTGAAATTGAGTGTCTTAAAAATGGTCGCCTCTTACACCCAAAGTTATTTAACAAGGCGGTGTATATGTCGTTTTCTCGCAAGCCCGGGACTTTCTGTTATAACACATTTTTCATTTGGCTTCGGATCTAATATTGGGGTGAGATCTTTACATATCTGATGAAAATCAGCCGAAATAGACAAACTTGACAAAGCATATTTTGACATATTTCAAAATTTCGCGTTTTTATAACATATTTCTTCAATTTTGTTGTAATAAGACATATTTCTGTATAATTTCGTAATTCTCTCGGTTATTTCACATTTTTTTCTTCGTAGCTTTAGCACAACGGATAGTTCATATTGTCGATGGCAGGATATGGAAATTACGGAGGAATTTTCTTAGTACAGAACAATATAATACCCCACTTTGTTTTTATCCCGCCGACAATTGATAGCCATGCAAACATTATTGAGGCAAAATGTTCTCTCTCATTGTTGCACGGGAAGTAAAGAAGTTTCGTTCTCATTTCTTTGCCTTTTTCGCTTTTCACAAAAATCAGTCAAAAGTAAAAATAACATTCGGTACATTACAGCTCCTACTCTACTCTATCGGGTATGGGAGAAATTCAAGAGTACTGTTGTGCATATTTTTGGCTTTACTTGGAATATTTCTGCATTTTTCTGACATATTTGTAATTTTTCATGACATATTTTCCAATTTATATGACATAATTACATACATATTTTACAGTTTTATAGGACATAAATTCCCGGGCCCTAAATAAGCTTCATATTTTCGCTACACATTATGTACAAACAGGCCCGTAGCTAGAATTGATCTCCAGGGGGAGCTCACGGGTCATCAGGCTTTGTAGACCCAAGTCGATTTTCGAAATGTATAGAAATATCATGCCAATACTATAGTTTTTTTCTATATCTTCTAAAACATCTCTTAAAGTGTTAATTGGCTGCTACTGACATCATCCCTTACTACACACTCCATACTACTTTTGATGATACAGATATTTATATCATACAAGAAAAAATACACAATAAATGCACCCCCTTCCCAAACTCCCCTTCGTTCCCAAAAATTGGGAACTCTTCACCTTTGACGCACATGTGGTAGGGGCAGCAAAGGTAGCATTTTTGGCTGTTATGCATTTGAAGCTTAGAAACGAGTCACAACTCTCGAAGCAGCCAATTAACCAAGCGAGCCGCTGACGTCATCTCAACCCAGAACCTATCGCTAAGCCCCATGCTCAGGTTGTAAACGCCCACTAGGCTCGCTAGACAGACTCGCGCAGATGTTCCGAAAGTAATTCGACTCTACAGTTAAAGAAGTTCCCTTCAAGGAGAACTTCCTAAAGTCTAGAGAATCTTTTACCTAGACTTCGGCTCATAAAGAAGATGAATGCATGTAATAGCTGCTGTCTGCATTTTCACTGCAAACAAATCATACAACAAATAGTTTTACCGAATGGTCTAATGTGTCAAGGGGGCTGAAGGCAATGCCAGGGGGTGCTGAGCCCCCCTTGCCCCTGCCTGGCTACGGGCCTGTGCCAAAGATCATGCGTGTAAAATACAAAATACACCTTCTGTAATTGGAAGTTGAAAGGTTAAGAAATAAATCAATCTTTCTGTAAAAAAAGCATTAACGCAACGAGCATGTTTGTTTCTTTGTCTGCAGCGAAGTGGAACAGCAAGAATGTGAAAAACCATTGTTCTTTCAGATTGTGTAATTCCGTTGGAAATGGAGAAAACTTCACGATTTGCTTTGCTCTCTGTCTCTCTCTCTCCTTGCAGAACACACGGTTCACATAACACAAAAGCAATTGTCGATATTTCATTTCAATCAATACACTATCCGTGGGCGAAGTTAACAATAGTGTAAACTCGGTAACGTGTCGAAAGAGAAATTTTCAAGCACAACGGCAAACAAAGAGCTATTCTTATTTGTAAGTTCATGTGTCGTGGTTCGCTGTAGTCTCAATACTTACAAAGGATGCTGAAGTAATAGGCTGTGACAATTTCGATTTGACATGCACAGTGGCAGCGATTGAGTGCCAAAACTGCGGGGCAAGGACCGTTTGTTTACCTCTCCTCGTACGCAAGGCTTGGCATTAAGAGGACTGGCAAAAGTGGGGGGAAACAGCTCCCCTTCCCTAATGGGCATGCAACATAAGAAGGGTCAATGAGGTCGATTTCAAATAAATTTGGAAGGGACAATATATAGGCTGTCCCGAAAATAACATTCACATATACAGGGCGTTCCAAAATTATTATCGGGGTGTCATAGTCGTGTAATTTCCCTTATATGTGGGGTACAAGGACAAAGCTTATACGGGAGTAAACAACATGTTTACATACTGTACCTTATAAATGTACAATGTCAGCGAGCACCTTTTATCGCACGGCACTCATGTTTCCGAAGAAAGAGTTCGATGCCCGGTGGAGGCACGGTTCGGATCCCACTTTAAAATGTAGGTCCAGTCTCGATTAGCCTTACTGTGCATAAAATGGACTTAAAACAACAAATCGAAAAAAAAGAAGAACAAAGAACCACACCTTGCAAATTCAATGGCACAAAAGGGCTTCTGCACGGGAGTTGCCATCTTGAAATACATGGAAACAAATGACAAGAGCTCAGTGTAGCAAACTTCCACAGCCATTCTTGTCGTACATGTACGATATAAACATTCACCTTCGTCTGTTACAATATACCAACTACTCGAAACCCCGATAATCATTTTGTGACACGCTGTATTTGTATTTATATTTGTGTAATTTGTCGCCACTTTCTGCCACTCGCGACGATGAGGGATGATTTCATGAAACTGGTGAAGTGACACAAGGAACACTCATGCCCAGGCCGGGATTCGAACCTTGCAACCTTAGGGGTGATTGTCGACGGGCATGATACACACACATATTCTGCTCCCCTTGAGGAACTTTGAGAGAAACAAAGTGCCTGTATGTCCTAAAGTCGCGCATATATACAGAGTGGCCTTGAAACTTCGTTCACATTTTTATTTCAAAGTTATGATGCTTTTCTACCTTTTGGGTTCATATCCATGCCTCATTCAGGATTTGAACCTAGAACTCTTGGATACATAGCCAGTGCCATAGTGAAGATTCTAAACGTGGGAGGGCGACGATATTGTTTTCAGGGTGGGCAATTCTGCCATGGGTAAATAAATATGGTGGTGTGGTGTGCATTACCCTCCCTGGTCCACTCTAGCTACAGCCTGTACTTAGCGCGTTACGCTAACCATCTCGTCACAGAGGTTGGTTCCAAAATAAACATTGCTAGGTTAAACTGAATGGTGTGAGCCCATCTCCTTGGTGGAGTGGTTAGCACAGCGCTCTACGCCGCCTGGGGTCCAATCCTGGATATGGCAAGTATCCATTCTTCAATTTCATGATATCACTCATTCTCATCTTCGACATTAGCCACAAGAGGCAGAAAAGCGCAGTACGAAAAGCAAATTAATCAATAAATCAATCGAAAGGTGCGATTTTCATTTTTAGGTCATTTCTTCTCCGCGGGGTGAGAAGGCGGTGTTGTCTTTTCACATTTCTATATATATATATAAACGGTCTAATTTTCCTTACAATATTTCACAACCCAATTAAAAGTGTTTCAGTATAATATAAATAGCCACAAACAGAGCGTTCATTTTTAAACAGAAAAACACTAACTTTTCTATACAAGGCCCAGATTCTTAAATAATCACATAAGTTTCCCTTTGCATGTATCCAAGAAAAAATTACAGTAATCGGCGAATTATACTATTTAGGAACGATCGTGTATTCCCGCTTCGCCTAATGTTTTATCAGAGCACAATAATATGATTGATGACCGAACCGCCATTTTAGGCGAAACGGGAATTCCGGTTTTCCACATGCTAAAGTATTTTACAAAGCAGCTAAAGAGATAGGTTTGGAAGTTAGCAAAGAGAAAACTAAATATATGCTTACAGGCCGAAACCGTGTTAGGTAATAACCAAAATCTAATTGTTGCAGCACCCAAATAAACGTAACCACAAAACTTTTTGTGATATTCGGAAACATTAAAAAAAAAACTTACTCAAAACAAGGTATACTGAATATGTAAATAACATAAGCCGAGTGTGTTGCTGAACCGAAGAAGTCCTACTCATTATTAAATTCGAAAAAGCAAAACCCTCGTGTGCAGGCACGTATCCAAGGGGGGGCTTAGGGGGCTCGAGCCCCCCGAAAGTTTTCAGTTTACAGTAGATAAAATGAGGTTTTTGGATCTTGTGGCGTGAAATAAAATAAAATGAGGATAATTTAAGGAGAGAAATAATTATAGAGGAAAGACGGAGAATGTTATGTAACCCTATTATTGATAATAGCACGTATCCAAGTTGGGAGTCAGGGGATCGAGCCCCCTCCCCCAGGAAATTTTTCAGTTTACACTAGGTGAATTAGGTTTTTGGCTTCTTGAATAATGTGACAATTATTTAAGGAGAGAAATAATTATCGAGGCAAGACGGAGAATGTTCTATAACCTTGTTATTGTTAATAGCACGTATCCAAGATGGGGATCAGGGGGCTCAAGCCCCCCTTCAGAAAATTTTTCAGATTACGTTAGATAACATTAGGTTATTGGTGCTTGAATAATATGACGATAATTTGAGAGTAATAATTATAGAGACAAGACGGAGAATGTTCTATAACCTTATTATTGTTAATAGCATGTATCCAAGGTGGGGATGAGAGAGCTCGAACCGCCCTTCAGGAAATTTTTCAGTTTACACTGCATAAAATTATGTTTTTTGTCTTCTTGAATAATGTGACGATAATTTAAGGAGATACATAATTATAAAGACGGAGAATGTTCTATATAACCCTGTTGTTGATAATATTGCACGTAAACTTTTCTCGCGCTTTCTGTGTTGTCGCAGCGAACTTTTTGGAAACTGCACAACAAAGGTAGCGCCACAAGTAGGACGATTCGTTGTAACTTTTAATCTCTGAAAAGCGCGAGAGGGAACGTTCTTTAAAGAGAGAAGGAGTCGAACTACTGGCAATATTAACGAATCGTTTTATCTGCGGAACGTTCTAGAATATAATGAGTATATAAATATGCGGCTTCAATTTACCGGTTGATCTGTACAACAGAATCGGTTAATGAGACTTCAGAATTTACAAAGTATGGCAATTCATACAGTCGATTAGTGATCTGTGAGTGTCCATTGCTTGCTTTGTAAGATCTAGTGATTCGAAATTAAAAAAAGGACTGAATATCGTAAACTAATGAAGTCTACTAGTTCGGGTTCAAAGCTGTATGCAGTCCGAGAATTTCATGGCATAAAAGAAATAATTTTGTTTAAGCCTACTGGGTTCGCACACACACAAATACTTAACTACCATGAAGGGACAGCCGAAAATTTTATGAATGTCGAGAAGAGAAAGCAAGAAGATGTTGCATAGTTATTTTAACGGAAATTGCAGGCTCTACCAGGACCCGAACCAGGCCTCTGGCATACCATGCCAATGCTCTACCAACTGAGCCACCGAGCCACCCTTGATTCGACTGAGTTTGCGCTAAAATGTATAGGCTACATAGTACATGTTCTGTGGATGTCAAATTGTAAGATGTTACCTGTTTTATTAACAAGCACAGAAAATAAAGCAGAAAGAAGAAAACTGAGGGGCATTCCCAACGGTTGAGGAGACATTTTTCTTCGGTGGTCATTTCACACCGTGTTGCCTGACGATTTCACAAGTCGAACGTTGGTTTGTGGGGCCTTTTGTGTCGCTACGGTGTGAAACGTTTTTGTTGATTGGCTCATTCCATACGTCATGTATCGCGTATTCCTTCGGTCTGAAATCTACTTACCTAAGTCTTGAAGATCCAAGTCACAAGGATGGAAAATTAGGGCTTTGTTAAGATTAGATGCGAAGGCAGGCGAAAGCACCCTAAAGGATAATATCCAAACCTACAGGAAGAACGCATTTTACCTAAGTCTCGAATACGAAATGATAAGAACTCCTGGTGAGTTGATTTTAAAAAATGTGTCCGAGATAAAGAATGGCGTGCCCAGGATTATCAGTAGGGAAACGGGTTACGAATACTATTTTTGGTAGTCGGTCCTCAGTCAGTCCATATTTTCCAGTCTTTGACGTTCCTCTTTTAAGGAATACTGGATCAGATGGGGTTATGACCCTACCAATCCTCCCTTGGGCACGCCACTAAAAATAAATGAATAGCATTTGATCATATTGGGAGACGAAACATTAGATGTGTTGGGAACGGAAGGGTTTTCAGAGGCCTGAATATGAACAATTTAGTGGGTTTCGGCTTTTATAAGAGCTGCAAACATGGGAGGACAAGACACAGTAGTGGTGTTCAGGCTCGACTCAGAGAAATATTCGAGAACTGTCTGCGTCCACCTCGAGGCCCACATTTTGAATCTTGCGTTGTCGAGTGAAGTGTCCATCCCGTGCATGTGTAACGGCTCCGTAAAAACACTCAGACACCATAGATGTGTTGATGCCTGATGGGAAGAAATGGACAAACACACACACACAGATGATTCTGGCACACGATGTTAATGCATGGAAACAGGGGAGTCGAGTGGTAAAAAACGTTCCGATTTCACGTCCTGATTAAAATGGCAGCCGTAAACAGTGGTAACGATTTAGGGGATAGTTGCTTCACATTTTTTTGCCTCTTAATCCTAGGCCTTGTCTACCAAGAGAAAGTAAACTTTCCTTGCCCCCCCCCCCCCCCGTTTTTGGAACCCAATCGCCACCACAGGCCTTAAACATACAATTGTGAGGTTATATCTATACCCCTTAAAGAGATGATGTTCAGCTCCCCCCCTCCCCTCCGAAAGGAAATCCTGGATACGTGTCTGCTCGTGTGCCTATGGAAATTGCAAATAATTCTGACACAGCTGTTGGAGACGAAAGAGCACAATTTTTTAACACTTTTTGTCATGAAAATTTTTCCTCAGAGACAGTTTCCGAACCTCTTCCTCATGTTAAGTCTGTTAAGTTTCCACACACTTTCTTCGATTAAAACCTCCCCTCAAGAAGTCAAATCGCTCCTCACCTCTTTGCCATTGCGTTGTTCTTTAGGCCCCGATGAAATTCCGACAATTTTTCTTCGCAAAACTGCTCCCTGGCTCACCCTCTGTGTCAAACAAGTGCTTTTATGCAGGTGTGTTTCCTGAACTGTTCAAGCGTGCCAATGTAGTACCGATCTATAAATCTGGAGACAAACATTCGGTAAAATCTTATCGACCTATCTCTCTTTCGTCACCTCTGTCTAGACACCTCTGTCTATCATCTGTGAGAAAATAATTAAAGACAGGTTGCTGAAGTTCACATCTCCCCTTATAAATACTGCTCAGCATGGTTTCCTTCCAGGCAGCTCTTGCTTGACCAATCTATCGGTATTACTTTCTCATGCTACTCAGTCTATCTCAAACAATTTCCAGCTTGACATTATATATTTGGACATTTCAAAAGCTTTCGATAAAATTAACCATAATCTCCTTCTTCATAAATTACAATCCAGATTTCACATCCATGGCAAACTTCTATCTTTGCTAAAAGACTATCTGCGGGCACAAGAGCAGCGTGTTATCCTCTCGGGCTCCTCTTCCAGCTTTCTACACGTCCTGTCTGGTGTCCCCCAGGGGAGTGTCTTAGGCCCACTTTTGTTCCTTCTTTACATGGATGATCTGCCCGAAAGACTGTCTTCTTTTACCATAAATGTACTTGTCTTTGCCGATGACCGTAAACTCTTCAAAGAAATTTCATCTGAACGCGATTCACTAATCCTACAACAAGCTCTTACAGAACTACTTGTGTGGTGTCGCCAGTGGAAACTTGAATTGAATCCTTAAAAATGCTCCTGCCTCACCATTTCCTTAAAAAGGAACAAAGTGCTCTCTTTTCATACTCTTGATAACAGTCTCATCAAAAAGGTTTCCTCTCAAAAAGATCTTGGTGTTGTCATCGACGAAAAGCTAACTTCAATGAGCACATTACATATAACACTAAACGAGCCATGCGTCTCCTTGGCATTCTGTATTAGGTTCCCTGAAATCCAAAACTAATCAGCCATTAGCATATTTTTCAAATCCTTTATTTCTCCCATTCTTGAATACTGCTCCCCCATTTGGACTATGGCTTCTAAAACTAATCTTTCCAGGCTTGATTCTGTCCTCAGCTTTTTCCTCGCCATTGCTCGCCATAGAATACCTTCTCTCAGACACCTCCATAAAACAGATATTATGTCTATTTTTAACATCCAGTCACCACACGCACGTCACGAACTAGCAGACATGAAATTTGTGCATAAATCATTAATGGCAAAATCAAAACCGAATTCCTTGTCAACCAATTTAATCTATGAGTACCTGCACGGACAACCCACTACCTAAGGCTCTCTCTCCTATAGCGGTCTCCTTACTATAGGCTCCCCCACTTATATAATAACCTGCCTGTAAATGTTGATATTTTCTTGTCAGAATGCAGTTTCTGACAATCACTAAGAATGTACATGTAACAATGTCTTTTTTTTTCGTCTGCCATCTTGTATTGTCTTGTTTTGTTGTCATTTTAATTTTTTTCTTGATGCTACAGTTTCAGTATAAAATGTCTTTCAGTACTGTATCTGAAACTTCAAGTAAATAAATAAATAAAGAACTCGTTTGAACCAGTTTCCAAACTTAAGTACTTAGGAGTAATACTAACAAATTAAATTGATGTTAAAGAGGAAATAAAAAGCAGGCTGAATTAAGGAAATGAGTGTTTCTTTTCTCTTCATAAACTTTTATCTTCGCGTTTAATATCTAAGAAACTAATTTTGCCTGTAGTATTATATGGACGTGACACTTTGTCCTTACATTAGAAGAGGAACATAAATTAAGAGTATTTGAAATAAAATCCTTAGAAAAATATTTGGACCTAAAAGGGATGAGGAGACAGGTGAGTGGAGAAGGTTACATACATAGCTTAGAACTGCATAATTTTTATTCATGTCCAGATATTATTAGAATAATTAAATCAAGAAGACTTAGGTGCGCAGGCCATGTGACACGAATGGGAGAGGAAAGAGGAGTTCACAGGACACTTGTTGGTAAGCCTGATGGCAAGAGACCAGTAGGAAGGCCAAGACGAAGATGGAGGGATAACGTTGAGATGGACCTAAAGGAAATCGGTAGGGATGGAAAAGAGTGGATTGATCTTGCCTAGGATAGGACAGATGGAAGGAAGGCTTGTGTTGCTGCAGCCATAAACCTTCGAGTTTAAGAAAGCTAGAGATTAGTTAGTTGGCATATTTCGTCTAAATTAAACTGAAAGGAAAATATTTCAAATACACGGAATTTGGTGAAATTTGTATGAAAAGTTCTGTTATACATGATTAGGGCTCGGATAGTTATGCATTTTGCATATTGCATATGCATATTTAAGGATTTTTAACTAAAAGCATATTTGTATGAAAATAAGTTGATGTTGTGCATATTTTTGTACCCACAACCAACACCGAACATATACTGTATTTATTTCTCTTCTCCTAGCTTCTCTTCTCTTTATCTTTTCTATCTTTCTTCTTTCCTTTTCCCTGGATTGTATGAAATGTGGCAAGTACGTCATTCTCACCTCAACAATCCAATAAGCTGGCAACGCCGCGTGTAAGTTTCTTATCGCAAGTGAACAACATGTGGATGATCTGGAACTTGCTGTGTCTAACTTTGTTGCCCTAAAATACAGACCACTTGTATCTTACGAAGTGGAAAGTGTGTTTCTGAATATAAGACTATTCTAGCTGAAAACAGAAGGAGTTTCAAGTTCGAAAATTTGAGACATGTTGTTATCAAATTCAATCATGATCTTGATCTGTAGTGTATTGTGTTTCATTTAACGCAGAACCATATTAATTGAAAAAAAAAATCTGTATAGCTAATGAGCATTCAGAATAATGCATATTCATTGCGTGGCATGTCATCTTTCATAGTTTGTGATATACAACATTTATAAATTAAACAGGTTTTTAGTGCCTATTTTACACTTTTTAGTGCATATTTTGCGTTTTTTTTAGTGCATAACTATCCGAGCCATATACATGATGATCAACGTAAACACAAAAAAATTTGGAACACATTCTTAATAGTCACAGAAAATGAAAGATGAAGTTTATATACACAGAATGTAATCTAGTTACAAAATTATACATAACGGTAATATAATTGCACTAGCCTTAGATTAGGTTAGGTTAAAACACTATTTTTTTCACTATAAAAAACAAGCTTATGGAAAGAACAGAGTAACAGCAGAATTTGAATATTTACAACTAAGCACAGAAAAACGTGCGTACAACATTAAATTTATTTCAGGGGACTCCTTCAGAGCAAGACTAGTAGGCTGTGCCGCGAATGTGACAGGAGAGGTGTGCTACGATAGACTGGGGTGCTATAATTTCAAAGGTCCCTGGGCAACAGTCGCAGGGTGCATCCCATTCTTACCGGAGGACCCATCCAAAATAAATACAAGGTTCTTCTTAAGCACAAGGTAAGGGTATCTCATTTTGATAGTTCATATTGTTTCTTTTGCTTGAAATCGTTTCATTTGAGACCCAATTTGAAGGTTGATTTCCTGATTGATATATGTACACACTTGTTTTTCATGAAAAACCCAATATGCTGACCAAGGCATTAATTAATTTTATTTTAAAACATAAACTAAACGTAACGTTTCAACCTTCTAGCAAGGTCTTCTTCAGACTCCGTACCAAGTACAAGAAGACCTTGCTAGAAAGTTGAAACGTTACGTTTAGTTTATGTTTTAAAATAAAATAAATTTATGCCTTGGTCAGCATATTGAGTTTTTCCTATCATGGAAATAAGGCTTAATGGTGTTATACTTGTTTTTCATATTGCTTCGGTCGATTAATTTATATGGGAAACAGGGTACACACACACAGCACAAACATACCTTTTAGCCACCTTCTTCTGTACTAAAATGATACTTTTTTTACTCGTGCAAGTCCATAGGGAAATGAATTGAAGAGCTTCAACTTTCAGTAGTCCGAGGACAGTACAATTTATATACCTGTAATGTTGATAACAGCCACTGATTATGGAAGTTATTCACTAAGGGTAAACTGGTTAATAATTATTGTCTTCTTTAAACAGTTTCGCATTAACAAAATTCGAACAATTCTGGCTGAGTCCAGTCGCCAGAGCCTTGTTAGTCTGCAAGAATGCAGTACAGGGTGTATTAAGTGTAAGAGAGGTTGACATATTCGTGTCTTCACTAACGGTCACCCTCACGATACAGGCGTAAACTCACAAAATATATCTAAACACAAGCTAATATTGTAGAAAATAAATTTAGATAGTTTCGATTCAGGGGCTGCATGTTTTAGATTCTGTTTTCCATTCTATTTTTATTTACTGACCTACTTTTATCACTTGGTAAGACGACACGTGAAGGGTTTTGTGCACGAGCCACCAGAGAAGCGTGGAGGAAACAAGACCACAGAAAGGGAAGTCTTTCCTGCCTTTAGGATGCAGCATCCTGTAAGGCAGGCGATATGAATCCAAGTATTAGTGGAGATTTACTATGGAGGGGTCAACTTTTACAGTTTACTTTCTAGGGAGCAATGTGCGGCCAGTTATCTTACTTTGGCTAACACTTATAGAGCAGTAATGAACTCAAGGGTGACAACCGTGTACACTTTGGCTTTTTTCAATCATTTTAATTTCACGTAGAACGTATTTTCTCTGCCTTCGTTCGTAATGATAAGCAATGTTTTAGTCCTATTTATAATTAAAAGTCAAAATAATGAACGAGTTTAGATTATCGTCCGTTTTGATAACTGCTAACTAGTAATATACAATAAAACCACATTTTATTGAAACTCAACAATGGACACGTTTAGATCTGAAGGGCTGATGTAATGTAAGCTTATATTGCAACAAATTTCAACTTCTTACAGCTATTTTAATTTAGAAAAAAATATTTGGACCTAAAATGGATGAGGAGACAGGTGAATGGAGAAGGTTACACAATTTAGAACGGACAGATATTATTAAAATGATAAATAAAGAAGACACGTGGGTAGGTCATGTGGCACGAATGGGAGAGGAAAGAGGAGTTGACAGGATTCTTGTTGGGAAACCAGAAGGCAAGAGACCTGTAGGAAGGCCAAGACGAAGATGGAGGCATAACGTTGAGATGGACCTACAGCTAAGAATGGAAAACATTGGATTGATCTTTCCCAGGATAGGGACAGTGCAGCCATAAACCATCGGGTTTAAGGATGCTAGTCAGAGACAGCTATTTTAACGGTTAGTGAGCCAACAGTTTGCTGAGGAATTGTATTGTGCAGTATTATCGAAATTTAAACTTAATTTAATTATTAGAGATAAGGAGTAATTTAAAAATATTAGCAGTATTTTTAATTGTATTAAAATTTGTTGCCTGTGACATTCCTCCCCGGGAAGTTTGATCCCCCTAGAGGAATTTGGCTGGTTTCAACACTGGTGTAGAGTAATCATCTTAGTAATCTTTATATCTTGGAACCAGTTGTTTGTTCAGTATGCAATGAGTTACAAGAGCTTAATTAGAATGATATACTGCAGAAATCAGATGACATCAAGAAATCAGTAAACAAAGAAAATATTATTTCTGATAAATTATCATTAAAGTTGAATTTGGAAAGCAAAGCATTGCCCCGCGCCATGAAGACTCATAGAAGATGCGGAGGGATCTATTCACGCATTCTCTGTCTCGGCCATTCTGGAGATGATCACTTCCACGCTCCGGTTGCATTTCTGCGATTTTTCCACACAGAAACTCGTGGTTTTAGGAAGACATTCAAAGTGACGTGGATACGTGCTTACATCGACGCCAAATCCTATTCTCGCCCCGGGCGAAAAATCTAACTGTCATTTATATTCAGCTGCTTGCAATCTCCTCCCATGGACGTCCGCAGGATTTTTTCCAGGGAGGGGCAAGCAAGGTAATTTTTTTCCAGGGGGGGTAAGGAGGCATATTTTCCCGCATAATAGTAATGACCTTTCAAAAAACACTGTTACAGTCTGAAATTACCATGTTCCTTCAACGCACTTGTAATAATTAACATAAATTACTGTGAATGAAATGAAATTATGTGTGAAATATATATAATGTTTTGGTGGACATTCATTTTCCAGGGGGGAGCGTGGCCCCCCTTGCCCCCCCCATCCGGACGCCCATGTTTTGTTTTTCTATAGAAGTACGTATGTGTACTCTGCAACCTTGTGAACAATTCCATTGTATCAAACGTGCAAATTATCGACTGGTACGGATAGGAAAGAAATCTGAAAGGAATCAAACACTTCTTCCTGTGACCTTCTTTGGCGTCAAGATATTTCACCTAGCGCCAAGTAACAAGTAACGGTGAGCAATGTTGCAAACTATAGAGAATAAGCATGCAAAGTCATCCTACACATATTTGCGACTGGGCAGGGGAAATTTTCATGTGGGCTGAGATTTATGGGGGATATTCACCGGATGTTTACATTTCTGTTCTTCCTTGGCGCGGGCGGGAACTTCACTTCCGGTTTTGAATAGAATGACATGGAGTTCGAAAGTGTAGGGCTTGGAAGTTGATGACCCAAAAATTCTCAAAATATGATCTTCAAATTATTAAAAGAAAGGACCTAATTTTCGCTCTTAAAATGAAAGCTTGATTTTTCATAAATTACAAGAAAGGAGTGCAATATTTCGCTAAAACTTGTTTTGTGATTGAAGTACTGAAGCAAAGGGAAGAAAGCAATTAAGTGCTAATGTAGTTTATTTTTATTTTTACATAAAATAGACCGCAAGGTCTTTCTGTACAAATAATTCACATCTCAGAGTGGATCTTGCAATATACAGTAGTCAGTCAGCATCTGAAAATATAGTTGTGTTGCCAGGGCGATTATAATTTCTTGCGACAAAAACCACAGCAAGGGAACCTCAAAGAACTTCAAGTTTGCATTGATCACATTTTCGATGAGTAGTGTGTACTGTTAGGAAATTTAAATATGGAAGTTATGCTAGCAAATACGTGAAACCTCAAAAATGATAATCAACAAAACAATAAAAAAAAATGAAAAGTGACTTAAAAGTAGGGTGGCCATAATTTTGTTCCAAAAAGGGACACCCAAGGAGGTCAGTTTACCTTTTCCCATGAAAAATCGGCTAAGGCCGTGTCCGAAATGTACAAGACCGTACTTGAAGCGAGCATCCTCGGAGTATGGTCTTGGAGTGCGGTCTTCAAGTCGTGGACTGGAAGTGAAATTCCACTTCGACTGCAGCGCCAAATACGGTCAGTAGATAAAACTGAGTACTCGTTGTTTTCCCCGCGTTTTAAACACTTGTTTTTCACCATAGAAATCACGTTGCGTTTTCAAATGTTCGTACACGTACATTTCCACACATTAGAAGAACTTGTCTGTGCTTTAACCAACAACTTGTTGGCCCATAACGTATATTTAACCTGCGTTGCTGGCTTTCTCCTCTGCGCTTTTAAACAAATGAACAACGAGTGCGGTAATCACGTGACCTAGTCAGCATCCATCTGCACTGCGAGCTGTGCACTTGTGTACTTCAGTTCTTGGCGCTTTCGAACTGTACTAGATGGCGTCACTTCCGCCAAGATCATACATCAAGTCTGTACTTTGTACCTTTCGGACAGAGCCTAAGTCTACTTATAAAATTGTTATTATTAATGTATTCTTTTTCACCTAAATAATACATCATGAACAATAGATGAAATATGATCTCCTGTTGTGAAAAATTATTATAATCTCGGTATGGCTTATATAGAGTTTCTGGTTCCTTTGATGTTAGTCCTACGCTGAAGTTGAGGAATGCCAGAAGTATTTATTAGAAGAAAACAGTCTTCTGAGAAGAAAAACTCAATATGCTGACCAAGGCAGAAATTTATTTTATTATAAAACATAAACTAAACTTAACGTTTCAACCTTCTAGCAAGGTCTTCTTCAGACTCTGAACCATGTACAAATGAAACAAGGTACAAAACAGGACGATATATATACAAAACAATTACTCCCCTCCAGACGCAAGACTATTAGAAAGTTGTTTTCCTGGAACATTCCAGCAGCTGGCCTTCCCTTGCCAACTCTACTTTCACCTGACAGGCGATTTAGCTAAAAAATTTCTTTCATCTGGAAGGTGGTTGGAAACTTTATCTCACACTCTTTTTCCTTTCTTTCTTCATTCTTCTCTCCTCTTTCTCTCGTCCTTTCCACTCTTTCTAACACCTTCTTCCATTCTTTGTTTATCTTCAGTCCCCCATTCCAGTTCATTGTGTCTTCTTCACCTTTTTTCTCTATTTCCTTGGTCTCCTTCTCTATTTCCTTTTCTCACTAGCATTCTCTTCTCCCTTCCTATCTGCTTAGCCTCATCCCACTCTATGTCATGTCCTGTATCTCTCGTGTGTCCAACCACTCCCAGATGAAAGGAAATATTTAGCTAAATCGCCTCTCAGGTGAAAGTAGAGTTGGCAAGGGAAGGCCAGCTGCTGGAATGTTCCAGGAAAACAACTTTCTAATAGTCTTGCCTCTGGAGGGGAGTAATTTTTGTGTATATATATCGTCCTGTTTTGTACCTTGTTTCATTTGTACTGGGTACAGAGTCTGAAGAAGATCTTGCTAGAAGGTTGAAACGTTACGTTTAGTTTATGTTTTATAATAAAATAAATTTCTGCCTTGGTCAGCACATTGAGTTTTTCATATCATGGAAACAAGGCTTAATGGTGTTACTTCTTGAGAACAGTTTTATTCATCACCAACCGTTCATAAAACTCCCCCAAACTACCCCGTCCCCACGGATCTGATGCACAACGTGTCATTTTGCTTTTTGAGTTTGTGTCAAGACACAGGAATTTAAAATCTTGTTTCAGGTCTGTATTGGAACTACGCTTCTTGGCCATGCTTATTCATTGTTACACACACAAAATAATGCATTTTGATTGTTATGAAGTGCTTGAAACACAGTCCAGCTGTTTTATCATTGTTGCCATTATGCTAGTTTAAAAATTCCATCAACAGGTCCGGATTTACCTCTTTGCCGCCCCTCGGCCAAACAAGCTCTGCCGCCCCCCATACCGTTTATCAAGAATGAAAAAAAAATCATTATTTACTGTATTACTATTTTTACTATTGACGGCATGCAGTATTAATTAAATTATTATTAATTAACATTAATGAGTTCGCCATTGCAACTGAAGAATCATTAGGTGATCCGCCACTGATGACTGATATGCCTGAGATTCATTGGATGCATGAGGAACATCTGTAGAATTGACAGAACACACACTGGGCTCATCAACGGCACTTTCCTAACTTTTTTCCTGATTACATTTCTGTATATAAAAAGAACTGATTTTCGGAACCTTCTTCAGAAATGCTTCCTGTTTTTCATCTTTCTCCGCTTTTTTCTTTTTGTATTGTGACCCATTGAGTCTTACTCTTTGATCACTCATAATGAACGTAATGACGTTTTAAACTTACCCCAACAAACGCACGTTGGACAGTGACACACTCAAGACGCGACACCCCATCTACTTCTTGAATAATATTCCCGAGCAACTAACAGTAGAATAGTACAATGCGAAACCCCTTTAATAATGCTTACCCCGACAGTTTAATTCTCAACAATTCAACGGGAATCACATGCTTTTGATATGCGACCAATGCCGGCAGAAACAAGGAACGGCGTTCCTGGAACGCAGCCAAGCCGGTGTTGTCTTTCAAAAGCAAGCGGCAGGCTCCACGTTCTTGCCGCAATCGCCGACCCAGCTCAGCACAATGCTGTACATTCGAAACAACAACGTCGGTAATTAAAACAACAAATTATTAAACTAGTTCTGAGCCCTGCTACCCTATCCCTCTTAAGAAATATTCTTCGTTAACTTATATTTAAAATACAACTACATTAAGTCATTCCATTCGTGTGTCCGGAGAAAAAAAGAGGCAATCCGAGAATTAGGTATTCCTTATAAATTTAAAACAAAAAATAGTGCCGCCCCTACCAAAGTGCCGCTCTAGGCCTATTGGGAAATTCGGGCCTGTCCATCAACATTTATTATTAGTCTCTCAAATTTAGACTTGGTTTTCAAGTTTAGCTACTCCTAGACTTTTATAAAACGGGACAAATAGTAGGCTTTTTAATAATATCGACGGGACGGCCGGGACACGTTTCTGGAACGGGACTGTACCGGTCAAAACTGGTCGTACGGTCACCCTACTGTTTTGAAGGCCTAGTAAAAAACATGATTTTTGATCAACTCCAAGCCCTATTTATTAGGGTCGCTGGCATAATACTGAATAGTAGAAATAATAACAAATAATGATTAGAAACTCATGTATACTATTATTACTTCTACTCGACCCACCAGACGAGTATCTAGCAAAACTATTTTTTCTCTCCTTATTTTTCCTTATCTGGGTGGTGGTAAAGGCGACCGAGGCGTGGTGCTGATCACGTCACCTTCTAAAAATTACCAAGTGTGTGAATTCGGGGGGTCCTGCCTCCACAGCCCCCCCTATATGAACCAAGAAGGTCGGGAAGATCAGATGTTCAGTGGCGTGCCCAAGAGGGCGTTGGTGGGGGGTCATAACGCCTCCGTTTGACCTAATGTTCCTGAAAAAAGACCGTCAAAGGCAGGCAGAGTTAAACAGCTCCTGTTGCTTAATCGTTGCGGCTGTTGTCTCCATGGTAACGAATCACCCTTGATAGATAAATGTTAACTCGGGACGTTCGTCATTTATTTTCACTGGAAATAAGTAATGCAAGTCTCTTCTACATAAAAATATGTCCGGAGGGAAACTTTAAACAATCCTCTCTTCACAGGGAAACTGGTGGTGACAGAATTGAAATAAACGCATGGCCTACTATACAAATTCCTCACCCATTGTTCAAGCCAAAAAGAAGAACATACATCATCATTCATGGTTTTAGAAGCCACAGTGACCTTCCCTGGGTATTGGATATGGAACGAGCCGTACTAGAATATGTGAGTATGGTTCAAGGCTTATTTACTTTGTTACGGAAAATATCCTGGTGTACAAAAACTGCCTCTTGCTTCCTTGCCATGTGGTTGGCAGTAACACCCCAGGGAAAGAAGTTAGCGGGAGACAATTTATACCGCGTTTGTTAGAACCTGTCCCGTTTCCCGCGTTAGCGATCGCTCAACAGTTTCGGTGCCAATGAGAAACGAGGAAAAAATAGTCTGCTGGGCAGCGAGGAGCGAATGGAAGCCAGAAGAGAGGCGCTTACGTAGACACTGTTGAGACGTTGCGTATTTTAATTGGCTGCCTGGCTTTGACTTTCCCCAGCACGGCGAAAAGCCAGCGACCAGCTAGCGCGGGAACCGGGACAGGTTGTAACAAACGCGGTATAATTTAGACCAGTAGCGTTCCCAAGGAAGGGGGGAGGTGTGGGTCATAACCCCCTTTTGGCCCAGTATTCCTAAAAAAAAAAGAACGGCAAAGCCAGGAAAATATGGCAAAATGAGATCTGACTACTAAAAAAGTATGCGTAACCCTCTCCCCTTACGAAAATCCTGGTCACGCCACTGTTAGGCACAAACTCTTATCTTCTCTGTTGGGAAGAGTGTTGGAGAGGGTTGGAGGCACCTGTCCAATAATGGTCCCAGAAAAAAATAATAATAGCGAGCCAGAGGAAGGGGAGACATTTTCTTGAGGGAGCAGTTACATTTAATGTACAAAACTACATATTTGGGCTTAAAGAGCACATATTTACCTAATTTTTCTTGTTTTCTTGGGGGATTCGCCTTTTTTGCCCTCCTTCTGATGCAGTGCAGTCACTGCATCTTTCCCATCATTAAGGGGGCGAGAGGCACTGCACCCCAAATATTAAGGAAAATTTTTCTTTAATATTATTGTTAAGAAACTACAGTAGTACAGGTGGCCCGGTTCTAAATCCTCATTTGGGGCTCGAATCATCATGTGGGGCTCGCAGTGGTGCCAACTCACCCCCCGAAAATTTCACCAACTGATATTTTGAAGCCTTTTATGGTGTATGTTAACCTCACAAGCAGTGTTGCCAACTCGGCGTAGCCTTTTATGGTGTATGTTAACCTCACCAGCAGTATTTCCAACTCGGCGTAGCCTTTCACGGTGTATAATTTTTTTAGCTTTTTTTTTGTGTGTGAGTGTACATGTGTTTGGGCGAGGCGTAGCCTTTTACGGTGTATGTTAACCTCACCAGCAGTATTTCCAACTCGGCGTAGCCTTTTATGGTGTATGTTAACCTCACAAGCAGTGTTGCCAACTCGGCGTAGCCTTTTATGGTGTATGTTAACCTCACAAGCAGTGTTTCCAACTCGGCGTAGCCTTTCACGGTGTATAATTTTTTTAGCTTTTTTTTGTGTGTGAGTGTACATGTGTTCGGGCGAGGCGTAGCCTTTTACGGTGTATGTTAACCTCACAAGCAGTGTTGCCAACTCGCTTTACAAAAACACTCGCTGAAATGGCGCTCGCTGAAATAGCGCTCGCTAAAAATGGGCGCTCGGGGTCAGTTCTCGGAGAGAGGTTAATTTAACCTAATTTTTTTTTACCTCTGTCTTCCACATGTATGTAATGCGATTTGAGGAGAAGAGGGTGAATTAACCTTATGGCTGACAATGTTCTATAAAATAACAATTCCTATGAACTCTGTAAATTTCCGAACATATGTTGTATTCACACTTTTACATATCTTCGAGTGTACATTACAAATCTGCAAACAGATTGTGGCTAACTCGTACTGTTTAAGAGATGAACCTACTTCCGGTTGCTATTTTGGATTTCCGAGCATAGGTTGTATTCATACTTTTACTTATTTTCGAGTGTACATTACAAATCTGCAAACAGATTTTGGCTATCTCGTACCGTTTAAGAGATAAACCTACTTCCGGTCGCCATTTTGGATTTCCGAGCATAGGTTGTATTCACACTTTTACTTATTTTCAAGTGTACATTACAAATCTGCAAACAGATTTTGGCTATCTCGTACCGTTTAAGAGATAAACCTACTTCCGGTCGCCATTTTGGATTTCCGAGCATAGGTTGTATTCACACTTTTACTTATCTTCGAGTGTACATTACAAATCTGCAAACAGATTTTGGCTATCTCGTACCGTTTAAGAGATGAACCTACTTCCGGTCGCCATTTTGGATTTCCGAGCATAGGTTGTATTCACACTTTTACTTATTTTCAAGTGTACATTACAAATCTGCAAACAGATTTTGGCTATCTCGTACCGTTTAAGAGATAAACCTACTTCCGGTCGCCATTTTGGATTTCCGAGCATAGGTTGTATTCACACTTTTACTTATCTTCGAGTGTACATTACAAATCTGCAAACAGATTTTGGCTATCTCGTACTGTTTAAGAGATGAACCTACTTCCGGTCGCCATTTTGGATTTCCGAGCATAGGTTGTATTCACACTTTTACTTATCTTCGAGTGTACATTACAAATCTGCAAACAGATTTTGGCTATCTCGTACCGTTTAAGAGATGAACCTACTTCCGGTCGCCATTTTGGATTTCCGAGCATAGGTTGTATTCACACTTTTACTTATCTTCGAGTGTACATTACAAATCTGCAAACAGATTTTGGCTATCTCGTACCGTTTAAGAGATATTCCAAAATTATATATATATTTGATAAGCGACAACAACAGAGCCATCTCTGTACAAATGTTGGAACTCGATGAATGCTTGAGTGGGACAAGTTATTTTTTTTCAGTACGTCAACATTTTTAATTTTTTTTGCCAGTGAATGGGTTAGGTGACTTGCAACGACGAAGGCCTTCTAGCAATACGAACTTAGCTTATGCCGGCGTAATTCGCTAAAATATCTTTAAATTTGCATATTTCTCATACCGCCGTATCTTGTTCTATTAGACCTCTTCAAGAAAATCGCCAATTAGTGAAAACTAATTGAGCACAACAGCAAAAGAGGTGCTAATAGGGCAAGCATACAATGATATGGGGATATGTGAATTGTCGGTTTCTTCGATTCAGATAAATGGATCGAATTGAAACTGGGATATTTTGCATTTTTTTTATATGATAGCTAAAATAACAGAGATTTTGATTGGCTAATAATTTATACGTGGTGTTTTCTGATTGGTTTAAGTAAGCAAAATTTCTATTGGCTGTCTAAAGCCGGAGCACAGCGCTGATTTCTCACCTTTGCTGGATTGGCAGAGGAACCCACATGGCGGGGGATAGAACCTGAACGGGCTCCACCAAAGTATAGGAGACTAGAAGCATATAATTTGGCGAAAAAACCTAAGTAAGGTCATAGAGAATATTTCAAAAAAAGATTTTTTTTTAAAAAAAAAGTTAACAATTATATTTTGCATTGCACAGCATTGGATATTAAATAACATACCCCCAAAAAATCTCTGCATTATGCGTTCTGTAAAAAATTGCCCTACGTGCCAAACTGCTGTGTCAAGTAAACATTTTCAAAGGCACTGTCGTACTTGTGTGCCGGGAAAACAAATATGTGCGACCAAACTGTGCTCTAAGTGTGGAAAAAATATTTCTATTCCCAACTTCAAGCGACACCAGCTTACTTGCAAGAGCACTGGAACATCTCTACCGCAACCTTCCAAGCGAAAGGTAGAAGTAACCTCTCTCGATGCATCGCCACCTGCCAAACGCGTCAAGCTGGCGAAGAAAGCAGACCGGTTTGCGTTTGAGCATTTATTAGAAGACTTTGACATAACATCAGACAGCTTCTGCGATGTGCGTAGTTTTCTGGGGAGCGAGCGAGCTAAGATAATATCCATCCTCAACGATGCATTGGCCACACACTCCACTAAATTCTATGCTGTGCTATGCTGCAAGTATAAGAAACCGTCTGATAAAATATATAAATTCTTCCATGCCACAAAAGCAAAAACACTGCATCAGGCAGATGTCACTGACCTCGACAGCATCTACGACAAGTTTGTCGAGGAGCTTGTGGCAAAGCACGAGGAGCATCAGGCTGAAGGCTCGGGCGGTTCGCTGTGTGGCGACCCCCACAAACTTTGTTTGAAACTTAACAAATTCCTGCCACTGGCAGGGTCTAGCTATATTGCCCTGCCACCCGAGGTTAAAGCAAAAAAAGCTATTCTCAATATTCAGAACAAAGACACCAAATGCTTCCTCTGGTCGGTGCTGGCAGCATTGCACCCTATACCTTGGGAAAAGAGTCCACGCCGTGTTGCACACTACAAGCAGTATGAGTTGGAACTGGAGGATGCAATGGCGGGGATTGCCTACCCTGTAGAAGTCTCGCATATTCGCAAGTTTGAGGTTCGTGCTCGTGACTTGTTGGGCCTGCAATTAGCCATCAATGTTTACGGTCTCGAGAACAAACATGAGGTCTACCCCATCCGCGTGAGCAACGTGAGCAACAACAACGAGGCACGAGAAATCAACCTCCTGCTCATCAAGGACGAAACCCATCACCATTACACCCTCATTCGCTCGCTCTCTCGGCTTGTTTCGAGCCAACGGAGCAGTGATAGTCACCACGTCGAGGTGTGTCGCAGGTGCTTGTCTACATTTCGCAATCGAGAACAGCAGGATTACCGGCGCATCAGAGGTCCCAACATTGCTGCTGAGAAGCTAGCTCGCCACATGCTCTACTGTGGTACCAACAAGCCTGCACGAACTATCCTGCCCGAACCTGGTGCAGTAGAGTGCTTTCGCAGGCACAGTGCTATGGTGAAGCATCCTGCCTATATTGTAGCAGACTTCGAGGCCTTTCTTCAACCTCTGTCTAACTGCGAGCCCAACCCCGAAACATCCTCTACCATTCCTTTCCAAATCCACGAGGCCTCGAGTTACTCCTATGTTGTGGTGTGGCGAGACCAACATATTGCCTCCGAGCCCTATGTGTATCGCGGTCCCGACCCGGTCAAACACTTCCTGGAGAGAATGCAACAGGAAGCCATCAAGATAGGGAAGGTGCTGTTGGCCCCCAAGCCCATGCTGCCTCTGTCTCCCAAAGACAAGCATCAGCACGAAATAGCTCTAAATTGTCCTGTTTGCAACTCGGTCTTCACTGACGATAACAAAAAGGTCCACCACCATGACCATTATGGGACCGGAAGCTACATTGGCCCGTGGTGCAGCAGGTGTAACTTGAGAGCCAGGGACCCGCGCTTCATACCGGTCTTTTTTCACAATGGCTCGGGATATGATTTCCATCACTTGGTCACACATCTAGGGTACGACAATGCAAGAATCAATGTCCTGGCACAAAACGAGGAGCGTTATATTAGCGTCAGCAAGTGGGTGCCGATCCCCGGCGACTCAAAAAACAGGAGCATCGAGCTTCGGTTCCTCGACTCTCTGAGGTTCCTCCAGGCAAGCCTGGATGCTCTTGCTGGGAAGCTCAGAGACGACCAACTAGCCATTACCACATCAAGTTTCCCGAACTTAGATGTCGCACTCATCAGACGTAAAGGGGTCTACCCCTACGAATACGTCACCGACCCTTCCAAGTTCGAAGAAGAGTTGCTGCCTCCCCAGGATAAATTCTACAGCCAGCTGAGAGGTTCAGGTATTACCGACGAGGAGTACAAGCATGCTCAGTCTATGTGGGTCAAGTTGGGTTGCCGAACTTTTGGTGATTACCACGATGCATACCTGAAGCTTGATGTGACGCTTCTTGGCGATGTGTTCCAGGCGTTCCGGGCGACTGCGATAAACATTTACAACCTGGACCCTGTATATTTTTACAGCCTTCCTGGACTGGCATGGTCGGCCATGCTCCTGCTGACTAAAGTTAAACTTTCCCTTATCTCCGATATTGATATCATGCTTTTCATCGAGAGAGCTATCCGGGGCGGCATGGTCCAAGTGTCGCAACGCTTCGCACACGCCAACAATCAGCACATGGCCACTGGTTACGACCGCTCCCAACCATCAAGCTACATCATGTACACTGATGTGAATAATCTTTACGGGCACTCCATGATGCAGCCACTCCCAACAGGACAGTTTGAGTGGGTTGATCCTTTATACCACGACATCGAAAAAGAGTGCGACGAGTTTGGGTTTTTTGCCGAGGTGGACCTTGACTTCCCCGAGAAGCTGCAGGATACATTCTGTGACCTTTCGCCTGCTCCGGAATTCAAGTGTCCACCTGGCTCAGATCAACCAAAGCTCGTCATGGACTTGGAGCCCAAAAAGCGTTATGTGCTACACTACCGGAACCTCCAGTGGTTAATGCAGCAAGGGGTCTCGGTCAAAGCAGTTTACCGCGTGCTCTTGTTCAGGCAGTCTCCATGGTTGAAGCCGTACATCGAACTGAACACCGAACATCGCACTGCTGCCACTTCGGAACTTGATCGCGATTTTTTCAAATTAATGAACAATGCGGTATTTGGGAAGACCATGGAGAATGTGCGAAATCGCGTTGATGTGACGTTGGTGACGAAGAAAACACAGTGTCGTCGACTTGTTGCAAGCTCGCTGTTCAGATCTCGAACAATTTACAACGAACAGATGTCTCTGATTCACATGAACCGGGGCGAGGTGCTACTCAACAAGCCCATCTATGTGGGAGCTGCAGTTTTGGATCTGAGCAAGTTGTGCATGTTCGAGACATATTACGACATACTACGTGCACACTACAACCACAATATCTCACTCCTCTACACAGACACAGACAGCTTGGTGTACCATGTTCGCACGGCCGATGCGTATGGTGATATAGCCAAAGTTCCAGCTCTTGTCAAGCTCTTCGACACATCGGGCTATCCCCAGCCAAACCGGTATGGAATTCTGCCCCGAAACAAAAAAATACCCGGCAAACTCAAGGACGAGAAAGACGGGGATGTGATTGTGGACTTTGCTGGACTTCGTGCCAAAGCCTATGCGATCCGGGCTGAGGGTTCTGTAACAAAAAAGGCAAAGGGTGTAAGCAGGCAAGTGGTTCGGGAGCACCTCAAGTTTGAGGATTACCTCGAGTGCCTCAGAACAAAATCGCCCATTCTACAAAAAGAGCATCGTATCCAAAGCGTCGATCATGTGCTTACAACTAATATTGTCAGGAAAGTTGCTCTGGATGCACACGACGACAAGAGGTGTATTCTTGAATGTGGGGTCCATACACTTCCGTGGGGCCACTATCGCCTGCAAACTAGTAAGGCCTGCCCAGAGTGCAACAAAAAGTAATAGGCAATGCAAAATGAAAAAAAAAAATCAATTTTAATTTACTTCAACTTCCTCGATTACATGCATGGCACAGCAAAATTAAACTTCTGGGAAACTGCTTATTGTAGTTTGTACTTGTGTATATAAAATTCCACATTTCTTATTGTGTGCTATTTTTTTAATTTTTTTTTTTTTGTATCTAAAACTGTTCAGTTACTCTTTCATTCTTGACGTCATACACAAATGTTTTCTCTGCAATAAGAATGACACTGCACAGAGTATCTGCAGGCAAGGCGTCGTGGAACTCGCATACAATCTTGATGTTGGTACGATCGTTAACAACCACCTGTTTTCTTTTAGATGTGTTGATGACAAACATGGGTCTGCGAGCTATGAACTCGTCGGGGTTGTAGTACACGTCCACATTGCCGGAGGTCACTCTCTTGTAAGCTGTGTACGCCTCGTAAAGTTTCAGGTAATCATCGTTTGTAATGTTTAAGTTATAATTCTCGCGTGGAAAAACTTCATTCCTTCCATTTTTGAGGTAAACATTCTTAATTTTGCAATTATCGAACTGGCTAGAATCTTTCTCTTGGTTATTATCTTTCCCCGTCTGGAAGAGCACGACGGTAAACTCTGGCATATCGTACCGGATGCTGTTGAACTGCGTAGTAACATCAAATTCAAAATGGCTGCCAGAAGCAGGTTTCTGCACGCACTGGTAGCCGTAAAATTGGATGGGTACTTGGGGGTTCTTCAAAATATCGGCTTTGTACTTGAGACCGTAGTTAGATTCGTATTCTACCACAGGCATGCGCAGCTCCATGAACTGGATGACGCACTTGGCTGCGTCGGGTAGTGTGTTGGCAAGTGCTGCACCGTCTGCACCCAAGGTGCTGTAACGCATCAGCACATCGTTGTCATTGGCGCTTCTGCGAAAAGTGACGCGCAAGCCACCCTTCCACATAATCTCCGTGTAGTCGGAGAAGAAGCCTGGAAGCAAGCGCATGGGAAACAGTACTGTGTGGCTTCGAGTTTTGATTTTTGTATCTGCTTCGAATCCCCCTGCCTGGTAATATGCCGCATCGCTCTTGGAGAGTTTCAGTGTTCCCACAGCTGTAGAAGTAATCCCGGGGTAGTCAACCCTATCGATGACGGTGCCATGCTTTCTAACTTCCACTTGCGAGAACAGATGCGGCACAAAATTGTCCACAAGTTTTAAATTTGCATTGGCGTTAAATGCTTCCCCGTTGTCTCTCTTCACCACATCAAACTTGATATACAAATCAGCTCTGTGAGGGTGAATGAACCCATCCCCGACGTCCACATCGTATTCGATCTCCCTGTTCGGTTCGTTCAAATTGGCGAACGTGCGACGATTGGGTGGGAAAGATTGCAACTCGTAACTTTCGATTTGCTCCATGATTGTTATTTATTATACGTTAATCTCCACGACGGCGGTGGTAGTAGCTCCGGCAAAATTCACCACCTCATCTTTTTCGTTTGTCACTGCCAATTCTATGTTGTCTATGCGATTACGAGATATAGGGAAGTATATCGGTGGTGAGGGTGTGTATATAATCGGTTCCATGAATTCAGAGTTTGGTTTGAACGTAGCGATGATACCTGTCTGCTTGTGGCTGCCTGGGATGCCATCCGAGGATTTGGTGATCATGCCTTCTGCCACGTTGCAATGTATGTTCAGAGTTTCGATGGCTAGAAATTTAGGAATGTTGGCACCGATGTGCTTGATGCCAGGTTCGAGCTTTGTGTTGTTCTCGAATCCCAGAAGCTCTCCAACAGTGCCTAGGTCTACTGTTTCCGTAGCAGACACAATTTCAACTCTGTGAGTTACAGAATTTTGAGATAGCAGTATATTTCTTGGCAATTGGGCTTGCAAGGTAGACAGATTGTACTGTCCTGGCGTGATAACTATTTTTTCATTTCCAACAGTAATTTTGTTATTGTGCTCCGTGACATTGGGTATCAGGTACATGCTGTAGAATGCACGAAGAGCAATAGATTTAGGATAAATGATGTCGTCATGCAACGCGAGTTTCAAGACCGAAGTCTCGCTGGTGAGATGGAACACTCCCATGGTGTTTTAGGTACCACAATGCTTTCTGAAAATGCTCCACTGAGGGGGTTATTTATTTTAGACATGTATGCGAGAACGGAAAGGCATAGGTGGCCGCAGTTAACATCGGTGAAACCCTGGATGCGTTTGTCATTGTAGTAGAGGTTGGCAACACTGAGATACTTCACCAACCTGGCAGGCGGTGTGCCACCGAACGAATCGAAAACAAATGCATTGTTATCGTCAATTTTGAGGTAGCATATCCAATGTGTACCAGGATTTTTGTAACTGTCCAGGTTGACCACGCCATACTCCTTTTTCTTCACAGCAGAGGGTAGAGAATCGGACATGAAAACACCCCTGAAGTTCCTTATTCCCAACAGTTCGATCAGAGATTCAATATCGAAGTTGGACAGGGCTTCTTCTTTTTTTTATATTTCTTCAAAGCATCGAGGTTGCTTTTTCGCTTTTTGGTCACACCTTTCCCCTTCTTTTCCATAGCCAGGTTGTGACGTTTCTGTTCTTCCAGCTCGGCCTTGTTCTTTTTTGCATCGATGACGGTTTTGGCAATGGCAGCACTGCCTCCTGCCAAGCTGCCCACTGCACCCAAAGCTGCCAAGATGGCCGGAATGCTGAATATGAAACCTCCAATCTTCTGCTGCTTCCGCGAATGTTGCAACTTTTTCAATTGTGGAGTGCTGAGCAGCAATTTCATTCCGTGTCCTTTAGACAAGCATGAACGTTTCTTCTCGCGTTGTTTCTTGGTGAGTAACCCATCGAGGGCACCCAGCGTTTTCAGATTCGAATATGGTATCTGGTACACGACGCCCTTGGGCTTCATGATGTAATTTTTTTTTTACGGTATGTTATTTTATATATGTTCAGAGATTTTTTGTTTTCCCTCCCGTGTAATTTTTTTTACGGTATGTTATTTATATATACTTTGCAGCTATTAAACAAATTCTATTATGTGCTTTGTTTTCTTACCAAGAAGTTCTTTTGTCCCCTTGTACACGATTCGAGTTGTACTCTCGATTAAAATAGATAGCTTCTCGTCGGATAACATGCTAGCGTATCGATCTGGTAAAAATAGACTGTATTGTCCGTTGAGCAACAGACGTACTTTGGGACCATACTGGGTTGCAACAATTGAACCGGAAGTTATTGCGTAAGGTTTGTCCACTTCCAATTCCTGAATTTTTACATACTCGACTGACAAATTTAGCATTTGTTTTAATGCCTGGACGTCACTAATTTTTTCACCCATATCGAAGAAATATTTTTTTGGTCTCGTAGATTTTTTACAGTGTGTTATTTATAGAAAAAAGTTTTGGCATTGCCTAATGCGATGAGGTGATCGATGATCCTACTGGTTTCAGCATTTGAAGCATACCAGTCGTCTGTATATCATGTCCTCCCCTGTCTCCACTCGTGAAGTTCGTCCATCTTATCAGCCAATTTTTCATCAGCAGCCCGAAAAAGAGCATAGGGAGAAGAAGAAGATTTTACATCGCTTATTTTTCTCAGATGATCCAGAAGTAGCATTTCACAGGGCAAGCGAAATTGTGGTGTTATTTTAACTAAATCAATAAGCTTTTTAACATCCTCGTGACTATCGTCGAAAGTAAATGTAAATATTTTGTATAACACTTCTGTTGGTAAGTCTGTTATATGCGTAGACATTTTTTACTGTATGTTATTTAATTACAGCCCCCACCCCAATTTTCGTTTTGTATTCATGGCAATGGTCGTGCCCAATGCTGCAACCCGTTCACCCAGCGAGGCGTCTCTGCTGACGAGTCTCCCGAACGCGGCATGCTCCAATTTTTTATCAGCATCGTGACGCGCATCTAAATTCGTATATGTGTTGTAAGCAATGTCGTGATCCTTGCATGCAGCATCCAGCAGATTTACCCCCTTGTCACCTCTCTCCAGTCGCCGTTCCAGTTTAGTACCCGGTCCGCAGTATTGGTAACCTGGTAGGTGCATCTCGAAGGGTAGCTTGTTGATGATGTCGTTCACGAGACCTCGACCCTCGGCCACATTCCAGAATTTGGGAGGCAGGGTGTTGATGATTTTGATAAGGTAACCTATACCTTTGTTGTCGTTGACAATAAAGTTGCTAAGCTTGGTGCTAATCATGTCCATGATGCCCACTTTCTCGTTGTGGAAGTTGCGATTGCCTGCATTTTCCTCGCCTGCGATAACCAGCAATCGATCTACAAGCTTCCTTACGTCGTCTACCCAAACAAACTCTTTAGGTAGGGTATTGTAGAGTTTGACACCGCTGCCAGTCTTGAGCTGGTTCCATATTGGCTTGATGAGGTTCCTGTATTTTTCTCCACTGCTTGATTTTACGCGATTCTGTGTTGCATCGTTGTTTTGGTACAGGGCATCCGTCATGATTAAAATTTCTGTGTAACTTTGGTAATCCTCGTCTGTGTAATCTTTAGGTTGCTTTTTGGTGATAAGTTCCCACAGGCCCACAGTGCCAGGATACCTAGTCCAGCTGTTCTTCTCGCCCAAATTAATTTTCACGTCGTCACCTTCGAACGTAACTTTTGACTTTCCAATTTTCCAAACCACACCCTCGTTAAGTTCCACAGAGGGGTACAATCCAAACACCTCGTCCTTTTCAAATTTCCCAGTGCTCAGGTAATCTCTCGCCAACGGACCTAATTCAACTACCTTGTCCGAAGAGGTACTGCCTAGAACCTGACGTCTCAGAGGTGCAGCTCCAAGTTCGAACGGGGTAGTGTGAATACTGGATATCGGTGTAGGCTCAGCATAATTTCGAGCAGCAAGTGGCACGAGCTCGTTGATTAAATCTTTATTTTGCTCGGTAACATCTTTGATGTCTTTACCTAGTCCACTTATAGCATCAATAATAGGTTGGTCCTGTCGCTTTTTCTCTTCGTAAATTCCGCGATTCTCTGATTTCCAACCCCTGAAGCGTTTGGCCAGGTAGTCGCGCAGCTTCAAGTTGTCGTCTGCGAGTTTGCGTTTCATCATTTGTTATTTATAATACGTCAAGACGTTTCTTGTAACGTCGCAACGTTTAGAAAGTTGTTTATTTTGTTTCTGTATTTTCCGTCATTGGGTTTCCTCGTCATGTCTATCGTGGCGAATCCGAAATCATCTTGATTCCAGCATGAAGAGCAAAATTTGGAAAACTGATTGTAGTTCATGTCCCCGCCTACATAATCATCGTAAGCATGTTTTAAATTGGTGTGGTCTTGACGAAACAAGCAAATAAAATTAGCGTTGTCTCGGAGAAGCTGCTTGGGAATTTTAGAAAAAGTCTGAGCAAGGTAGAAGCAGTCCATGCCTCTGTGCCGCCCCTGTGTAAAAAAATTGCGAATTTCGTTATGGTTCTCCAGGATGACATCGTCGAAGACCACCACCGAATTTTCATGGCAGCAGTCTAGTGGCATTACTTCGGAGGCAAAAGTAGCTATGCTCAGCCCTTCGTACAGTTTTGTCAGCTGTTGATATTTTGCTTGCTCCAAACTTTTGGAAAAAACATACAAGTGCCTGTTCTTCCAATCTAACCAGTCGGGAGCAAGAAGAAAATTATCAATAAGTAAAGTTGTTTTCCCACACCCTGAAGGTCCGACAATAAGGCAGCGAATGTTGTCCGGCAACAGTTCGCCGTTTTTCCTAGCCTGACGCTCCGGGGGAAAATCTGGTAGTCGCCTCACCACATCCCAAGCACCCGTTACACAATCACCTCGTTTGCATCGATCCAACTTTTTTCCTCGAGTCCCAGCCATTTCACCAACAGTTTGTCACCTTTTCTACGTAATACTTTTTCGATAAGATACGTATTGGGGTATTTTGTTTTAGAGAGTTCCTCCTCGTAGAATCGCCCTTTCAAAATTTCGTCGCGATTATCTTTTATTATATACGTGTGACGGTTACCGGGTAACAATCGAGCAACAGTGAAAAGTTCCGTACTCCAGTTTTTGGTAAAGCCTTTTTCAAACATGCGCTTAAATTTACTAATTCTTACTTGGTCTCCAATTTTGAATTTCGGTTTTTTGTTAGTGGGCCGGTACTTGGGGCAATAAACAGTAGAGATCAGTCGTGCCTCATCAGACTTGCTGACATCGGCAGGCTTCATGCGTATCGTGCTATGCAAACTGTGATTATAGTCGTTTACGAGTTCCGGAAGCACATTGACCCACTTGTGGTTACCTTGAAGCGTGAATCGTTTCCACATGCGTGTTTTGAGAGTACGGTTAAAACGTTCCACTACGCTGGCTTTGATGTGACTGAAAGTCGAGTAATGTTGAATATTTTGTTTCTGAACAAACTGTTGAAATATCGAGTTGTAAAATTCCTTTCCGTTATCCGTTTGAAGAAATCGAGGTCGCCTGCCACTTTCATTGAAAATAGTTTTGAATGCTTCCATTACGCACACACCTGTTTTAGCCTTGAGGGGCAAAGCCCACGCAAATTTTGAAAATGTATCTATAACAGTAAGAAGATACTTGTATCCTTTGTTGATTTTATGTAAATTTTTCAGGTTGCCGCTACTCATTTCCACAAGGTCAGCCTGCCAAAGGTCATCCACGCCTTTGGTCACCACCGCCAGTCGTTTGTAGTTTCGTCGTGCAGGTTTATGCAGCTCGTTCACGATACCCTGCCTAGACATGGCGCGAAAATAAGAATATAGCCTGGATGGGATTTCTGGCTGCAGACAATGCTGGGTTTTCTATATACAGCTTGTCACCTATTTCTATGTCGATAATTTGAGTGGCATCTTCGGCATAGGCAGTCTCGCGACTTTCGGGGTGTGTGAAATCGACCAGCTCAACTCCTCTTATTTTAGGCTCATCGCCAATGTTCGTCACGGTCATGATTGGGTAGTGGGTTGCGTGAGGCAAAGACCAGTAGGAAACCTTGACGAACTGAAGTGTGCCAGCGAGGAAAAATTGATGATAAGCTTTTGCAGGAGTCAACATGTAGAGTTTGTAACCTGGATTGAAAGGGGAGGAGAACTCTCTGTTTGGTATGCTGTACAGTTCGATGACAATCGTAGACTTGAGATTGTCGATGCTGGCATTTAAAGTGTTTACGTTGGTTCGAACCTCGGTCTCTATATCCTCCAATCTGCCATTCACCGATTCCAGGTGTTCCTCGATAGCGTGAACAACAGTGTCGTAGTTTGGTTTGATCTTTACATCGACAATAAGGCTCTTGAATTTTTCATTTAAGTCATGTAGTTGGGTGCTGAAATTAGCTATAGTCGATTCCTGACTTGCCTCGATACTCCCAATTTGCTCTTTCACGCTGGCAATAATCTGCTGCAGGCTTTCTACAAGCGTCAACTTGGAGCTCTGTATTACAAGGTCGTGGACCTGGGTTCTAATTTCCGCAAACAATTCATGCAGCTCGGTGATGTTCTGGTTGGTAGGTAAAGTCGCGACAGACCCCCGTATCGATTCAATTTCGGATTGGATGTTTTTGATGTCGTCGGATTTGAGTATTCGGTTGAGAGTTCTCTTCACGCTTTTCAATTCCTGAGAGGTAGGCAGGGTGGCCACCGTGTTTTGGAGCGATTCCAAAGCTTTTTTCACCGCGTCCAACTCGGAGGCATCGGCAGCAGCACGTATGCCTTCTTGCAGTTGTGTTATGTCATCCTGGGTGGGAGTAGATTGTTGCAGGGTTTCCAACTTAGTCTGTATGTCGTCGATCAAGTGATGGAAATGAGACAACTCGGATTCTGCATTCAGATTTTCCAGTTTGGCGATTTGCTGTTGAACGTTGGCCAGTGTATCCCTGATGCCCGGCAGTTTGGTTTCCAGCTCATCGTGAACGTTCGCCAGATCATTTCTAATGACAGCAAGTGCATCCTCAATATGGGTTATGGTGCCTTGCAGCTTCCCGAAATCCTCGTAGGTCTCAAGTTGGACTTTGATGTTGGCCACGCTACGGGCAATGGCGTTCAGTTCGCTAGACGACGGTAGATTGTTGATAAAATCCTCCAGTGTTTGGAGTTTAGTTTTTACTTCGTTGATGGCCGCATGCAAAGCGTCCGTTTGTAGCTCAGCCTTGATGCTTTCCAACGTAGGGATTTTGAAAGATTGAAACTGTTCGCGCAATTTAGCAATACTAGCGTTCACGCGATCGTAGTCGTCTTGTGTTTTAATGCTCTGGATGATAGTTTGCAGTTCGGTCTGGATGTTGCTTGTTTGGTCCTGCAAGCGTTGTTTCAGCTGTTCAACGTCTGAGGTTTGCGTTTGTTGCAGCTTCAGAAGTTCGTTCTGCAGATTGCCCACACTCAGTGCCAGCTTGTCGAGATTGTCTATCGACGCAAGGTCGGTGTATTTTTGCAGCAGCGATTTTAGCTCTGCATCAATCTTGAGTACAGGGTCCAAGCACTGAGACTGCAAGCTAGCTATCTCGGACTGGAGGCTGGAGTTGAGCGTGGACTGGAGGGCCTGCAGATCGCTTCGCAACTTCTTGACCCTGACGTCGAGCATGAGAAGCTCGTCGCCATGGTCGTCGCGTTTCGTATGGCCAAAAATATCGTTAGGCATTATTGTTATTTATTATAGGATAGCTAATTTTCATTTCTATGAAAAAAGGGATGAGTTTGTCGTAGTCGTCCAAGAGCTCTATGTACAGGCGATCGCCAGCAGATACATCGTACGTGGTGGTACTGTTCATCCTATCGTGTTTGATGCGATAGATGTTCTTGCCGGAGGAAATTTTGGCCTCTCCTTTATTCTCGGGATTCATGTCAAACTGCAGTTTGCCGGAGATGGGGAATTGGTAATAATTCAAGTTGTTGTTGAATATGTAGAAAGTTTTGCCCACATCCTCGTCGTACTGGGTCAGGATGCTATTCAAGTGTATAATCAACAAACCGTTGAGTTTAGATAATAGGGAGGGTAACAGGTCCAAGCTCGCAGGTGGCGACGGTGCACTTTGGGCGAATGCCTCCATAGCCTGCTTCCTGAAGCCAAACAGGTTCATAGGCATTGTTATTTTATTTTATATTTAGCGATTTGTTTCAAGCGTCAAATAATAATTCGAGCCTCGTCAGTGCTGCCAATTCCTATTTGTAGGTTAGCTTAGCCAGTAAAAAATTATATAGTAGAATTTTCTTTAAATAAATTGGCAAAAAAAACCCAAGCCTCAAAGAAGGCTACGCCGAGTTGGAAATACTGCTGGTGAGGTTAACATACACCGTGAAAGGCTACGCCGAGTTGGCAACACTGCTGGTGAGGTTAACATACACCATAAAAGGCTACGCCGAGTTGGAAACACTGCTTGTGAGGTTAACATACACCATAAAAGGCTACGCCGAGTTGGCAACACTGCTTGTGAGGTTAACATACACCATAAAAGGCTACGCCGAGTTGGAAATACTGCTGGTGAGGTTAACATACACCATAAAAGGCTACGCCTCGCCCAAACACATGTACACTCACACACAAAAAAAAGCTAAAAAAATTATACACCGTGAAAGGCTACGCCGAGTTGGAAATACTGCTGGTGAGGTTAACATACACCATAAAAGGCTACGCCGAGTTAGCAACACTGCTTGTGAGGTTAACATACACCGTGAAAGGCTTCAAAATATCAGTTGGTGAAATTTTCGGGGGGTGAGTTGGCACCACTGCGAGCCCCACATGATGATTCGAGCCCCAAATGAGGATTTAGAACCGGGCCACCTGTACTACTAACTACAAATTATATATTATTTTAGAAAACTTTGCATGTAGATCACAATCAGTTTAATATTTTTTGTTATTGTGTTTTATAGATACAGACTAAGTTGAATGCAAATGTAAAATAATGATGATAGTAATAATTTAATGTAGCTATACACATTTCTTTAAAAAACTACTGCTATGTATTAATGAAAACTTACACGGCACTACACTACACTTACACTACTCGCAGATGTACGTGTGTGTGTGTGATCACTACATTATGTAAGTTTTATATGCATATATTCAAATTTGCCCCGAAACACATTAGCTAAGCTATCAGCAGGGTTGTTTTGATGGCAGGAATCCCCCACATTCTGGACACAGTACTGCCTTCTCTGGAGGAGGGGTGAGGTGCTATGTAAAACATCACAGTGCTTTGAAAGAAGTCACTAGAATACAGAGGCGTCTCGTGAACGCATGCATCAATTGTGGGAAAAAGGACAGCTTGCTCTGCGACGACATTCATGAGCATTTCTACATCCTAATTTCTTCATATAGGAGAAGTATTTATTTTACACGAATGCGCTCAACTAAGCTTATATTACATTTCTTGAATCTGAAGTGAAAGAAAGTAATAATTCTTTTCCCACAATTGACGCATGCGTCACTTCAGATCCAAGAAATGTAATATAAGCTTAGTCCGGCGCTCTCGTGTAAAATAAATACTTCTTCTATATGAAGACACTGGAATGTAGAAACGCTCATGAATGTCGTCGCAGAGCAAGCTGTCCTTTTCCCCACAATTGACGCATGCGCAGCATGCACCACATGCGTTCACGAGACTCCTCTGCTAGAATACCTCCCTGATCCTTGAATATGAGTTTGAATTTTAAATCTACTTTACGCACAGAAGGGCTAATCGAGACAGGGCCTACAGTTAAAAGTGGGATCTGAACAATTATGTGCCTCCACAGGTATTTCAAGGCAAAGAAGCTACCACTGCAGCCTGCAGGATTCTCTTCACATAGTCAACTATAGGGTTAACCTCAATGGGAACGTTGGGGATAAATTGGCCAGTCACTTTAATGCAAAATGTTCCGTGCTAGACGTCCTTGCTACCACCTTGTCACTTAACACATATAGGACTATAATCCAAAAATGTAGTAGTGATTAGAACAACGAGGGTACCAGTTAAAAAATATATATACGTGGGCGAATCAAAAAGTAAGTTACACCCGAGCCGCGTTCCTGTACTAAAAGAGAGAAAATAATCACGCTTGGTGGCAGCACTGTCCGGAATGTATTCTCCCCATACGCGAAGCAGCCATGCTGCAGCTGCTTTAATATGAGAGAAGTCACCGTGTCAGTATGGTGTGTCGTACTGAGGTGGCGTCCAACATTGAGGTTTGCTCAGTCGTCTGATTTTTGTGGACACGAAGGCATAATCAGAGTGAAATCCATCGCCAAGTTGTCGAGGTGTATGGTGAGAATGCAATGTCACACCCCATGATCAGGAAATGGTGCCAGATGTTCGAAGAGGAAAGAACGAACGTCAACAACGAACAGTGTGTTCGGCAGTCTGCAACTGTGAACACTATCAACAAAATGGAGCACGTGAATGCAATCATCCTTGCCAACCGCAACTAAAAGAGAGAAAATAATCACGCTTGGTAGCAGCACTGTAGGGAATGTATTCTCCCCATACGTGAAGCAGCCATGCTGCAGCTGCTTTAATATGTACAATAATTATTTTCTTTGTAATGTGTTTTTTTTTTTTTTTTTGCAGGGTGGGTGTAACTTACTTTTTGATTTACCCTAGTATATAAAAAAAATAGTCACAAGCAACATATCCTAAATAACATTAGAGAATTTATGCTAAAAGAGCATTTATTTACATATATTTTCTTGTTGGAAGGGGATAAGAAGTTCATGTCTCTTTCAAGGAAGATGCCAACGTGATTTCAGTGGATTACAAAAATGGCGCTAACAGTGGAAGTTATGCCCAAGTGGTAGCCAATGCCAGGGTGGTTGGTGCAGAATTAGCGAGGTAAGTGTAGGGGGAGGGGGGATTTATTCAGGCCTGGATTTAAGAGGAGGCTAGCTGTGGATTACAGCTCTTTGATTGATTGGTTTTTGCTTTATTTTACTTCGCTTTTGTGCCACTTTTGGCTAATTTGCGAAGATGGGGATGACTGATGATGTGATGAAAATGATGAATGGACACTCACAAACATCCATGTCCAGGCCAGGATACAAACCTGGGAACCCTGGCGTCGTAGAACGATGTGCTAACCACTCCCCCACAGGGGCTGGCTGTAGCTCTTTGATACTGTGTTATTTACACTATCAGTGGTCACATTGTTGTTAGGAAACTAATGGAGGAAAGGGCCTATAACCAGGATGAGTAATAAGCACTAAATTGATGAACATCGAGATATTTTCCATCATTCTCCCAGATCAGGCACCCAAAAAGCAGTTACCTTCAAAATAGGCACAAACAGGCTCTATAAAATTCATGTATTCCTCTCAGAAATGACCTGAGACATTTTTTTGAACATAAAAGCCTACATTTTCTGACCAAGGAAAAAAAGGCACTTTTAGGCCAAAACCTCAGCCTACTAATGACTTACATTTTTGCATAAAATTATAAAACAAATCCTCGAGTACAGCCTACCTAATGTTTTTCGAAAGTTGGTGCATAACATGGCCTAAAAGTTATAACTGAAATTACATAAAGAGGGAGCCACGAGTTGTTAGCCTCAGCTTTCCACGCTTTTGAATCTGGACCTAGACACATGTGTATCTAGCATTAAAACACATTATAATTCCCTCATCACATCTTGACTTTCAGAGTATTAATAACAAAATTAATAGCACTATTGAGGCTAAGTAAGGGTTGTTAATCCACTGAAGTTACATTTTGTTGTATATGAAAAGAGAAGAAGCAGTGTTATTTACCTCTGACAGTATTAGTGGCAAATTTCTATGTGATCACATTTTATGATGTACACACATGGTATACAAAAACAAAATTTCACACTAAAATGTTTTTTCAAGATTAAGCTACAATAGAAGGCACTATGTATCTGTGAAACTATTAAAATATCAAAACATAAACAGCAATAGAATATGTGTACAATGTTTTGAAAATCAACAGACACTTTTCAGCAAATTCCTTTAGTAGCATCGATGCTACATCACTCTCACATGCCTCAGCAAAGGTAGCCAATCATCCAACCACTTACAGTGTGACATGTGATCATCACGAGGTTGTTATATTAACCACATTATACTGTTGCTATTTCTGTTTCATTTGGTAATGATGCAATAACATCTTCTCGCAAGTTAATTATAAGTGGATATGCTTTGAGTCAATAAATGAATTTATAACATACTGATTCTACAGTATATACAAACTTACAATTGGATACAATTCACCAATTGGAAATTGTCTTGATTTTCCAATTTGTTTCAGTTGAGATTCCGATTGAAACCAATACATTCTGATACAGAGTGACAATTAATGAACTATATGAAATAAAACGGAAATTAGTGACAAACCACGTAGTACACAAACTGTATTGCACATGTAAACGGCACTACAGACATTCTGATTTAGGTTATCACATGTTCGATATGTCTGCCATCTCTGGCGATGATGTGGCACAGACGAACAGCAAAATTCTGCATGACCCGCTGAAGTGTCGAAACATCGATGCTGTCGATGACCTCCTGAATGGCAGTTTTCAGCTCGGCAGTGGTTTTGGGGTTATTTCTGTACACCTTGCCCTTAACATAGCCCCACAAAAATGAGTCACATGTGTTCAGATCTGGGGAATATGGCGGCCAAGCGAGTCCCCTTCCAGTGGCCTCTGGGTACCCCAGAGCCAGAATGCGGTCTACTCCTCCAGGACGTCAAACACTCTCATGGTCCGATGGGGTCGAGCTCCGTCTTGCATTAATCACATCACAAACACTACCTGTTCTCTCAAACTTGCGAATCAAATTCTTGATTGTTAGCACACTTGGACCGGTTGTCTTTAACTTGTACTCGGTCACAAACTTCCTTTGCGCCGCAATCGGACTGTTATTGCTCGCATAATAGGACTTCACAAGTGATATACGCTCCTGCACGCTGTACCGTGACATTTTCACTTGCAAATGGCCGACATCAACACGTTGCGTGCGCATGCGCATACGAATTCCCATCATACCGTGTGGCCAGCCATGCAGTTTGGACATCATCACGCGAACCATTCAGAAATTATGACGGTTTTATTTCATATAGTTCATTAATTGTCACCCTATACCACCTATATTAGGAATCTGAGAGAATCTGATTCATTCCAATTGAAACCAATTCAATACAATTGAAATTTCAATTGGAACCAATAAAAATTTCCAGCTGGGTGACATGATAAACCATACGAAAATTCTTTAATTTTCAAATCAAATGGAACTGTATCTGAATTATTGATTTAAAACTACTGACTCAAACTTAGCTCTTTTACTTCAATATATTTTATATAGCTCAAATTTCCTGTATTAGCACACACTTCATTACTTTCTGGCTACTTTATACATATTAAATAGTTTCATTTGAATAAATAGTTTAATTATGGTACCAATAAAAGTAAAATATGTCATGTATCCATCCACAGGTTAATCAATTATTTGGTACAAGTGCGCAAAGCATCTACCAAAAAAATGTATTTGATAGGGCACAGCCTTGGAGCTCATGTAGCTTCCTATGCATCAAATCTTGTTGGTGGAGTTGCCAAGATTACTGGTAAGTATATACACATGTGTTAAATAAATAACTGTGCAAATATTTGTTTCTTTATATTGGTTTGTGAAAATTAATACCTGTTAAATAATTTTAAAAATGGAATCATAATAGCATTGCTATGGTTATGCAGAGCTGTTAGAATCATGTATATCTAAATGTAGGATCCAGTACAAGTATTTTGTTATGCATGACAAGTGCTCTCATACTACATTCAAAGCCTGTATACATTAGCAGCAACCGAATATTTTTTTTTGGGTGGGGCAAGATTGACAAACTAGATTATAAAAGTTTACACAATATCTGACCCCTCTTCATGAATTTTGGGTGAGCAAATAGTCCGTCACCACATTTAAAGTCAGTGCCTTTTGTAATGCTCCATGACCAGGTTCTTGTACTAAATGGGACTCTTTTTTCAAGGACAGTACAACTCACAAATTTTCCCCTTATACTTTTGAATGCTTCTTGTATTGTTTATTTTAATAATCAATAGGTTTCTATTGATGTTGCAAATTTATTGTCATGTTTCATATTTGCATTTCAAAAGTAAAGTTCCACGTGTATATAGCATCGTGCCATGAAGGCACATTTAGGGGATGTGGGGTTGCACATTCTCGATCTTGGCCATTTTGGAGGTGATGTGATCAGCACCATGCTCTGACCATCTTTACCCCCAAGGTACCCATTGATTTGAGGCTGGGTGAGCATTACAGCCACTTTATGCAGGGACAGGACTGGAAAAATTCCCACCTTACATCGTCCACCCTGGGAATCGAACCCAGGTTTCCCGCATGGAAGTCAGACTCCCTACCGACTGGACCACCGCGGCTCCAGCATTCAAAAGTTTAATGGGCAAATTTGCGAGTTACACTGTCCCTGTGTAAAAGTCACATTAAGTATAATAACCTGGTCATAAGCATTACAAAAAGTTTACACTTTTGAATGCTTCTTGCAGTGTTTATTTTAATATCAAATAGCACATTTGTTCATAAACATGCTGATAAATGTGCAACATTAATAACTTTAACGTAAAGAATTGTAGAGCCTTTAATCTCTGCAACAGTCTTTGATGACATTCATCTCTCCTTTGTCATTAGAAACCACAACCATAAACTGGCGATTTCAAGACTGCCGACTAGGGTTGTGCAGGACAGAATTTCTTGGGTCGAGATGGGAATTTTTTTAAATCCCGACATTCGGGACGGGAAATGTTCGAAATTTCCCGAAGCTCTAGAAATCTCGAGTTCTACACGTCATTTTCACCTTAAGTGATTCTTTTTGCATTTCTGGTACAAAAACTAACAATTTCCGACAAGTTCCAGCATTTGCAATGCAGAAAATGGAAGTCATTTCCCGAAGTCGGGATCGGGATGGGACTTTTTTTTCCTGATCCTGGTCCCGACTTTTCGGGATCCCGCACACCCCTACTACCGACAAAGAAAAGTTGGTTCTCGGTTGCCGAGTCTCTATTGCTGCACACGAGGCACAGGGGGACAGTTACTTTTGTTCTCATTAGTGCAGGATGGGGGCAGTCAGAAAGGTTCAAAATGGTCATTTTAACTAAGACAGTGGAGAAGGGAGACAAGACATGGTAATGCTTAAGGACATTGAATTTTCGCGATGCGCGAAATGTGAAAGAAAGATGCAATTTTGAACATTCTGCACGTAACTACACCCCCAATGATGAAATATGCATGAGTTTTATTCGCGAAGAAATGCGAAATGTGTGCTTTACCACGAAATGAACGCTTTTTCGCGAAATAACCGTGAAATATCATCAAATTAAGTAGAAAACGCGCAAGAACCAGCAATCGAGGTTGTGCGCGCAAACTGTCGATTTGTAATGAAACGTTTGCCTAAAGTTTCCTACCACTTGGAGCTGAATAACGTTTTATCTTCGATCCCATCAGGAAGACGCTGCAAATTGGGATTTCCCATGCACATCATCTCAGTTCGAAAACTTCGCTCCCTGTCAAGCTGCAATCCTTTCTTGCCCCGAATGTCTACTCAACTTCCAGTTTCACTTAACTTGCTAGCTGTAGCAGCAATAAGATTAGTCTGTTCCCGCACATCAAGGGAAACAATGGTGTCATTTGTGTTCAGTCATGAATGAATTTTGTTTATCATCATGTGATTTTCAACATGTGTTTGTGTATGTGCAGTAGTGATTATTTTATTTGTTGGACAGCAAGGATATCCTTTAAATACATACAATGAATAAATCACTTGAGATATGCAATTTAGAAATGAAGTGATTTTGTGTTGATGTTTTCTGTTTGGTTGGACAGCTAAGTACTTCTGTATGTGTACAGTATATAAAAATGAAGTAGTTTATCAATTTATAGCTCCTTTGTATGTTGTTTCCTCTCATAATGAAAAAGTGTGTGCCAATTTTTTTTTCCACCTATGGTATATACCGCTGATCTAACATTTTATTTACCGCTCTCTTCAGTTTTTATTTACCATAAATTTGTCTCCCAAGTAATGCTTTTACTGTCAACTGTGTCATGTGCTGCAGTTTCTGCAGAAAAGGAATGGGGTGAAGTAGTAACAAATCAGGAAGCATAGTGTTTGGTTAGTTGCATGCATATTTATTAAATATCACTGAGGTTAAATATTATGAATAAAATGATACAGAATATGAAAAAATAGGTACTAATTATAGTATTGGGCTCCCATGTAGTCAATGGTTCCAAGTTTGATTGACTGTGGGAGCTCAAAAAAATTCAGTGTTTACCCAGCATTGTGAGGACTATTTGGGAGCTACTTGAAAAAAAGAAGTAGCGTGCTCTGGTCTTCAAAGCCAGAAAACAACGACGATGGGCTGACCTTGCGACCGAACAAAAGTTACTTGGCAGGCCTTTGCTCTTAAAGGGCTGTTAAGCCCGCATCACACGGAACTGGATTTCCAGTAGGTATGCCCTAATTGGCGCTGAACTGGCTACCAATTTGCTAGCTTTCGCCTCACACGATACTTACAGGGGATGGACAAAAATATGGAAACGCCTGCAGAAATGCACATTACCTTTATTAATATCGAGTAGGACCACATTTGGCACGCAGAACGACCTGCACTCAACGTGGAATGGACAAATACAGGTTGCGTATGGTTGTCAAAGGGATGTTGTACCATTCTTCCTCCAAAGCAGCTGCAATTTGTTGTAGAGACGGTGGGTAGCGGGCTCGCACCTTGTTCTCCAAAACCGAACACAGGGGCTTAATAACATTGAGGTCTGGCGATTGTGGAGGCCATGGCAGATGTGACACTTCATCTTCGTGCTCATCAAACCAGTCCTGGACGATGTGAGCTGTATGAACAGGGGCTCTGTCATCTGGAAACGCGGCATCAACATCTGGGAACAAAGTTTGCACCATGGGATGCAGCTGGTCACTCAAAATGGTTACGTAGTCCCTGGCAGTGACCTGTCCATGCAGGGTGATGATGGGTCCGGCAGAATACCAGGAGATGGCTGCCCAAATCATCACTGAACCACCGCCATGCTTCACTCTCGGTAACAGACAGTCTGTATCGTACGCTTGTGCTGGCGTTCTCCACACGTACACTTGGCCAGCAGTTGGAAACAATGTAAAGGATGACTCATCTGACCAGATTACAGTCTTCCACTGCTCCATTGTCCAGTTTTTATGGGCATTGCACCACTGTCTCCGTCTAGCAGCATGGTGAACAGTCACGAGTGGTTTGGGAATTGCAGATCTGCCATGAATACCCTGCTTGTGGAGTGACTTTTGGAGCCGTGGTGATCTTCTGCTTGGTCACAATCCTACCCAATGTGAGTCTGTTTCTGTCACGCAACACACACTTGCGTCCACGCTGGTGCTTCGCTCATGCGGTTTTTCCGGAAGTCTCGTAGGCAGTCATGATCTTCGAGACTGTGCCTCTTGATACACCAAACATTTCCGCTACTTTCGTCATGGAAGCTCCCACCATACGTGCAACCACAATTTGCCCTCTTTGAAACTCTGTCAGCTCAGATACGATTTACGATAACCTGCACGGACCAGTCGCTGAACTGTAACTGGCCCATCTGTCAGGTTGGCCAGGGTGTAAACCTTGCAGGAAGTGCCAGTGACCACAGCGACACCTATCATTCAGACGCAAATCGTGTTTGAAATGGCTACCTGTTTTATACAAGGTATTTCCATATTTTTGTCCATCCCCTGTATCAGCATACTTGTCGATACACTTTTGTTCCCATATGAAGGAAGTTCTAATCGTCTCATACCCTTAGGTATGTGGGATCTTTTGGGAATGTAGCTCACTAATCATCATTCATCCTTGATCGTAAAGCACTCTCTGCTCGTGGTGAGCTTGATGGTAAGGCGCTAGAGGTACTAAATTTACACACTTGAATGGCAACACATGACACTTGAGTTTCACACCCCTAAAGATTGGATCAGCATGGGTAATGTAAGGATATACCTGTCTCTGTACTGCAACTGAAGATCTGCCGTGAGAGGTTATGCCTGTGACTGTACGTAGAGTCTGACTTGCGACTAGCGTTAACACGCTCTCCCTAGAACCTCCTCCTCTCTCTCTATTCAATCGTAACTTGCTCCTCAATAATCGAATTAGAACTGACCCCGAACTCTCTGCCTCCCAGACATTTATTGCAATTCCATTTAATAAACAAATGCACAGTCAGGCCTGTAGCCTCTTCCTGGATTTCGTCTGTTTACAGCTGATGACCAGGAAGAGCTTCAGTGCTGTCTGACACTGCATTCCTGTGATGTTTCTGAATATTTCCTGATTGGAAAACGATGGTTGAATGACTGGAAGTTGGAGTTCGTTCTCCATAATAATTAAAAGATACTACGGATCGTTACGATGTCCCTCTCCGGAAAAGAATTCCCTTTTGAATTCGACTTTATGTCTGATCCAATCTTATAGGGATACCATTTATTATAAAAATAAAAAACGAAAACAAAAATAAAATGCCGAAAACAAGAAAATAATAAAGTAAAAACCATGAACCTATCCAAAGTGAATATCCTATAAACCCACTGACCCACAAGAACATATAACACAATGCATTATTTCTGCTGAATAAGTGAGTGGATCAGCGTAAAATAACGTAACGCATGCATTTGTTGATGTAGAGACCTGACGTCACATGGCGTCGGCCATCAAAACACACTCATTCACGTCAGAGCGTGACCAGCCTCTTGCGACACAATACGTATTTGTCTACACGAGACAGTCATTGCACCGTTTGAAGGTAAGAGACTCGAAATTACATAATAAATTTGCGTTAACATTAAATTATAGATACTAATAGCCTTCCTTCACCGTAAATAATGTGGAGCACTGAATAAGAAATAAATCGAAGCACTTGTATAAATACATAATTCGTTGCACCTGTGTTGCTAGTAATTTTTGGTTACTAGGGTCAACACGTATGCCGAATATTGCGAACTGAGTTTATCGCACATAAATATAATCGTAGCATGTATCACTATAGTTTTCCTGTATTATTATTATCGATGGATCACCGTCTTTATTTTTATATTAACAATATATATTTACTTATTTATCTCCATCCTTTACTATGAAATATGTACACACTCATATATAACACATGAATTAATAATTCAAGTAGAAATAATATTTAAGCATCGCAATTGTTACACCTTTTGTCCATACATATCAATGTTGTATTTATTCTTCTATTAAAATTGTTCGTTGATAATTCCATAAACATGCATTGAACACACGCTGAGAGTGAAAAGTCCAATATCTTTGACCTCGATGTCGTTCACCTAAGGTACGATGAACAAATGAATCGTAACATTGTCCATTTAGGATAATCATCCTTTATTCCAGACACGATGTTCAGCTCAGATTGACTATACTTCGTGGAATTTTACTGTACCTGAGAGTACAGTACCACTACGTTCTGCCACACTGTACTTGCGTGGAATGTACTGATGAAAGTCGGACAACCCAGATTGTACATTTCCTTCTGTCTGTCACTGAATGAACATCTTCCCTGTAGAGTTCTGCTGTCTGCGTTTCTCGTACTTGCACTTTGGGAAGGGATAATTTGGGGAAGTTCAAACTTAAGGGTAGAAAAGTGATTTCTTCTGGCAATGAAAATTGTTCTGCACTGGAATATTGATGAATACATTTTTGCTGCTGAGTGTATCATGTAACGACCAATGGAATGTGTGGTCGTATGTGTCCTCGGAATGGGAGAACTATGTTCCTGGAGGAATAATCACTATGTGTACTGCTTGTTTTTTTAGACAAACTTCGTGGGGTGGACCAATGATTTTACCCCTTTGATGAAAAACTGGAACATTTGGTGTGAAAACTTCTTGTACTGCTAACACTTCGTTGGGCGATTCTTCTTTTGAGGCTTTGTGAAGAAGAATAGACGTACGTTCGTAGAGTTGTACATGACATGGAAGTGTGTCAAGTAATATGTATATTAGGAGTGTAGCATGACACTTTAATGGAGGAATCATGTAGTTTACCCTCTGGAACATGTCGTTGTTTGTAAAACGTTTTACTGCTGGACTTGTAGATTATATTGAAGATTTTGTTCGAGACGTAGCACGACAATTTTGAGAAGCTGTGTAGATTCTCTGGAACGTGGCACGTCGTGGTGTACTTTACGAATTGCCTTAACAAGGGGGGGTTCTTGATCCCTTGTAGAGTAAAGCTGGAACATGTTTCAGCAGTCTGGCTCCCAAGCTGGCGAATTCTGTCAGGATGCTGGACGCGCTGCTAGTGGTTCCCGGTTCGACATTTTCCTTTCGGGTTTGGGAATGCCGAATTGTTTCCCTTGCGGCTGACACTGGCTGTTCTCTGGCCGACAGCTGATAAATTTCGAATTTGAGACAGGTTTAAGGTAAAGGTAATGTTAGCGTAGATTTAAGATAGGGTAATTTTTCCGGGAAAGGATTATTTTGATCCAATCTTTTTGGTACAACACTCAAGAATAATATTTTGCCACTCATGATTTAAAAATGCAATTATCAATTGAAATATACTTAAACTAGTAATAAACTCTTATATTATACCCATTAAAATAAATATGACAAACGCTAATTCCTAGTGGAAAAATATAAAAAGAAATATGATGAGAATAGCTTCGTGAAAGCTACCACGGTTATTCCAGAATCTAGAAAGAAAATAGGATAGTGCCTATAAAGCAATCGGAATTTTAATTTATTTTTGTCCCCGTAAAGTACCAATGATATATGTCGTGATTCGATTAATTGAGTTTAATTTATTATTGCTTGTTATGAGTTACTATTTGAGGTGTGACTTACTATTTGACAACGTTCTAACAATCTGGCAACCTGCTACAGTCTAAAGAATTTAGCCGTCATCATTTCTGCTTACGATAATTTTCCTGCTTCAAGTCTACATGTCTCCCGCGACCGGGGTTTTGCTGGCTGGCTACCTGATCCCCATAACGGGAGAGGTGCGGAGGGGAAATTCTTACGTTAGCAAAATTCTTCGTCCGGTCGTAGATTCAAGCGCGCAAGATATGTAAAGCCGTGTAACTGAACTTTGGCCGCTGCTGTGTTTCTCGGATGCCGTTGAAATGTACCCTTTGCGTCAATAATGTATTGCATGCATGTACATCAATGCCTAAGTCCTTAACATGCTTCTGCGTTTAACTGTACAATGACAATGAGGAAATAGATTCGTTTGCGTATGTACGCCCAGTTTGTTTATCGATTACTTCTAAAATACATGACGATTTGCTGTGAAATACTGATCGCTAGTAACTTTGCTTGAATGTATTGCTTCTTGTACTTTACTTTTGATGAGAAAACCAGTCTTGTGCATTTAAAATAAAAATACCATATTACTATACGGACATATGAAAACGTATTTAAAGCTAAACAAGTAATAATGTTATTTTTCGCCTTGCGCTTATTTTCCCTACTGGTTACATTTACTTGTAGAAGCCTGTTTAATCTTTGCTGTGTAAAAATAAATCTTATTTTAGTCTCTTATGTTACTCATAGTGTGCAAGTGGTCGTTAAAAATGTACTCAAATACAAAATTACACGGGAAACGATGCTTATTTAAAGTCGACCATCCCAAAAATAAAATAATTAATCTATAAATATGCGATAATTGCCTTATATTATGCTGACATCACTAAAAATGAAGAATCTATCATTCTCTCTATCCATTCTAACATATGCTTAGCATATTATTGTAGCAAAGCTTAAAACTAAAACCGTTGTGGTTTAACCATAATCATTCTGCGATGGCAGAATGGATTTCCAGGATTTTGGTCTAGATCCAATATCCGAAGGAAAATACTTGTTATTGGGGCGCAAAAAATATCTTGACGTCGACGTCTACATATTCATATAAAATAAATATTCTCAATAACTGGCGCTTAATACAAAACTTTGCTAATATAAATGTTTACCTTCTTCTGAAGTATAACTAAAATGTTAGTGATGTAACTACTAAGCTAGTATAAATTATACCGCTTAAACAAAATATTATCGCATATTAAGAAATTTGAATAAATTAATAGAGACTAATGCCTTAAAAAAACTTACTTTGTGCACACTTGAGTCGTGTAGGACCTATTTAACATTAATAAATGCCGTAACTTGGAGCAAAAATTGCAATATTTATATTTTAAGATTTAAAACAATCTACATTTTAAAGTTTTTAACATTCGAAGCTACAACGTGCTAAGGATAAATATTCAACTGTCAAACAAAACAATATTTCGGACAGAAAAAAAAAATATAAATATATACTAACAAAAAAAAATCTCGTTAATATGTGAGAAACGTCCACGCCGTGTGATGCTCTCATAATTCTCTTCTAGTTATTCAAAATAAGTTGGCTGTGCCTAACTTTGCTTAAAGCATATAAGTATATGTATATATGTGTACGGATTCATTCTCGTCACAACTGCTTACCTGTGTACGGACATCTCACGTCACTGCAGCCTATTTATACATCTATTACTTCTCAACTAGAACTTTTAATTAATCGGGCGGTTTATATCCTAAATCACGGTACGCCAATTTGTACAGCGTGTCGAGGAATATAATTAGCGTTTCGTTTCTTTACATATTAACATGAATTGAAAATTTTTAGGCAATGTATTCGTAAGTTAAGGTAACATAAGGCAAGTGACTATCTCGTATAAACTTGACTATCTCCTTAATCTAAGCTCCCTTCATGAGGTGCTAGGAGACTTCAGTCATTAAGAATATAAATGAGTGGTCCTCGGGGCCTTATACGTTCCCAAAACTATATATATAAAAAAATGTAATATCCTCTTTGCAATAATCTTAGCAGTTATTGTTCAAGCATTCTAAATCATTTACAAGTTACGGCCAGTTTTAAACAAAATTTAAATTAAACTTTTAAGGAATTTCAATTAATAATAATAACAAAAACAAAATATTGACTCAAACAAGCATACTCTCTGCCATGACTCGTTAAACTGCACCATAGTGCCACTGAGTCAGAGTCAACATACTTTAATTTATTTTCCTCGTTCATAATATAACTTCAATATTCACTTTTAATCCACGTTTTTAATTAATTAATATGTTAAGGGTAAGCCTAATCACAATCTGAGCAAAATGCACAGGAACATTAGATATATTAAAAAAAAAAATGTTTAAAATTACTGTAGCTTACTGCATTATTTTAACCCTCATAAACAACGCTGTGATAATTTTCGTATCCAAGATCATGATTTAAAAAAAATCCTACCTTTTACGTTCTAAAACCACTGTAAATGCAAAAAACCATCGAATCTAAATGCCTTTTCTTCTAAAAATTCTGGGAATGGTAAAATTTTTCCCAGGGTGGGAATTCTGTCGTGGCCAGGGTACAGGATTCGCGAACGAACCACAGCGCTACCAGGAGCGGATTGATAGGGAAACGTCCACGAACGTCCCTGGGCCGACCGCATTTTTGGCAAAATGTGGCTGCCTAAAACCCGACATCGAACCTTCCGCCACGCGGAATGCCGGACGCTCCTGATACCAAATCGCCAGCCCGACGCGGGTAACCGCGCCGGAGCTAGGGCGCGGGTTCCTCCGCATTTTTACATTTTGCTGATGACCGACGCTGACTTGAGGTCGATAAGTTTCATTTGATTCATCCTCGAGTTAGAACTCGACATCTATCATTGTTTACTGCACTATTTTTCCCCGCTGGTACTTAATACTTAATATAAATCTGCGCGCAACTTTCCAGATTCCGTGTTTCAAAATGCATACTTTTGATGGTAAAAGAAAACTGATAAAACCTTGATTCTGATAATTCTTAGGTGTGGTTTCACTTTTCATGCCCTAAAATTGAAATTTTCATAAGTGAAATCCTGCGTCTATCACCACGTAATCACCAATTTTCATCTCATTTCCGCAAAAATGGATGAAAGCCTTAAGCACCTCCATCCACGTCTCATGCTATTTTATCGCATTTCCGAAAAAATGCATGAAAAGCCCCAGCAAATCCACCACGTCTCATACCCTTAGGTATGTGGGATCTTTTGGGAATGTAGCTCACTAATCATCATTCATCCTTGATCGTAAAGCACTCTCTGCTCGTGGTGAGCTTGATGGTAAGGCGCTAGAGGTACTAAATTTACACACTTGAATGGCAACACATGACACTTGAGTTTCACACCCCTAAAGATTGGATCAGCATGGGTAATGTAAGGATATACCTGTCTCTGTACTGCAACTGAAGATCTGCCGTGAGAGGTTATGCCTGTGACTGTACGTAGAGTCTGACTTGCGACTAGCGTTAACACGCTCTCCCTAGAACCTCCTCCTCTCTCTCTATTCAATCGTAACTTGCTCCTCAATAACTGAATTAAAACTGACCCCGAACTCTCTGCCTCCCAGACATTTATTGCAATTCAATTTAATAAACAAATGCACAGTCAGGCCTGTAGCCTCTTCCTGGATTTCGTCTGTTTACAGCTGATGACCAGGAAGAGCTTCAGTGCTGTCTGACACTGCATTCCTGTGATGTTTCTGAATATTTCCTGATTGGAAAACGATGGTTGAATGACTGGAAGTTGGAGTTCGTTCTCCATAATAATTAAAAGATACTACGGATCGTTACGTAATGGCGGCCGCATGAGATGTAAACAATGTATCACTTCACATTTTTAAAACCCGATAACTATTCAACCGAGAGGAATTATGCTTCGTATTAAATGGCTTTAGGTAGAGAAGAATGGCGCTGATTAAATGCATACTTTACAATGTTTACTGTACACGTATGGAAGAATATTTTAGTTTTTTCAAATGTAAACATCGTGCACTCAGCATAGATGGTGTAACTCAACGCGCCTTTCATGTTGTATACGTTATACATTGTTGGAGTAACACTCGGAAACCACAGACAAAAACGCTCCTTTTCACACTCACAGATTATCTTCACATTGCGAAACTTTGCTCTAATTGGCTGTTCCACAGAATCCAGTCGAGGAAAGCAAGTAGCAATTAGAACATGTCCTTTCCTCCAAACCAGTCAAGCAGTCAGCCAGGTTGCTATGATTGCTACCTAGAAAGTTAGTTCAGCACCAACTAGGGCATTCCTACTAGAAATCCAGTTCCGTGTGATAGGGGCTTTAGTTTATAATTATAGTGAGTTTTTGGTTTCCATGCAGCATGAAAATGAACATTTCCCAGAAAATATTTTCAGTGTTCACCATACTATACCATGAATCAGTGGCATGCCCAGGGGGAGGTTGGTGGGGGTGATAACCCTCACCCCCTCTTTGGCCCATTAGTCCAAAATAAGAACATCAAACACAGAAAAGATTTCTAAAATACTGCGCAGGCCACTTCCATGAATTGATTTTATAATTTCTTCCTTCTTTGTAGGGCTTGATCCTGCTCAACCACCATTTGAAGGAGCTCACCAGGACCTTCGTTTGGATGCAAGTGATGCATCATTTGTAGATATAATTCACACCAATTCTGTACCACTTCTTCCAAAGGTTGGGTTTGGCATTATTGCTCCAATCGGTAAGTATCCATAAGATAAAAGAACTTTTAATGTTTTGACATGAAGATTGTAACGAAATTTATTTGCTAAAATATACATTTCGTCACATATGTAAAAGAAGTGAAGCCTCTCTCTTGTTATTTGTGTGGTTATAGCTATCACCACTAGAGGGCAGGTTACACTGACTTCCTGATATACGCTGCCTCCTAGTGGCAGATTTTCGTACTAAAATTGCAAGCTGGTTCGTCCTCAACAATCACTTTCGAGTTTGATAACTGGTGGAGACCCATAGTGGTTTGAGTCCCACTTTAAACTGTAACAAATTCAATCAATCATTCCGTGCACCAGAGAGAGAAGAGGGAGGGGGGGGGGGAGTTAAAGTCCAAGGTCTCCACTTGCAGTGCTTTCATTGGAAACACCTTGCTCTATACATTAAGCACTGAAAGAATAAAGCCACACTTTTCGGCTCCAAATGTGGGTGTTTCAAAATGCAGAAAGCTCTGGCTGCCCAACTGATGTTTCACTCATATATAAATGGCGCTCTCCTGTCAACATCCACCCTCCCTCGCAGAGAATGAGTAATTAAAGAGGAGAACTACTCAAATTTGCATTATTGTCATTTACCCCTCAGCCTCACTGTCTCTTGACCCTGCCTTATCACCTGCTTCGAAAATGTATTTTTTGCAGTATTAAGTTTGGCAATGCAGTGTACCAAGATATATTTTCTTCTTGTCTTCATAGTAACTGGATCAACCTTATTAAAAACTATATATACTAACTTTGGACAGAAACTGCTTCACAATGTTCCCATAGTGTTCTGGTGTTCCTCCCTATTGAAAAAAACTCTGTAAAAAGTACCTTCTTCCATAAGCAAGGATGAAAAAACCTGTTTATTTAACAAATCCAAGTAGCCCTAAGCATTTAAGGTTCCGTTGATGGAAAATTGACTAACCAATCGTCTTCCACACAGCATGCCACACCATTAACTTACCAACACTAACCATTCAGCTTTGATCTGTCGAAAATGAGTTATCAGATAAAAAGCATCGAATATTCTGTTTATGAACTTCCTTATGAACATAAACATTAGCCTTGTCACTGTGAAGGACTTTTCATTTAATGGAAGCGTCACACTGTAATTGTTCGCGATAACCATTCATGATGCACAGCTCTTCATGGATGTATCCGATTGAAATCTTGTGCAATGGCATGCGAACTTCTCTCCCTAGACATCACTTTGATCTCCATGCATTACCGATGCGCTAAACAAATTTTAAGGCATTTTTCTAACACCTCGAAAAGGAGCAAATTGGTACAAGAATTCAGTCATAACTTTTTACTGGTTAAAGATACGTCGAAAAAACCTTCACCATTGCATTTCTCGTGAAATTCTAGCCTGATTTGATATATCATATCACCCCCTTCCCATTTAAAATTCTGAAGTTGACTTCAAGATGGCCACCGACCGCGCGGGTGGCATCAATGTGGTTCCCCCTTGGCCTAATAACGATTGGTCATCACCATTTCCATGTTGCGCGCTGCAATGGCCTTGTACCAGGGGTGCTAAGTGACTTCTTGAGCCACCCTGTATATAAACTTCAAGTGCAACAGCCCTTTGAGGGCCATGATCTGCCATGCTGCTTTCCTTTGGGTGGCACATACCCTCAATGGCGTAACAGCCCATGAAGGCCGGTGCGTATCGACTGCTGGCCTCACTGATATCAGAGGTGGGAGATAATCACACCAGCTACAGGGTGAGGTGTGGCCGGCACGACGAACCCTCAGTTGTTGTAAATTTTATGACCGGGTTACACTACTCATTCGTAGCTCCCCAATTTCTTCAAGATGGTGGGTGACCACCAGTCCCATACACAGGCCAAAATCTCACGATAAAGTTTACGCTTTATCAGGAGACTCCAAGCCGAAGGTGTCCCGTCCCGTAGCCGGAACCCAAAGCATGATGCCTTAAGGCTCGGCTGGACCTTTGGCATGCAAATGGGCGAATTTTTTCAAATTTTCCTCTCCATTCGAAAAACTTCTTGGATATTTCAAAATATGAAACATTACATCAGCTTAGAATTCCTCCTACAGCATTGATGTGAAATTTCATGTAGTTTTCTTTCACTGTTGTCTAGATACTATCAATAGTTTTGTGATTACATAAGTCTATTAAACTATTGATAATATCTAGACAACAATGAAAGAAAACTACATAAAAATTCACGTCAATGCTCTAGAAGGAATTCTAAGCTGATGTTTCATATTTTGAAATATCCAAGAAGTTTTTGGAATGGAGAGAAAAATTTGAAAAAATTCGCCCATTTGCATGCCAAAGGTCCAGCCGAGCCTTAAGACCACACAGCCACAGAGTGGAACCATGGTTGACTGTATGCAACTTTAAATTAGCATTTAATGTCTGATTCAATATTTCTATTCCATTACAGGTGACGTAGATTTTTATGTGAACGGAGGAGGAGACCAACCAGGCTGCAAAGATGCTGTTTCCAATGAGACATTTACAGAGGAAGAGCGACAAATCCGAATTAAGCATCTCTTACTACAACCACTCAGTGGTAAGTACAGCTTCATTGGAATTCACACTGACGTGTTGGGTAGCATTAACGAACATAAGCAAGGAATGCTATAATAGCAGGGTAGATTGCTCCTAAGTGGAAATTTCCTCCTTGTCTCACGATTTAAAAATGGAGATGTAACTGGTGACGTAATCAGGTATTGTAAGCATAGTCCAAGAATGAACACGCATTATCTACTTATTCTAGTTCCCATTGCACTGGAATACCTAAAACAACCCCACTTCACAGATGTAGCAGTTGTTGAGTTCATCCTGCGACATGGGGCTTTATCCACAATTTTCCACCAGGGAAGGGTGTAAGTTTGTTAGGAGTATACAGCTACATTTACAGCAAAAATGACCATAAATTGGGACTTCGTAAAAAAGACAGGCCTTAGCACTCAATGACCCCTGTTTGTGCCAGAATACATTTATTCAGGAATATTTACGGAAATTTTCATTTTACATTATTTTCGGTGATTTCTAGTTATAAAAATCCAAGTCCTAGTAATGATAAATTAACTCGAAAGTGATAAAATGTATTTCAATGGCTGATGTGAGGACTTCAGAAGTGATCATGTAAATAATATATATAGTTGTAAATCCTCTGGGCCACATGTCTATGGATCTGAAATTTTGCCTTGATAGGACTGTTGCAGGCAAATACGAGGTTTATTTTTTTAATTAGGGGTCGTTTTGAAATATTAAATGAAAACATGCAAAGGAAGAAATTTAATTACCTCTGTAGCTGTTCATACTTCTCAACGTAGTTCCCATAGTTGTTGAGACACTTGTCGTAGCGGTAGATGAGCTTTTGTAGACCCTCATCAAAGAAACCTGCCACCATGTTAGAAAGCCAATCCGTCACAGTCTGTTTGGCTTCATCGGCACTGTTGAATCGCTTCCCAGCGAGGAAAGTCTTCAAGTGGAGGAATAGGTGATAATCGCTAGGGGCGAGATCCAAACTGTACGGAGGGTGGTCCATCCACTCCCAGCCAAATGAGTCAATGAGCAACTGTGTGGCCGTGCATTGTCGTGCAGCAACATGATACCGGAAGACAGCATTCCTCGTCGTTTGTTCTGTATTGCTCGGCGAAGTTTCTTGAGAGTGTTGCAATATATGGCTTCATTAACTGTTTGTCCATTCGGCAAAAACTCAATCAGAAGCACCCCGAACCTGTCCCAGAAGACGGTGAGCATGAGTTTCTTGGTGGAGGTCGCTTGCTTGAACTTCACTATTGTGGTGGATGATGTGTGGCGCCATTCCTTGGATGGTTGTTTTGTTATATGGTGCCATTTTTTGAATTTTTCCTTTGTTTTGGGGGAGTAGAAGGACTGGCGATAAATATCTGCCGCTTTCACATTTTTTGTGGTCAAAAACCTGATTACTGATCGTATCTCACACTCGGCGGGATTTTCGATCACCTGCACCACTTCCATTGTCCACCACAACCACACAAAGCGTTTCACAACGTGCAAATGGCATTTGTTTATATGCAAGGCCTGTCGGTAACTAACGCACATGCACAAAACACCAAGCATGCAGTGTTGCCAACGTGAGCACAAAACGGCCCCTAATTAAAAAATAAACCTCGTAATATAGATTAACATCCATCTAACACTATCACACAATAGCAAATGTCCAGAATATGGATAATATAATAATAATAAACTAGAAGTTTTGCAATACAGGAAAATACATTAAATTAGGCACACACAGGAGATGTACGACATAGAATTTTCAGCAAAAAATGCAAACTTGACCAGGACTCGAACCCTTGATCTCTGGAGCCGAAGCAGAGTAAAACAGCGGCAGCGAAAAATCAGGTGAAGCAGGCCGGCTCAGTGGTAGAGCAATGGCACATTATGCCAGGAAAATATAGTTTAACGATCTATTCTAGTAAGTAAAATGCTCTAGTCTCGTTTCAGTACCCCATCTCAGTTTATAACATGTCTACGTTTTTGTTAATAAACAAATATATACATATTTTTCTCGACAGATTTGCCAGGTGGATCTTCGTGTAGTCACAGCAGGGCAGTTTTGTACTACAATGAGGCTCTAAATGGAAAATGCATACTTTGGGGTCACAAGGGACGACGATCAAGGTAAACAAAATTCCGTTATTTTGATTCGATTTAATGAAGACACTTAAATTAGTTAAACCTACATAGAAAATATTAAAATTAAATAAAAACCAAACAGGAAAACCAGGAATCAGTATGATTTTTCACTAAACTAATAGTTTCTATCTTCTGGCATCTTGACCTATGACCAGTATAATTCTCGTAGCGCTGTGTGTGTGTGTTTGTGTGTGTGTGTGTGTTGTGCTGTGTTTTATCCTTTCCCGAGTATCCTCAGCTTTTAACCAAATCAGAATATTTTAGTTCATCAACATTACATCGAAGGGTACAAAATGGCCTAATAGGGCGATGCACCCAACAATTTTAATTCAATCAATCTATCAATTTGTTTCTATCTATTTAAACTATTTTATTATTTTCCTGTAGTTTACGGTTATTACAAGCATAAGAAAACAGTTTTTCATTGTGACGTTTCAGGAGAACACACGCTCCCTTCATCAGACATTTATTTTTATTTTGACTAAAGATACATTTATAACAATGGTTAGCAATTTTTTAAACAAAAAGAATCTGTTATATAATGGATGTTGTCAATGTTACATTGTTGTAATATAGCACCTTAACTGTGAAAAGAAGCAGTGTTTTATTTTTATTTCAGATAAAAAAAAATTGATCACATTATTTTCTTATTTAAAATTATGAATCCCAAATATCATCAAATTCAAATTCATCATTGTTTTAACAAAGTGTCTTGATGTTTTCTGTTACATTAAATTTTAAGGATGGTGGCTTACTCCATTTGTGAAAAAGAAAACTCCATACTGGATTTATGTTACCATTTTCATTATTTAATTTATTCCAGTGTTCTTCTGCAATGAAGGAAGCTTCCCAGACATTCAACTCTATGTTTCCCGTCAATATTTTTAAAACCATTCTCTTTTTAATCAAATGCTTCTCTTGGATGATGTGAGCTGACAAACCTGTTCTTGGGTTTAGATTTATAATGTCCAAATCGTGTTCGTGCCATCTTATTGCCATTTTCCTTGCTGTTTGTCCCACATAATCTTTTGAACATGAACAACTTATATTATATATTCCTGTGGTTTCCACATCTGGTAGAGAGTTTTTCATTTTGAATTCATTAAATGTACATTCCAAACTTCTTGGTGATCTAAAAACAATTTTGAAATTATGTAATAATTAGGCCATTTTGTACCCTTCGATGTAATATAAGTTGAAATAACAATGTAATTTCTTTCCTTGATCTGCAAATTAAGACAACTGACTCAACAATTCAAACATCAGTCATAGGAAAAAAATTAGCAGGGGAAAAATACATCCATGCCAATTCAGAACATTCGTGTATAACAATGGATAACATATTTTTAAATTTTTTTCCTGAGAGCACAAAGACTATGTTCTAATAATAAGGATATCAAAAATGAAGAAGAAAAGCTTTTTAATATAGCAGAAGAAAATGGCTTTCACACTAATAGAATAAACCAAATCAAAAAACAAGTCGCAAGAAAACTAAAGGAAAAGAGAAATATGGACAAAGATGAAAAATCTGTTGAAAAGAAATTTATGTGCATTCCATTCCACAAGGGATTCTCACATAAAATTACCAAAATTTTTAGAAGTTTTAATTTCAAAATTGTTTTTAGATCACCAAGAAGTTTGGAATGGACATTTAATGAATTCAAAATGAGAAACTCTCTACCAGATGTGGAAACCACAGGAATATATAATATAAGTTGTTCATGTTCAAAAGATTATGTGGGACAAACAGCAAGGAAAATGGCAATAAGATGGCACGAACACGATTTGGACATTATAAATCTAAACCCAAGAACAGGTTTGTCAGCTCACATCATCCAAGAGAAGCATTTGATTAAAAAGAGAAGGGTTTTAAAAAGATTGACGGGGAACATAGAGTTGAATGTCTGTGAAGCTTCCTTCATTGAAGAAGAACACTGGAATAAATTAAATAATGAAAATGGTAACATAAATCCAGTATGGAGTTTTCTTTTTCACAAATGGAGTAAGCCACCATCCTTAAAATTTAATGTAACAGAAAACATCAAGACACTTTGTTAAAACAACGATGAATTTGAATTTGATGATATTTGGGATTCATAATTTTAAATAAGAAAATAATGTGATCAAATTTTTTTTATCTGAAATAAAAATGAAACAGACTGCTTTTTTTTCACAGTTAAGGTGCTATATTACAACAATGTAACATTGACAACATCCATTATAGAACTGATTCTTTTTGTTTAAAAAATTGCTAACCATTGTTATAACTGTATCTTTAGTCAAAATGAAAATAAATGTCTGATGAAGGGAGCGTGTGTTCTCCTGAAACGTCACAACGAAAAACTGTTTTCTTATGCTTGTAATAACCGTAAACTACAGGAAAATAATTCTACAATGCAAGCAATGCATACATACAAGAAAAACTAAACTATTTTATGTGAGTTTTCAACCTCTTGGGTAGATTATGAAGAAGATGAATGAAGAACTAACAATGGAACAATACAATGATATATTTATGCCTTACAGCATTCCAAACAGAAGCATCTGGCTTTGTAGCATTATTATGCTGACTACTCCAACAGAAAAGGTAACTTGTTACAGGAGTGTGCACAGGGCCTGCATCACGGAAATTTTTGGAGGGGGACAAAATTTTATACCAATTCTATATCTTCACGCAAAAATGGGGGGTTGTTTTGTTTGACTTGTTATTGATGTTTAGTGAAATGTACAGTATTTCTACCTACCTGTGGGTGATCTCGACGATGGGGTTGAAATGAAGCACCACCTCTTATGCCTTTAGAATCGGTTTGGTAGGGGAGGCGGGGGGCATGATGTTTGCATTAATACAGGCTTAGTCAAGCAGACAGACTGCTAAGAATAAGGTTCAGTACACTAACAATGGCAGTGAGTCTGAGCACTTTTGTACGTTTTATGTTAGCAAACATGAAAGTGAGCCTAAAATACTTTAAGTAAACATATATTGCTTTTGCTTACCTAAATGTGTCTGTATTATATTGTTACGCAAATTTTGTCTGACCAAATAATTCAGCACAAAGGGGGGAGTGCATCATAGGTATTGGGGGGGGGGCACCACTGACTTGTTAGTCTTAAGAAAGGGGTGGAGATTACATCAATTCTTCACCACAAATACATACTTGTAAATGAATTTTACTTTGCTTTGTCATAATTTCACATTTTTAATGGTGTAGTATAACACCAAAGCACACACAAAAATGATAAATAATATTACCACTAGTTTTGTGAATAATTTAATTAGTAATTTACTGTTGTACCCAGCTGTAAAACAGTAAAATATATGTTTCAGAGAATGGATGTTGAAGATTTTAAAACTATAAAGATTTGAGGCAGGAGAAAGACAATTTGAAATAAGGAGAAATGGGAGATGATTGTGCAGAAAATCAAGGCAGATTAGAGACTGCAGAGAGACAGAAGAATACAGAAAACAATGTAAAATAAGCCAAAGGCATCTATAAGAAATTTCACACCAAAGTAACAAGTGACATGCTACATATGTCACTTGGAAATGGACCAATCAACAGAAACATTTCACACTGTTGTGACGAGGCACACCGCAAAAGCCTCCATTTCATTGGTGAAATACTCAAGTAACACAAAACACATGCTGTTTGTGCTGCAATGATTGATTTGGTTTATTTTATTTTGTAAATAATTGCAAAGATGAGGATGATATGATGAAATTGATGAAGGGACACTCACAAAAAACATCCATGCCCAGGTTGTGATTCAAACCCAGGACCAGAAATGAACTATGTAAAGTTAAATTAAAGTGCTCCCCTGTGCTTTGCACCACGCCATGAAGGCGTATAGGGGGTGTGGAGTTAGGGTCCCACACTTTCTTGATCATGGCTGAAGGTGGGCCTTTACCCCCCAGAGTTCGCTCCAGGTACCCACTTTATCCCCTGCCAGGGATCGAACCCGGGTCTCTCACATGGTAGTCAGACGACAACTACTATGGCTCACGAAAGTGAACTATGAACTCAATAAAACAACACATGCTGTATGTACATGCGAGTGTGTATGCATTGTTAATCAATGGTTTCACTAATAATATACACTTTATAATAAAAATAATCCCATTACGTGGCAGGTGAGGTTCAGCCACAGGATGTTCTATCATCTAGCCCTTGTTACACGAGTTATTTCATGTGAACTGGACTTGATTGCACAGAGCCAACATATACTTGATTCTGTGTTTCACTGTAATCAAATTGTCTATGTAATTGCTGCTAAGCAGAAGAGCAAGGTGTTGGTTAATTTTTAAAACCCACGGAATAAATTACAGCACCAGTTGGTATTAGCACCTTGTGGTACATTCTCAATAAATCAATACTATTTTCTTGATTAATTGATTGAATTAAGTTATTTTACTTCACTTGTCTGACACTTTTGGTTAATCGCGACAATAAGGATGAATGATGAAATTGATAAAGGGACACTCACAAAGCTGGGATTTGAAACTTGGCCCCCTGGCCCCCCCCACAGAGATCAGCAATACTATTTTCTTGTTACTAGTTTAGTTCCATTTACACATACAAGTTTCGCACTTTAAACTGTAGGTCCATTCCCGATTAGCCTTGCTGTGCATAAAGTGGACTTAAAAACACCACATCAATCAATCAATCAAAGTTTTGGCCAGGATGATCTGTATTAATAGCACAATGTTATTTCAGTCATTCTAGATACTTCAAACAACTTCAAGAGAGGTGTCTACCAAGTACTTGCACAAAAATTGGACTTGACACGCAGTACTTTCCTGCGAAAGGAGTGTTTCAAGTTGAAACAAACCCTTCTCCACCATTCTGCAGTAAGTATGAGGAAAAATATCAAATTTTACCTAATAATGAACTAGAAAAATAACAACTTAATGGTATTACTACTTCCATGCAATGTTTTCAATCCTTTCTCCCTCTCTCACCCACACAAACACTCCACCATCAGTTTTGCTATACTGCAGAAAATAAAATCAACCCTTGCTCCAATAAAAATTGGTGATGCAAGTTGTGCATCAAATTTCACAACTGCCCACAATATTTCCACAGGAGCAGTGTATGTACGTTAACACTTTTGAATGGTCATGGCATTAATGGAATTAGTCACTGAAAACCTCTAAAATAGGCACGTAAATAAGACACCATAAATAATGTAATGAAATGACAAAATGCACAAATTAGGTAGTGAACATGAACTTGTTACTTCAATATTTTTTTTCGCTCGTACACACAAAAAAATCCATTTGTATCAGCACTACAACTGACCATTAGGAACATTTCTAAACGTTGAATAAATGCTCTCGGGTCATCAACCAGGTCAATTCTGGAACAGTTTATAACCTACCACTTCTATCTTGAAGATGAGAGTGACATTAACTCTTGAAAAATCGGAAACTGTTCCAGAATGGGCTTGGTCGATAGTCCGAGAGAATTTGTTCATCATTCATTGCCAGGAAAGCTTCAAGACCTATTTTTCTAAATGTTGTTCTGCTGGCTGTAAAAATATTCTTCTAAGGAAAAGTCCTTCTTTTTTTCACTGGAAGTTACAGCTCAGCTCAACATTTGGCCGACGGAAGCAAAACAGTTTTTGAAATTTTCTTTTCTTTTGAAAAATTGCTACAATATTCCAAATTCTGAAAAATTACATTTACTTAGAATTTCTTCCAGAGGATTTATTTTAATCTTCACATACTTTGATTTTGCTGTTGTCTAGAATATCTAGACTACAGAAAACGCAAACTACAAGAAGATTCACGTGAATCCTCTACAAGCAATTCTAAGCAGATGAAACAAATAAAATATGAAGTATCATAATTTTCAGCACACGAAATTTTGAAAATGGCTTTGCTGGCATCGGCTAAATGTCCAACCGAGCCTTAACTTTCAGTGAATTAGCAAGTACTTTTTCCCCGATAGAAGAATATTAAAACAAACATGAGAACAACATTTAGACTTAGACTAGATCCCTGCTTGCGTAATTATTTTATTCCTGCTAAATTTAAGTTATTTAGTTTTCTCAACAAGCTAGCAGATAAATTAATGCGAAAAAATTGGCACACTTTTGTATTTGACCTTTACAGATTATGGTGATAGTGTAACTACTAACTGACCTACTGTATCATGTGATAGAAAAAATATAAGTGTATTCAATTAACTTCAAGTTCTGAAAATGCATCAAAAAGATTTCTTATACTTTGTTATTCCTTTTTTACAGTTCAAGAACCTACAAACAATGATGTAATGGATCTTTATATCACAAAGAACTACAGATAGCAACTGCAACTGAAGGAATATTTGTTGACCTGTTTCATTTGTTGTGCATTTTGTAATAGATTACATGACTTTGCACCAGTACAAATCATATTAAAAGACATTCACTTACCCAATGCTTTCTATTTTGTATTCACAGCTTTACTCAAATAACCTTAGACAACATGCATGCAATTTATTTTATGACGTTAGTTGCATAGACCGAAACCATCTGGGGAGCAAATATATTTTGATGCATTTTTATGAGCAAATATATTTTCATGCATTTTTTATGAGCAAATATATTTTCATGCATTTCTTATATCAGTTATTTCCTCGAGCAGTACCTGAATTACAGAGTACTAAATAAAACATTTAAAAAAATAGTGAAAATGCAACAGTAGCCTCTATGTCAGTGTTTCCAAAAGTGTGAGCCATGGCACCCTGGCTAGCTGACAAAATATTCCAATATTTTCACTGAAATGGCAGAGATTGTTATGATCAAATATGATTGTTCCAAACATGTGCTTATTTAGTACTTTTTACATATAAAATGCTTCTGAATTTGAAATACGTAGTTATTTTTTTTAACTAAGTCAAGCTACCTAACCAGACTAACTTAGCGTTGCAAGTGTTGGATAGGCCTACATCCTGACTTGGGCACCGTGGAAAAATTTTGAAACACTAAGGATGCCGTGAAACAAAAAAAAGTTTGGGAACTCCTGCTCTAAGTCAACTTGATTAATATGCAATTAATTCCTTCGTTACCTTCATGCATGCATTCAGACATCATGAAAAATCAGATTACCTGAAAAGGAAGTACCTTTTTTGAACATGATGGATTTACATAAATAGAAATAATACATTTTCAATACAGACTGAATAATGAAAAATCCAACAGGATTTAATCAGCTAAAATATATACATATTTATTACATCATTCAGTAATCATTTCTTTACAATATTACACTTTACAAAAAACAGTAAAATTATAAAAATATATTAATTCTCTGATAGGGCCATGTTGTATCTGATCAGACTGTACAATTGTGACATATAGGTTGTGGATTGTGCAGACAGAAGAAATAAAACACAGTCAAGTTTGGACCGAGCAACTGTCTTACACACAAACTTAAACTTAAGAATAGTGATTGATGTGCAGAAGATATCCAGATGCCAGGATGCCCCACCATTATTTCCAAAGTTAAAATACAGAGGGCATAGCAAGACTTCACTTTTAACTATGTCTTTGGAAGAAAGTCATTTTAACAGGGCTTGAAATGGAAATTTTCATGATACGAAATGCTTTATTTTTGCTAACATGGTGTTGTCTTTTTGTTCTTGTTGTTTGTTTGTTTAATAGTGACGAGATAACGACTAGTAAAATGATTGGCTGCATTACAATTAATAACAATCAATATTAAAATATTTACATAAGCATCAAATAGTATCAACGAGTCTCCTGGAATTTTATCCCCCCTTTTAAAATTTAAATAGATGACGAGTGAATGGTAGTCAGCTTGCCCAACTGGGAAAAATATCTTTGAATTAAATGCACATAACTTCAATACGCTTGTCTTAATGTTACTTATTAAAAAAAAAAAATTGTATAAGTGAAAGATATTTACATATTGTTATTTTGTGTATGATCAGGAATTGGATTTATTATTTGATTGACTTTAAATTTGACTGTTGGGTTAATCTGTCAGAAAAATCGTATCGACAAGATATGACAAATAATAATAATTGAGAAATAAAAAAATGATAATGAAAACCACAAGCCACAAAAAGGAAAGCAACATAGATGCTATGATACTCTGCTAAGCACTCTCACTGCAACAATGCATCTCCACGTAGAGGAGAAGCTTATAAAAGATATAATGTGTACTATTATAGAAAAAGTATTAAACATTTTGTTAACACGGAGAAGGAAAGTGTAGAGAAACATCTAAAATATTAAATGAACTGGAAGGGTCTGTTGGCATTTCTGACAAGATAGAACAGGAAGGTTCCAATATTCATTAACAGGAATGCCCTTCCGGGCCACTCTAGACCATTTCGAGCCCTGGATTCCAAGATCAGGTGAGCAAATGAACTATAAAACCACTACCACTGTTGGCAGGTTACGTTGTCACGGTTCCAGCACATAGACAAAGAGGTTCTGGTGAAAATCCCCATGGGATTCAGCCAATCAAATATCATTAGCATGCAATGTTAATTGGACATTATGCATTACCTAGTGCTTTTGGCTATACTTAGTCTAACATTACATTTCGAGAGAGCACCTCTTCTGTCATCTTCAGGGGCTCTCTCAAAATGTAGTGTTCGAATAAGTACTACAGTTAAAAGCTCTAGGCAATCGACATAAGCAATTGACATTGCATGCTACTGGAGAACCACTGCCACTTCAGAGAATTTATTCTGATATCAAGTTGATTTTTTTAAAAAAGTTTGACACATCGATATGTCAATTCAATATCGATATTGGACTTGGTTATTGAAAAATAGATATTGTGCTGCCCCACGTGAGTGAATATTGCAGAAGGAATGAAATCCACTCCAGAAACACCTAAGTGGGTGTATGTTTTAAGTTGATTTTATGCACAATAAGGCTAATCGGGACTGGACCTACAGTTTAAAGTGGGATCCAAACCACTATGTGCCTCCACTGGGTATTGAACCCGGAACCACTTGAATACAAGGTGACAACGTTACTACATGCCATTGGGGAGGCCCCAGAAACAGCCAAGTGTACAAAGAAAGTAATTTATATCCTGAAAAACCGAAAATGTGCTGAATACGACTGAACAATTGTTAAAATATGCTCCATCACAAAGACACAATATGCATAAATATGCCCTACTGAAGCACCTTGAGTTCATTAGTTGAATTTCTATATATTTCAGGAGCAACGTCATGAAAATCATGGCCTCGTTATAGTGTCTATAAAAATATATATTTACCAAAAATATAATAATAAATTCCAGTCTTCTTCATAGTTGTTAGGATTACCTTCACAATCATCCCAATCACAGTTGAGTGTGACATAACGATTACCACACTCAGCAATACAGACAGTTTTCATTTCACTTACGGCAACATTTTGTAAGGATTCAGAATTCCCTTTGGATCAAGCATTTTCTTCAAGTCCTTCATGACACCGATTGCGCTAGGAGACTTTGAATAGTGAATGAAATCCTTCTTTTTGAACCCAAGTCCATGTTCAGCACTTACGCTACCTTGCACTTTCGACGTCCACTCGTACACATATGGTTCTATTTTGCTGAGAACCTTCTTATCAAACTCTTTGGTGGTGACATTCAGGTGTAGATTGCCATCACCTGTAAAATTTTAACAATTCAATCTATTTATGGATTTCCTTTAATTCGCGTTATGGTACAAACACTATCTTTGCAACTTGGTTACGTTACTACCATATTGTAAGAATGTAATATATCTGATTATCAACTGTATGCCATGGCAATTTATCATGAACAATCTTATTATCAACAGTATGCAAATGGCAAAATTAACTTATCATGAAAATCTAATTATCATCTGTGTGCCAAGGACAGTGATAATTTATCAGGAACAACCTATTATCCACTGAATGCAAATATCAATCTGAAGCTCTTCATTCAAGAATAAATTATTAATGCATTGATTTTTTCAACATAGTTCCAAGCTAGCTAAGAGTTTTCCAAACAAATGCATTAAATTTACAATGTAATGCATTTTACAATTTTATTACCTTTACAAGCCAATTTGTACATTGATGTGATATTATTATAAAGTATACACAGAAAACAATAACTTAAATGTGTGGCATATTTGCACTAACTCAGGCATTATGCAAATAAAAATGCATAAATGCCACTTAGCAAACTGAAAACAGAGAAAGACTGAGCAAATAATATTCTAAATTCACCTAAACAAAGTGTCTCATAAAAACTTCAAAAACAAGCACCATTTCTAAATTCTGATACAAAATATTATAAAATAAATGAACTAGAACATTCACTTTGTAAAAAAAGAACATCTACCTCAGCACTCGACAAGCGATTTTTTTAGAACCAAACTGAATGCATGAAAACAAAACTAGAGGCACATATTTTTGGTCAATAAAAAAGCAAAATTTCGGTACAAAAACAAACTCAATTTTGGGTTCAAAAGCGATAAATAAAATAAAATTTCGCTGTTATAGCAGTGAAAAAGCAGTATATAAAAGGACATTTTGGTTTAAAGAAATATGAATATAATCCCAAATTTGATTTCAAAACTGCATTTACTACACAAAATAAATATTTCCTTTCTAATAGCACATTTGGGTCATTCCATGTCAAATCGACCAATTTTCGAAAAGTTTCCAGGTCATGGTTTTTTGATTTGGATGAAATTTGGCATGAAGGTCCAATCATGTCTGGAAGGTTTGTATTCCAAATATTAGGTTCCTCCGAGGAATAGTTCTAGAGTTATAGCCTTTCGAAGAAAGTGGTGCGCATCAAAAGAAATGAACCAAATGTGAGAAATGAGCCTCAGAGCTAACTTCAGGACTCAATAACTTTGGAACTATTGATCACAGCCCGGTGTTATTTACACACCTAACAAACCTCCACCCAATGAATACACACATTGTATCAAAATACCCTCAGCTTGTTTACAGTATCAAATAAAATACCTCAAAATATGCCTAAAAATTCCTCACACATCAAAATATGCATATTTTGTGTGCCTGAAAATATGACTGTAGTCCACCCAAGAAAGTGGTATTATTTTTTCTAGTAACCCTGATGTGGGCTCAAGAGACACTAGGTTGCCCCCTTTTCTAGCACATAGCTTATGTTACATGTGACTGAAGATTCAAAAAAATGGAAAAATTACCGGAAAATGGTGGATTTTTTAAATGGTATAGCTCAAAAGGGACATGATGGATCCAAGCCAAGTTTCACACACTGCATAATCAGTCCTTCCCTTAATATGTGTAAAAATCCCAACTTGTTATTGCAAGGCACTAGGGCACAGTAAAGTTTTAAAGAATATGAATTGTAGTAGGTGACCATTTTTTGTAACAACCACAAAACTAGGCCTTAACATTGCTTAAAATGGCTGCATAGGAAGTAAATGAATATTTACAGTTATTTATATAAATAGTTAGGGTGTGTGAATTCCAGGGTAGTACTTTTAATTCAGGTTCACACCGATTTCTTTCTCCTCGGACTGAGATGCCACTTTATTAGATTCTAAAATGACATTACAATCAAGCATTTATATAAAATGTGAAATGTGCACCTGAATTTGTTTGTGAATCAAGGTAGTGCAGAAAAACTGTAACACGAAAGTGTTTAGTAATTGCAACAATCACTACTTATCAATTTATATGATTTAAATTAGTCCATAGGTTTACAAAAAATACTACTTCCATGGGGATATCATACTGATAACGTGCAAATTGCTCACAATCGAATATCAACTAAAGGTTAAAAGATTAAAAATCAGTAACTTACGCATGTGAGCATGAGATTTGTCGAACTACGTTTCGAAGGTTATACTACCTCCTTCTTCAGGTTGAAGCGATGTTTTCAGACACCTGACATGGTGCCTCGTCGAGAAAGTGTTGGTTGGGGATTTAGGTCAAAAGGTATAGGAAAGAACACTTACTAAAAAGATGTTGTAAAATATACGTACTAAAACCGCGCAATACTCTATTAAAACAAAAGAACGTTCAAAGCTGATGAAGGCGAACTGCCGATCGGTGCTCGGGGTAGGCGAATGTACGGTGTCAGCTTATGCTTGGAGAAGGAAAACTCCTCCCCTCCGGCCTTTCCCCAACTGGGGCTCGTGAGTCACCAATCCAAGGTGAATTCTACTTCCACCTCAGCGGCTTTCCTAACCTCGGGGGTAACATGGAAGCCCATCTCGGCTATTCCCGGTGGCTTTATCCCATTTTTAAAAAAAGTTTATCCAGCCGTCTTCAAAGTTTCCGTCATCCCTATTGAGTTTATTCCTATTATCCGTGCATATATAGGCTGCCTCATACACATTCCTATCCAATTTGTTACTAATTTTCCTGATGACTTCTCTTTTAGCGATCTTATGCCGGTTAACTAATACATGCTCAGATAATCATCCTGTCTTGGGTATACACTCCTTTACATCTTTATCGTGCTCACTCCACCTAATTTGCATACTCCTCCCCGTCTGTCCCACGTATTCCTTTCCGCATTCACATACTATCCTGTACGCTCCTTTTTGCTCTTCAGGGTTATCGCGCCTGTCTCCCCTCCCTTTCTTAGAAGACGTGAAGTGTTTTCCAATGCTCCGAGGTGCTCTCACGCCACATTTTATCCCGTATCCCAGATCTTCTCTGGTAAAACCAATTCTGGGGTCTTGCTTGCCCAGTTGGTTGAATAATATCATTATTAAAATAATAACACATCTACACAAGGCAACAACAACAAGGAAATACTTATTTCAGCAGAATCAATGGAACTCTCAAAACTATCTGTGAAACAATTATAATTTTGTTAAGCATTGGTTACCATGTCTACCTGGAATGGAGAACATGACACAAAACTTCACCCTCTGTACGTTTCAATCCAATAAATAATCTCACATGCTGAGATTGCAGAAGGTTAGATAATCCACAGTATGAACACACAAAAATATTTTACTTTCTGTCTCTAAATAACATCTGACAAAATGGATACTAGCTTTGAAATCTCAAGAAGAAACATACACTAAAGGTTAGGGTGCTGGCTGCTATACAAACAACAGAACTTTGGCCTCTGTGGCAGAGTGGTTAGCATAGCATCCTACGATGCCAGTGGTCCCAGTTCAAATGTTAGTCTGGGCATGTGATCTTTGCGAGTCTCTCTTCATCAATTTCATCATATCATCACTCATATTTGCATGACAGAAATGTGAAGTAAAATAAATAAAATCAAATTAAACAACAATACCATGAGTTGTCTCCACCTTATCTGATTAAAGAGCAAGTGTGTCAATTAGGGATGGGACCGATTAATCGGTACTCTATCGGTATTGCCCGATATAGGCATATCGGTGTATCCGTTTATCGGTAAAATTACTGATTATTTTACCGATCCGATATATCGATAAATATCTTATAATTTAGTGCAAAATTCTGCCATTTTGTTGAAATTTTTATGGATAATCTCCATGCCCTACTTTCTGAAAAAGTAAATGTCTAAATATTCAACTTCTTTTGCATTGCAATCAGCCCAAAACACACATTTATTACGGAGATCAATGAAAATTTCAGGGTCTTCAAGGACCATTTCTAATTTTATATCAGATCGGTAGAATATCGGTTATCGGTATCGGTAAATTTTATATCGGTACTGTATCGGTATCGGTAAATTTTATATCGGTACTGTATCGGTATCGGATAAAATTTCATATCGGCCCATCCCTAGTGTCAATCATATGAGTGAGTGAGCACAAGTGAGAGAGAAAGAGAGAGAGAGGAGAATTATATACTCGCTTTCCTTCCATTCTACAAAACTCAGATAACAGCGCTCTAAGGGCCAAAGCCTGCCACGCAGCTTTTCTGTTGGCGACGTGTGATCAGCACAGTCACATCACAACTGTTTTCTGGCTTTAGAGACCAGAGTCCTTTAATTCTCTTCATGCAGCTCCCTAATTGTCCTCATCATGCTGCGTCAATACTGAAATGTGGACACTCACACTGGGAGTCGAACCCACCACCACTCACACCAAATCCAAGAGTGCTAACCATTAGACTCAGTTAATTATACCACAAAAACAAAACTTCTCATCTTCGTTTCAACCAATTTCGTTTTGCCTGAATTCTCCTGAATTCTCCTTGTAATGGCTGATGAACAGCCATTACAACATGTTTGGTTCACAACCTTTAAGTGTTAGCAATGGCTTGACAGTTTGGGTGTCAATCTGAACTAAAGGTAAAAAAGTACTCTGCCAGACAGTGAGGAGTGAATTGAGGTTCAGAAAAGCACACACTTTTGCTGTGTTTTGTGTCTCGTTGCAGAACATTGTCTTGCAAAGTTTTCATGGGAATGGCTAGTGTTTTGAACATTTGTACAGTCACAGACAATTCTGGGTTGTAACACCACAGTTAACTTTTAATGGGAACATTATAACCCAGAAGTGTCTGTCACTGTACGTTCCTTTGTTCCTCACAATGTAAGATTGACTCACTATAGAGTGTCGAATTCTATAAGCTTTCTGCTTATAAGTTTAACATTCAGGCCAGAACATGAAGGACAAATCGTTAGAAGCATCACAAAACTATCTGGCATTACAATGAATGTAATTAAAAACCTTACATGCATTTACTGAAAAAAAAATTAAAGAAACACTGATAAAGCTGACTTACCTACATGCCCATAGCCAGAGCACCTGATAATATTCATATCTGCTAGATGTTTGGTTAGTTCAGGAACAATTTCATAAAATTTCGGCAAGGGGGTTGAAATATCATATTTGTACACATATCCGTCACATAGTAAGCCCTCCGTTATCCTTTCTCTAATCTGCCAAATATGCTGAAATGTTAAAGAAGACACATATCAACGCACAGCTTATAACTATCTGGAAGTTACTAATCAGTTAAGAGCAGGAGGAACAGATTGTGCCCAGCCAGACCCGATGACCCTGAACTGCTCCTCCCCATCGACCATTCCCCACAGCATGTTGTGCACAGGATGGTCGTGGGAGGAGAAGAAAACTTAGCATTATGCTTATGGGAGTATTATTTCGCTTCTTCTCTTGGGTATACAAAATTTCTGATGGCGTAAAGAAACACATTAACGGATAGAGGACATGTGGAGGATTTAATTTGTCATTGGAAAAGTCGAAATTCTCACATGATTAGCCGTAACTTGAAGTTGTCGCATTTTTTTCTTTTTCCTCCATGCATGGAAATCTGAAAATTCATATATAGAGGGGTCCAAAAAATGTACTCACTGTTTGTAATGGAATAATTTCGAAACAAACAGACATACACGTACTAATCTCATCTGGACGTGTAGTGTAACTGTTTAATTTGTCGCGAGTCCAATGCTGCTGTGTTGCAACATTTCACCCGATCACCGCAAAAATCAGTGAAATAGGCAGCATGCGAAAGTGGGGTGAAACGGTCTAGCGTAAGATGCATTCTGAAGGGTGCACAGTGGAAAGTGTATATTCCAAGACTGATACACACGATCAACGAAGACGATCTGGATCGTAGGGTCGAATACTGTGAATGGTTTGAGCACATGGTTCGCAAGGATGGGGAATTTGCAGGGACAGTTGTGTGGTCTGACGAGGCACAATTTAAACTTAACGGTACTGTGAACGGCCACAATTGTGTCTACTGGTCGCCCGTCAATCCTCACGTTTATGTGGAGAAGGCAGTGAATCTACCGGGGCTTAACGTGTGGTGTGGTCTGTCATCGCGTGGTTTGATTGGTTCCTTCTTCTTGGAGGGTACCGTAAATGGTGAGGTGTATCTTGAAATGCTTCAGTCAAGGATTTTACCTGCCATCCGAACCCTGTTTGGCGATGAACTGTTTTACCTGCAGCAAGATGGAGCCCTGCCTCACTACCATCGCGATGTCAGGTCGTACCTGGATGACACTCTCCCCGGACGGTGGATAGGTCGACGCGGTGCTATCGAGTACCCACCTCGGTCCCATGATTTGACACCACTGGACTTCTACCTGTGGGGGACTGTCAAGGATGATGTGTATCACCAAAAACCAACTACACTCAATGAGCTACGAGAAAAAATAATATCATCATGTGCTGCCATTACGCCAGATACACTGACGGCCGTAGTACGGTCTGCAGTTCGGCATCATCGGAGTTGTTTAGAAGTTGCTGGTGGTCATTTTGAACATCTAACATAACTCTCTCTCAGTGCCAAAAATTGTACACGCAAGTCAATTTTGTCAGGAGATATGGACTATCAAACAGTGAGTACATTTTTTTTGTTCCCCCTGTATATCATATTTTTCAAACATAATCAGTCTATTCACAATATGCCACATGTAAATTTCAAAATACAATATATTTTTCATGTGAAGGAACAGCAATACTAATTTTAATAAAGCCATATGGATGCTCAAAATATCCAAAAATTAGCAAAATTTGGGGGAGAGGGAAGTATTTTTTTGTTACTCAACTTTGAAAACAAAACACACTGAACACCTGATCATACATGTAAAGTGTTCAAAATACCAATATGATGGGCAATATCTTAAAAATACAACTAGTTTCATCTTTTTACCTTCATTCACCTTAAAGATATACACATTTGAAAATACAGGGTTTCATAAATAAGCATTTTTTTTAAAAAAATCCCTAAAAACAAAACAACTTTTATTCTTTATCAACACAATTTGTAGGGGGTTTCATAAAAATAAGATGTATACTCTCACCGAAAATGGTCAAAATCCATAAGGTCAAGGGTCAACAGTTGGTTTATTTAACGCGGAATCATTCAAACACTGATTCTGGACAGAAATAACACTTAAACTGATGTCCCTGACAATGACAGATGAAGACACAATGAAACAATCACGTTGTGACCAGGATTTGAACCCAATATCTTCAGTGGCAAGATCACAGGTTCAATGTTCAACAAGTTCAGGCACCAAGCTAGCAATGTATTTTGTACAAGTGATTATAACTTAATCAGAAAAAATTGAGTCTGCATTTTAGATTTTGCTAAAAATTCAAATCAAACCAGAAAAAATGAAAAGTGTAATTTCAACTAAGCCGATAACACTGAACCAATGTTGAAACTTTCAATTCTCACCAATACTGATACTTGAGAATTGTAGCAATTCACAGCAGTGTACAATATTTTTAAATGTTAATACCGGGTGTGTCAAAAAAATGTACACACACACTTTGAACTGTCATAGAAAATGTATTTTCATACCTACAAGGTTAAATTTCTGGGAAAAAGTAATGTTATGTTTCCTCAACAGGTGGCAGCAGAATCATCGATCTAGCTGCGCAACCCAGTTAGTGGCAAGAGAGTAACATCAACATGGCGAGCGTACGTTCAATTCAAACTTAATGGAACTGTCAATATGCATAATTGTGTGTACTGGGCTGAAGATAATCCCATCATTACTGTTGAAAAGGCTGTGAATTTGCCTGGTGTAAATGTGTGGTGTGGTTTGTCTCCTAGGGGACTCATTGGTCCTTTCCATTTTGAAGGTATTGTAACTGGAAAAAAAGTACCTAACAATGCTTGCTGATTCCATTTTCCCTGCCATTTGTGCAATGTATGGTAATGACAGGTTTTATTACCAACAAGATGGTGCACCGCCGCACTATCATAGGGATGTGCGAGCATACCTGGATCAAATTGTACCAGGCCAGTGGATAGGATGCAGGGGACCAATCGAGTTTCCTGCATGCTCTCCAGACCTTACGCCGCTAGAATTTTTCTTATGGGGTACAGCAAAAGATGAGGTGTACCGTCATAAACCACGTAACCTGGACACGCTTTGGGATGAGATTCAAGCGGTGTGTGCAGAAATCCCATTGTTGGTGCGAAGTACGGAATCAGTAGTGACTCGTACTCAGAAATGTATCGAAGCCGATGGCCAACATTTTGAACATTTACTTTAACCACCATTTGGAACATTCCGTTTGACCAAAAAGTACACTTATTTTTCAAATTGGACTGTAGCCTTTCTTTTCGCAGAATTTTAACCTTGTAGGTTGGAAAATAAATTTTCTATGACAGTTCAAAGTGTGTATACATTTTTTTGATGCACCCGGTATATACATTCTCCATTGCCATCAATACCTACGTTAATATGAGACGGTTCTTTGACTGCTGTGCCATCCTTCACAAGCCCTTCAGCCATAACCTTTTCCAAAAACGACGTAAGCTTCTCTTCGTCATGTGCAGCGTTACTACCTGAAGTTTCAATCAGTACATAAAACGGATATTTCTCTATTGGGCTTTGTAGTTTAAGATTGGTTGTCACGCAATCCATTGATGGTGCGTCAATCATTTCAAAGGAAGAAAGGATTTCGCCAAGATTTATTTTCGCCTCCTTGAAAGTCTTCAGGACATCTTCAAATGATGCGACACCTAGAAGCAAAAATGCATTAAAAAAAATAAACCATGCACAGCAGTGAAAATCTGTGTACAAAAATCAACATGACTTCAAGAGGTATTACTCTCAATTTGGCACGCACCTCCACTGGTCCTCTAGGGCCTGTGACTGGTCACAGCTGGGTTATCACAAATCGGATTTTTCAGTTCAGCTAACAGGGTAACAGATGACCAGGCCCTAACTGGTCACTGGTGTCGGATTTATACCTTCCTTTGATTTGAAATGAAAGGTTATGGAAATTTCTTCCAATAAAGTCGTATTTATTGTCCTTCACACAAATACACTGAAACTTAATCACTGGCAATCCTTACACAGATCTGCTTGCAAATCCATAATGGGCAACCCTTCCAAGATTATCAACGGTATGTTAGTATCACAGGAATCATCACCCGAAGACGTAGGTTTGTGAGGAACTGACCAAGAATAATGCCAAGTCCTCCCGAAGGTACGGATAGTCTTTCCTACAGGGTCAACCTGTGATACCAGCTTCACAGCAACAGGAAAAAGTAGGCAGAAAGGTAAACAATTTGGTCCCTTTATGTACAGAAATGTTCACAAAATGCCAGTTAACTTGGCTGATATTTACATGTATCTATGGTTTTGTATAATTACGAGGGTGTACCCAAAAGAAACCGGAATTTTTTTTTTAAAAGCCATGTATTTTTTTTTTTTTTTTTTTTTTTTTTTTTTTACGAAACAACCTTATCACCTTCAAAGTACTCTCCATGACACTTAATATATTTGTCCAATCTGTGATTCCATTCTTGGAAACATTTTTCAAACTCATCTGTTGTGATGGCTGACAGCTACTTCCTAGTTTTTTTCTTCACCTCTTCTATGTTGTCAAATTGCTGTCCCTTGATGTCCCTCAAACAAATAAAAAGTTGCAAGGAGCAAGATCAGGTGAGTAAGGGGCATGGGGCAAGAAAGTCATGCTGTTTTTTGCCAAACACTTGTGCACTGAGATGGCTGTGTGCGCAGGTGCATTGTCATGGTGGCACAAATTTCACAGCGACCCGTCTCTTTCCCAAATCTTCCGTTAAAATTTGCTGAACCGAGCTCCAAGATAGTCCAGATAACGTCCCCAGCTTTTCAATGGTCCGTCATCGGTCTCCAAGCATAAGTTCACAAATTTTGTCGACATTTTCGTCCGTTCTTAAAGTTGACGGACGTCCAGAACGAGGTTTGTCATCAATCGACATGCCACCTTTTTTGAAGGGAGAAAACCACTCGTACACTTGAGTTTTCCCCATAGCGCTGTCCTTTAAGCTGTGTTCAACATCACAACAGTTTGTGCCACCTTTTTGCCCGAGCAGGAAACAAAATTTCACAGCCGCACACTGTTCTCTTACATCGGCCATCACAAAAAACGAGGTGCAAGCGTAACTGCTTTTACGAAAAAGATCACAGTGACCAGAGACAACCTTCCCCAGTGAAGCCACTGTGCGTACTGAACTCACAATGAGTTGCTCGATGCTTGCCTAGCGGGAAAAATTCGTACTATGGATGCTCCACCCAGCACAGCGCTATTCCGTTTTTTTTGGGTACCCCCTCGTATATCATGTAATTTAGACTTTTACAATATCTACACAAAAAAATATTAATCTTGGAAATAACGTAAGTTCTTCAAATATTCTTCAAATGCCAAAAGTTGTTACAAAAAAATAAATTATTTTCATATCTAAAATGACAGCAAATTTATTCCAGATTGTTCGAATTTCATGCACGGCACACATCAATATGTGCACAGATGCTGCAATGTTGATTTACAAAGTGAGCATGACCAGATTCGACTACGGTGACACAAATTACACTACCCATGTGATTCACACATGTACCATGACATCAGGTTTGCAGCATTTCTATGACACAAAGTAGAAGCACGTCAGAAGGGTGTTTGACTAGCAGCTAGACGGACCAGGTTCAATTCCCAAGTGGTAAGAGTGTAATATGTTGGGGATAATTTTAGCTTTAAGGCCAAGACGAAGATGGAAGGATAACGTTGAGATGGACCCAAAGGAAATCGGTAAGGATGGAAAAGTTTAGATTGATCTTGTCCAGGAGAGGAACCGATGGATGGCTTGTGTTGCTGCAGCCATAAATCTTTGGGTTTGAGAAGGCTAGAGAGTTAGTTAAAGTATTGCAGCAAGCACCTTACAAACTTTCCTTACCTAAGAAAGCCACATTTACGGCCTTTGGACTAGTAAAGCACTGAATGGCAACCTTGGTTACAAATCCCAATGTTCCTTCTGAGCCAATGAATAAATGCTTAAGGTGATACCCGGTGTTATCCTTCTTCAAGGTGCTCAGGCAATCTACAATTTCACCACTCGCCAACACCTTAAAAAAAAAAAATCCATTAAGAAAGTGTGGGCAAATGAATAGAAAGTATCAACAAACTTATTGGAAACACAATAATGTTAAAATTCAAAAGTTTCTTGTTTTATTTATATTTAATTTAGTTAGTGATATTACAGGGTGGCCACTCTAGGAGCCTGATAAAATTCAAGTATAATTCCCGGTTTTCAAGGCAAACTTTCCAAAATTCCCAGGGTACAAGCATATGTTTTTTGTGTTGAACGTTACGGATTACCGCCTCTCAATATATATATATGGAATGAGAAAAATAATCGAGGAAGGGCGCAGGCTATCGGATTTGCTTAGGAAAAACACACTTCAGACTTTGCCAAATTGGCGGTAGGAGTAGGAATGATGTGATTCATTTCGATAACAGTCGCTTTGACAAACGCGTCATTCCATGCCATTTCAACGAGGTCATGACACCCAACAACTCCGATTTAGATGAAATTTGGTATACACCTTTCCTTCATGGTTGAAAGAAACCCCCTAAATTTTTTTCACTCTATCTCAAACGGTTTTCATTTTACAGCACTTTGAAATGCCATCAAATCAGTGTTGTCTGTCACACTTGAGACCCTCGACACAAGATTCCCTTTCTTTCATTTTATTTATTTTCTCCTTAACCAATCATCAGATCTCTTTGAAATTTTACACAAAGTTCAATGAAATAATGAGGATTTCAGAAAAAAATACATCAGCACTCAAAAATTTTTACAAATGCCTACAAAAAGACTAATAATGGATTTGTAGCCTAATTTTTGAGGTGGGAAAACTAGGTTACGAAAATCTGAATTTTCATCATGTGGGTATGATGGAACCAAAAACTTTCGACTTTGAAAATCATTGCAAAGACATGCTCTTTCTCTACAAAAAATAAAATTTTTGGTTTTTTATTCCTTCTAACGAAAATTTAAGTTTTTTGGAAATTTCCTAAAATTTCAGGGTCAATCCGTACCAAATGGTCCAGCACTGGTCACTCGACCATTTTTAAAATTTTTCACTTGTTTGTCGTAACCCCTGTACAAGGGTAGTTCAAAACATGCATTATTTTTCTAAAACTAGACTTCGTTTGAAAATGGCAGCCATTTTTGTTTCATGACTTGCAACATTTTTGGCCTATGCAGACAGTTGCGAAAATTATGATAACTCAGCTAAGAAAAATTATAGAAATATGAAGTAAAAAACATTGTTTTTAGTACATTTCAGGCTACATTTTATGTTCCATATCTTTTTTCACAACATCTAATGCAAATGACTGAAATTTAGGGTCAAAACTGACTTATATTCAATTTTGAAGCATAATCAATGTATATGATATTTTTTTAGTAGATAAGCAACCATGAAGGAAAGGTGTACACCAAATTTCATTTAAATCGGAGTTGATGGGTGTCAAAATGTTAGTTTTTTGCGTTGATTTGATGTGGAATGACCCAAACAATATTTCACACTGTACAGAGAACACTTCTCCTTTTGCCACAATATAATCAGGAGGATTAGGGCAAGATATGTGGAAAAACAATAGCCTGCGCCGTTCCTCGATTATTTTTTTTATTCCTCAATTATTTCGGTTCTGATGTTAGCTTACCATGCTCGAAAAATATTTGTGATACAACATTTTGCTTGATTTCTTTGATCAGACAAATTAATGGGAAAATATTTATCTTCAAATGCGGTGTTTAAATTTAACATTTCGCAAATTCAGACTCGAAATACATCTACAACCACAAGTTACAAATGTTACGGTACATACTAATCTTTAAAAAAATGTTAATTGTATAAGAATTAAAAACTAAAATTTACCTAATTAACTTGAAGATATCTTAGTTTGTAATAATCTTCCGTCTAATAGATTGTTCTAAAAAGGACACTAACAAAGTAAACGGACTAAATTATGTTTTATTTTCCACGCAGCTATCTTTTCGTTCCTTGATAAAAACAAAAGCCAAACTGTGAAATACATGCGTCAAGACATTTAGAACTATGTATAAATTAAATTGGGTTATTAAAAGTTGCAATTTTTCACGTCTACATGCAGAATGCATGCATAATCTCCGGAGCCAATAATTCAAGCATAATTCCTCATTGAGTAGCCACCCTGTATTAACAAGAAATGTATACACTCATCATTCTTTGCGATTCATAACAAATAAATAACTCGTTACTTTCTTCTTGGGAAAATTAATGTTATGTGTAGTCAAACTATTAATTCACCCAAGTTTAAACTATGCAATCTTACAATTCACACAGTGTATAACATACCAAATAATTTTACACTTTGGTTTGCTCAATAACTTTGAAGTAAATCCATTTCAATTAAGTTTATAATGTATATATTATTGTTCAGTTTATTCTTCATTCTTGGTTTAAATACTGTACATAAAACATTCCTACTCAATGAAAAAGATTCTAATAGATCTCACAATGACATATATAGTTAATCATTTTTGCATCTTGTAATGTACACAGGCTGTTGTGTAATAAACAGCATACAAGCCACAAGAGGAAAATACACTAAAATAATGTGCGAAATACACAGAAATTAGTATTTTTTCACCATTTTTAGTTAATACGTCATCAGTCTTTAGGTATAGCAATACAAATGGAAATGTTTTACCTATAAACAGTTACAAGTATGCTATTACTGCCTATGGTGCAGTATTCTTTGATTAGTAAGTCGCAAATTGATATACTTATTTACACATTTATAAAGTTATAACATTACATGATACTTTACGCATTAAATCATCATGGTCTCAGTAGAGCAAAAGGTTATAAAATTTTCTCAGGTTTACATTTTCCCACCTTTTATGTTATTTCACTATTCTTTTTATATGATGTCTGTTGTGTAATTATTTGGAAAAAAATAATAATAATAAAATTATATACATAATTCAAAACTGTGCATGAATGAAGAAATAATTAGCATTGTACCGTATTTATGTGTGTATAGTGTGCGTGACTGTATAATGCGCACCTGGTTTTGGATGGGCAAAAGTGACAAAAAATTATATCTTGCATATAATGCACAGTACAATCCAGTTTCAAGGAATGGCTTTCTTAGTTGTAGGTTGTAAATCTGTTGCTATGCCGATCAAGAGTGAATGACATCATACCTATTCAATTGCTCATTCCTCCTCTTTCAAAATATATACTTTTGTTTCCGTGACTAATGTAACATTTATACGAGAAACATTCAGGACCTTCCAAATAGTAGTTAGCAGCACAAGATTTCTTCCATTTAGGAATTTACAAACTCCATGTACGTCATATTATTTGGCCAGTGATACATTTTAATTTTTATTATCTTTTTCCTTGTTTTCTTTCATCCAAAGTACCATAAAAATCAGAACGTTTCTTAATTTTTTGATGAACTCATTTCAACCGCATTTCACATTAGTGTCGTTATCTTGTATGGAATAATGTTTCCATATTCATAAACTGCAGGATTCAAGCTTTACAATGATATATAACATGACAGGGTTCCATAATCATGAAAAACAATGCAAGTGTCCCAAAATCATGTAATGACCCTGTACGGTTTCATGTTGGCTGTCGGAATTATTCCGTGCATAATACGCACCACAGTTTTTGGGGGCAAAGATTTTGGAAAAAGGTGTGCATTATACATGAGTAAAAATTGTATTTCATCTGAAGAAATGTTAAAATTTCAATTTTCCACAGCAAAACACTAACTTGATTATAATTATAATACTTTAATTGTGATTGCACCAAACATTAAGACCGTCAACGTACCGCTTCCACACCCAAAACGGAGCCATGAAGGTTTCCATATCGTAACAACCGGATTCCACCGGCATTTGTTGAAATATTTCCACCGATATGGCAGCTACCCTTTGCTCCTAAGTCTAGGGGCATCATCAGTCCTTGCTGGGAGGCATGAGAGTCAAGATTTTCTAAAATGCAACCAGCTTGGCACACAAGAACACCTGAAAAATAATAATTATTACTATTAAATAATCATACTACAGTCATGGAGAGGATTTTTTCCCCCAGCTCAACTCAACCTTCGATAAACGATAATGGTAATTGTGAGAGGGGATAAAATAACAACTTGTAATGTACTTTTCACCATGTATATGCATTGAGGCTGTCATAAAAAACAAGGTGTAGCCAACAAATAATTTATGTACCCCGCTTTTTGTTAAACAAATATCTAATATGTAGCATCTTTTCCTAAGGCAAAACATCACAGCTATGGACATGAACATCAATTAAGGTCGTTAAAAAAAATTATTCAAGTTTGCAACTGCATATTGGTACAACAGGTTGAGACAAAAGTCAAATTGCATGAGTAAATGGCCAGCATGCTCACCAGACCTAACACTTCTGTTTATTTACTTGCGGGGACACATAAAAGCCATTGTTTTCGCTATAAAAATTAAGAGCCTGGAGCACTTCAAAGAACGGATCACAGGTGCCATCTTCCAAATTACCTGCCACACACTAGCAGACATCTTACGCAGCTGGAAGCTTCAAATTAAAGTAGGCATTCAAGTCGATGGTGCGCATATTGAACATGCAAGACATCTGTAACCACTACATATCAGGCATGGGTATGTCTTTGTGCACATATTTCATTTCCTATATAATCTCTCATTTTTGCTTCATCCTTTTTATCAGTATCTATAAACACTATCTGGAGCAGCTGTGGTCCAGTTGATAGGACATCTGACTGCCATGCTGGAGCCGCATTCAATTCCCGGGGTGGGTGATCAAAGGTCAGAAATTTTCCAGCCTTGTCCCACATAAGCGACTCTGAGGCTCACACAGCCTCACATAAATGGGTACCTGGGGGAACTCTGGGGGTAAAGGTCACCAGAGCATGGTGCTGATCACATCACCTCCAAAATGGCAGAGCTCGATAAAATGTATTGGGCCGTACCCCCACATTCTCCTATACAGTATTCCTCATGGCATGGTGCAAATGTGCACAAGGAACTTTACCTTATAAATACTATCCCCATACCTGAGGGAAGTCTGTGTAGTTAGTGCAATTCTTATTGTATAATAGTGTTATTGGTAAGGACATTGTACAGCTTATTTTAACATTTTTTGGGCGTGTTTTGTCAATCTTTTCTGTTATTATTTAGTGGGTCAAAGTTGGAAGTCTTGCTAGAAATGAATGTACTGTTTACCTGACAATTCATCCAGACTGATTATCTGGTTCATCAGCGAAGTGGATACAATGACTTCATCAAATACAGGAACACTGCCTCCAACCAATCCTGTATTCCCACCTTGAGGACACACGGCCAAGTTTTCTTTGTTGCAGAACTTTAATATTTCTGAAACTTCTTCTGTAGATTTTGGTTTCAGAACAACTCTACTATTACCTACAAGAAATAAAAGGATTTATCTTTACAGAAACATAAAATAAATGAGACAAATTGTTAATAGCATGATAATAAATATTTGAAAAAGAGGAATTCTTTAAAGTCCTTTACAAAATACACAATAAAGGTTAATTATTTGTCTCATTGCATGTGCATGCACATAAACCTGATTCAAACGCACACTTTGAAAAATGCATTGTTTTCATATCAAGTCTTCATTAGTTGAAGAAAGTAAAAGTTACATCAATACATCTAATAATATTCGAAAACATCAGAATAAGTTAACGGGGATTAAAAACATTGGTAACACTTTACTATAGGGGTGACGGATTTCTTACTTTTTGCAGGAGAAAGTACTTACGGAAATCAGTTTCTGTAGCGTTGTGGAAGTTCGTGAATGTAGTTTTGATCCATTTTAATGCGAATGCATGTTGTTTTCTGCGAAAATCTCTGTGTGACACGCTGTTTCAGCTGCCGCCATTGCTTTCTGCACTAGAGCACAATGTTCGGTGTGTTAGATGACGTAAACCCCGCAGTCAGTGTTTCAAACTCTCAGTGTTTTCACTATAACATGATGTGTCCAGTATTTTTTTTTTTAACTATGCTTGCCTAACCTAACCTTACGGAAAATGGTTTGTGGGGCTAACGTAAATGGTTTTTGGGGCTAACGTCAATGGTTTGCTAGGTATTAGCATAATTTCAAATCCGGGCACGAAAGTAGGTATTTTCCGGTGAACAAGGTTGCAACACTGCATAAATCGACAAAACACTCTCACAATGTGCAATGAACCAGTACGCTATCGCCATAATGTGTGTTACAGAATCAAAATAACGAGTAACAGCAAGTACTCGTAAATATTAGAAATAGACATTATTTTCGTTAGAAATTCATTATTTCACCTAAAGAAATGTTCCGCAATTCAGAATAGTACGTTAGCAATGTAAAAAAGTGTGAAATAAATGATTTATAGGTGTCACCCCTATAGTAAAGTAGTACCAAAATATTCTGTCCACAGCAAGTACAAAGTCACATGACCTGGCAGAGATCCTATTGGTTGATTTTAATGGCAATTGAATGAGCAGAGTTGAGAATTAATCAATTAGCAACCTCACAAATCACAGTCCCGCACTATGGCCATGCTATGTGCTCCGGCTGCAGGACACAGGAAGATTCGAGTCTTCTGGGGTGAAACTTAAACAACTTTTCTCTTGAGATTTTGGCATGTGTATGAGACTGGTGGCCACACATAATCGTGAGGAAATTGGGGAGCTATGAGTGAGTAGCGTAACCCAGTCACGGAAACCTACAATAGCAACTGGAGGTTCTTGTGCTGACCGCATGTCACTCCATAACTGGTCGAATGATCTCCCACCTCGGCATGTGGGAGTGGCGCTGGCTGGCAGTAGCCAGGACTTGGTCCTCACGGGCTGTTGCGCCACGGGTTGTTATTATTTTTAGTAACACTATCTGTGAAGTTGGGAGCTGGTATCTCGAACATCATGGAAAAAGTAGTTTGTCTTCATTAAGTCCCTTTCTTTCACATCCTTTTAATTCTTGTATAGGAATTAATTTAATAAAAACCGTACCTGTAGTGGTACAACTTCCTTAATTGAATAAACACTTCAATGCCTCAAAGGTGCTTTTCTGCAAGTACTATGAACACAATGAACTACAAGAATACTAAAAGTTCTAGTGATTTATCTACACTCCTTAGCAACCCCTGCCAAAAAAAAAATTGAACACCAACTTGAACAAATTATTGATAAACCTCTGGTTCACTCACTGTCCAATGTTGGCTCACATAAACAATACACCAAAATATAATATGCTTTCAAGCTAGTAAATCATTGGAAAGGTCCCCAGCCTAACAAATATTAACATAACTAGTTCTACATCCACAAAACAGTTTTTCTTTTAGTTTTCATGGTCACTACGTAAAAAACTACCCAATCTAGAATATACTCAGTAACTTGAAGTTATGTTAATCTTATTTACTAGCTAAGTTGGTACCAATACCATCTCAGAATAACGGATTTCTTCATTTTATTTCGTCACTTTTTACGTCCGTACTTACCTATTGTGTATTGCGAAACATTCTTCAAGGTATAATTTTGCTTTTCTCTCGAAAATAATGTCAACAACAGTAACTATTGTTCGTCCTTTTTTCGCTTCCATAACACACAATGTGGCGGGTAGAGCTTGAGTCGTGGAACATGTGGGGTATGCAGTGTTTCCAACCTTTGTAACCAAAAAATACCTGAATAGCCTCACAAACCATTGACGGATAGCCCCGAAAACCATTGACGGATAGCCCCAAAAACCATTTACGGATAGCCACACGAAACATTTCCAGCAAGGTTAGGTTAGGTTCGGTTAGGCAAGCATAGCTAAAATTTTGTTTGTAAAACAATGTGATACAGCTTTAAAAAAAATCACCTTCACTTGTTTTAAAACAACGGCATGGTTGGAAACACTGAGAGGAGTTTACGTCATCAAACATGCGCAACATCCACTTCACGTAGAGGAAGCATAGAAAGGCAACAGCTATTGTGCGTCGGAGAGATATTTTTCGTGAAAAACACATGAATTCCCTGTCAAACAGATTCAACGATGAGAGAAAATACTTCCACGAACTTTCAAAATGCTACAGAAACTCATTTCGGTAAGTACTTTCTTCTGTCAAATTAAGAAATCCGTTATTCTGAGATGCAATTGTTACCGCTAAGTTTTTCCTGTAACTTACGCACTTACCTCTGACCATTTTCAGAAAATCCACATTATAGCTTTCAACATCTGAAGGCAATGATAATACTCTTGCAGAGCTTAATAGGCCTTCAAAAAATGACACATGATTGTCCTTGAGTTCAGCATAATTTCCCCTTTTAACACCCGGGTACCTCACGGAGGTCAGTTCTGGCAAAGAACCCAATGCAGCAGATGATACATGCAGGCATCTATTCCAACAGTACCGATTTGTGGGTGTTTTATTCAGAAGGCTGTACTCCACAAGTTGAGGGACTGCCTTGAATGTCTGATACCTCATTGTTAGTACCTAACATAAACCTGCAACATGCCAAAAAAAAATTAAGATTAAAGCTTGGTTTACACCATGTGACAATATCATAAACACTAAATACTAAAATTAAAAATACCCTTGACCCCCTCTGTACTGCCTCGAGAAAGTGAAATATTTAGCATAGTTTATGAACATTTTCAGGGTAAAACTGTCAAAGCCGGGAATCGGCTGTAACTCGTTTATTCTGTAATTGTTGACATTCATACCTACTTATTCTGCATTGCGAAAGATTATTTAACAAGGATTTTCACTTTTTTTAACGAAATTAGTATCTATTGTAGACGTATCGCGTAATTATTGTTCGTTCCTTTCTCGCTTCCTGAACATGCAAAATGGCAGGCAAATCTTGACTAGCGTTGTGTTTCAAACGGCAAGCAGTGTTTCAACCTTCTTAACAGAAAAATTCCCACGTAGCTCCGAAAACCATCGCCGCATAGCCCCACGCACCATCACGGAAAGGCTAGGTTAGGTTGCTTTAGGTTGGGCAATATAGTGAAAAAACTGAGTGTTTGGAAACACTTACCGGGGATTACGTCATCAGATGCTTGCAACATCCGGTTCAAGTACATGGATGGAAATGCAAGCAACAGCTTTCGTGCATCGGACGGACATTATTATAGAAAAATACATGAATTAGCAGCCAAATACATTGAAAAATGCGAGAAAACACTTCTACAACCTTCCAAAATTACACAGAAACTCAATTCCGTAAGTACTTTCTCCTGTAAATTTGAAGAAATCTGATTCCCGGCTTTGACAGTTTTACCCTAAAATTAAACTCCCTCGAGAAAGTGAAATATTTAGCATTGTTTATGAACATTTTCAGTCGTTAACTCGTGATAATGTGAAGTAAGGGACATATGTTATCTCAGCATGAAGCAGAACTGCCTGAAGGATTTGCTCTTAGTGAATATAGCACCCAACATGACATTCCACAACAGTAGCTATAATTTTACGTTAGGTTAGGATTGTTGGAACTGATAGTGGTAACACTTTACTATACCGGAGACGGATTTCTTCAAATTTACAGGAGAAAGTACTTACACAAATCATTTTCTGTAGCGTTGTTGATGTTTGGGAATGTAGTTTCGATCGATTTTAATGCGAATGCATGTGGTTTTCTACGAAAATCTATTTCCGACGCGCTATTGCTTCTGCTGCCATTTGCTTTCTGCACGAGAGCACAATACGCTCCCGTATTGTCCGTATATGCTAAATTGAACGAAAGGAGTGCTAATGGAACCTAACCTAACAGGCCTAACCTAACCTAGTAGGCATACCTCGTCCAAGTGATGGTTCGTGGGGCTATCGTGAATTTTTGGGCTGACCGTGGAAGGTTTGTGGGAAATAAGGAACAACAGTAAGTACTCGTTATTGTAAGAAATAGACATTGTTTTTGTTAGAAATTCATTATTTCACCTAATGAAATGTTCCGCAATGCTGAATAGTACGTTAACAATGTAAAAAATTGCGAAATAAATCATTGATAGGTGTCTCCGGTATAGTAAAGTAGTACCCTGATAGTCATTTTGCAGATGTTCTCTAGCTATTTTGGTGTGCATACAAATGGTTTGTACCAATGTGGATTGATTTAAATCAATATTTAAGTCACTTGAAAAAAATAATTTGCAGAATAATGTACATAAGGATTTTATAAATATCTGAATCATTTTAAGTCAAAGTACATTAATCTCGTAAACACTGAATGGCATTTATTAGGCTCTAAGAAAGGAAAAGAAAGGAAACAAAATATATGTACTGATGGGGTGAAGCTCATACGAGAGGAAATGTGACATGTAAACTATAAACACACTTAAATTTCTCTTGATTTAAAATTCAATCATTTTTATAGGCAAAAATAGCAAACATTTTGTGTAGAAAATTATACAAAATACTAATCATTTTAAACCATAATTAGTGTCAATATCATGTAAATAAACATGACAGGTGATATATTGCAAACTACCATTAAAAAAAATTGCCAAAATTCAGCTACAAAGACTAAAAAATATTTTCAAGTTATAATTATAGAGTACATACAGAATGTTTTATATTCAGTGGAACAAAAGTTACTGAAATTATTATAGTTTCGTTAACACACTCAACGTTAACGGTTCCGATTGTTTTTATGATTTCTCCTAGCACAAAGACTAATTATCGTAGAATTTTAGAAATCATTGTCACACGAAACTTGAATCTTCCTTAAAGTAATGAGCACTGTTTGGACTCGAAAAAAGTTATTTATGTTGAAAAAAAACAACTTGAAAATTACCATACGCACTTCTCATGGACAAGATATTCTCCGTCGACAAGCGACTGTAAATATCGTAGAAGCGTGGGAATGAATGTAGAAGTAAATCGGAACCCTAGTAGAATGCATTTAGGGACTTTATTTTAATGCTAAGGGAACCAAACCTAACCTAACCAAGAAAGCATATATTGAACAAAACCTTAAGTAATCGCTAAAACTCAGCAGTATGTGTTAACAGACATACATCGAAATTGAACCATGTAAAAATTGCAGGCATGAGTTTACAATACCGGACTACTTTCCAATTTCTATAACATTTTGCCTACTTACTAATTTCGTTGTCCTGATGACGTATCTGTAGTTTATATTTGGCGGTCACTTGTTAAAATTGTACATTTACATGTAGAACTTGTAAAATAACCTTGCAATTTACCAGGGTGATTGTCCATACACAGCAATTCGGAACCATCTTTCTTTCACAATTCGTTAATGGTCTTCCTTTACGCACAACAATCTTGCTGACATCAGACGAGGAATGCCTACGGGATTAGGTTAGGCCTGTTAGGTTAGGTTCCATTAGCATAAATACAAAGAAAAATTAATATTTTAGCTAAGAGAACTATACCTTGTCTTCCCTGGTAAAAGTTTACTATCCGTCGGACACCTATAACTTCTGAGTTTTCGTCAATTTTTGACATTCGTAATTACCTATCTGCTTCGCAGAACATTCCGTTAATGGTGTTTGGGGCTATCCATCCTGGAATCGGTGTGAAATTTAAACAAAAAAAATATTTTCGTTTGAAATTTTTGACTCAAATTTCCCACTGATTCCGAGCTCAGCCCCTGGGGTAATTGACCTACCGCCCCCAACCGCTAACACGGCCCTGCCTCCGCTCCGGCTTTTTCTATAGACTCCCTGTTAAAGGCATGTTAGAAATTGGCTGGAGTCACCTGCCCCCAAATTTTTAAATTTGAAGAAATAAGTTTCCAGGATACGGAAAACTTACCTGAATTTCACACAAAACACCTTCCCGATGTTAGACAATACTACAGGAACTTATTACGGTAAGTAGTTTCGGTACTAGTTTACTATCCTTCAGACACATTTATTTAATTTTACAGAAGAAACTACTTACTGTAATAAGTTCCTGTAGCATTGTCGAACATCGGGAAGGTGTTTTGTATGATGTGGGAATGTTTCATAGCTGAAATTCATGTTGTTTGTTGAAAATTAATTCTCCGACGGAGAATAGCTAGCCCCACGAACCATTGGCGCGTGGATAGGTTAGTTCTGTTAGGTTAGGAAACATAGTTAAAATTTGGTGTCGTGTTAGTATCAGTATCTAGAAATTGGAAATAATTGTGAACCATTGGCGCTAGCCCCACGAACCATTGGCACGTGGTTAGGTTAGTTCTGTTAGGTTAGGAAACATAGCTAAAATTTCATCAAAACAACGTTGATACACCTTCAGGAATGTTCCGCGAAACAGATACGTAAGTACGAATGTCAAAAATTAACGAAACAAAAAAATTAGAGGTGTCCGAAGGATAGTAAATTTTTACCGTAGTTTCTTCTGTAGAAATGAAGAAATCTGTCTGACGGATAATAAACAAGTACCCAAATATAATTAAATGAAATTGTGTATTGATAGTATATCACTTTTCATGAATGGAAGAACAACATGTATTCCAGCACAATCGTCCTATTAAGCATAATCCTTTGTGCATTTAATCTGTATGATTGTAAATGAATTAATATTAATAAATGCTTGCAGATAATGTGTGTAATATATTAAACAGTACATAAACGTCAAATATCATACAGTATATAAGAACCTGAAGTTCCAACTATCTTCAATTGCTCCTATGTGACTAGAAATAAGAAAGCATTTCTAAATAGAGACAAAGTAACAACGTTACAATCAGAGCAATCTTCAAGATCGATCCAAATTCAGGCAAATCAACTTTGCAGAATTTCAAGTAATGAGACAATTTGAACACGTTACCCCCCAAATACGACTGCATATTTAGTGAGTATAACAACTAGTAAACTAATTACACAATATCTCTATATTGTAAATTCTTACCGAAATATAGTTGGCTTACCAGAAATTAAGTAACCAGTTTTGCACGGTATGTTTTCATTCCAAGTAGATTCCACCTTGCACTTAATGTGTAACGTAAGAGGGGTGCACCACACAAAATATCCTGCGGCAAATGTAACTTCGTGAATTATTAACGTAATTCAGAATTTATTAATTCAAAGTTCCTACATAGTTCGCTTATCTAATCGTACAAGTACCTGTTCTTTAGATATGCAATGTCATTCTCGTAGATTACCTAGTTGATAATTTCGGTAAGAACAAGTTCAATATTTACATGTTCACATATGGTCACAGTGTTGCCAGCTCGGTTCTGAAAAGATACGTTCGATCAAATTGAAAATACTTTGCAAGATGCAATGTTATATTTGGTGCAAGAAAAGTAGTTTCATTTTTGACATTAAACCTCCGGCGGGCGCGCTATTTATTATAACTAGAGTGCGGATTTTGCATATTTGCATATTTTATTCCGGTCCTCTAATTAATATGCAACAGGGTTCTAAAGTTGTTTCAGAGCATTCCGAACCGAAGTAGGGGGGTTTTAAAGTGCATATAAATGCATATTTAAGGTGTTCGTGCATATTTACTGCGTAAGCGCATATAAATGCATATTACGTGAAAAAATCATTAAATTGATAGTTTTTTTTTAAATATATTTGTTTACTTGGTTATGTTTCGTCTGTGGAGTGTTTCTGAGAGTAAAATTTTCAAGCACAGGTGTTCGAAAACCCCTGTTTAAGCGCTGCAGGGCAGGCGGTCCCCCTTTCGTCGCGCATACCTGGCAATGACACAGAGAACACGTGCATCCCTTCCCCGGGCTTTTTCCTTGGCCTGTATAAGGCAAAGGAGATTTTTGCTCGTAAACAGTCTGTACTCCGTTGAATTAGTGTAGTTTGCATTGTGTGAAGATGCCCAAGGAAAAATCATCGAAGATTGTTTTACTGAAACAGTGGATTATAGGAGAGTGAAAGATGTGCTACAAGGTGAATTAACTATTACAAGATCTCACGCCAGAGGACATAGCTGCATTGAAATATTGTACAGTGACAAGTTGTAGTGTGGAGCGCACCTTTTCTTCATACAAGGATATACTAACTGATAAACGGAAAAAAATTCACTATAACCAATTTAGAGAGATATGTTGTAGTGCACTGCAATTTACATAAATTCAAAACTACTTAACGATTTTCGTTATATTGTGTTTAACAACTGGAAATAGTAAATTCAATTTAATACAAGATTTTGCAACCTTGCTTGACATGGAAGCTGTTGTTACTTCGTCTTTACCTTCAATGGTCACTATGTGTGTGTAGTACTTTAAAAAATAAATGTATTTCGAGGAATTTTTTTGTGCCTATATTTTTCCTTTAGTGCATAATTTGCATATTTGAGTGCATATTTTACTTGTTTTTAGTGCATAGATGCATGCATATTTTCCACTTTTTTAGTGCATATTGATCCGCACTCTAATTATAACATAAGTAGGCGCGCAGAGAATTTTTTTACAACCAGCTATGCCACATCTAGGGAATTATCCAATCAGAGGTGAGGATTTGTTTCCCGCGCGTTTTTGTCGTCTGCCCGATGGACGGAAGAGTTTGTTGTGGGGTTAAAAGCAAGATGGATTTCTCAGTACATTACAACTAATTGTACAGTCACGGACACTTCTGGGTTATAACAAATCGACTTTCAATGGAATCGTTACAACCCAGAAGTGTCCATTACTGTACAGTAGGATCCATGAGAATTACCGTGCAAAATGTCCATCACCATGTTTGTGCACTTTATTAGACCCAATAAGAGCTTCCAGAATTAAAAGAAAGCTGTTGACAACTTCTGCACCAACATACAAAAAACAAAACAAAAAAAAACATCGCTTAAAAAAACATAGGATGTAAGAGAAAAATTGATGAAAATAGTCATGGACAATTCGCCGAGCAATACTAATGGATCACACTCTACAAGATGTTTAATTCTGCTAAGAAAGTAAAATTAATTACCACTACACACTATTTAAGTTAGATATTTGTAGGAATTCAGGGGCTCAGCCCTCTTCCTGGCTACGTACCTGGTGGAGTGGGGGGTCAAGGACAGTTTAATTTTTCAAAGTAGACAAGGTTTAGCATTAAAAGGTCATAATGCAAGGGTAAAAGATTGTGTGTGTGTGCTCGTGTATAGGTTAAATCCCTACATGTAATTCCTTCTTTATTTTTGGTTCCTTTGTAATACATATATTGCTTTTCTTTCTTCTTTTTTTAATACTGCAATGTAGACTACTAACATGCATATTCAAAAATTGTGTAAACATGGTCAAGTGGAAGAAAAGGCTCCACATCCTTGACTTCGCAAAGTAAAACAGGACGAAATAAATAAAACAAATATGCCATCTAATGACCGTCAGGGGTGCCCACAGTGGGTATTTATGGCGAGTTCTTAAACAGTGTTATCTGCCAAAAGACAATTATGGTTGTTAGACGTTATCGTTTCCACCCAGGCACGGATCCAAGGGGGGGGGGGGGGCTTAGCGGGCTCGAGCCACCTGAAAGTTTTCGGTTTACACCAGATAAAATGAGTTTTTTTTTTGTTTCTTTTGGTGTGAAATAAAATAATGTAACGATAATTTAAGGAGAGAAATTATTATCGAGGCAAGACGGAAAATGTTCTGTAACCCTGTTATTGATAATATCACGTATCCAAGGTGGGGTACAGGGGGCTCGACCATCCCAAGAAATTTTTCAGTTTACACTTGAGTCGAAGAGCTATATGAAAGCTGCTGACCTTGAACAAGCCTCGAAGCGCAGTAGCAAAAGGAGGAAGTACAGACTGCCGTGGAAAACGCGCGATGTCGATCTTTTGTTTTTCGATCGATAAGAATCGGTTTGGTTTTTGTTGTGACTGTTCGTGTTTCTTCAGTGTGATCACAAAAAAATGTCAATATACATTTGCAAGATGGCTACAGAAACACCTAAGCGTCGTGTTCTACACAAACAAGCGCGAGATATGGTGTACAAAGTGTATCAGTTCTTCCAAAGTGAATCTCGCAGTGCAGACAGTGCCTCGTGTTCGTCAGGGAGCAGTGTTGCAAAATGTCAGGAGCGTACAGCGGCTGCATGTGGGATAGGACTGCGTACAGTTCAGACGATTGTGAAGCAAGCCAGGTCGTCGATCGGTGATACAGGGTCGGTTTCTTTTCGCTCGCCTGGCAAACGTCGTAATCGGCGAAAGAATGTTACGCACTTGGACGATTTTGATAAAGAGGTATTGCGTAATATTACATTTGACATGTACGCAAATGGCGAATTTCCTACTGCAGTGAAACTTAGGGCTAAATTGAAGGAAGCTATCGGGTTAGCAGGCAGTACGTGGTCAGTGTTAAAAATTTTGAAAAACATGGGGTTCAGATATAGGAAAGGCAACGACGGGAGGAAATTTTTAATGGAGAGGGGTGATGTTGTAGCTGCGAGAGTGATCTTCCTCAGAACCATGCACGAAATCAGGAAAGCTGGTACTGCAAATATATACTATTTAGATGAAACCTGGGTCAACCAGAATCACACGAAGACGAGCTGCTGGAGAATGAGTGATGGTTCTGGTGGGTTAAAGGTGCTCGTCTAATAGTGTGTCATGCTGGTTCAGCTGCTACAGGCTTTAAACATTCCCCACACAAGCACGCAAACCCGAGCAGAATTGTTGCAGTTGGTGAAACATCATACATCAACTCACAAAAGTTACGAAATTGATATAATAGCAAGAGAATATGGTCACAGAGTTGTTCGTCTCCCACCTTATCATTGTCAGTACAACCCGATTGAAATGATTTGGGCCCAGGTGAAGGGGTACGTAGCTGACAAGAACAAGACTTTCAAAATTGCCGACGTAGAGAAATTGACTCACGAAGCAATAGACAGAATAGGTGTTTCCGAGTGGGCAGATTGTGTGGCTCACGCAGAGAAAATACAAGATGACGACTTCCAGCGTGAAATAGTCAGAGACGATGTTATAGAGCAGGTCATTATAAATTTGCAAGACACGGATTCCGAAGAACTTGAATCAAGTGACGAGGTTGACAGCAGTACGGAATGAGCGTTATGTAAGTAAATGGCATTTTAACTTTTCTTTTCAGTTCATGTTATGCATGCCAGACAGTTGTTTTGTTATTGCGAGTGCCACAAGACCGGCGCATGGTATCTGCGGCAAACGAAGTCCCCTTTGCCGCGCCGCGAAAGGATGAATCAAGTTCTTCTCTCGTTTTCTCAGTAACAATATCGCTGTAAATATTATACGAACTTAAAATTTGGAGTTTTCTTTGTAATTTTCTCACTGGAAGTTATTTCAAATCTAATTTAATAAAAACCGGCTGGCAAGAGAACTTTTTCTCTATACAATAATGGTCAATAAAATATTTCATTTCTTTCACTTACTTTCAAGATTCTACACGTTTAATTTACAGCACAATACGATTGTCTAAAGCTTTCTGGTAATACTCGTGCAGGATTGGTATCGATTGTTGCAATAATAGCCGTGCAGCAGCAATTTACAATTGTTCGAATGTAAGCCGTTGTTCTTTATTTTGTAAGAGCTGGCGAGAACACCGAACTGTGAGTAGGTGGCAACAGCGGAAATGTATCTCCCTCTCTCTCTGCGCGGACTTGTCAAGGTCAGCCGCTTTCATATCGCTCGTCGACTCTAGTTATAATTAGATTTTTGGCTTCTTGAATAATGTTTTGCGGCATTTTAGTCTTTCACGGGCTCAGCAAAAATGCCTCTCGACACTTTCGCGAGTCTAATTATCCTAGGAATTATGCAAAATTCGAAATTTCTCGTTATTTTGTACTGTTTTTTGCGTGAAAAAAAAACCAACAACAATATTTTGTGATGCCAACGTGTAATTTAATAGCCGGCTCCCGTGGCGGAGTGGTTAGCACATCGCGCTACGGCGCCGGGGGGATGTTTGTGAGTGTCCATTCATCAATTTCATCATATCATCACTCATCCCCATCTTCGCAAAAGACCGCATTTAGCTCAGCGCTACCTTCTAACCAGTCACATTTGGTATACATATTACACTGAAAATGTCTAGTGAATTCACTGGTCTTTTGAACCAAGTTCGCTAGTTCTGGTGTTGGGCGTCCATTTTCAATTATCTAATTTTTTTCTGAGAAAGAACGGGCAGAAAACGGCTTGGACAAAAGCTCTTTTATAGTACACATTCTTCTAGATACTACCTGGTACCCCAGCGGCAAAGGAAAGAGTAGGCGAACTGTCCACCATTAGTTTCATTCGATCTGTATTACACAATGTAATGATAATGAATTGAAGTAATGACGTCAACAGAGGACAATGCCTGCTTCGAGCCAACATAGTTTCATTTCTTAAAACAACATTGAATGGAGAATAAAAAGATGTAATGAAAATAGCGGTGGACAATTTGCCTACCATTATCTTTGCTGTTGACTACCTTCACACACTTCCATATACATTCGACAAACCAAACCCGTAAACTGAGGAAAACCGAAAACAATACTAGTTGAAAACACTCCGATGCTGGCTTCGTTTGTAGCAGAAATTCACGCACACGGCTCGTGACGTTGGGGTCACTGTAAGTCACTGCTGAACCGATGCGAGAGGGAGATCGCTTCGGCTTCTCAGTGCAGGCCTGCACGAGCTGGTATTTGTTCTACACCGCTTATACGTATAATAAAAGAAAAAATCACAACTTTTTTATTTACCAATATTTTTTGTACAAACTTTGTACAAACATGTAACAACTCAGATTTTTTTTTTACAAATCAAGAAAACTAGCGCACTTCCACATGTGAACCGTTAGTGGCACGGCAAATGTCAAACCGGTTGTCAGCCTCAAGCCACACGTTTTGAAACATGTGCGGGGTAATGTTGCTTACTGCAACCACAATTCTTTCACGCAAGTCTCGCAAATCTCCAACCGGTGTACAGTAACCTTTGTCCTTAACACACCCCCACAACAAAAAAATCACACACAGCGAGGTCTGGCGACCGTGGGGGCCATTCAATAAAATTCGAACCTCTTCCTATCCATTTTCATTGAAATGCTCGTCCATGAAGTCTCTAACGAGATTTGAGAAATGAACCGGTTTCGCGTAACTGTTTTTGCCATTTCTTTATTGAAATGTACGATGGAACTACTTCTTTCTTTAGCACCTAAACCATAACGTGCCCGAAATCGCCTCTGCACAGACTTCACTTCAGACAACGTTAAAACACAAAACACCTTTTCTTGTGGCGACCACATGACGAATGGCTACTGAGGAACTGATAATATCACTTTTCAAGACATTCTGGCTACTGCGCATGCGCAACTACCACTGAATGTGTTGCTAAAAGAAATGCTGAGTCATTGTTTAAAATGAAACAACAATCACATCATTCTGGCAGTTTGTTTAGAAGTTATGAATTTTTCTTTTATTATACGTATAAGCGGGACACGCTGTATGTGTAGCAAAGAAATGGAACTGTTTTATCTAGATAATATTGAATAATCGTGTGATTATAATGACATAATATATTGTTACGTTATTGCATCCCGAAGCAATGCTTCGGTAGCTTACATTGTATGCACACCACTGATATATAGACTATGTATCCTTGAGTTTATACATATTTATGATGTTTTATTTTCGCTTGTAAAAATAAGATTCTTGCAAACTTTATTAGTGTCTTTGAGTTTACAAATCTTTATTTTTTTATTTATTAGCACTCATGTAATAATAAGCTGTTGTTCTTACATAACATATTTGTATCTTTTAGTTTAAACATTTTTATTATATATTTGTTTATTTTCTTTTGTGCAATAATAAGATTCTTACGTGGGTCTACTATGTTTGTGTCTGAGTTTACAAATGTTTATAAATTTTTATTTCCTTTCACGCATACAATAAGAAATTGTTCTTTATCCGATAATTTGCATGATGAAACGATAGAAGTTTTAAATAAAAATTAAACTTCATGGCTATAATAGCAATCGTTGATAAAACTAATAATATATACAAAAGAAACCAAAAATGACAATAATAAGAATTAAAATTTTAGTTACACGAGAAGGCGCGTGGGGAAACTCAGTCACTCCAAGAATACAAACAAATGGAAATGCGCTTGTTGTATGTAGACGAAGGTAGACATAAGAAGGGCGCTTTCCTCCGTCGGTAGATTTCGTCCAGTGTATGGGACCTGTGGCCACCCACCATCGTGAGGAAATTGGGGAGCTACGAATGAGTATCATAATCCGCACAAGGAGACCTACAACGACGACTTGGGGTTCGTCGTGCTGAACACACGACACTCTGTAATGGTTGCCCACCTCTGCAAGTGCAAGAGGAAAATGAATTAACATCGTATTATTGGAGACGGCATAGTGTATAATAAGAAATATCATGCGCATGATTAAATGATTTATTGCGGAGTACTTGGAGTTTCTGCAATTCCGCGACGGCGGTGCGAAATCACTGCAGATTAGGTGGGGGGCAGCAGACAGACACCCCCTCCACACACACATACATATAATGTCATTAAATATGTCAATTGTTAAATAATCAAATTATATTATAAAATATACAATACATTAATCGACTGCCCTTCAAATTAATATTCGATTGTAAATTGAAGATTTTTAATCTACTATTTTTAAAGCTATGAATATTAATAATTTGCCTGACTAATGGTTAGGGGGCAAAAGTTAAGAGACATTAACACATTGAATCCATGCACGTGCATCCTGAATTTGGCGAGTGTACCATATGTGCGTGCTTAGTACAGGCAATATCACTTGAATGTTTGGAGTTACGAAGAGATCCCCTGAGAATCTTGAAGAGCCCCCATCTGAGAAAACTCCTATGGGCGCCCATGCACTTGACCAATGTGTTTACTTGAAATATCGAAAGAAATGGAACACTTATTTATTTACTTGTAATGAGTTATTTACTTTCACACCGCCTGTGTTTCATACTAAGGGTTAGTGGCGGCGATTAGGGGGAGCGAGGGGGGCAGTTGTCCCGCACCTTTTATCACTTTGTCCCCGTTCTATGTTATACCTTATGCACCAAAGAAAAGTAAATTGCTCTTGCTCCCCCTTGTCTTTGCACCTTGCCCCACTAGTTTTGGAACCCAATCGCCGCCACTGTTTAGTATTAGAAGTACGGACTTTTTCATTATATTAAAAACAAGGACTATATGTTGAACATCTCTAGCACACGCAAGAATACACAGATTCTATTTTTTTTATCGTGTAGACAAAGAAATTGCCTTTATTTTGATGTATAACCCATGTATAGTAAGACCAAAAAATAAATTGTTTCAGATTTTTTGAAAATCACATAAAATGCCCGGGTTTCTGAGTTATTGCCAATTTAAATACCCTGGGATTCAATGTGTAGTTTCCTACATAACATTCACGTTTAAATTATATTACTTGTTTTATTTATAGGATTTATATGCTTTGCGGTAGCTGAAGACAGGGCGATGAGAAGTGGAGAAGAAATAACAAGCCGGACTAATTTCTGTGTTCTGGGGATTGCTGGCTTCAGTGTCCTTAGAGATGAAGCTCTCTTTTGTCCGTTCTTTGTGTATTCTTTCGGCATTATTCCAGTAAAGTATATTCGACCCCCAAACTAATTGTGCTAATTGTGCCCGACCCTGTGGCCGAGTGGTTAGCACATCGCGCTGCGACGCCAAGGGTCCCGGGTTCGAATCTCGGTCGGGCTTGGTTGTTTGTGAATGTCCATTCATCAATTTCATCATTTCATCACTCATCCCCATCTTCGCAAATTAGCCAAGAGGCACAAAACGCGAAGTAAAATAAACTAAATCAAATCAAATCAAACCAAACTAATTGTTTATGTTTGTTGTTATATCAAAAACTCTTCCCCGGAAAAGTTTGGTGGGGGGAATTTAAGGACAAGATCGTTGGTGGGGGGAATTCCCCCTGTCCCCCCTGGATTTCGCACCCTGCCGGGACCCCTTAATGGCAAAGCGACGACGTTATCACTAAATCATCTGGGAGGTCTCTGGAAATATTTCCATGCGTCCTTGAGTTCGCTCGAAAAAATTGTCTGACAACGCCGTTGTAATGAAGGAAATGACGTCAAAGATGCGATCAAATGTTGTGTAGGGTTACCAGCATACAGGCGGCAAGACTTTTTTTTTTTTTTTTTTTTTTGAGCGGCTGTAGCGCCGACACGACGCACCAACGATATTGAGAAAAGGTGTTTGATTTGATGTAATCTGTACGTTTCTGTGGTCCGTGGGCGCCATTTCTGTATATTTACTCAAAAGTTAACGAGACGATTAAAAACACTACGGATGAAATTATTAATTTATAAACGACGGCAGTGGCGGCGATTGGGGTCCAAAACTGGGGGGGGGGGAGACACAAACCGGAAAGACACAACAGTAAAACAGTACCCTAGTGTTAAAAAGAACACACGAAACAAGATAAAATAAAATAAACAAAATAAACATAAACGTAAGCAAGCCAAGACAGTACCAAGGTAAACAGATTACTTTCAAAATGCATTACTTATGTACAATTTTTTTCTAAGTTGGTGGTAAAAGACGAATATGAACTGAAAATATCTACTTGGTTTGAGATGATATGGAATTGGTTCGGTAGCCTATGGAATAATGAACGTTGTATGAGTGATAGTCTGGGAGTTGCAGTGTGGAAAGTCTCCTTGCTCCGTGTTTTATGTCTGGGCACTCTGAGGGAGAGTTCGTTGAGTGGGATGCTACATCTTAGGTTTCCATTAATGATCTTATGTAGTAATTTCATATCTGCAACGTATCTACGTGATTCTGAAGTATTTATGTTTAAGTTTACAAGCAGATCTGTCTTAGGTAGGTGTCTCAGGGCCGGCACTCTATATCGAACGATGGAGAGGAAAAAGCTGAGAACACGCTCGATCTTGGAGGTATGAGAAGGGGCAGCCATGTTCCAGATGGGTGAACAGTATTCTAGAATGGGGGACACAAAAGTTTTGAAGTAAATGGAAAGTGCTTTAGGGTAAAGTGCGGGATAAAAAGTGGCAAAAATTGGGGGGCAACTGCCCCCCTCTTCCTCATCGCCGCCACTGAACGACGCGAATGTGATTATTACAAAAATAACACTGGGGAACAGTGAAATTGCGGCACAGTGTTTGAGAGCTAATTTAGGGCAATTTCATGCTGCTGAATAATGATATAATAATATATTTCCTGAATTGGCTCTAATTTATGAAATAAATGCAACTAAACCAAAATGGCGGAAACATAAGACATACATATAAATGAACTTCCAACAACAATTTAATATTACTTTTTGTGATTACAATCATTATTATAAAAATAAATTTATATAGGCCTATGATCATAATAATTAAGAAAATATGTACACAATGAAGTAACAAACTATGTGAAACGTTTTCTATACGATTTCCTGCTGTATTGCTTTTGAGGACAATCCCTCTGTAAGCTCCAACAGTAGTCGGCCATCACGTGGCGATCCCACCGTCCCTGGTACCTTTCTTCCATTATCCTTATATCCTGATGGAACCTTTCTCCCCGTTCTTCACTAAAATCACCAACGTTCTCAGGGAATCTGTCAATGTGGCTATGTAGAAAATGTATCTTCACACTCATATTAGATCCCAATTTCTCAAAATTTTTCAACATATTTCCAACTATATCGGGGTACTTTTCTGCTCTGTGATTCCCCAAAAAGTTTTTGACGACGGCCACAAAGCTCAGTCAGGCCTCAGATTCGATGTAAGACATGTAAGTTGTAAAATTGGCATCATTTATGAGTGTACGAATTTGTGGTGGTCCGTCAAAGATTCCTGCCTTCAATTTTTCAATACTTAGTCCTGGAAAAGTGTGGCATATATATTTGAAACAATCACCACTTGTATCTAAGGCCTTGACAAACTGTTTTATCAACCCAAGTTTAATATGCAGTGGCGGAAGGATGATTTTGTCCCTATCTATCAGCGGTTCACTAATATTTTCCCTTGGGGGCCAAACTTTTATCGTCCAATGCTTTTCTCTAGCACGACTATCCCACAAACATAGGAAACAGGGATACTTTGTGTACCCACTTTGCTGTCCTAGTAAAAAAATCACCATCTTCAAATCCACACACACGAGCCACTTATGTTCAGCATATTCAATTTTTTTCTAAAACCATTTTTATGTTTTGGTATTCTTCCTTAAGGTTTGTTGAGTGTCCGATATATTGCCTAGCAATGCTTCATAAGTTGCCTAGCAACAATTTACAAGTAGATAAATAAGTTTATTATGGGAATTTCAGCCCATTATCAAATTTTGATATTACCGAGAAAAGCGTAGAGTAATTTTACCTCCTATATTTTCCATGGTGTGTTTATTTTTATAACTGGAGTCAATTCAACTGAACCAATCATACAATTTTCAATAACAGCTGTTTTGTGTGCTGAAACTGTTATTAAACTTTATGCCGCAAAATAAAATCTTTTTTTTGTTCCCCAGTGTAATGGTGGAGTTGAATGATCCCAGAAACAAATGCAGAAAGATAGGGTAAACCTCACAGATGCCAGTGTAAATTTTGAAATTACACGAAAGCTCGTAAGTATAGAGTAACATTTCTGAACAAGCTTTCTGCAAACTATAATGGCAAACTGTAATCTTGCATCAGACTTGAATCAAGCCAACTATAATCTATAGTTAACGCGTGCCAAAATTGCAGCAAGTTTGTCACAATAAGCTGCATGCTTGCTACAAGCTTCCATCATGCTTATATCAAGCTTTCCGTATCTTACTGGCTTTGACAAGCTACAAGCGAGCTACCTCAAGCAGGCCCGTACCCAGGATATTTTTGAGGGAGCGGCAGATCCAAAAATGTGCATGCATGCATGTGTGTGTTTAATTCTTGCTTTCTGTTAATAATTATCGTAAGTTTTCATACTTATATCAGTCTTGCATTCCTGTTTTATCTTTTCTTGTATATGTTGCTAAAAGCCCAGGATTTCTTTACGAGGGGGGTGGGGTAGATCCGAATCAGCGGCGGCGCTAGGGGTGCGGAATGAAATTAAAGGGGTGCAGTGTTCAAAATAAAGAAAACAGGAACGACGCATGCAACATTTAGCCACTACATCATGTCTAAACATGAACATGTCTCGATGTGACTTAACAAAAAAAAAAATATACATTAAATTAGGCATACATAGGAGATGTACTACGTACATTTTTCAGCAAAAAATGCAGGCTCGACCAGGACTCGAACCCGAGACAAGACGATTATACACAGGTAAATCCGTGGCGAATTGGTTAGCGTACCGCGCTACGACGCCAGGGGTCCCGGGTTCGAATCCCGGCTAGGACGTTTGTGTTTGTCCGTAATGAGAAAAACCGAGAATATAGTAAAAATGGATATGTGTGAAAGTTGAAAAAATGATGAATGATGGGGGATACTAGAGGAAAAGGTCTAAATATGCCCCCCCCCTTTTTGTGCTGTCATTTTCGGAGGAAAATATTAATATATCAAGCACCTGCCTTTAAAATGCATATCTATGAAATATATCCTTAAATGTAATAGCATGCTAAAGTATAGAAGGTCTCAATTTTTTTTTAAAAAAAAGCAATTTCCGAAAAATTGTAAAACGATGTATTTCAAAATTGTGGTCTAAATATGGGTTACTAGTGGCAATATCACAAAAAGCAATTAAAATTAAAAAAAAACAGTCATTTATCGCTAAAACATTATAAAATTCATATTTATGAATTATCTGTCGTTTTGAAAATCACGCGGAATGGGAAAAATCGAAATTAAGAAAAACATCCAAATATTTGTTGAAAATGTGATCTCAACATTGGACATCATGTCATAGCCCATATTTAGACCATCACCCTATTTTTCTTCTTCAATTTATTTTCGCTCTCTGTGCTACATATTTCACAAACAAATCATGGCATTATGAAAGCCCACATTTGTTTTATGTACCGCTAATATCATAACCTATACAAAGCAGATGAGAATTCAGAAAACGCTGAGTTAAAACATACCTGCAAAAAGTTTTCTGAGGTGGCAATTCTATAACAGCGTCCAAGGCCGAAACTAACCACCACTTTCTCTTGCGAATTGGCGCCGCAACCTTTGTCCTCGACAGATAACCAGTTCCCATAGCCTCTGCCAGGCTGCAGCACCAGGGAGCGGTGATAACTCCAAAACCCATATTTAAACCTTCGCCCATATTTAGACCTTCTCCTCTACCATAGCACGGTATGCCAGAAACACGGGTTCGAGTACTGGTCGAGCTTGCATTTATTGCTGAAAAATCTACGTAAAAAAATACATTTTCGCGTCATGACTGCAGTTTGAAAAAAGTCGGGACAGAGATTAAAAATAATGGACTGTCCCGACTAATTCGGTAAATAGGATGTCTGATAGCCTTTCGCCAATGATTATAAAACTAAATTACCCAATATCGCAGACTGCATACTTATACACAACAAACACATTCATTTTAGGGATGGCCAAACGGATCCGGATCCGGATCCGGATCCGGATCCGGATCCAAAAGTTACGGATCTGGATTCGGATCCGAGAGTTTCGGATCTCAATCCCATTATAATATTACCACACCTTAAAAGGTATGATCTACGATTACAAAGAAATTTCTCATTAGTTAGTCCATCAATAATTTTTTTCAAGTGCTGTTCCTAAAATACTTGCTACGCATCGGCTAACACACTCGTGCACAAAAATAGTCTTACTTGTTTAACATAAAATGTCAGAGGTGATTTTGTAAATGCCATTGAAACGAATATGTATTCATTCGAATGTATTGGAAATGGAAACACACATAAATGTGAGACATTCCATTCCAATATGAAACCTTTAACACATAGAACAAGATTGAAATGTTATACAAAAATTATACAATTTTTCTGCAGTTACAGTTTTACAAATTAAAATAATACATTATAATATATGCAGTGTTATATAATTACAAAGTGTAAGACTAACAAGGGAGGTTATCTAAGTGTCCCCCCCGATTTCCATGAAACTTGGCAGGTGTGTAGTGGGGCCCAATGGAAGAAATAACTGTTTTTTGTTTCAGCTAAAAAACTGTTTTAGGGGGCAAAACCCCCTCAAATGTCATGATGAGGACAAATTGAAGAGAGGATCTGACCCCTGTGTTCCCCTCCGATTTCCATGAAACTTGGCAGGTGTATGTATAAACGGACCCAAAGGAAGAAATACGTGTTTTTCTGTTTCGGCTAAAAAAAACTGTTTTAGGGGGCAACCCCCCTCAAATGTCAAGATGAGGACAAATTTAAGTGGGCATTTCACCCCTGTGTTCCCCTCCGATTTCCATGAAACTTAGCAGATTTATAGAGGGGCCTAAAGGAAGAAATACGTGTTTTTTTGTTTCGGCTAAAAATCTGTTCTAGTGGGCAACCTACCCTCAAATGTCAAGATGAGGACAAATTGAAGTAAGGATCCCCCTCCGATTTTCATGAAACTTCGCAGGTATGTAGAGGGCCCCAAAGGAAGAAATACGTATTTTTTTTTGTTTCGGCTAAAAAACTGTTTTAGGGGGCAAAACCCCCTCAAATGTCATGATGAGGACAAATTTAAGTGGGCATTTCACCCCTGTGTTCCCCTCCGATTTCCATGAAACTTAGCAGATTTATAGAGGGGCCTAAAGGAAGAAATACGTGTTTTTTTGTTTCGGCTAAAAATCTGTTCTAGTGGGCAACCTACCCTCAAATGTCAAGATGAGGACAAATTGAAGTAAGGATCCCCCTCCGATTTTCATGAAACTTCGCAGGTATATAGAGGGCCCCAAAGGAAGAAATACGTATTTTTTTTTGTTTCGGCTAAAAAAATGTTTTAGGGGGCAAAACTCGCCTCAAATGTCAATATGAGGACAAATTGAAGTGTGGATCCTCTGACCCCTGTGTCCTCCTCCGATTTCCATGAAATTTGACAGGTGTATAGAGAGGCCCTATGCCCCGTGTTTCTTCCTATGGCATATTTACGTGGTTTCGGGGTCGGATCCCCACTTCAATTTCTCCTCATCTTTACATTTGAGGGGTGGGGGTCCCCCTAAAACGGTTTTTTAGCTGAAACACAAAAACACGTACTTCTTCCTTTGGGCCCCTCCATACACCTGCCAAATTTCATGGGAATCGGAGTGACACACAGGGGTCAGATCCCCGCGTCAATTTGTCTTCATTTTGAATATTGAGGGGGGTTTTGCCCCCTAAAACAGTTTTTTAAGCTGAAACACAAAAAGACATAATTCTTCCTTTGGGCCCCTCCATACACCTGCCAAGTTTCATGGAAATCGGAGGAGGAGACTTAGACCTCCCTTGTAAGTGTATTCATTAATTACAAATCGCGCACGCGCGCACACACTATATATATGTGTGTGTATGTATGTATATTATATATATATATATATATATATATATATATATATATATATATATGTGTGTGTGTGTGTGTGTGTGTGTGTGTGTGTGTGTGTGTGTGTGTGTGTGTGTGTGTGTGTGTGTGTGTGTGTGTGTGTGTGTGTGTGTGTGTGTGTATATTAGCAGGTAACAATGTGTTATAAACACATTCTTACTTTCCAAAGAAGCGCATGTGGGATGGCAAAACGGATCCGGATCCGAAAAATTTTAGGATCCAGATCCTTAGGATCCGGAACCAACCGGATCCGGATTTCGGATCCGCCAGGATCCGGATCTGGCCATCCCTAATTCATTTATGTAAGAACAAAATGTTTACAAAATTGCAAAACCGTTCATGTTATTTTCGTAATTTTTAAGAGGTTTACATTTAAATATTTCATGGTTCGAGGGGTGAAAAAATGCAAAGATATTGTGCTATCTGGGAATAAGTTCAAAAAGTATAACGAGGAAATGGATTTAATGTGAAGTGAAAATGCTGCCAAGTAGAACAATAACGAAAAGGAACAACAGCGAAATAAAGTCATAGAAGAGAGAGAGAAACTAACATAGAAGGGAAAGAAAGCGAGAGATGATGAACGTGGGAGAGAGAGAGAGAGAACGAGGAAAATATATGAGAGACGAGGGGGGAGAAAGAGTAATGGAAACACACACACACAGAGAGAGAGAGAGAGAGAGAGAGAGAGAGAGAGAGAGAGAGAGAGAGAGAGAGAGGAAGTGTGAAAGAGAACATGCATCACAAAATTATACATCTACGCTTAGATCAGTTCATAAAAATAACAATAATAATAACAAACTTCAAATTGAAACTTCTTTCTTTATTTCCCGGATCATGCTTGCGAAAATATATACTCTGCAAACACCACACACAGTTAAGTGTGTCATTGTTATCGTCCAAGAGGCACAGATGACTATTGTCGACAAGGAATGACTCCCAAAAATTACTCCGATAAAAAAGGTAAAGTGCTCCCCTGTGCTTAGCACCGCGCCATGAAGGCGTATAGGGGGTGTGGGGGTAACGCCCCACACTTTCTTGATCCGGTCGTGAGTGGGGGTGATGTGATCAGCATCACGCCCCTGACCGCCTTTACTCCCCAGGGTTCCCCCAAGGTACCCATGTCGTTCGACGCTTCCAACGTTAGAAAAGTTCCCGGATTTGAACCGGCCGGGATCGAACCCGGGACCTTTAGCATGGTAGTCAGACGCGTTACCGCCTGAGCTACCTTTTTTTTTTTTAAAAGGAATACCCCTATGCGGTAGTATTCCCCATCATTCACGCATTTCTTCTCTACTTTCACTCATATCAACATTACTATTTTCTCCGTTTTTCTCATTACATACAAACACAAACATCCATGTCCTAGCCAGGATTCAAACCCGGGACCTCTTGCATTGCAGCGCGCTGTGCTAACCACTCCGCCACAGAGGCCGACACCTCGGCCATTACTCCGATACCAACCATAAAACAGCTTCGGGTTGGCATAATTTGATCATTGTGGTTACACACATTTCAACTTTATATGGCTTAAAAACACCTCTCTGCGGTTGGCAACACTGTCTCGTACTACGATAAGGTGAGAAGTCCAATCTTTCATTTGGTTAGAGGCTGATAAGCAAGAACGAGATAGCTTATTTGGGTTAAAGGTTGAAGGTTACCTAATTAAATCAAGGATTGAATCTATCTCTTATTTACTTACTTCAATATTATATTATAATATATATATAATATATATTTAGTATTATAGCGTTGCATTTCTGTCACTTTTGGCTAATCACGACTAAATGCAATGTTGCAGCATTTGGAGAACATAATATAACTCTGCTTTTAAGTTGATCCTAAGGGGATTAAAAATGGCGCTGCCCGGTCAATGTAACAATCGAGTCCACCCATGTTGTGATACATTATTAGAGAACCGATAGTTACTATCAGATATATATGCATATCATATGCATATAATTTGGTTTAAACTTGTATCGGTTAGAATTGGTACATTTTTTCTACTTTTCGAGCATTAGAGTTCAGAGATAATTTGATTCAGGCAGAGGCGTCTCGTGAACGCATGCGTCAATTCCGGGAAAAAGGACAGCTTGCTCTGCGAAGACATTCATGAGAATTTCTACATTCTAATTTCTTCATATAGGAGAAGTATTTATTTTACACGAGAGCGCTGATCTAAGCTTATATTAGATTCCTTGGATCTGAAGTGAAAGAAAGTAATAATTCTTTTCTCACAATTGATGATAGTCTCAGTAAGGTATGTGTTATATATAGACATATTCTCCGAAATCTCATCTTTACATTGATGTACGATACACATCACAATTGTGTTTCATAACTGCTGTCACAATAATTAAAGCTACCTCTTCCGATGGAAATTTCAATGGATTTGAATAGATGAAAAACACGTTTTCACTTTGTTTAGACTCAACACGTGCTCCGTCGTCTGCTGGAACGTCACCACTAATACGGTCCATTGCAATCAGGCATGGAGTCTCACTCATTGCACAATGCTCAAATACCTTTTTGGTCAATCCCCGCCCTTTCGTCTTCCGACGTAAGCGCATATTACTTTCGTTGTTAGGTTAGGCATGTTAGGATTAGGGCTCTTAGCATAAATACACTCCAATTTTTTTGGGGGGGGGGATGACCAAAAAAAAGTATTAGTTATGTTAAGTTCCCTAAACCTAACATTTCTAATCTAACAACGAAACCATTTAGCCTGACGTCAGAAGACGAAGACCAAAAAAGTGTTGTGCGATAAGTGAGCAAAATGCTTTCGTGGTGCGCAGTAATTTCCAAACAAGGTCTCGGACACGTTCTGCAGTCTGCTAAGGACATCTCTTTGTGTTGACAATAAGCAAATCCTTACGAGACGAACATTGTTATGATTAGGGTGGACAAGGCATGTCATTTATCGGCAAATTAAATTCATAAATGGCACTCAAATGAACAGCTGTAACAGTGTGAAATAGTAGAAAATGAAACAAATAGAATTGACGAAATACCTGAGTATGAATCACTTTATTCTAACTTGTTTGGCTCTCGTACTGTTGTTACTACTTGCGTTAAACTTTATTTTACAGCATTGAAACAATTAGCAAATTGGAGGCTGTAGAATGGGTTGCATACGTATTATCAAGCAAATTGTCCATCACCATGTTCAATCTGTTTCTTCTTCTTTTATTGGCTCACACCTCCTTTAAGCGATTTCTAGCCAAAGGTGCCGAGTACTGGTTTTATTGTCTTTAATCTTGTTCCAAGAACAGTAATCTGTGTGCTATTAACTTTCCTCAAGAAATTATATTCTCCATTGTCACTTTTTCAGTATTATAGACCTTCTGTTCCTAAGGTATAGTGAGGTTTTGTGGTTTGTTTTGTAATGTTTCCTTGGCTCCGTGCCGATATCTTACACCCTGGATTTCGCAAACATTTCAAACATTTTCGTCAAATGAATAAGTTTCTTGTAACAAAGAGGTGTTTCTAAATAACGCGGAAGGTATTTTTTCACCTCTACGGCTACTAGTGTTGCCCACGAGACGAGACGAGACGAGACTTTGGTCTGTCCCGTCCCGTCTCGTGAAAATGCTGTCCCGTCTCGTGTCTCGTCTCGAAAATATTCGTTTGTCCCGTCTCGTGTCCCGTCTCGAAGGGTTCTGTCCCGTCTCGTCTCGTCCCGTCTCGTTTTGTCTCGTCTCGTCTCCAAAAAGTGATCCGGGATATCGTGCCAACAAAAGTCAAAAGTAGCAGAAACACGAAATATTTTCCGGAAAGTGGGATAAAGCTCCAAATATTTTACCCATTGCGTGGTGAGAATAAATAAGGTTCGTTAATCATGAGGACATTAATATTAAAAATGCAGTTTGTTGGTTACTGATTGCTAGGTATCTTATGAAATCTACCTTGTGGTTTTTCTGGCTTCCATACAAGAGTGCTCCTTTCATTACTGCTATACCTTTTGGAAGTTTTGAAATGTTTTCCACTAGACCTTCTTTCTTTCTGAATGTCGAACTACCGTGCACTATGAAAATGTACATTTCTTCTTTAAATTCTAAGCTTGGCACTCGGGAGCAACAAAAAAGTTTTTAAATGTGTAGTACGAACGCAAAAGACTATTTAAAATTTGAATACTTAGTATATTACATTTATTGTTCTTAACATTGTTAAACATCTTCTATGTTAAACATCTTCCCTTTAGCCTCTACGTCTGGTACCATCGCTTGATCTAATTTATCCTTCGTCAGACACGCATCTAGAAATATATGTCGGGGAAGAGTGTCCGAGCCAAGTGTTTCAGAAAAATTGATAATAATAACATTAACGACAACAATTAAGCAAATGTGTAAATTAATACATTAATATAATTCATAGGTCTATTCATTTGAATATGTAAATTAATCAATTCTATTATTATTATTACATAAAATGTTACAAAGATTGTAGAAGAATGGTAATATAACAGCACGAATATTAGCTAATATCTAGCTTACGTGTAGTTAAGATCGCCAAAATTTGCATAAAAACAGCTGTCCTGGCAAGAAGTATAATGTCAAAAAAGGTGATGAATTGAATATTTGCTGAATAACAAAAAAGGATGTTACATCCAGTTGACGAAAAATAAAGTTCCTGATTAATATTTTATGCTCATTATTATAAGTAGTAGTGTACATAAATCTTCATTGATACTGTCATTCAAAGCCGTATGATCGCAATAAAATCCTTGTTCGGCAGGAAAAAGTAACCCTCGATTATGCTAAACAAATATATTTTTTGTTTAGCTAGAGCAAGGCCCCAGGAGGATGCAAGAAGCCGTTCCTGCAAAAGTGTATGTTGTACGAAGCGAAGAAACGTGACAAAACCACCACGTATGGAAGGCAAACCTGCATATATTTTATATCGCACATTTACAGAGCCGTGCCTCCTGAAGTTATAAAAATCCCAACTTCAATGATTCTTTTAGACATGCTATAGTTGAAAAAAATATGTTTAGATGCACCAAAAGTGCATCATTATCAGATTATGCATATAACGTGTTATTGAAATCAAAAAATTGTGTAAATGGCTACCTCCCCGATGGTGTTGTAATAACGTCGAGGTCTTGTAATCAAGGCCCCCCGCGTTCGATACCCAATGGCGGCACAAAGTGGATCGGATCGCACTTTAAACTGTAGGTAGGTTCGCGATTTAGCCTATTTGTGAATCAAGTGGACTTAAATAAACAATATCAACCTTAAGAATATTAGAATCCACTAATTCACCCGCACCTAAGTCAAATTTCACATATCCCTTTTCATCCTCGTTCATAGACTTCCTGCAATACTCTTGTGCATGTATGTTGCATCCCACCAGGTGCGAGAAATGTGAAGTTATTCTTTCCCTGTACTGCGTTATTTCTTTTCATAACAGTATCTGAACTTTTAAAAAATGTGCAAAATACGTCTCTATCTTTAAACAACCACCCTTTCTCATGCATGTGCAAAATAATCCCACTCTGTCTCAGAAAACCTCTTCGTACGATCAAATGAAGGAAACAACTCTCAAGTCTCAACAATTATAATTTTTTGCTTAAATTTCCTATAATTTATACAAACAGTAGCACATATCACGTCCTTTGGTCCAACACTGTCAACAGCTAATGTTACTTTCCTCGTCCTAATAAATTTACTTCCAACCAGTGACGGTGCCAGGGAAATGTGACGGGGAGGGGCGGAAGGGGGGCAACAAAATATTCTAAGGGGGCAGTCACATTAAAACGCCCGAAAACACTACACGTATATATATACATATATAATAATACTTATAATAATAATTATTATTATTATTATAATTATTATTATTATTATATTCATGTATGGTGTTTTGTGTTTGTCTTTTATTTAGCGTGGACGTTTACTGCCTTAATTTACTTCTTGATTACGAGTTTATCTCCACATGATTCGTTTTAATAAAGACATTAATTCTTTTTTATTGGTAAGTTGCGTTGTCTCTAGTGGCCTATTTCAGTATTGGAAGACATTCATAATTTTATAATTCATCGTCTTTCTTGAGATGAAACTACTGATATAAATATTTAAGTTATAAGATAATAATATAAATGACGAAAAAATGCTTCGAAGAGTTTAATTTTCTTGCAAAATAAACGTGACGTTGGAAGAAATGAATCTTCTTGAGTATTAGAAACAATGTGAAGCACTTCTCCTGTAGGAGAATTCTGCTCTATGTGCTTTGGAGAACACATTGCCCACCTTTGGTACGTCCAGGACTTGACATTTCTTCTCAATGGCAAGAACAGCCAAATGAGGCAGTTTGCATCCAGCATCCTGTTTCGAGCAAGCCTTTTCAAAGATTTTAAGGACAACCATCTTCGTAATGCTGAAGAGTTTTTGGGCAAAATTTGTGTTTCACCTTTCAGGGAAATGTTATCACAGGATAAAAAAATCAGACAAAGGTTACAGTTATCTCATAATTTAAGAAATATTCTGACCCTGGCATTACTTACTCTTACTCTATCACTCCAACGTATGTCTGTGCTACACAATTACAGGCACCTATGGAGTTCGTGGGAAGTTGTTCTTCGATTTTGATATGTACGAGAAAGAGCGAACCTGCATCCAATGATTGAAGAGTGGCAAATCCTAATAAGCGTTCTTTTACCTGCCCGCGATATGTTTTGAATCGAATTTTAAGTGCAATTTGCATTTTAAGGTTCACGTTCAATACATTTCCAAATAATATCATCTCATTAACTTCAAGAGTATCGAAGAAATTCATTTTGTTAAGGTTTCCTCAGACTCATCATCTCGAAATTCAAGTCCCTGAATAGTAAGAAACCGCGATGAATCCACAACAACTGACATGTAGTGACGGGTTTTCTTCGATCACCTTTGGTCCTGGGTTCGATACCCAGTGCAGGCACTTTAAACTATTAGTCCAATCCCGATTGGCTTTTCTGTGCATAAAGTGGACTTAAAACACCAAATCAACCAACCAACCAAATCTTGAATCAACTTTCAATGTCTTTTAATAATTAGCGTTGTCACTAACGACCACGATTAGAATAATTTGCGCGTACTACAGATGATGTCTTGTGGTCCTGAAAATATTCGTGATGTTTTAAAACCATCCACATTCACACTTTTCCCCAGTTCTTAAGACTGGTTAAAACTTAGGTTAAAGGTAAAGGTAAAGTGTTCCCCTGTGCATAGCACCACGCCATGAAGGCGTATAGGAGGTGTAGGGGCAACGCCCCAAACTTTCTTGATCCGGTCGTGAGTGGGGGTGTTGTGATCAGCATCACGCCCCTGACCGCCTTTACCCCCCCAGGGTTTCCCCCAGGTACCCATGTTATTCAACGCTGGGTGGGCGCCGGGGCCGCTTCCACCGTTAGAAAAGTTCCCGGATTTGAACCGGCCGGGGATCGAACCCGGGACCTTGAGCATGGTAGTCAGACGCGTTACCGACTGAGCCACCGCGGCCACATAGGTTAATCTCGGCTATTACAGGGCATAAGATGAGAAATCACCTATGCCCGGGTCGGCGCTTGATTCTTGAACGAAAGTCACATACACATAGCTCTATATATATACTAAACAAATTAATATTTGTTAATCAAGTTGGTATTATAAGCAGGAAACTGATATCAGGCAGAATACACAACTTTGAAAAGGTGAAAATCGTCATACTCTTATAAATGAACTCTCTTATTATTCGATATTTAATTATCTTCAGTTGGAGGGCCCGGGGGAGGGGGCAAAGTGTCTGACATGGGGCGTCCCCCTCCCTCCTCTGGCGTCGTCACTGCTTCCAACCCTCTAATATAAAAAAAAGCCTGACAAGTTAAGTCCCGATATGCGCAGATCGCTGCGGAGCACTTCCTATTACGTTATCCTCCCCACCACTCTTCTACTCTCTGGTCTGGCGTTGAGAATACCAGTGGTGCGAACTCAGCAAAATTAAGCTAAAACAAATATGACAAACGATTTTCAGTGTTTAGCGTGACGGTGAATGCAGGCTCCTATTATATCAGTGGTTCATTTTATTTAATACGGCCTTTGAAAATGCGTGCGGTGCGCCGATCGCAAACTGTAGTATTACGCACGTGCGTTAAGGTTTATAACAAAGAGAAAGTACAAGGCGAATGACTTCATTTTCTGAATGTGACATCGAGTAGTGGCCTTTTTTTTTTTTAACCGAGTGGGGTGGTGGTTCGTTTGTTTATCGTTTATCGTACAACAATCACTACGAGAAGGCAAACACGCTTGCCTGTGTTATTTTCTAAAGCACTGAAACTTTGAAAGAGATGGACTTATGGACGAGCGTGTAGATGAACTGATAATTGGACATTAGACTTGGGTGAAGCCGATTCAGACACGGACACAGATTCATCGGTAGACACAGACTCGGATGAGTGGGAGAGTGAAACTGAAGAAGGAGAACTGGAAAACATTTAGAAGGTGAGCTCAGTTCTATCGTTTATATATTTTTCATTTCTCTATCGTTTTATTTCATACATTTCTTATGCTGGTAAGAAATATCCCTAATATAACTTAATTCATTTAAGGTTTAAAGGGATAATATCAAAATGTATTTAGAATTTAGCGTAAACAATAGGTAGCGTAGGTTAGGGGATACTAATTCATGCCTTTCACATTCAAATTTCGTTGAAAATTCCGCTGCCTCCGGTTTGCAACACTGCGAACGAACGTCGCCGCAGACAATGGAGAGGGGAAATGTGATGTGAGGTGCGCAAACAATGGATTGCAGCGTCTTGTTTTTAAACTTGTCAAGTTATAACTTCGCTGCCGATAGCCTCACCTTCGAAATGGAAGCTTGTGTGTCGGCGAATAATACAAAGAACTTGTGTTCACTGTCCCTCTTTCATTCAAAGTCTGCCGTTTTCCTTTTCAGCTTTCCCTGCAAAACTTCCTGTCAGCAAGCAAACCAAATTACAGAATTTTTATTGCCCCTCCCTTGCATCAACTTCCATTCCTACTTTAGGCCTGGATTTATGGCACGTACCCGCTACTGCAGGTCAACATCGCCCTATGTTTGGTGTTTTCCCCCTGAAGCAACGGTGTCCATTGTTGAAAGCGAAACCTCTGTTAGTGGGGAACGGCGAAAAATAGTCTCGGAATACACCCTGGTCGTAAACAAGCTCCCACCACCCTGACATTGCTGTCAGCTTTCCTCTGAAGTTCGATAAAACTACTTTGTGAAATGTGTTTAGTAACGAGTGAAAATGTAGACAGTAGATACTACATGTATTTTGCTCATAAACTTGAAGGCTAAATTTACAGAATAAAAAGAACAGCTACAACATTCCTTCATCTGATTTACATAAAGGCTAATCGGGACTGGACCCACAGTTTAAAGTGGGATTCAAATCACTATGTTCCTTCACCGGGTATCGAACCCGGCACCCCTTGATTACAAGGTGACGACGCTACCACTGTACCATCGGGGAGTCCCCATAGAACAAAGTTTCCTTCTACGACGATTATACAGAACTTAGTGCATTCCTTCATTTGAAATCTATTCTATATCAGGCTCAGTATTTCGTTATTACAATCCAAGGAATAGTATTCTCCTTAAATAAGAAATACATAAATAAAAAAAAGCATTGGAAATAATCTTCAAACGACGTAAAAAAATCGAATCCAACCATCTGTAGAATTTCTGAGGGAAACAACTAAAATATTTCTCAACAAATACATATCCGAAATTTCCATAACATTCTAATAATTTCGCAACCCGTGCAAATACTCATGTGGTAAAATCTTGTCGTGGTTCCCTGTAAACACTAAAATCACCAAATTACTTCTTTCCATATTTCCCGTATTTTCTCCTCCTCTTTAGCTCTCAGCTGTTCGTAGTGGGATAATGGAAGATTATTTGTCCCTAATCATCTCCTTCTCTTAGTCTAGCTAATATCTTGGACTCCTTAATAACTTTCCCAACAACTCCTTATCAATTTGTACTGCCATGTTTCCCACAATGCTTTTCCTACTTCCTAATAACAATCACTTCTGTACACCCTTTGCTGTAAAAATTAAATAATAAAAATAAACCATATCCGTCGGTCCGTTTATCTTTCCAACCTATAGAGCTGAGACTATGTTTACAAGATAAATCTCGGACTCAGATACTCCACGATCTTTTGGCCCCTCCTTCCACCTTCTCTACCTGCCCTTTTACTTGATGTTATTCAGAATTGTATTAGTATCTGGAGTACTATCGTTACATAAAGTTATTAACCTGGAATAAATTGAAAAACAAAAATGGGGAGTAATTCTGTGTTTCGAAAGAGTATTGAAAATAAGTTTAAGTATTCATTCATTCCTCTCTCTAGAATAGTCTTATTTTGACTTAATACACGTTTATCAACGTTTCTAATTGAAATACTTTATTCCAAGCAAACAAGTATTTGCAAATGATTAAATATTTTGCTTTTATTTTTTCGAGACATTCGAGACGAGACGAGACTTTTCAAAGGCCGTCCCGTCCCGTCTCGTGTCTCGTCTCGAAAACGAGACGAGAAAGGCATTCCGTCTCGTCCCGTCTCGAATTTCAAAATGCTTGTCCCGTCTCGTGTCTCGTCTCGTTTTCGAGACGAGACAAGAGACGAGACGGGACATGTCCCGTCCCATGAGCAACACTAACGGCTACGAAACTTACGTTTTTTCATATTGAAGTTCCTTACGTACGTGTAGCGTCTATACGGCTTTTCGGGGCTTCCATAATGGATACCCGATTCATGTCACAGGCGCACGTCCACACATTTTCTTTCTCTTGTTATGAATGACTTGTGCAATGGGATAATTTGCGATATGTTATTTGTATTACGTACTGGCGGGTTGGAGATTTCAGACATTGGAATTGATTTGTGTGACAACGTTATCTTGTGGAACATCGTGGACATTTCTCTTCGCAACTGCGGGCCAGAAAAGGGGAGAGTTGTACTTTCTGAATGACTTGTGGAATGGAATAATTTCCAACTTCTTATTTGTATGATTGTACGGAATGGGAAGGGTAGTATTCTGTTGAAAAGGACAACAAAGACTTTTGACATACGACTTACTTCTCTTTTGGACTTTCAAATTAACTTCGATCCGCAATTCAGTCTGCACGTGGGATAAAGAGGTAAGTTAACTTTTGAGGTTTAATTTCAGCCTTATTTTTTTGGTACCTAAATGTGTCAGTGCTAAAAATAGGGCTTATTGGGGGCAGGTGGCTCCGGCCAGTTTCTAACGTACGTTCAAAAGGGATTCTATGTAGGAGGAGTTAGGTTAATTATCCCAGGGGCGGAGCCCGGAATCGGTGGGTTTGAACACAGCAACCACCTCGCAACTTCAAACGGCTGTATAGTCGTAAATACTTATTTCCGCGCTCCAGAATTGTATTATTCACAATTAGCAGCACATACTTACCTGCGAAATCGAGGGTGTAAGATTTCGATACGGACCCGTTTCCTTTACCCAATTAGAGCTTGAAGAGTTGCAACAAATCTCCAAACAAGCTGCTGACAACATCTGCCACAGTACGTCGATATTCAATAACATGATACTTGAATAGGATTCTCTATACAGGGTGATTCTTTATGTAGTTTACAACTTCAATAAATTATAATTATTTATTGGAACCACATACAGACTTGGTTTATATGTCATTATGCAGCAAAACACTTCAAGTTTTGACTCACGTAGTGTGTAGTTGCGGAGTTATCACATGCGGCGCCACCGGTCTATCGTTGAAAATGGCGACTTTCACTGGTGCGGAAAGAGCTAAGTGCGTGTTCTGGTTCGAAGAAACACTATACTCGACTTTTTTTATGGGGGTTTGTGAAAGATAGGGTGTACACCCCTCCCCTACCTCATAATCTTCATGAACTTCAAGATCGCCTCACAACAGCCATCGCTAATGTTACCCCTGAAATGCTGGTTAATGTTTGGCAGGAAATTGACTTTCGTTGGGATGTGTCCAGGATGACCAACGGTGCACACATTGAACCATAACATATTTCTAATATAAAACGTGAAGTGTTTTGCTGCATAATGACATATAAACCAAGTCTGTATGTGGTTCCAAAAAATAATTATAAATTATTGAAGTTGTAAACTACATAAAGAATCACCCTGTATTATCGCTATACTCAACAGACTGACTGGCTAATTATTTGGTGATTGTCGTTGTGAAGTTTCGTTTCCTTGACTTCCATTATTGTTGTCTTGTTCAATGGCGTTCATCTTGCTGTTCTAATTCTGAGACCTCTGTGTCTCTCGATTGGAATTAACTAACTTAACGTAATCCTTTAATTTGAAGGTAGGTTAGGTTAGTTCATTATTACTCCAAGCCACATGTGAATGTGTAAAATAATTCATACTACAAGATGAACTCCAGTGGACCAGACAACACTAATGGAAGTCAAAGAAAAGAAACTTCACAACAATAATTAATCAGTAAGTTGAATACCGTAAAATCATTGACGCTAATTTATAAGTGTATATATGTGTGTACACATACACTCTCCATTCTTTAATATAATTGAGGACTCGGGAGTAAAACTTCACAACCCACGCTCCGTTAAAAATTTAGTTAACATTAGATGCAATTGCTGCACAGGGAACATCTAGGTAACTAATAAGCCATATTGTAATGAACGAACTTTCACCTGCGTTTCTCCCGGTTCCATACTTTTGTGTTACTTTTACTTCAGAGCCGCCTAACTACGTATTTTGTAATAATTACCGTGATCCCATTGTTTCAAACCTCTAAACACCAATTGTTAACACTATATTAAATCATTTTAGAATGCATTGCAATTGTGTCAGAATAGATTTATATGAAATTAACTGGTTGATCCAGGTCATGAAACATGCACTAAGAATGTCATCGCCAGCAGCTTCCTGTTTAGTGCCGTACTGAGATATTTGTACATAGGTAAGTCAGTAAGTAGGTCACAAACGTTTATTTTAAAAAAATACTAAGTGAGATACTGACTTGAAAACAGTTTTTTTTTTCAGCACAATCTGATGCACTTATCCCAATCGCTTTATCAGTCCCCCAAAACCTGCTGCATAATAGGATTTTGGGTGCTGTCCCAGCGACAGTCGAAAAACGTTTGCAGCCACCGTGTACACACTTCTCGGCTAAACCATGAGAACACCCTATTGCAGTTACTATGCTGTCTATCGTCACTCGCCTGTCAGTTCGATTAATCTGCTCCACCCGTATGATCTCTACGTAAACTCCTCGACAAGGACACCATTATTAAATTGAGCTGCCCATGCGTGCTTCTACAGTGGAGTCGCGGTGCTAACCGGTGTGCAGGAAGGTTACTTTGACAAAATCCCGTTTTCCTACTGGCTGCTTTGGAGAGGGAGATTTTTAACGTTGTCAGTTCTTGCCCAAGCGGTGGGCGTAATTGGCTGTTTGACCGCGAGTTTCTTCGCAGGGAAACGCGGCAACAGAGGGTCACTGACATAAACCGTTTCCCGCGCCGAATGCAAGACCGGCAGGACTGTAGAAACTGCTAAATAAATATCATCAAGCTGGATTGTGCTGCCACCCAATGACACCTTTGGAAACTACTCCTTACTATTTTCAGCTATACCACATCAGTTTGTGACCCATTTACTGACTTCGCCTCGTAGTCTCCAGCACAGAAATCCGAATAAATCTGTATGAAATTACTGGTAGCCCAGAGAACGCCTGAGGTACTGATAAATTCCACGCAGCAGCTCCTGCACGGAACGGGCCATGCTGATGACTGAGACGCCCAGCAGGAAACCCAGAGACCCTCCGACGTCCGCCAGGAGCTGGGACCCGTCGTAGGCCCACACCTCCGCCAGCCGCTCAACGAAGTCGGAGGCGATTCTGATTCGGACGACGTTGTGCATTTTCTCCCTTGTTCCCATGTCATACACGGTGGAATAGTCCATTACGATCCTTGTCGTGTAGCACGGACGAGGGCAGTTGCACAATTTGTAATAATTGGCAATAGCTCTTAAATAGTTATACACAAGCTGCGAGTACGAAGAAGAATTGTTGCATTCGGGATATCCGTAAATAGTCATCCACGGTGTGGTGCATCCGCTGCTGTTTGCCGCCCACTTATCGATGCATTCGGATACACACTGTAAGAGAGGGAGATGTAATAATTTCAGAAAAAATATTAATTATTTCATTACTTTGAATTTCTATAAGTTATATTTTCTGTTGAAGTAATTTGTTACATACTATATACGCAACAAATTGAAAATCGATGGTACGGTGTGTAGACATTATCATTCCAGCAGAGACGTTGATGAATTGAGGTTGCGGGTTTCATCTGTATCACCATATGTTGCATACTGGTATTCCATTGTAGGTTTACATTTAATGAAGACCTTCTTAAGTTTTGACCAGAGATATCAGTTACTCCTGGTTAGTCTTTCCGTAGTGTAGTAAGAAGTTTCGTCGTTGTTGGACGTAAAATCTGACTGTGACTGGTAACATTGAATGTATCGCATGCCTGCATGCGGTACATTTAATGTTGATTGCATACAACTGCTGCTTGCAGATCCCGATACTCAATATGTGTGTGTATGCATCGTGATACTCTTAAATACCTTCGAAATACTGTAGTTCCTATCCTGAATACAGGTGTTCTGATGGTAGTTCAGCGCCTGGACACTCTGCAGTCTGATGCTCACCGTCACCGTTTCGCCTGGTACAAGTCGCAAACCGGTTTTCTGGATCCAATTAATGTCGTGCTCTGAAAATAACAAGGGATTTGGAGTGAACTCAAACACATTCATTAATGGCTATACCGGAAGTGTATGTATGTGCATGTGTGTACGTATACATGTATTGTATTTTCTGGAATCCTCAGTAAAATCTTTACTGACTAAGATAGGAGAGGTATTCTTCCCTCTTCAGTTACTGTAAGAGGGAACGTAAGCGCTCCCTCCCCCAATGTTCTACATCTTACTAATCACCCGATATCCATAAGCAGGCGATTACTATCCACTGATTCCGTAAAGAAACTGTTTCAAAGAGATATTATACTCTTCCATATCGATGATATACGACATAATAGTGCACCAAAAATGCTTTTGTCGGGTGTGTACTTAGGATTTACTAAAATGCAGTTGTCTCATGTTCTCTCGCATGATAGAATCCAGTGTGGCATTTGAAAAATAATCCAGTAACTTCTTTGGACGTATCAGGATATTGCATACGTTCAAGCATCACATCGGCCAAAAGTTTACAACAGAGAGAATATATAATAATAACAATTTGTAAGTCTTTCTTCGCTAGGATATGATAATACGTACCAGTCCAAGGTTCCTTGTGATCATGTATGTTGATGAGCAAGCTGGGCTTCTCGTCCAAATTGTCGTAGATCTGCGTTATCACGGTGAAACTAAATCCTCTGATTGCTGTCCGGTTTATGAAAAAGGTGAGGCACCTTCCGTTCTTCGAATGCATGCTACTATCTTTACGAACTTCTTCTAACATTAGAGAGATTATAAAACATATGTATATGTTAATCATTTAACTTCAATGGATAAACGTTACTTATTTGTATGAAAAATAGACAACAAACTGATTACGTAATATTCACCTCAACCTTTATTGTCCACGTGTCTGTGTGTATAATTTATGTGCATTCCTAGTGTTGTTACTTGATACGTCAATACTGTTTGTCCAAGCTTTTCTCACTAGATCAAACGTCATCTTACATTAAAATATGTAACTCATAACATCCATCAGCTAGTTCCTGTTTTTATCTTTCTTTCGTTTTAATAAGTCATTCACTCGTACACACACACACATACACACAGAAACAAATGATACAATGCAATGAAAGATATTTCAGAATTTAATTCTAAATGTAATGCATAATCTTGTATAATGCCCAATTGTGAGATTCAAGCAATCAAAGGTATCATTGTGGTCAACTAAAGATTAAGTAACTCTTAGTTTCCCCAAACATATGAAGTTTACATTCATTAATATAACGTTACACAGAACTGAAAATAAATGTCCACCATGGTAATTGTTATGCAAAGTCAACATTATTTCGTAATTCTAATACTTGATCTATAGTTAGTGACGTACCTAAGGGAAGTTGGTGTTAATCCTAACCCTTTTTAACCTACCATTCCTACATAAAAAAAAACACTAAATGGTGAAAAACTAAAAGAAATGCAGGACTGAAAACTAAAATAGAAGACACCTACCATGCCCTCCCCTTTAGAAACTCTTGGTCACGTCACTCTCTAGATTCATGTAATAACTGTGATAGAGTTTCCTCAATATTAGACAGTGGTATTATCTCACATGATTGCATCCATCTTCACACTCTTTGAAGTAAAGAAAATGTGGAAAGCAAGGATGGCTGTTACCAATAATCACCATTAGATAGTAAGTCGTCTCCATACATTACGGTGTGAAACATTTCGGTCGGTTTGTAAGTGGCTTCCTCCCAGAGATCATTCAGAGATGTAATATTCCAACCAGACAATTCGTCGCCTATTGGCACAATGGAGAATGACCAGTTGTATTTCTGGAAGAGAAGAAGGTAGGCATTATTGTAGCAGTTATGTTGAACAGACGAGACTATTTCACATTTTGTATTGCCTCGTGTGGATGATAAATATATTAACGTGAATCTAATATGGAGAGCTAACCTAACCAAACCTAACCTAACCTAACCAGGAGGGAAGGGAGTCAAGGAGTGGCACTTGGATGGCAAGCAGCGGCGATGTCCTTTCAGATGTAAGATAGGAGTCAGGATAAGCCCTTTGAGAAACAGGTGGCAATCGGTGTTAGTGTTCTTGTATGCAAATTAGGGGGGGGGGGGAATCTTGAACTATAATATTTGTCAAGCTCTTGAACGATATAAATTAACCTGTGTTCGAAATAGGTGTATCTTCTTCCTATTCAACGCACTTATGTAAAATAGAAGTAACGTTCTTGAAAGATATAAGTTAACCTTGGTGCTTGATTAATTGATTGATTTAGTTAATTTTACTTCGCGTTTTGTGCCTCTTGGCTAATTTCCGAAGATGGGGATGAGTGATGAAATGATGAAATTGATGAATGGACATTCACAAACAACCAAGCCCGAGCGGGATTCGAACCCGGGACCCTTGGCATCGCAGCGCGATGTGCTAACCACTTTTTTTTATTATTTTTATTTATTTACCATTTTTCTTTCATACAGTAATTTTACAGGTTTTGGATAACAATAGTTCTTTTAACATTCCATCAGCACCTTTAAAAAATGTGCAAATAATATTGTTCTTTTATCTTGAGACACTTTATGATATTCCTGTTTAACATATATTAAAAATTGATCATGAAAATCTATACCTTTATATATGCAGACAAACAATATATAATGTCCAAACAACCATTGTACACTACGCAATTTAGTACATGGAAAATACGAAAACGTAGGTAACATTATGTTATGCACAGTAAACGCATTGGGATGGGTGCAACAAATTTTTCCTAATAACACACATAGATATTTCCATGTTTCACGTGTCCGTATGCATTCACTTAGCCAGTGTGAAATCGAACCTTTTTTTTTTTTACACCTACCACATAGTGGGTCTTGTAACAGTTTTAATTTATGTAATTTCTCTTCCGTCACCACTATATCCTGTACCACACAGTACCACGCAGATTTTACCAAGGGCGATAAATGTGGTGCGTGAACATTGTTCCATATTTTGTGCCAGGGATGGGTTCGTTGATTAATCATTATTTTGCAGCTAGGCAATGTTGCCAAACAATGTGACTGGTATAATTGAGATACTTTTGGTATTTCAAGAGGTTTCGCTGAAAGTAGTATATAACAAATTTCTAGCATTGATTCTTGTAAATATTTATACTGCGGTGGCACCGTTGCTATATCAATCGGAGACTGCAATGGTATGGTGTCCAAAATCTGCTTAAGTATCACACCCGTTAAACTGTCTGGGAAGTTTACTAACATTGATATATCTGCTTGTACTCGGAGAGCTTGGCTTTTTAAATCCACGTGAATCAAGCCAAGCCCCCCGCACCGTACCGACAGACATACATTCTCTTGACTCACTCGCAACATTTGGTGTGCCCAAACAAACCAGTTTATCGCCCTCCTTATCTGTACAAAATCCAATTTCCTCATCGAAAGCACTCGTGCCACAAACCAGAGCTTTGAACTCGCATAAATATTCACAAAGGCTACCCTGGCAACCAAGCTGAGGGCACGAAGTTTGTTTTGTTTAAGCACACTTTTCAGGCCAGCAGTACATATTGAATAATTTTGAGCAATCATTTCTTGTAAAGAGTGGGTAAAAATTATTCCAAGTATTTTCAGTGCATTTACTTTTTGAATTTTATCATTTTGATACGAGTGGTTTGTAGCATCTAAGTGCATCCAATGAGTTTTATTATAGTTAATCTTTAGTCCAGCCACCGAGCTGTACTTTTCTATCACATTTTCAAGTATTTCCATATCTGTCGGTAAATTCACAAACACCGTGACATCATCAGCATAACCTAATAATTTTATCGTTGTTGTGTGAATATTTAACCCCTGCAATTGCATTTCAAGTACCTTTAAAAATGGCATTAACGCTACACAAAAACTTATCATCGACATGGGATCACCTTGTCTGACACCCCTTTGTATAGGAAATGTCTTAGTTAGGAACCCATTGATTTTTACACACGATTTGGCATCAGTATATAAACTCTTAATCGCATTTACAAATTTTGGACTACAACCCATCCTTAAAAATACAGCATATACAAATTCGTGCTGTACAGTATCAAAAGCATTTTGAAAATCCAATGCCACTATACCATGGTGACCTTGTATGGTCGTATGTCTATAACTAGTTATGACATCACGAATTGTCTGTAAAACAGTAAATATCGATCTATTATTACCATAACAGTATTGATGGAGACCGATCATTCTTTCCATATAAGGCAAAAGACGACGAAGTAAACATCTTGCAAAAATTTTATAATCCGTGCACAACAAAGATATCGGTCTATAGTGTTTTACTACCGTAGGGTTAGGAACTTTGGGAACCAGGACGATTACACCTGTATTGCTCGTCCTACCCAAGCAGTGTTGATTATATACTTCATTTATCCAGTCTGTCACAATATTACCTACAAGTGACCAAAATCTTTTATAAAATTCTATTGGAATACCATCTATTCCTGGCGATGAGTTATTCTTCATTCCTAGAATCGCTTCGTACACCTCAGCAGCTGTGAAGGACTTTTCAATCCGCAAGTTGTCATTAACAGAAAACATTTCCGGAACTTGTTGTGAAAATATTTGTTCCTGAGCTGGATCATAACTTGTTCCTTGAAATCTAGAGTGATATGCGCGGTAAAAGATTTCCTTTATGTCAGTCACATTACTATACTCCGAATTATCTTCGTCTATTATCTTATGAATCGTTTGGCGTTTTCCACGATTACGTTCTTGTAGAACATGACTAATATTTGCCATTTCAAGAGGATCAAAAGGTAAAAGTTTACTACGTATTTTGCACTCACTTCTTTTTTGCGCGTGTAATTGCAACAATATTGCCTGTACTTGTTTAATGTTCTTTTGCACTTTTCCCCCTCTTACCCCTTCATCAGTTAGCTCTCTCAATACTTTATAATAAAAATTGTATTTATTATTCCAATCCTGGTTCCGTTCCCTACTATATTGTCTACAAAATCGTTTGATAGCTGGCTTTAGATATTCATCCAACCACTTAATTATATTTATTTGTTTCGCTCTTAATCGTTCCCAATATTTCCATTTCTCTTGTAATTTGTCAGCAAAAAGTGAATCATCAAATAACGATATATTCATTTTCCAATATCCATACCCATATTGTATATTTGGCAGTTGCATATTTACCGCCATTATAATTGCACTATGATCTGAGAAGCAAGTTGGCACCATATTAACATTAGTGATATTAGGGATAATTGATGGTGAAACATAAAATCTATCTAACAGTGAAGCACCCCATCCTTTACATATGTGAAGCCTGCGCTAGTTGGGTGCAAAGTGTCCCATGGATCTTTCCATTGAAACCCAGTTACCAACTGTTGCAGCGCATTGGATGTATTAAATCCAGGGCGCTGGTCTTTTGGCAACAACACACAATTAAAATCGCCTCCACAAATAATATGTTGCTTATTACCTTGAAGTTCCGTCGCTACTTCATTTGCAAAAAATTCATTACGTTGCTGCCTTTGATTACTATCAGAAGGCGCATACAGATTACATATCCACAGGTTTTCCACTTGTACAGTTGTAATTCTACCACTCGGATGGTATTCTACATTTAATACCGGTATATTGTCTCTAACTAGTACAGCTTTTCCTTGCGCTGAATATGTGGAATTATTATATACAATATAACTAGCGGGTAACTCATAATTAGTTATTGCTACTTCTTGAATGAGAGCAATATCTATAGCGGACTGAATTAGAAAGTCCCCCAATGCACTTTGTTTTGTTTTGTTTTGTTTTGTTTTGTAGTTTGTTTATGTTTATACTAGCAAGTCTAATGGTGGTAAGCATCACTATGTATATGTAAACACTTGAATTTACAATACTGTTAAATATATACATCCAATAGCTGAAAACAGTACCACATCAAGGAAATGGAACCGAGTGGTATCAATCGTTGATCTTCTTTACAAAAAAAAAGAGGAAACTTATATATCATGAAAAAAAAATACTCGATCACTCTATCATACCTATCAGTCCCATATCAAAAGCCACCACAATCATTACACTCTTACAAAAATTACTTAACCTCCTCAACATTTTTCCAACTAACCTTTTTATAATCGTGATTAGTGTTGTCAGTATCTACTCCACTCTCTCGAGGAAATATTATAGAATGTACATCTGCAGTATTTTTCTTCTTTTTCTATGACGCACACAACAAATAACGTTGGACACTACACTAGGGGTGGTCCCTCCTTCCTTTCTTCTGTTAGTGCAGATACCCATGGATATTGACTCAGGGCTCCTCAGGTACCTGCGGATGTTGAGACAGAGCTCCCCCGGGTTTTTTCTTCTTGCTTATTGGCGGGACGAATCGTGGTCTGGATCGCTTGTGTCTTGAAGAGCGTCTTTGTCCTTTATCCGTGTTAATTGCCGGAAATTCATCCTCTGTTTTCGATTCATCCCCGGATCCATCTTCTGTGCCTATTTCTACTTTCTGGACTTCTATCTTCTTGTCTACTTCCTTTCCGAGTTGTGAGGGAATTCCTGAGGTGTGTTGTCCCTTGTCAGGTCTGTCTAGTGTTGTTAAGGAGTTGGAGCTGGAAAGTTGGCTACTCTCTTCTTTTTCACCTTGTTGTTCGTTGTGTATTTTGTCTTTGTCGGTGCTCTTCTTTTGGCTTGGGTCGTTTGGTGTTAACTGTATTTGAGGCTCTAGTTCCGTGGCGGGTGTCTCTGTTGTTTCATTCGTGAAATGGGGGTTGGATCTGTGGCAATTGACCTCTTCACTTGATGTTGTATTCGAGTTTTGGTGTCATAGGCCATAGGGGTCGTTCCAGTGGTCAAATTAACAGGGACTCGTCCCGTTCTATTAACGCGGGGTCGTCGCGAGGGGCATTCTGAGAAGTTATGTCCCTCCAAATCACACCCACTACACGTACGTACTTGACCAGAATAAGTTACCCAGTACCTGTCTCCTTGTATGTACGAAGGGATTGCTTTCCGCAGGGCCATTTTAAAGACAATGCGCCCCGTTCGTGTTCTATAAATATGTTCTTCTGAATACCTCTCTTCCTTTACGTTCAGCACTTCACCGTATTCACTAATTACATTACGAATCGCATCGTGGCTTAATCCATCTGGCACTACATGCACACTTACAAAAACACTCTGCTGGTCTGCCCATTCCACATCTATTTTATGCCGTCCGTCTGCATCATAATAGGGCACTTCAGCTCCATAATCATTTAATAATCGCTCACCCACAACTTTCGTTACAAATTTCACAAATACACAGTTTCGATAGTAATCAATTTCAAAGCTTTGAACTTGGTTCGATGTCACACCGTACGTGTTATGAAACCACTTATGTAAATCCAGCGAAGTAGGTCTAGATTTTACACTACGAAAAATAAATTTCAACGTATTTTGTCTCTGTATCGGCATGTTTGTCTTCCTTCTAGTCTTTTTGAATTAGCATGTACGTAGTCCAAAACAGAGCTTCCTCAATTCAACTCAAGAGTATTTTGCCTTACCTGCCACACGGAAAACAGCGAACGCGAAAACACGATCTGCACGCGGCCGCGTGTGCAGCTAGACACCACTCGGCCATAGGGTCCGGCATTAACCTTGGTGCGGAATGGGTGGCAAGCTGTTCCCATTTTCTGGTAACTGCACTTATGTAAAATAGGTGTAACGTTCTTGAAAGATATAACTTAACCTTGGTGCAGAATAGGTGGTAATATGTATAATACACCTTCTTTGTATTCAACGCACTTATGTAAAATAGGAGTAGCGTTCTTGAAAGATATAAGTTAACCTTGACGCGGAATAGGTGGTAATATATATGTGTACCTTCTTCCTATTCGACGCACTTATGTAAAATAGGAGTAACGTTCTTGAACGATATAGGGTAAGCATACCACTTATTGGCACTTTAAGAGGAAGTAGTTGGAAAAAATGAATTACACATATTGTATCAGTACATTTTTTGGGTTTCGGTATTTTATAAACTTTGACACCTGTTCTGAAATGAAATCGATTGAGACATAGTAAAAACAGAAAGCAGTTATTTAATTATTTAATTTTCTGATAATGCCTGTTTGTTGGCATACACACATACATCAAAACAATTAATAAGAAGAGAAACATGAAAACACATTCCTTAACCTACCTGCTTAGAATTGAGCAGAAATCTTGAAAATCACAAAAGCCTTCCAGATATATACGATTTTTCCACGAGAAATAACAAACGAAGTAGACACCGCTTGCAAATGTCATCAACGGAAGACGGGGAAACAAGGCGGGAACAGGACCAATGTTGCCAGTTTCACACAGATCTTAATTTCTACAAATATTCCTCAACGTGCCAAAAAAAACCTGGGCAGTGCCAATTACAGGAAAGGTTACCCTATATAAGTTAACCTTGGTCTGTTCTTAGTTCTTCTATGATCGTGCAGAATATCCAACTGCTACAAGGGTGAGACTTCATTCTTCAGAAAAATATACTTTCGGGATTTCAAGTATCCGTGTTACGAATTCTGTAGAATTTAAACGAATGTATGAAATAAAGTATAAACAAGTATCAAGTATAAAATATAAACAAGTATCAGGTATAAAGTCAAAAATAATAATGGGCAGATTTAAAATATTGTAATTCGAGGGAGAGAAGGTCAGCCCAACATGGCAACAGTGCCCTGTCTACGCGTCACCTTGAAGCTCGGGTGTACGTGTCCCGCAGTATAATGTACAAACAATAACGTCACAAGGAACCTCTTGACCAGGAATGGTTGATTCATTGAATGGCAGAGGTACACAGACCAATAGATGAAATGTGAAAATACACATTTACTATTAAACACAGAAAACACAACAAAATATTGTACGAGATAAAGCTGCAGCAATTGCGTCAACCTCGCAGAGTCGTTACACAGCCACGAACAGTTATGTGTCTTGTTAATATTATTTACGTTCAACGAGATCGTAACATCCCAGGAGTGTTCGTGACTGTACACTAGTGTCGTACCAAGCTGTGAAGTTTGGCAATGCAAAGATTTCACCAGTCGATATCAGCCAATAGGTTGAAATGCTGTCTAGAGGACCAGTGTAGAGGATTACCTTAAGGACGTTCTGCTTGTATCCAGGATAACGACATAAGGTAACTGCTGGTTGCTGCAACTCCTTGTTGACTTCCAATCTAGTCCTCACGGACAGGTCAGCTTTGGTGAACGTCCAGTAGCAGTGTCTCACCTAGAAGATACGTCATTCTTTGGGTCATTCCATGTCAAGTGGTCTAGGGCTCCACGCTCGACCATCTCGGATTTGGCTGAAATTTTGTATGTTGAGTACCAAATGTCTCAAACGAAGTTTGGCCAAGTTTCAGATTTTCCAGTGGCATACTTATTGAGATAAAGCCAATTGTTTGACCCCATACCCTGACCACATAACGTACGGTACTGAGATTTCACCAACTTTGAGACCTAATATCGCTATTAATTTTCTTTTATAACAAATGAAACTTAGCTAGCCTGTACAACTTTTTGCGCTCTATTTCATGGTAAAAATAACTATTATTTCTGTGCATGCTGTAGCAAGATAAATTATGTCAAAGTTAGTCAAAAAAATTGACCTTTCAAAAAAACTGAAAGTTTAAAGTTACATAGCTCCTTAAATATTTATTTAATAGATGCCCAATTTGATACATAGTGGCTCTACAAGTTGTTCTTTGAAAGTTTGTAATTTCATGACAGTAGCTCTTTCTGTTACTTTACAAAGTTAGTGTAAAGTTGACAATTTTTGTAAAATGGCTAAAAATAGGGTATTTTCAATCCCATATTCCAAAAAAGTATCTTCTAGAAACGTTTTTAAACCACTTTCATCGGGAAGAGCATGTCTTAAACCTTCTAGAAAAGTAGATTTAATTGACTAACGCCAGCATACAATGCCCTAAAAAATGGGCCAAAGTGAGAAGCATTTCCTTATTACAGCTTTCATTTTAATATTCAAATTCTGCCCTTTTATAGGTTAAGACTTCTCTTAATGCTTTTTATAGAGAAATTATGAGTATTATATTGCGTTGGTCCATGGTGACATTGTCACTACCAGTTCATGAACATGAACTGGCAGCCCCATCGCCGTAGGGGCCACGCCCGATAGCCGTGCAATACCAGCCACGGGTGGGTTTCTTAGTCAAGGTTCCCAAGCCTTTGATTTGGTTTCTTAATCGAGGTTCCAAAGCCTCAAGTGGGTGTCTGCCTGGATCCCAAGCCAATGATTGAGCAGCTTATCCTAGGTTCTCAAGCCTAAAGTGGGTATCTTATATGGTTCCTAAGCCGATGTCCACAGCTTGATTTCAATTGATAGCAATCTTCACATTCTGTTACATTTATAAGCCACTTCCTTCAGCACATTTTCTGGAAATTGATATTGTCGGCCTGACGATGTGACTGAAGGAGCAGGGAGCATGCAAATGAGATGTTGCTCTGGAATCCAACATATATCCTGCCTTTCTGGCCAATAAAACGAATGAGCAGGACCTGGCGGATGCATGAAATTTACCAATGCATCATTTTCTTCAATTGAAACCTCAACAACATTGCCAGTCCACCATTTCTTGTCATAAATACAGGCAACGTAACAACCAGGGGACAGCTCAGCCAATTTCAAGTGCAAAATAGTGGTATCAGAAATTCTGGCAACAAAATTTATCGTGTCATTGGAAACTTTGCTGACACTAATTGAGTTTAAGCCAACTGGTATGAATTGGTGATGCTCTCTAGTACCAGCTATTGTGCTGCTTTCTCGCCACCGTTCTTCTTGAAACTTTCTGCTCTCTTCAATTTCATCTTTTGTGACAAAAATATATTTAATTCCACTTATGTTTTGATCACAAAAGTCAAAGAGATCTTTTGGCGTCAATATTTGGTCAGATGAAGGTCTCTGGAGACTTGCCTGAGCAGCCATCCGTTTAGTTGTGCCACCAACCCCATCACAGGGTGATTTTCCATGGCTTGTACCAAAGAAGTTCCATTCAGCCTCGATGTTGAAATCATCTTTATGGTTGCATAAATTCACAAAGTTCTTGTAGTTTTTATATTGGGCAGCAGAACCATCACTGAAGTAGTATATTTTGGTAACTTCTGTCCGCGTCACCAAAAATTCGATTAACTTTCGAATAAACACATGTACAGACACTGTATCATGTTGCAATTTATCAGAAATCATGCAACAATTAACAATTTGCAAGTTGCCCATATTGTCGACATAATATGCAACGAATGGATGCACGGTGGCCTGTGAATTTTCCCAGTGAAAGCCCTGGGCAGCATCTTGCACTACAAATGAGTAGTTCTCGGCAAAGTCCATCAGAACTATCAATTCTGTTGCTTTTAAGTTAGTCTTCAATGACTTCAAGTAATCACTTTGGTGCTTTGCAACAAAATGATGGCCTGTCAGCTTCCAAATCTTGCTTGAGAGTTTTTCAATAAAATTTTCCACTGTTAATACATTGGTATCTAGTGTTTCACGGTCAGTATGAACCCACTGTTTGAATTCAATCGATTCCTCTGCATCCCAGTCATGGAATATTTCTTCTAAGTAAACCATAACTGCATCTTCACCTGGGCAGCTTTGACAACGGTGCAGCATACAGTCCTTGGCACTCAGATCACATACTGCCTTTTCTATTAGCATTTTGTAGTCATCTTTAATATTAGCACTTTGCATCATGAGCTTAACATTCTGATGTATGGTGCACACACAGATGGAATGCATGCCTGACGCACCAACAGTCACACACCACTTTGGCCTGAGGTCGCAAAATTTGGAGAAACTGATTTCAGCTCCATATTTATTACGGTATGCCACGTACAGCTCTTTAAGGTTGCACAATATCAACCGCTTCTGCTTTTGAACTATAATACCACCAATCCGAACTGAAACATAATCTTTTTTGCCAGGACACATCCTGCTAAATTCGTCATCTTCATAGAAACGGCTGACTCTTTCAGCAACTTCCTTTGACAATTTGCCAACCTTTGCATCAGGTAATGTACATATACCTTTTCCTGCCCTAATTTTCCGGGCTGTTTTGACCATGCGTTCAGAAACGCCAAACTTCCATGCAGTTTCCTTTATTGACCAACTTCTTGGGGCCATAGTCAGCAGCTGAACTTTTCTTGATCTACTGGATATTTCGATTTTAGCTTTCATTTCTTTGATAAGGTCAGTGTAATCATTACACAAACTGCATTCAGCAGAGCGACTAGATTGTGCAATATCATCTGTCATTCCGAAGACGGACATGATTTTTTCTGCTATCACATTTTGTGCACGTTCAATTTTGTGTTTCAAATAGCCAGCTTTGTTTTGGCTGCTTATCCTACGAATTTTCAATGGAGAAGTGCCTAAAGCAGTCAAGCTTTGATCAAGACTATCGGATGCATTTGAATCAAATTCGTCAGAAGAAGAAGTTGCTGTGACTTCAGTCTTAAAAACGTATTCAGCTTTGCACTTGATGCAAATTTTCTGACCTGGCTTTACATTCACTTTGGTCACTTTGTTCAGTTCCTCAGACATGGCTAAAGTGACCTTTAACAAGCCACCTTTGATCATGTGGTTCTGCTTTCCAAACGGATTGCAACACGATTTTTGGCTCATTTCGTATTTGAGGAGGTAATTTCCTTGGTGATGCAAACAGACCAATTCATTGTCCATAAGCTCAACTTCTGATCGTCGAGCAATAAGTAATTTTTCATTTGCTGACAAGCTGCTAACAGAAATTAGCCCGATTTTGTTGGAATAAAATGAACCATGGTGACATTTTGATGACAATTTTTGCCCAACAGTGCATTCGGTTATAGGAGAATCATAATCAATTTCTTCGCTGACGTCAGTAGTGCAGGTGCCCGGGTTCTGAAACCGAAAATGAGGCTCGGTGAGGCTCGCCTTAATGGATTTCTCTCGTAAGGCATGAGCCTGATTTTCTCGCAGTGTTGCCAGCTCACCCCAAGAATATTTCACCATGTGATATTTTACAGGCGAAGCTAACCTACAAATGGGAGTTGGCAACACTGGCAACATCAATTGCGGTTTAGTGTTGCCAACTCACCTCAAGAATATTTCACTATGTGATATTTTACAGGCGAAGCTAACTTATAGTAGTAGGTGGAACGGTACGTTCTGGAAGGGTCTTTTGACCTACTTTCTCACCTTAATGAATTTCTCTCGTAAGGCATGAGCAGTGTTGCCAACTCCTCACTCGAAAAAATCACCAAGGTTTTTTTTTGGGTATAACCTAACCTCAAGCAAGGAGCTGGCAACGCTTGAGGCTTTCTCGCAGTGTTGCCAACTCACCCCAAGAATATTTCACCATGTGATATTTTACAAGCGAAGATAACCTACGAATGGGAGTTGGCAACACTGGCAACATCAATTGCGGTTCAGTGTTGCCAACTCACCTCAAGAATATTTCACCATGTGATATTTTACAGGCGAAGCTAACCTACGAATGGGAGTTGGCAACACTGGCAACATCAATTGGCGATCAGTGTTGCCAAATCACCTCAAGAATATTTCACCATGTGATATTTGACAGGCGAAGCTAACCTACGAATGGGAGTTGGCAACACTGACTAGTGGAGGTAGCCGGGTTCACCAGCATCAATTGGCGATCAGTGTTGCTAACTCACCCCAAGAATATTTCACCATGTGATATTTTACAAGCGAAGCTAACCTACGAATGGGAGTTAGCAACACTAGCAACATCAATTGCGGTTCAGTGTTGCCAACTCACCCTAAGAATATTTCACCATGTGATATTTTACAAGCGAAGCTAACCTACGAATAAGAGTTAGCAACACTGATTAGTGTAATCAGCTCAGTTGAGCGCCATCAATTGGCGATCAGTGTTGCCAACTCACCCCAAGAATATTTCACCATATGATATTTTACAAGCAAAGATAACCTACGAATGGGAGTTGGCAATATTGACTAGTGGAGGTGCACGGGTTCACCACCATCAATTGCGGTTCAGTGTTGCCAACTCACCCCAAGAATATTCCACCATGTGATATTTTACAGACGAAGCTAACCTACAAATGGGAGTTGGCAACACTGACTAGTGTAATCAACTCGGTTCTGCGCCATCAATTGCGGTTCAGTGTTGCCAACTCACCCCAAGAATATTTTACCATATGATATTTTATTTCCAAGTCCCGGGGACACCAATGTATATCGTGACTTTTGCAAACCTCTCTCGGGAACGATGTGCCACACACACGCGCGCGCGCCTATCGGCAGATTACGTTTCGCGTATTTATTCGTTGCGCTGACACAGCGTGATGAGTAAATAATGCATTTTCTCATTTCTGAAGTACGAATGCACTTTATCGTAATCTTCCAAGTCCCGGGGGACACTAATGTTTGTATATCGTGACCTTTGTAAACCTCTCTCGGGAACGATGTGCCACACGCACGCGCGTGCTGGCGCCTCTTATTATTTTTGTATTGTGACTCAAGCAAACAAACAAATATTTTTTTTTATTTTTTTAGGATTCCTAGCCTCTAACCTCGCCAGGGTGCGTGGTGCTCAACCCAAAAAGGTTCTAACGGCTGTGGTTATGGATAACCACACCTCTGTAGAGTTTTCATGTGTTTTTTTTCTCTCAAACTTCCATGAAACTCTACAGAGGACCTCCGTAATGCATGCAACGTGTACTAACGACTCTAGTGTTATTTGATGTTGTAATATTTTTGGATATAGAGTTTTATTGTGAGATATGTTTATTATAATATTTTTGATGAAGATGGAGAATGTGTGTGTTATAAAAACTAAAGTTGCATGCTTTTTTTTTTCTAGTGTGTGTGTGTGCTTGATGTTCGACAGCATCTGTAACGATAAAAAAAGAATTTTATTGTTAATTTTCTCATGTAAAAACAACAAAATTTTGTGCAAATTCTGATTGTCTCGTGCTATAGTGCAAAAAAACTGATGAAAAAAAGATATTGTAACTGATAATTGGTGAAATTGACATTGTAACTGATCTGAACTAGAGAAATTCGTATTATTATTGTGCTAGCACAAAATTTTTATTGTAACTGATTGTGCAAGAAAAAGATGTTAAACCTGTTAAAACTGCTCTGTGACCCTCTCGTTCTTCACGTCGTACGCGAAAGACTTCTCTGCAATCAGGATGACGCTGCACACGGTGTCATCGGGCAAGGCTTCGTGGAACTCGCAGACGATTTTGATGTTGGTGCGATCGTTGACCACCACCTGCTTCCTCTTCGTCGTGTTGATGACGAACATCGGCCTGCGGATTTTGAATTCGCTGGGCGTGTAGTACATGTCCACGTTTCCCTCGGTCACGCGCTTGTAAGCCGTGTAAGCTTCGTAAAGTTTGAGGTAATCGTCTTTGGTCATGTCGAGGTTGTAATTCTCGCGCGGGAACACTTCGTTGCGTCCATTCTTCAGATAAATGTTCTTGATCTTGCAGTCGTCGAACTTGCTGGAATCTTTTTCCTGGTTGTTATCGCGCCCGGTCTGAAAGAGTACCACGACGAAATCTGGCATGTCGAACTGTATGTTGTTGAACTGAGTCGTCACGTCGAATTCCATGTGACTTCCCGACGCCAACTTCTGTACGCACTGGTAACCGTGAAAGTGAATCGGCACCTGCGGACTCTTCAAGATCTCCGCTTTGTACTTGAGGGCGTAGTTCGTCTCGTATTCCACGATCGGCATTCTCAATTCCATGCTTCGGATGACGCACTTGGCTGCTTCGGGTAATGTGTTGGCTATCGGCGTGCCGTCGGCGTTCAAGTTGGTGTATCGCATCAGTGCGCCGTTGTCGTTGGCCGCTCTTCGAAACGTGACGCGCAATCCTCCCTTCCACATGATCTCTTTGTAGTCGGAGAAGAATCCCGGCAGCAGACGCATGGGAAAGAGCACCGTGTGACTTCTCGTCGATATTTTTGTTCCCGCTTCGAATCCTCCCGCTTGATAGTATGCCGCGTCTGTTTTGGATAATTTCAATGTTCCCACTGCCGTCGACGTGATACCTGGATAATCGATTCTGTCGATGACGGTGTTGTGTTTCCTCACCTCCACCTGCGAGAACAGGTGAGGCACGAAGTTGTCCACGAGTTTCAAATTTGCATTGGGTGGAAACGCTTCTCCGCTTTCTTTCTTCACTACGTCGAATTGAAGGTAGAGGTCCGCTCTGTGAGGATGAACAAACCCGTCCCCTACGTCCACGTCGTATTCGATCTCCCTGTTCGCTTCGTTGAGATTAGCGAACGTGCGACGGTTCGGAGGGAAAGATTGCAATTCGTAACTTTCGATTTGTTCCATTTTTACTATGTATGGTTATTTATTATACGTTGATCTCCACGATGGCCGTCGTAGTGGCACCTGCGAAATCCACCACCTCGTCTTTCTCGTTCGTCACTACCAACTCTATGTCGTCTATGCGGTTGCGACATACTGGAAAATAGATCGGCGAAGAGGGCGTGTAGATGATCGGTTCCATGAATTCGGAATTGGGTTTGAATGTGGCGATGATTCCCGTCTGCTTGTGACTTCCCAGCAACTCCCCGTCCGAAGATTTAGTGATCATGCCTTCCGCCACGTTACAGTGAACGTTCAGAGTCTCTATGGCCAGAAATTTAGGAATGTTTGCTGCCGTGTGCTTGATGCCAGCTTCGAGTTTTGTGTTGTTCTCGAAACCTAAAAGTTCTCCCATGGTGCCCAGGTCCACGGTCTCTGTCGCCGACACGATTTCCACTCTGTGCGTGACCGAATTTTGAGAAAGGTACGTGCCTTTGGGTAATTGAGCTTGCAAAGTGGAAAGATTGTATTGACCTGGCGTGACGACGATGTGTTCGCTTCCGACGCTAATTTTGTTGTTGTGATCCGTGACGTTAGGTATGAGGTACATGCTGTAGAATGCACGCAAAGCTACGGATTTAGGATAGACGATGTCGTCGTGCAGCGTGAGTTTCAAGATTGAAGATTCGCTCGTGAGATGGAACACGCCCATCGTGTTTAAGATTCCACAATGCTTTCTGAAAATGTTCCACCGACGGGTTATTTATTTTAGACATGTATGCGAGAACAGAAAGGCAAAGGTGGCCGCAGTTAACATCGGTGAAACCCTGGATGCGTTTGTCATTGTAGTAGAGGTTAGCAACACTGAGATACTTCACCAACCTGGCAGGTGGTGTGCCACCGAACGAATCGAAAACAAATGCATTGTTATCGTTAATTTTGAGGTAGCATATCCAATGTGTACCAGGATTTTTGTAATTGTCCAGGTTGACCACGCCATACTCCTTTTTCTTCACAGCAGAGGGTAGAGAATCGGACATGAAAACACCCCTGAAGTTTCTTATTCCCAACAGTTCGATTAGAGATTCAATATCGAAGTTGGACAGGGCTTCTTCTTTTTTTTATATTTTTTCAAAGCATCGAGGTTGCTTTTTTGCTTTTTGGTTATACCTTTCCCCTTCTTCTCCATAGCCAGATTGTGACGTTTTTGTTCTTCCAGTTCCGCCTTGTTCTTCTTCGAGTCGATGACGGTTTTCGCGATGGCGGCGCTTCCGCCGGCCAAACTTCCAACGGCCCCCAATGCTGCCAGGATGGCCGGGATGCTGAATATGAAACCTCCGATTTTTTGCTGTTTCCGCGAACGCTGCAAGCGTCTCAATTGAGGTGTGCTGAGAAGTAATTTCATTCCGTGTCCTTTCGTCAAGCAAGAACGTTTCTTCTCGCGTTGTTTCTTGGTGAGTAAACCATCGAGGGCACCTAGATTTTTCAGATTGGAGTATGGTATCTGGTACACGACACCTTTAGGCTTCATGTTGATGCTTTATATGTTATTTTCACGGTATGTTATTTATATATATGTTCTGAGATTTTTTTTGTTTTGTGTAATTTTTTTTCGGTATGTTATTTATATATAAATGTTCTGAGATTTTTTTTGTTCCGTATAATTTTTTTTCAAGGATATACTCCGCGCAGAACCGTTACACAAATTCTATTACGTGCTTTGTTTTCTTACCAAGAAGTTCCTTTGTACCCTTGTACACGATTTGAGTTTTGTTCTCGATTAAAATAGCTAGCTTCTCGTCGGATAACATGTTAGCGTATCGATCTGGTAAAAATAGACTGTATTGTGCGTTGAGCAACAGACGCGCCTTGGGACCATACTGGGTAGAAACAATTGAACCGGAAGTTATCGTGTAAGGTTTGTCCACTTCCAATTCCTGAATTTTTACATACTCTACTGACAAATTTAGCATTTGTTTTAATGCTTGGAGGTCACTCATTTTTTCAGTCGTCATATTGAAGAGAAATTTTCAGTGTGTGTGTTAGAGAAATTTAATTTTTTTTCACAATGTGTGTTATTTATATATACACTGAAGATTATTTTTTTTCACGATGTGTGTTATTTTATATATATTTTTTTTTCACGAGATTTTTGTATCGAAGATTTTTTTTGTCTGTGTTAGAGGAAGAAAGTTTGTGCTTCGGAAAATGCGATGATGTGCGTGATGATATCTTCCGTCTCTTGTTTCGACTTATGCCAATCATCTGTGAATTGTCTTCTCCCCTGCCTCGCCTCATGCAGTTCATCTAACCTATTGTTTAATTTTTCCCCTGCGGCCGAAAAAAGAGTGTCGAGATCGTCGCACCTCATGCCGCTAATTTCCCGAAGATAATCCTTGACAGCCATTTCACAAGGGATGCGAAATTCCGGCGTTGATCTCGCTATGATCAAAAATTTTCTTATATCCTCACAATCTCCGTTTACTGCATGTTTGAATATTTTACACAGTAGTTCGTGTGGCAAGTCGGTTATACCAGACATGATGTTTTTTTTTTTTACTGTATGTTATTTATATACCCCACCCAAGTTTTTGTTTTGTGTTCATGGCTATGGTGGTGCCCAGTGCCGCAACTCTTTCTCCCAGCGATGCGTCTCTGCTGACGAATCTTTCGAAAGCTGCGTGCTCTAATTTTCTGTCTGCTTCGTGACGTGCATCTAGATCGGTGCGAGTGGTGTTGTAGGCGATGTCGTGATCTTTGCATGCGGCGTCCAACGGATTTACACCCTTGTCTCCTCTCTCCAATCTTTTCTCGAGTTCGGTACCCGGTCCGCAGTACTGGTAGCCGGGTAAATGCATCTCGAAAGGTAACTTGTTGATGATGTCGTTCACGAGTCCCTTTCCTTCGACCATGTTCCAGAATCTCGGAGGCAGCGTGTTGATAATTTTAATGAGGTAACCTATGCCCTTGTCGTCGTTCACGATGAAGTTGGAAAGTTTGGCGCTGATCATGTCCACAATTCCTACCTTCTCGTTGTAGAAATTACGATTGCCTGCATTCTCCTCTCCTGCAATAACCAACAATCGGTCTATGAGCTTGCGCACGTCGTCCACCCACACAAACTCTTTGGGCAGGGTGTTGTAGAGTTTGACGCCGCTGCCTGTTTTCACCTGGTTCCATATCGGCTTGATGAGATTTCTGTACTTCTCGCCGCTGCTCGATTTCACCCTATTCTGCGAGGCGTCGTTGTTCTGGTACAAGGCATCCGTCATGATCAAAATTTCTTTGTAACTCTGGTAATCTTCGTCGGTGTAATCTTTCGGCTGCTTTTTGGCAACGAGTTCCCACAGTCCCACCGTACCCGGATACCTGTTCCAACTATTCTTCTCGCCTAAATTAACTTTAATGTCGTTGCCTTCGAAGGTCACCTTCGATTTTCCAATCTTCCAAACCACACCGCCGCCCTCGTTGCTCTCCATGCTCGGATACAATCCGAACACTTCATCCTTGTCGAATTTCCCCGTGCTCAGGTAGTCTCGTGCCAAAGGTCCCAACTCGATCTTATCCAAAGACGACGACGTGCTACCTATGGCTTGACGTCGTGCCGGTACGTCCTTCAGTTCGAACGGCGTCGAAGGAATGCTCGAAATAGGCGTGGGTACGGCGTAACTTTTAGCTGCAAGTGGTACGAGTTCGTTGATCAAATTTTTATTTTGTTCCGTGACGCCTTTAATTTCTTTACCTAGATCGCTGATGGCGTCGATCACAGGTTGATCTTGACGTTTCTTCTCTTCGTAGAATCCGCGATTCTCGGATTTCCAACCTTTGAAGCGTTTCGCGAGGTAATCGCGGAGCTTGAGATTTTCGTCTTCGATTTTTCGTTTCGTCATAACGTTATTTATACACGTCGTTTCTCACAACGTTGCAACGTTTAGAAAGTCGTTGATTTTGTTTCTGTATTTTCCGTCGTTGGGTTTCCTTGTCATGTCGATCGTTGCGAATCCGAAATCGTCACTGTTCCAACAGTGGGAGCAGCAGCGTTCCGAAAATTGATTGTAGTTCATGTCTCCGCCTACGTAGTCATCGTACGCGTGCTTGAGGTTTGTGTGATCTTGACGAAACAAACATATGAAATTAGCGTTGTCGCGTACTAACTGTTTTGGAATTTTGGAAAACGTTTGAGCTAGGAAGAAGCAATCCATTCCTTTGTGACGACCTTGCGTGAAAAAGTTGCGAATTTCATTTTGATTTTCCAGGATGACATCGTCGAACACAACGACTGAATTTTCACGACAATCGTCGAGTGGTTTTATTTCCGAAGAGAACGTTGCAATGTCCAGACCATCGTACAGTTTCATCAGTTGCTGGTATTTGGATTGCTCCAAACTTTTCGAGAACACGTACAGGTGCCTGTTCTTCCAATCTAACCAATTCGGTGCGAGGAGAAAATTGTCCACGAGCAGTGTCGTTTTCCCACACCCTGAAGGACCTACGATCAGACAGCGGATGCTGTCGGGAAGCAACTCGCCGTTCCTTTTCTTCTTTCGATTTTCCGAATCAGGTAGACGTTTCACGACATTCCACGCACTCATAGAATCACTTCGTTTGAATCGATCCAACTCGTGTCCGGAAGTCCCAGCCATTTCACCAAAAGTTTGTCGCCTCTCTTACGCAAAACTTTTTCGATAAGGTACGTGTCGGGGTATTTAGTTTTAGAGAGTTCCTCCTCGTAGAAGCGCCCCAATAAAATTTCACCGCCACTGTCCTTTATTATATACGTGTGACGGTTTCCGGGTAGAACTCGAACCACGGTAAAAAGTTCCGTGCTCCAGTTTCGTGTGAAACCCCTGTCGAACGTTTGCTTCAATTTACTGACCCTCACCTCGTCTCCAATTTTGTATTTAGGTTTTTTTGTCGTGGGTGTGTACTTTGGACAGTAAACGCTGGAAATTAATCGCTGCTCGTCGGACTTGGTAACGTCAGCTGGCTTCATGCCTATCGTTCCGTGCACCGTATTATTATAGGTATCGACGAGTTCCGGCAGAATGTCGACCCATTTGTAATTTCCCCGAAGCGTGAATCGTTTCCACATGTGTGTTTTCAAGGTTCGATTAAATCTTTCCACGATGCTGGCTTTGATGTGACTGAAAGTCGAATAATGTCGAATGTCATGTTTTTGAATAAACTTTTGGAATACGGCATTGTAAAATTCTTTACCGTTGTCTGTTTGCAAAAACCGTGGTCGTCTGCCGCCGCTTTCGCGAAAAATTGTCTTGAATGCTTCCGTGACGCACGTCCCCGTTTTCGCCTTCAAAGGTAGAGCCCATGCGAATTTCGAAAATGTGTCTATGACTGTGAGGAGGTACTTGTTGCCCTTGTTCAATTTATGTACGTTTTTTTAGATTGCCGCTGCTCATCTCCACGAGGTCACTTTGCCAGAGGTCATCGATGCCCTTGGTTACCACCGCCAAACGTTCGTAGTTGCGGCGTGCAGGTTTATGCAATTCTTGGACGATGGCTTGCCTAGACATTTTTTTAGAGATTACGTTTGAAGAGAAGCACCAGCGTGATGGGATTCAAAGAGGGTGGCACCTCACCTGTGTTTTGAACGATCAGCTTATCGCCGGCACTCACGTCGAAAACGGTAAGATCTTCGTCTTCGTGTATTTCATATACGTTGCGCGTTTCGTTCCAACGTGCCAGAGGAATGTTTCCTGCTTTCTGAACACCACGATTCGATATTAAGGTCATGGTGGGAACGCTAGCTTTTCTGCCGTGAGACCAGTACGAAAATTCGTTTATCTGAATCGTGCCATCGAGGAGAAACTTGTAGTACGGATGATAAGGATGCAACATGTACAGTTTGTTACCTTCGACGAACGTGGAGATTCTCTGTTGATTGGGTACGCTGTTGATTTCGATGGCTTGCAGAGAATGCAGTTTAGCGAATTTAGTATCGACGCTAACGAGGTTGCTGTGAAGCTGTCCCAGTGTATTTTGTACGGGCAACAAATGCTCGACTATGGTATCCGTTACGGTAGAAAATGACGGTTTGATTTTCACTTCCACGTTCAACTGCTTGTAGTTTTCGTTAAGTTCTTGTAACTTGGCACCGAAAGAGGCCAGCGTCGATTCCTGCGTGGATTCCAGCACTCCAACTTGATCCCTGATGTTGACGACAATACTCTGAAGGTTCTCGACTTGATTCAATTTCGAACTTTTCTCGGTGAGATCGTTCACGATGCTTCGCATCTCGGTAAACTGCGTGTGAAGGTCTGCGACGCTCTGCGAAGTGGGCAGCGTCGACACCAGCGAATCAAGTTCGTCTCGAATCTGTTCCACGTTCGCCGTTTCCGTTTCTAGTCGTTTCAGCATACGTGATATGTTCCTTTTTAAAGCGTGTAATTCTTTGGAGGTGGGGAGATTGGCCACCCTACTCTCGAGATCGCTCAACGAACTTTTGATGTCGCTCGATTCGGATAGTGCCGTCACCGCCGTTTTCAATTTTTCCAAATCTTCGCTCGAAGGTACGCTCGTCCGTAACGATTCCAAGTCACCCTGTATGTTGTCCAGCACGTGATGAAAATGAGCAAGATTGGATTCGACGTTCAAATTTTCTAAATATTCGATCTTCTGCTGAACCGTGCTTAACGTGTCTTGAATGCTCGTTAACGCGTTCGCTTCAGCGTGAATATTTTTAATTTCTTCGTTGATCAACTCCAGAGATGCCTGAAGCGTAGCGATGGTGGTTTGAATGTGTTCGAAATCTTGATAAGCCTCCAATTGAATTTTTATGTTCGCAACGCTTTTGCCGATGACCTGCAGTTCGTCTGACGATGGTAGGTTCGTCATTGTATCTTCCAAAGTCTGTAACTTGGATTTAATTTCTTCCAACGTGCCGGTGAATTCTTCTTGTAATTTGGAAACAACGACATGCAAGCGTTCTACATCAATATCCTTCACGACAGTTTGAAGTTCAGATAAATTCTTTTCGATTGCGGAAGTTCGTTCTTCGATTTCGAGTTTCAATTTTTCCAAATCTTCATTTTTCGATTGAAATTGCTGTAATTTGGCCAAATCATTTTGAAGCGAATCCACGCTCAACTGTATATTTTGAACGCTGTCATAAGAAGGTACGTCGACATAATTTTTTATGAGCGTTTTCAGTTCGGTATCGATTTTCAGAATAGGGTCGAGACATTGTGTTTGGAGCGTAGCGATCTCGGACTCTAAACTTTTGTTTAAGGTCTCCTGCAAAGCGATCAAATCGCTCCTCAACTTTTTAATTCGGACGTCCAACATGAGAATCTCTTCTGCGTGGTCTACACGCTTGGTGTTGCCGAAAATATCGTTAGGCATTTTGGTTAACGGTTATTTATAATAGGATAGACGATTCGTAATTCTACGAAGAGAGGAACGAGTTTGTCGTAATCTCCCAGGAGTTGAACGTAAAGATAATCTCCTGCGGAAACATCGTACGTAATGTTAGAAAGCATCTTGTCGTGCTTGATTCGAAAAATGTTTTTGCCGGTAGATATTTTGATTTCGCCTACGTTTTCCGGATTCACGGTGATTTGAAGTTTCCCACCGATCGGAATTTCGTAAAAATGTAAATTGTTGTTGAAGATGTAAAAAGTTTTGCCGACGTCTTCATCCAATTTCGTCCAAATGCTGTTGAGATGAATGATCAACAGACCGTTGAGTTTAGGTAACACGGAAGGTAAGACTTCATGATCTGGTATGGACGGTGCAGTTTCCATGATGATTTTTTTTTGAAACCGAACAAGTTCATAGGCATGCTGGTTTATTTGCACTGTGTGCAATTCTTATTTATTTCTAAACGACGATGTCCCCAAGGCAATGTGTGGATTCCACACTCGAGGACGCACCTCTTGTCGTCGTTGGGATCCAGGGCAATCTTCCTCACCTTGTTGGTGGTCAACACATGGTCGACGCTCTGGATGCGCTGTTCTGCTCTTAGAATCGACGACCTGGTTTTGAGGCAATCCACGAAGTCCTCGAATGTGAGATGCTCCCGAACCACCTGTCTGCCGACACCCTTGGCCTTTTTGGTAACGCTGCCCTCGGCTTTGATGGTATAGGCCTTGGCGCGAAGACCTGCAAACTCGAGAATCACGTCTCCGTCCTTCTCATCTTTGAGTTTGCCAGGCTCTTTTTTGTTGCGGGCCAGGATGCCGTACTGGTTCGGCTGGGGATAGCCCGAGGTGTCGAAGAGGTTAACCAAAGATGGAACTGTGGCTATATCCCCGTATGCGTCGGCTGTGCGAACGTGGTACACCAAGCTGTCCGTGTCCGTGTAGAGAAGCGAGATGTTGTGGCCGTAGTGTGGACGTAATATATCGTAGTACGTCTCGAACATGTGGAGCTTGCTCAGATCCAGAACAGTGGCTCCAACGTAGATGGGCTTGGTGAGCCTCACCTCACCTTGCTTCATGTGAATCAGAGCCAGCTGCTCGTTATAGATTGTTCGAGACTTGAACAATAGACTTGCGACAAGCTGACGACATCGCTCTTTCCTCGTCACCAATTTTATGTCCACGCGATTCCGTACATTCTCCATGGTTTTGCCAAACACCGCATTATTCATGAGTTTGAAAAAATCCTTATCAAACTCGGACGTGGCTGCGGTGCGGTGTTTGGTGTTGACTTCGATATATGGGCGCAACCACGGAGAATGCTCGAACTTGAGGATGTGGTGAACTGCGTGGACCGTGACCCCTTGCTGCATCAACCACCGGAGATTCTGGTAGTGCAGGATGTAATTCTTCTTGGGTTCGAAATCCATGACGAGCTTCTTCTGGTTGGAAACGGGTGGACACTTGAACTCGGGTGCAGGGGGGAGATCGCAGAACAAATCCTGCAGCTTCTCGGAGAACTCAAGGTCCACCTCGGCGAAGAACCCATGTTCCGAATCGTCGAAGCTTTCGATGTCGAATTTGGAAGGATCGGCCCACTCGAACCCTCTAAAAGGGAGTGGCTGCATCATGGAGTGCCCGTACAAGTTATTCACGTCCGTGTGCATGATGTAGCTCGACGGTTGGGTGGAGTCGTAGCCAGTAGCCATGTGATGGTTGTTGGCGCGCGCGTGCCGTTGCGACACCTGGACCATTCCACCCCGCACGGCGCGTTCCACAAACAGCACCATGTCTACGTCCGAAAGAAGCTCCAGCTTGATTTTTGTCACCAGAAACATGGCTGACCACGCCAGTCCGGGGAGACTATAGAAGTAGGCGGGGTCCAGCTTGTAGATGGTCTTCGCAGTTGCACGAAACGCCTGGAACACATCGGCGAGGAGCGTCACATCAAGTCTGAGGTAGGCGTCGTGGTAGTCTCCGAGAGTTCGACAACCTAGCTCGCGCCACATGGACTGGGCGTGATGATATTCTTCGTTGGTAATGTTCGAGCCTCGTAGCTGACTGTAGAACTTCGCCTGGGGAGGTAGCGACGTCTCCGCAAACTTGGTAGAGTCGGTGACGTATTCGTAGGGGTAGACCCCCTTACGCCTGAAGAGACCGGCGTCCAAGTTCGGAAAATTCGCAGAGGTAATAAGCATTTGTTCGTTGCTCAGCTTCCCTGCAAGAGCATCGAGGCTGGCCGGGAGAAACCTCAGGGAGTCGAGGAAGCGAAGCTCGACGGTAGAGTCTGCTCCCAGGATCGACACTAGTTTGCTCACACTGATGTAACGCTCCTCGTTCTGGGCGAGAACGTTAATTCGCATGTCGTCGTACCCAAGATGCTTGATCAGGTGGTGAAAATCGTACCCCGAGCCGTTGTGAAAAAACACAGGGATGAAGCGTGGGTCCCGGGCCATACGGTTGCAATCATTGCACCAAGGACCAACGTACCTACCGTTAAAGTGATCGTGGTGTCGGACTTTACGGTTGTTGGCGGTGTACTCCTCGTCGCAGACAGGGCAAGTGATGGCCTCGTCGTGTCTACGTTGATCATCGGGGGACAGTGGGAGCATAGACTTGGGAGCCAACAGTACCTTCCCTATCTCGATGGCCTCGACAACCATCCTCTCGAGGAAGTGTTTGGCTGCGTCGGGACTACGGTACACGTAGGGCTCGGGGGCGATGTGTTGATCTCGTCGCACCACAATGTATGCGAAACTGGATGCCTCGTGGAGTTGGTAAGGGGTGGTGGAGGAAACTTCGGGATCGGGATCGCAAGTGGACAGGGGTTTGAGGAAGGCCTCGAAATCCGCGATGATGATAGCGGGGTGCTCCACCATGGCACCGTGCATGTGGAAACGCTCCACGGCGCCAGGTTTGGGTAAGACTATCACCTCAGGCTTGTTGGCATTACAATAAAGTTTGTGGCTAGCGAGCTTCTCGGCAGCGATGTTGCGACCTCTGATGCGCTGGTAATCCTGCTGTTCTCGATTACGAAATGTAGACAAGCACCTGGGACAAACTTCTATGTGGGTTTTGTCTTTGCTCAGCTGGCTCGAAACAAGCCGAGAGAGGGAACGGATGAGGGTGTAATGGTGGCGAGTTTCATCCTTGATGAGCAGAAGGTGAATTTCCTGCGCACCGTCGTCGTCTACGTCGCTCACCCGAATAGGGTACACCACATTTTCGTCGGTGGCGCCATAAACGTTGATAGCCAACCGAGGGTTGTGTGTACGGGCCTCAAACTTGCGAATGTCCGAAAGCGCCACCGGGTAGTCGATCCCAGCCATCGCATCTTCCAGCTCTGGCTCGTAGGGTAGGTAGTGGTTAACTCGGCGTGGTTGGTTTTTCCGGTCGACAGGGTGTAATGCTGCAAGCACCGACCAGAGAAAGCACTTGGCGTCACTGTTTTGAATGTTCAGGATGGCCTTCTTTGCCGCAATGGCAGATGGTAAGCGGACGTAGCTGGAGGCGGAGAGAGGCACAAACTTGCAAAGTTTGACGCGCAGTTCGTGAGGCTCACCACACAACGAACCTCCCGAGCCCTTGGCTTGATGTTCCTCCTGCTTTGCCACCAGCTCCTCGGCAAACTTGTTGTAGATGACCTCGAGGTTGTCGACATCCGCCAGATGCAGCGTCTTCGCCTTGGTGTTGTGGCAGAAGCTGTAAATTTCATCAGACGGCTTCTTGTACCGACAACGTAGCGATGCGTAGAATTTGATGGAGTGCGTTGCAAGCGCATCGCCGAGGATGGAAATAATTTGGGCTTGTACGTTCTCCAAAAAGCTACGCGCGTCGCATGAGTCCTCCGAAGTAAGGGGAAAGTCCTCTAACAAACGCTCGAAAGCAAACTGGTTCGCTTTCGCAACAGTTTTGATGCGCTTGGCGGATAGTGGCGTGTCGGCTTCCGCTTTCCTTTTGGTTGAGCTGGTCGACGGTTGAGCACCAGATGTACTTTCGCTTAGACAAGTAAGCTTATGCTTCTTGGCATACGCAATTGTAATGTGTTTATTGCATCCGGAACACAGTTCGGTGGCAGCCAAATGCTTGCCTGGCACGCAGGTGCGACAATGTCTTGCAAAATTTTTGCTTGATATAGTTCTTTTACACACAGGGCAACTTTTCATGGAGCGCATTTTTTTCGGGGTATGTTTATTTATATGTGATCTGTTGGTGGTAGAGTGTTTACAAAACAAAAAATGCCTTATGAGCTAATTCTAATTGGTGTTAGTTTGAGGGGGTTTATTTATATATGGGTAGTGTTGTCTTCCTCAAATATGTGCTTTAATCAACCCTATAAAAAAATTAAAAAAATATATAAGAAAAATATGATTGTAGATAGAAAAAAAAATATTGTATGCATGTGTAATTCTATTTAGCTTATTTTTGCTAGACACAAATCTTCTTCAGATTTTATTGCCCACTAATATATTTTTCTACCAATCTAATAGAGGTGTGAAACTATGAAAATATTCTGAGACAATCTTCTCTAAAACATTCTTCCCCCAAAGCTAATGTTAACAACCTGTTGTAACCTAAGCATCGTGTGTATTGCATCCGGCGAAGCCACGCTAACGCCCAAGCAGCTTGCTATTATGTACCTGCACGCTCCGGATGTGCTGACGATCTTCCATCCCAGCTCGCTGTTGTGTGCCTGCATGCTCCAGATATCTAATAATCTTCGGGCATCTCGCCCGCTCTGAAACAAAATATAAACAAAACAAATTGTATACGCCCAAGCAGCCCGCTATTATGTACTTGCACACTCCGGATGTTGGGGGTAGGTGTACTGACGAGGCTTGCCGTTGTGTAACTTCCGTCGTCCCAAAGCCTACGTATTGTTGAATTTGCGTTATTGTGTCAACATTGATAGCACACGCAGAGAGGAGAGGGGGCAAAATTGTAGTTTTTCTAGATGTGTTTGCGCCATAATACAAAAATAATAAGAGGCGCCAGCGCGCGCGTGTGTGTGGCACATCGTTCCCGAGAGAGGTTTACAAAAGTCACGATATACATTGGTGTCCCCGGGACTTGGAAATAAAATATCATATGGTAAAATATTCTTGGGGTGAGTTGGCAACACTGAACCGCAATTGATGGCGCAGAACCGAGTTGATTACACTAGTCAGTGTTGCCAACTCCCATTTGTAGGTTAGCTTCGTCTGTAAAATATCACATGGTGGAATATTCTTGGGGTGAGTTGGCAACACTGAACCGCAATTGATGGTGGTGAACCCGTGCACCTCCACTAGTCAATATTGCCAACTCCCATTCGTAGGTTATCTTTGCTTGTAAAATATCATATGGTGAAATATTCTTGGGGTGAGTTGGCAACACTGATCGCCAATTGATGGCGCTCAACTGAGCTGATTACACTAATCAGTGTTGCTAACTCTTATTCGTAGGTTAGCTTCGCTTGTAAAATATCACATGGTGAAATATTCTTAGGGTGAGTTGGCAACACTGAACCGCAATTGATGTTGCTAGTGTTGCTAACTCCCATTCGTAGGTTAGCTTCGCTTGTAAAATATCACATGGTGAAATATTCTTGGGGTGAGTTAGCAACACTGATCGCCAATTGATGCTGGTGAACCCGGCTACCTCCACTAGTCAGTGTTGCCAACTCCCATTCGTAGGTTAGCTTCGCCTGTCAAATATCACATGGTGAAATATTCTTGAGGTGATTTGGCAACACTGATCGCCAATTGATGTTGCCAGTGTTGCCAACTCCCATTCGTAGGTTAGCTTCGCCTGTAAAATATCACATGGTGAAATATTCTTGAGGTGAGTTGGCAACACTGAACCGCAATTGATGTTGCCAGTGTTGCCAACTCCCATTCGTAGGTTATCTTCGCTTGTAAAATATCACATGGTGAAATATTCTTGGGGTGAGTTGGCAACACTGCGAGAAAGCCTCAAGCGTTGCCAGCTCCTTGCTTGAGGTTAGGTTATACCCAAAAAAAAACCTTGGTGATTTTTTCGAGTGAGGAGTTGGCAACACTGCTCATGCCTTACGAGAGAAATTCATTAAGGTGAGAAAGTAGGTCAAAAGACCCTTCCAGAACGTACCGTTCCACCTACTACTATAAGTTAGCTTCGCCTGTAAAATATCACATAGTGAAATATTCTTGAGGTGAGTTGGCAACACTAAACCGCAATTGATGTTGCCAGTGTTGCCAACTCCCATTTGTAGGTTAGCTTCGCCTGTAAAATATCACATGGTGAAATATTCTTGGGGTGAGCTGGCAACACTGCGAGAAAATCAGGCTCATGCCTTACGAGAGAAATCCATTAAGGCGAGCCTCACCGAGCCTCATTTTCGGTTTCAGAACCCGGGCACCTGCATTTCGAATTAGATCAATTAGCAAATTATATCATACTAATGGGAATCTAAAAATCTGTATAATAGGTTAAATGTGCTCGTTTATGAACGAAAACTTGTCTAATAATATCAACACATATGAGAAAATCAAGAAATCTAAATAACAGCATGATTGCATTTTGAATTATATTTGTCGCTATGGCAATGACTTTCAACTTTGGCCCTCTTTTTTTGGCACTCGATGCTGGCGTTAGTCAATCAAATCTAATTTTCTAGGTGCTTTAAGACATGCTCTTTCCAATGGAAGTGGTTTTCAAACGTTTCTAGAAGATACTTTTCTGCAAAATAGAATTTAAAATACCTCAGTTTTTGACTTTTTACACAAATTGTCAACTTTACACTAACTTTGTAAAGTAACAGAAAGAGCTACCACAATGAAATTATAAACCTTTAAAGGACAACTTGTAGACATGCTATGCATCAAATTTGACATCTATTAAATAATTATTGAAGGAACTATGCAACTTTAAAATTTCAATTTTTTTTAAAAGTCCATTTTTTTGGCCGACTTTGATATAATTTATCTACCTACAGCGAGCACAGAAATAATAGTTGTTATTACCATAAAATAGAGCGCAAAAAGTTGTACAAGCTAGCTAAGTTTCACTCATTTTAAAAGAATATAAAGAGAGATATTAGGTATCAAAGTTGGTGAAATCTCAGTGTCGTACGTTACGTGGTCAGGGTATGGGGTCAAACAAATGGCTATATCTCAATAAGTATTCTACTGTAGAATCTAAAACTTTACCAAAGTTCGTTTTAGACATGTGGTACTCTACATACAAAATTTAAGCTAAATCCAAGATGGTCGAGCGTGGCACTTTTCTGAAACTAGACCACTTGACATGGAATGACCCTATTACCTCTTTCCTGTTGTCTTTTCTCCCAGAAAGTGTAGTGGTAACTTCGTCGCCTTGTAATCAAGGGGTCCCGGGTTCGATACCTGGTGGAAAAACATAGTGGTTCGGATCCCACTTTAAACTGGATTTAATCCTATCTGTGCATAAAGTGGTCCAAAAACAAGAATCCAAATACATAAGCATATAAGTGGTACTGTTATTACAAGAAATTTATGAATCCCATTTATGTAATTGCCAGAATGCCAAAGAAGTTGACATCGCGAAACAAATCTTGAAACCCGAGAAAATAACAAGGAGTTTATACACTCCTCACAAAAAGTTTGGAATATTGTCATAGGTATTAGGCATTAGTTGATATGCACAGGTTTGGAATGCAACAACACATGGGTCTGTCTGCTGGATGTTCTTCTGTTTTCGCCAACATCCCTATTACCTATTGCTTAATGTAACAATATTCCAAATTTGTTGTACCTAATATACCAATATTCCAAATTTTTTGTGAGGAGTGTATATTACAAGGTGGAATTAGTTGAAAAGTTTCGTTTGATTCGCCATGTTACTCATTTAACTACCATGATGGATCGTAACAGAAATGATCGAAAGGAAAAAGTACAAATTAACTATAATCTATTGGCGAATACCAGTTAAACACATATATAGCTTTGGTACTTACCTGAATGGCCATCACAACGAAGCATACCATCAGCACTAAACAAATAGGCCCCCATACCAGGAACATCCTGGCAGCCTTTGCAACGAATTCTCTGATTCTTTGTTTCTTATCTGCCTTTCCAAGATATGCATCTGGGGCGGTCGTTACCTTTGTAGACACCATGGCACCAGTAACACGTCTGCATTTAAAAAATTGCATTTTTCGTTTAGACCACGTCGTATGTTTGCCAGACTGTTAGTTTTCTAAAGAAAAATCTAGAACTCATTCAGTAAAGTTAGTGTTGGAAAATGCCCTATTTCCTCCACTTAGCGCTGTTTATCTTGCGAATTTATTGATCTTATCGATGAGTGAACACCCTGTTTTAGCTAAATCTAATTTCAGAAATGACACTTAATGAGACAGCCCATTGTCATATTCCAATTGGTAACAGACATCCGGAACAAGCAAAGAGTGAAGTCACATAGGATATATTATAAACTTGGGAACAAACTAAGTAGAAAATTTAATCAAGGATTAACATGCATTTAACTACTATTAATAACATAGCAACCAAGGTTGTTTCGTATGTCACTTGTTTTGGAGTGGTTCGATGACTGTAATTTGGAATGTGCATAAGTTAAATTAGTATGTAATTATGTGTACTGAAGTTCCTCTTTTCATTACACAAACTAATTTTTTCAACCAAGTGCCAAAGGCAATTTATCGAACGCTGTAAGTGTTAGACAATGAAACAAAGAATAGGAACTAAAGTTTACGTACAAGAAAGGTGAGGACAAAAGACAATCTTACTCTTTTTTTAAAGTAAGTTAATTTTCTCAACCTTGGTTTTCATTAACTGGTTCGGTTATCTCGCACTGACTAGTTGATCTTTATTTCATAGTGTTAATACATTAGAAACAAAACAAGATAGCCAGTGGACTACTGATAACATTCCATACAGTGTGTTCTTAGTATTAATAAAGCTAGAGTAGGTGCTTGGCTCACTTCACTGTCGAGAACATGTGTTTTCACATAAGTTCTCATTTTTAATAAATGAAAGAACATTGTAAGGCATTCGTTTAATTCGTTTATACTATAGTTGCCTTATTCTTCATATCCCTTTCGATTCGTAATGTATTTTTTACGGTCACTTATCTAATTCTATTACAGTTGTTGACAGAGGAGTAATATCTTTTATATATTTCCATTTCTTTAGTGACCTTAGAAGACTAACGCATTGTAGGTGAAACATTGTGATTGAATACTGTACAATGGTGCATAGTAATTGAGAAGCAGTGAACATTAGAATTCTTACTTCATATCAAACTTGTGTCACCTGGTTTCAAGTAAATATCGACCAAATTTTTCCAACGTCATTTGATGCGAATCCCTATTCCATTAACCTTCATAATCATTTTCAAATTTTCTCTTCACTCCTTAGCTTCTTTCAATGAGACACACACATACACAAACGCATCTACATGTATATTACTCTAGTCTACCACCATTGTGGTTCTATAGAAATTTCTGGAGGAAATACTTCAATTTAGTTTTTTAACATCTTTCCATCGAAGCTTGCAAGCACTGCAATTTAATTTGAATTAATTAATATTGCATTTGTACAATCTGAATATTTCCATTGGAAATCTGATTTTTCTCTATTTAGCACACTTTCAATGTTGTGATTTTTGCATAAGAGGTATAAAAAGGCGATAAAACTTCGAAAGGAGTGGAGATAGGAATTTACAGAGGTAAGAATTTACAATACCGGACCCTTCCGTAATTTCTATACTAGTTCATACTCACGAAATACGTAGTCCCGATGAAGTATCTGTGGTTAACATGTGAGGGTGACGTGTTGAAATTGTTAATTGACGCGTAGAAGTTGTAAAATAAGCTTTTCAATTACCGCGATCGTTCTCCGTATACAAGCATGGAAACCATGTTTGTTCAACGTAGCGTTCACTGTTCAGTATTCTGCGTGTGTGAGGAAGATGGCGACTTTGAAGGTGGGAAATAAAGTTCTTTCTTTCGTAAGTCTTTTTTAGTAACTTTTAGTTGGGTACATGTTAATAATACAGGGCATTCGTTCATATTTCGCATAGTCAATAATTTAGGACACTTGATCACGATTGTGTAGTTAAAATTCGTCGCTCAATTGCTACGAAACTGACATTTTTTTACGGTGCCCCACAAAGCATTCACGGTAAGATTAGGTTAGGTTAGGTTAGGCAAACATAGTTAAAATTTCGTTCTAAAACGTGAAATATTGAAATAACCATTGTTTTCGTGGAGAAATCTAGGGTTTCTGTTCCGATCGCGACCACTCAATTTCGCTTATTTTGCAATTTCTACCCCCAAATTTTAACTTCAAATTCGTGATTAGGAGGGCTCAATCAGTGAGTATGCGAAATTTTACAAAAATCGGGGAGGTGTCCAGTATTGTAAATTCGCCACTTTAAAGAAACATAGATCGAGTGAAAATCAGAAAGAGTGTTTTCGTTTCAAGTTACAAATCTTTTACGGACACTTTGATCAATATCGATGCTTAAAATGTTTTGCCGTGTCTTTCAGATTCCGAGGACGTTATAGAATGAGAGCTAGAAGCTCGAATTACATTGTGTATACGAAGAAGGATTTGCGGTAGTGAATCATTTTACCCTCTCCGATTTGAAATGTTAATACCCCACTCACAAGCTAGATGATTTCCTACCAGCTTCTACCTAGTGCTGTATTGTGGGATGTCCGTGTGATGATTGTAGAAAGATCAATAAGCCAGACTGTGCAAGGAGTTTCAAATATTGCCTACTGGTGACACAGAGAACGTTTGAAGTACTGATAAATTCCACGCAGCAGCTCCTGCACGGAACGGGCCATGCCGATGACTGAGACGCCCAGGAGGAAACCCAGGGACCCTCCGACGTCCGCCAGGAGCTGGGACCCGTCGTAGGCCCACACCTCCTCCAGCCTCTCCACGAAGTTAGAGGAGATTCTTATGCGGACGACATTGTGCACATGTTCCGCTGTCCCCATATCATTCACGGTGGAATAATCCATGACGATCCTCGTAGAGTAGCAGGGACGAGGACAGTTGCACAATTTGTAATAATTGGCCATAGCGCTTGAATAGACATGCACAAGTGGCTAGTACGAAGGAGAGTTGTTACATTCTGGATATCCGGAAAGAGTCATACATGGCGTGATACATCCGCTGCTGTTTGCCGCCCGTCTATCGATGCATTCGGATACACACTGTAAGAGAGGGAGACGTATTTATTTCAGGAATGATTAAATATCTCATTACTTTGAATGACAAGGTAAGAAACGAAGCCGTACTAAAAAGAGTTGGTGAAAAAAGATATATACTGGAGACCATCAAGAAGAGGAAAAGAAACTGGTTAGGACACTGTCTAAGAAGGAACTGCCTGCTAAGAGATGCCTTGGAGGGAATGGTTGAAGGAGGAAAAGTCCGTGGAAGAAAGAGATATCAGCTTATGGATGATATTAAATTAACTGGGTCGTATGCCATTACGAAGCGTAAGGCGGAGAATAGGGAAAGCTGGAAATTGCAGTGAAAAACCTGCCAATTAGGCAGAAAACAATGAATGAATGAATTGTAGTAATTTGTAATGTACTATGTACAACATATTAAGATCGATGGTACGGTATATGGACACTATCGTGCCTGGTTAATGATGCAAAGGCTTTAACCCATCGATATATATATACGTTGAGTACTCGCATTCTATTGTAGATTTTCTGTTTTGACCAGATTATTCCATTGATTAGTTACAAAGCCTCTCCGTAGTGTATTAAGAAGTTTCGTCCTTGTTGGACAGAAAATTTAACTGTCAATGGAACTCGTGAATGTATCGCACGGTTGCATGCATGGAGGTCGGAAAATTCCGTTTCTCGAGGACCCCTATAGCGTAGAAACGAAGCCCTATTGAGCAAAGCATATCTAAGATTTTTTTGCATTCATGTTCTCTTCAGAGTATGAAAGATTGTCGGTGTTGTACAGAGCACCCTTACACAAACACATGCACGCGCACGAACGCACACACAGTTCGCGATTAGCCAAATGTGACAGAGAAGCGAAGAAAAATAAACCAAATCAATCAACGAATACACGCATACACACATTACACGGTAATATTCTTAAATCCCTTGAAAATGCTGTAGTTCATATCCTGAATGCAAGGGTTCTCTGGATAGTTCAGACCCTGAATACTTTGCAGCCTAATGTTGAGCGTGGCCTTTTCTCCTGGCAGAAGTCGCAAACCAGTTTTCTGGATCCAATTAATATCGAACTCTGGAAACAAGAAGAGAGTTTGAAGCAAATTTAAACATATATCACTGCGTGTATGTACTGGAAGTGTGTGTGTGTGTGTGTGTGTGTGCGTGTAAACATGTTGTGTCTTTTGAAATGCACGGTAAATTCTTTTCTGACTAAGATTGCAGAGGTATTCTCACTCCTGCAGTTACTGTAGAAGGGAAGTAAGTGCTCGCTCCCCCAAAGTTCAGCACCTTACTAATCTCCCGATATCCATAAGCAGGCCAATCGTAACCAATGATTCCTGTAATGAAACCTTTGCAAAGCGATAGTATACGCTTCCATAACGGCGATATTCGATAAGTAGTGCATTGAAACAAAAATGCCTTTGGAGGATTAACAAATTTCACATGAATTTGACTTATGATTCCTTTCTCCTACTGAAATGTTTGAACTTATAATATAGTTCTTCCTCATGACACAATAGAATTTATCCAGAAAGAAATTTCCAGTAACTTCTTTGCACGCATCTTGATATTATATAAACTCTAGCATCCCCACAACTACCAAAAGTTTACAATATATCATGATAACAATGCGTTCGTTAGTTTTTCTTCGCCAGAATGTGTTAATACGTACCAGTCCAGGGTTCCTTGTGATCATGTATGTTGATGAGCATGCTGGGCTTTCCCTCCAAATTGTCGTAGTCCTGCGTTTCAAAGGTGAAACTAAATCCTCTGATTGCTGTCCTGTTTATGGAGAAGGTTAGGCGTCTTCCGCTCTTCATGTGCATGCTACTATCCTTACGAATTTCTTCCAATGGTAGCGAGATTATGAAAAAGATATGGATTAGATAATTTAATATTAGTGGATAAACGTTACTTATTTAAATCATAAATAGATATCAAAATGATTACGTAATATTCACATCGGCCTTTGTACTTTCTACGTGCCTGTGTGTAAAATGTAGGTGCATTCCTAGCGTTGTTACTTCATACGACAATATTTGTTGTTTGTCTAAGCTTTTCTCAATAGATCAAATTTCGTCTTATATTAAAATATGTAACTCATAACATCTATCAGCTAGTTATAGTTTTATCTTTCTTTCGTTTCATGGATGTCATTAATTCTTGCACACATACACAAAATATGATGCAGTGGAAGATATTTTAGAATTTAATTCTAAATTATCTTGTATAATGCCAATTTGTAAGATCCAAGACATCATTGTGGTCAAATCAGAATTAAGTAACTTTTAAAGTTTGCCCAAACAAATGAAGTTTACAGTTAATAATGTAACATAACACTGAAAATGAACCCCGACCATGATAATTCATTTTTAAAGTTCAAATTATTTTGTAATTGTAAGACTTGATCTATATAATAATAATATAATAACCCGTGACTTGACAGCCCTGGAAGAAGCTTCGCCTATCTCCCGACTGCCAATCTCACTCCCACAATCCTACCTAGAGGTGTGGAGATCTTCAACCGGTAATTGGGTGAATTGGGGTCAGCACGTCGAACCCTCAGCCGTTGTAGGAGATTTCCGAGACCGGATTACGCTACTCACTCGTAGCTCCCCAATTTCCTCACGATTGTGGGTCGCCACCGGTCCTAAACACAGGCCGAAATCCCAGAGACTGAACCTATGCCGTCCCGCAGTCAGAGTCCAATACACAGCGCCTTAGACCGCACGGCCACGGAGGACGACAGACTTGATCTAGAGTCAGTGGCAATACTCGAGCATTTCTAGAGCAAGAGTGACAAATGCTGGAGAAATCTGCAAAATAAGGAACTGACTACTACTAAAGAGAAAAATCCAACGCGTCCTGAAGGACATATTCCTCCCTTTTAGGAAAAAAAATCCTTGGGACCCCACTGTCTTGAGTAGCGTCAAGAACTGCAACCATTACCTGCAACATTACACAGTGGTGTCATTCCGAATTCTTCAACGCTCTTATAAGTAAAGAATATGTAGAAAGCAAGGATTGCTGTTCCCAACAATCACCTTCAGATATTTTGTCTCCTCCGTACCCTACCTTACGATACATTTGCTTCGGATCGTAAGTGGCTTCCTTCCAGAGATCTTTGAGGTATGTAATATTCCAACCATACAATTTTTCATATCTTGGTAAAACGGAGACTGTCCAGTTGTATTTCTGAAAGAGAAGAAGGCAGGTTTTATTGTAGGAGTTGTGTAGAATAGACGAAATTTCATATGTTGTATTGCCCCCCCCCCTGAATGACAAATATAATTATATACATGAATCTAAAAATGTGGAGCGTAATTAAGTTGGTAACGAGGAGGGAGGAGAATGGTGGGTGGCAAGCAGCGTCGATGTCCTTACAGTTGTAACATAAGAGACAAGACAGGACCTTCGCGGAACAGGTGGTAATCGGTGTTAGTATCCTTCTATGCAAATTGGCGGCAATTTTCTTGTACCATAACAGGTGTGAAGCTCTTGAACGATATAAGTTAACCTTTGTGCGAAGTAGGTGGCAAGCCAATTCTTTTTTCTGGTCAATACATTTATATAAAATAGAGGTAACGTTCTTCAACGATATATGTTAGCCTACCAGGTCAAAAACCTTACGTAAAATAGGAGCCAGGTTCATTCTTAGAATATAACTGGACAGAAAGGACAAAGAAGCTGAAAGCGGAGAATGAAATAAATGCAACGAGTTTAATAAACCGACCAAGAAGTAAAAATCGTGTTCATGGATAACTCAGATACCCGACGCTACTTGCAATGTCCTGTCCCACGTTCAACACTATCCATGCTTCACGTTACACAATATAACAGTAAGTTTAGTCAATACGAACGTTTGGTACACTAACATGACCCCACTGCTTATCAAATCACCACTATAAAGGAAGCGAAGCATTTACTATTTCAAGTAAGGTGAATTGAGAGGATTGATACCTCCTAATGTATTTGGGTCATTAATTGCGCTGGAATTTGTACTAATCCTGACGTCACATTGCAGTAAGAATCCGTTAAGAATTCTTGAATGCGAGCGTATTAAAATTCATATCACACAAAACAGGGTATGTAGTAACGTGGTACAATATTAAATACTTGTGTGCTGAGCATATAAGGCGTCACAAGGAAGCTCTTGATCTCGGAGAGTAGAAATTCACAATAGCTCAATATGGATAATTCTATCTGAAGTCCTCAATTTAAAATACATAACACAATATTACATAGAAATTTTCAGCGAAAAATGCAGGCTCGACCAGGACTCGAACCCGGGTCTCTGGCATACAGAGCCATTGCTCTAACCACTTTATATACGTATATATATATATATATATATATATATATATATATATATATATATATATATATATAAAAGGAAAGCCCCTACGCGGAAGCTTCCCCCATTACACTTCATTCACTCATATCATCTCATTCACATTTCTATTTCAGGACTTTTCAGGACAGACAGTCACAAATGCCCATGCCTTACCTGGGACTTGAACCCGGAACCCATGGCGTTGTAGCGCACTCTGCTAATCACTTCGCCACGGAGGTCGACAACCCACTGAGCTACCGAGTCGGCCTGGCCTTGCCTGATCCTTCGCTATCGCTGTTGTACCTGCGTGGAATCGTCTCTGCCAGTGCTACCGGAACTGGATCTGTTGCCTTTGAAACACAGTAGACTTCGACATTTCCTGGTTCCTCCCAGCGTTTAGATGTCAATTATTGAAGATTAGGCACACACAGGACAGGTAGTACGTAGAAATTTTCAGCGAAAAATGCAGGCTGGACCAGGACTCGAACCCGGGTTTCTGGCATACCGTGCCATTGCTCTAACCACTTTTTTTTTCTTTTTTAAAAGGAAAGCCCCTATGCGGAAGCTTTTCCCATCACACTTCATTCATTCATATCATTTTCACTCAAATATCTTGTTCACGACTTTCAGGACAGATAATATCACATAGATCCACGTCCGAGCCAGATTCAATCCCGGGACCTCTGGCATTGCAGCGCACTGTGCTAATCACTCCGCCACGGAGGCCGACAAACCACTGAGCTACCGAGCCGGCATGGCCTTGCCTGATCCTTCGCTATCGCTGTTGTACCTGGGTGGAATCGTCTCTGCCAGTGCTACCGCAACGGGATCTGTTGCCTTTGAAACGCAGTAGACTTCGCTGGAAATTTCTACGTAGTACAACTCCTGCGTGTGTCTAATCTTCAATAATAACACAATATTATAAAAGATAATGTTACAACAAATGCGACGACTTGGTAGTCGTCGTACAGTCATGGACATATATGTGTTGTAACGATACCATTGACTTAAATGTGGTCACTGAAACCAAGAAGTAAAGTTTGTCAATGCATAAGATTCCACCCATCGAGGTAAACAAATAGGTGTATATTCTGCTCATCAGTCAGCTGTAAATACTGTCTTAATTAAACACCACTGCAGGATTACCTTAAGGACTTCCAGCTTGTACCCAGGATAACGACAGATGGTAACTGCTGGTTCCTGCAACTTCTTGTTAACTTCCAATTTAGTTCGTACAGATAGGCCAGCTTTGGTGAACGTCCAGTAGCAATGATTCACCTGTAAGAAAAGTATATTTTATATTTTAAGTAGTTACGAAGTATCTAGAATCCTCCTCGATGTACGTATATTGAATAGAAATAGAAATTTATTTATTTTAGTATTGTGAACAGATTTAGACCTTTATAGAAAACCGTGCATTTAATATACATGCATAAAACTATTTTACAGATTAAGGTTGTTACTTTTACGCTAATTCTAAAAATTAAAGAAAATATTTGTAGCTTTTTCAGTCAATTAAGATTTGTTTTAGCTCCATAAAACAAGAACCATCATTTAGCAAATTTTCTATTCTTTCATTTTGGTTATATTAACTTTTTGTGTACAATGCACAGTTTTCGAGATATTATATACCGGGTGTCCCAGAAGTCTATCTCTGATTACAAACTTTATTCATATCCGCTATATGCAATGTAGAGATGTGAAAGTGGTACCAAAATGTTGGAAAACTAACCAAGTTTATTTGTTGGAGGTTTCAGTAATGTGGCTGTAGTGTAGCAGTGTCAGTGCCAAGGAAATCCGAATTAATGCTCTTGACATCGGGTGGCATCTTTCCATACAATGTTTCTTGGACTTGACACAATTTGGGAATGAAGATAAATTCGATTTTTTTAAATACCAACTTATTGATGGCAGATATTCTAGACGAAAGAATTCTGTACATTTGAAAGTTCCTCTGCACTGTTATTGGTGACCGGGTCTCGTGATACCAGAGGACATGCTGAGCTTTTTCCTGATTTGTGAACATTTCCGGTTTTCTGGGCACTGACACTGCTCGACTTTCCGTCCGAGCCCGGCCCGCTCAAAACTCCACGTGTCTTTTACAACTCTGAAATACACTGTCCCGATTCTCAGTAAGGGATTTTTTTTATTCTAATGGGTTTGCAGCAATTTCTTACTCTTTACTACCGGATTTGCTCACCTCAATCTGAAAGACGAAGCCAGTGGTATGCTCGATATTCCTTGAATGTTGTTGACAATGGTTCTATATTAGCATGCAATGTTAATTGGACATTATCCATTGCCTAGTGTTTTAAACTATACATATTCCAAAACTATGTTGAGAAGGGAGTACCTCTTCTCAACCTCACGTGAAATTTCTTTTGCGACTGTTGGGAATCGAACCTACTACAAATCGGGTGCTTTAACCAATTACTCCACGGGGAAATAACATTAATATTTCTTAGAAATAAATATGGAATGCAGTATTTGAAATAAGGTCATGGGGGGTGGGGTACAATTCTTACAGCTGCCTTTGATAATTCAGAAAAAAATTCTTCTACATTTTCTCGTAACAAATGCATGTATAAGGATTGAAATTTGTTCGTATTTCTAATAAACTATATTTTTTTTACTGTTGACAACTAAGGTAAGTGCAACGTGGCTATTCATTGCCTGAAATTTTAATACGATGTAGATACTCATTTGAAAGTAAATATTTACAGTTAACGTTACTAACAAACTGAGTACCTGTAATCACCTTGGTTTAAATCGAGTACTCAAAAGTGAAAACCAGAATTCGGTAATTATTTTCTGTTAAGATTCACACTTCTTGGTATGATTTCGTATTGCTATCATATAGTTCCGCAAGAAATGGATTTGAAACGTGGTGTTTAGTTACATTGATTCAGAACTTGATTGATTTAGTTTATTTTACTTCGCGTTTTGTGTCTCTTGGCTAATTTGCGAAGATGGGGATGAGTGATGAAATGATGAAATTGATGAATGGACAGTCACAAACAACCAAGCCCGAGCGGGATTCGAACCCGGGACCCTTGGCGTCGTAGCGTGATGTGCTAACCACCCTTTTTCTTTAAATAACTTTATTTCCTTGTTACATTTCCAGAATACAAAGTATGATCATCCAATACAACTGTCTTTGGTAATAATTACATAGTATGCATGACAATTAAAAAATTTGCATACGTAGTATGCATAAAATGTTGATATTCTTGATGCATATATATTTCAAATCAATCACGAAAATCATGTTTCTTATAGGTACTAACAAACCAAGCATAATTCCCTAATATCCATTGTACACTATGTATCTGCGTTTTCGGGTAATAAGTAAAACTTGGGTACAAAAGATGATCAATCGTGATTTGCCTCTGGCTTGTTCTGCATATTATACTGATCATTTTCGTGATATACTTCCACGTTGATTTTGTAATTATACACTCACTGATTAGGTGTTCTACACATTCTTCTACATTACACCATTTACACAGCGGAGTTTCCGCTAATCGGGATCGATTAAGTTTAGTTCCAGTTATCACGATTTGGTGAACAATACAATACCATGCAGACCTTAGCTTTGTTGATAAATAAGTTGCATGTATATTAGACCAAACTCTGTTCCACAGGACACGAGGGTACTTCAACATTATTTTACATTTATTATACCTGTTCTTATAGATAATTTTGTATATATTTTTTACAGTGGGTATTTGAAGATTGCCCCAGAGTAACAAAGAATAACATATTTCCACAATAGAATCTACAAATATTGGTACTGTTTGGGCATAGTGCTTATATCAAGTGGATATTCTAATAGAATAGTGTTCAAACATTGCTGGAGGATCGTACTTGTCAGACCTTCAGGATGATTTATCAGAGCGGCAACGTTAGCCTGAATCATTAGTGCTTGACATTTGGTTGCCACATGAACCAATTTTAATCCGCCTCATTCAACAGATAGACACATTTTTTCATGGCTAACCCGAAGGATATGTCCAGACCACATGAACCAATTTACAGCACTCTTCAGTTTTGCAAGGTCTATTCTTCGTGGTGGAAGAATTCTTCCAGAAACCAGACCTTGGAGAGCGCGAAAATATTTACAAAAGCTGCACGTGATAGTAAGCTTAAATTCCTAAGCTTATGTTTACATAAAACAGCTTTTATAGCTCCTATTACCGAATTATAATTTAATTCCTGCATCTTTTAATTGACATAGTAAACATTATTCCAAGTATTTTCGGTTTTGGAACAACTTGAAAATGTCCTTGAGATCTGTTTTGGTTTGTAGAATTGAAATATATCATACCAGTTTTTCATAGTTTATCTTTAAACCTGAAACCAGTTTGTATTTCTCCAGTTGCTGATATATAATTTTTGTGTCAGTCGTGGACTGAACTAAAATACTGACATCATCTGCATACGATAATACTTTAATATTTTGATTGCTAATTGTAACACCAGATATTCCCTTTTCTAAGGATATTTACAATGGCATAAGCGAGACACAAAAAGCCAACATAGAGACCATCTCCCTGTCGAACCCCTGCACATACAGGGAAGGGGTTCGTTAAGAATCCATTTATTTGGATTTTGGATTCTGCGTATTTATACATACCTTGTAAGGCATTTAGAAAATTTCCACCTAGACCAAGTTTACCAAAAACCTTGAACATATGTTAATGATGAACAGAGTCAAAAGCATGTTGGAAATCTACAGCTAAAATGGCATGATTTACATTTGCAGTTTTGGAGTTTGAACTAGCAAGTACTTCACGGAGTGTTTGCAACCCACCATATATATTTTTGTTTTCACCGTAACAATATTGCATCTTACCAACTAATTGTTCAGCATAAGGAGCCAACCGTTGCATTATACACCGAGAAAATACTTTGTAATCTGCACACAGTAGAGTTATGGGACGATAATGAGACACTTTCTTCGGTTGCGCTATTTTTGGTACTAATACTATAACACCAGTATTTGATGATTTACCTGTGATGTGGTTCCTAAAAACTGCATTCACCCATTTTGTTATCATTCCACCCATCAAATTCCAAAAGGTTTGAAAGAGAGCAGTGGGAAGTCCATCAATTTCAGGAGAGGAAAAGGGTTTCCTCGCCATGACTGCTTTATGTACTTCTTCCATAGTGAATACATTGTCTAAACGATCTCTATCAGTATCATGAAATACTGTTGTGAATATTTTCAGCAAATTCATCAGCATTTAAATTACCATTTGTACTTGTATCAGAATAAAGGTGACTATAATGATCATAAAGTACTTTCTTAATGTCCGTAAGTTTTGTATATTCCCGTCCATCATCCGTTTTATCTCTCTTGTACAACATGAGCGAGAGATACAGTTTCATGGCGATCTAAATGTGGGAGCCTGCTCCTAATTTTGACACCATTACGTTTGTGAGCATGCATACGTAATAAAGTGGCTTGAATTTGCTTTATATCAGATTGCATTGTTTTACCATTCGTTGCATCCTTTATAAGCTCACGCAACACACTGTAATAAGGTTATATTTGAGGTTCCAATCTTGGGATCGTTCTTTGGAAAATTGAACACAATTTTTTTTTTTAATACCAGGTTTTAAATTTTTTTCCCACCAACCTAGAATATCTGTCTTTTTCTCTAAATCTCTTTCCCACTTTATCCATTGTTCATTTGTTCATTTTCCATTCATTCCATTGTTTTATTGATGTCACATTTTGACTTAATTGGGGAGTGACATAAGAACGATCTAAACGTGATGCACAGTTGTTTCGGAAATATGTATATCCCAATTTACAATTATGCTTAGCGATCCAAACATCCTCAAAATTAAAAACATGAACTAATTTTTGTGATGAATTTGATGTTGAGAACCTAGGTCGTTGATCCTGTGGATATAAAACACAATTAAAGTCACCTGCACATATTATATGCTCTTTCCTCCCTTGTAATTCTGCTGCTACACCAGTACCAAGAAACTCATCCCGCAAGAGACGGGTTGTATTTCCAGACGGAGCATATATGTTGAATAAACAAATATTTGTTATTTTTTGTTTTTTGTACCTATTATACGGCCAGATGGATGTTCAGTTACGTGAGATATCGGCAGTCCTTTTTTGACAACTAAGCCCGTTCCTTGTGCGTGACACGTGGGGTTTAATTCACACTCTGGGCTGGTAATTCAAGCTGGGTCACACAGACTTCCTGCAGAAGGGCAACGTCCACTGAGGATCGGACGAGAAAATCCCCTAAAGCGCGTTGTTTCATCGTGGAACTTAACTTATTTATGTTAATAGTCGCTATTCTGACAGTTGTGTTCATAATAATATTTATCATTAAAGGGAAAAATATATTAAATACATGCTGGGTGGTCACTCTGAACAGTTTATAGCCACTATCGAATTATCATTCATGTAGACCTCTATCATAACACAATAGTATAATTCATCTCTCACACTAAATACGTAAATCACTCTAATTTTTTATTTTACTAATCGAACTTATTTACAAACAAGAAATTTAAATTAAAACAGACTATCACTCTATCGTAACTATCAGTCACCCAGTTTATATCTCCTATCAAGTTTCCTTCATAGATACCACTGTCATTACACTTGTACAAACTTTACGTATGCTCGTCAGCATTACTATAGGTCACCTGCTTCCTAGCAACATTAACGACTCTGTCCAATAAATAAATCTGGGGGAGGTTTGTTGCTATTAAAAAGTTTTTCTTTAGGAACATTGTCCAAATTATGTGTTTTACTAACCTGTTTAGAATCTAGATTTGTGTTGTCAGTTTCTACTCTAATATGTTTAGAAATTATTGTAGAGGTTACCCCTGCATTATTTTTCTTCTTCTTTCTACGTAATACCATTGATTCTTCCGCCACTGACCTTAACCTTGATACGGATCGCGAACGTGATGTCCTAGGGGAGGTTACTACGGGGATTTCTGCCTCCGGGAACAAAGCATTGGGGGGAGGGGGAAGGATGTGATGAGACTCCTCTGAACTGGTCAAAGTTGTCAGCTCCATCTCTTCACCTCCTGGTGGAATATTCTCCACAACGGTGATTATGGAGCTGGCTGTGTTCCCTTCTTTGCTGTCTTCTGATGCAGTGACTTCTGCAACGGATGTTGCTAAATCGCTTGGTTTAGTCTGCACGGGTAGCAACGTAGGATCAGATATCATCGGGACTTTGTCAACGGGTATATTGACTGGGGTCCCTGCGGAACTGGTTTCCAGGGGATCGACGTTTGGGACACTGGGTCACATTTTGCCTCACTTCTGCACACGCCAGGCATGTAAGTTCTTGCACTGGGTATGTCACCCAATACGAGTCTCCATTCATCATTACATATGAAGGTATGGGTTTACGTAATATCATCTTAATCAGGACACGTCCAGTTCGAGTAGGGTAAATGTGTTCCGCAGAGTATGTCTCGTCCTCAATTTTCAACACTTCTCCATAAACACTCATGACTCAACCTATCACTTCTGCACTTAATTCAGTGGACACTACATGGATTTATTACAATTATTTGTCTCTTGTGGGCCCGTTCTACTTCAACCGTATGGTCACCCTGCGTCACTATAGATGACTTCAGCACCAAAATCATAAAGTAACCGTTCTCCTACCTTTCTTATCACAAATTTCACGTACAAACACTTACGTAAGTAATCTATTTCAAAACTGAGCACTTGGTTCGTAGACACATGATATGAATCGTGAAACCATCGATGAAAATCCAATGACGTAGGTCGCGTTTTAACATCAGTGAAAATAAATTTCAAGGTGTTTTCTCGTTGGGTGTTTATCGTATCTTCACCACTCGATAATTATATACAAAACCACACACTCACTCCAAGTGCAATGAAACTAACACAACACTAGCAAACCGTATCCGGCCCTAGCTAACTCGGGCAGTTCGATCACTAAGCCGTCACACGCAAAGAGCGGAGATCGCTACGAACTGCTTCCTGCAAGAGTTGCAGGTAGACTGACCACTCGGCCACAGGGTCCGGCTGATTCAGAACTGAGTGTGTGTTTCACAATCATGAAAGTGATACTGTAATTGAAAGAAAATCGCGAATCCTATTTATGTAATTGGTAGAATGCCAAGGAAGTTGACATCGCGAAACAAATCTTGAAACCCGAGAAAATAGCACAGAGTTTATGCATTACAAGGTGGAATTAGTTGGAAAGTTTCGTTTGATTCGCCATGTTTCTCATTTACCTACCATGATGGATCGTAACAGAAATGATCGAAAGGAAGAAGTACAAATTAACTATGATCTTTTGGCGAATACCAGTTAAACACATATACAGCTCTGGTACTTACCTGAATGGCCATCACAACGAAGCATACCGTCAGCACTAAAGAAATAGGCCCCCATACCACGAACATCCTGGCAGCCTTTGCAACGAATTCTCTGATTCTTTGTTTCTTATCCGTCTTTCTAAGATCAGCACCTTGTGCAGTCATTACTTTCATAGATACATTGCTATTATAACTACGTCTGCATTTGAAGGATTGCATTTTTCGTTTCGACCACGTCGTGTGTTTTCTAAACAAAGGATATGAACTGATTCAGGCAAGTTAGTGTTGGGAAATTTCTTATGTTCCAATTTGTTTGTGCTGTCTGTAGTACGAATTCATTTTTCTTATCGATGAGTGGACACTTTGTTTAAGCAAAATTTAATTTCAGAAATGACATTCAGTGAGACAGCCCATTGCCATTTCTAATTTGTAACAGTCATCTGGAATGAGCAAGAGTATACTGTGTGACAGTTGTTATTAAATTGTACATATTTGTACTGCATAATTTTTTATCGAAGTTATGTTATATTATGAATTGAGGACTAAAAGTGGAAAACGTTGTAAGTGCCAAAAGCGAAAGTGTTGGGAAATCGCATCGTTCCGCACATCAGGTCGTAAGAACGTGCACAATAGTGACCTCTCTACACGCTCTTTGAACTACTTAGAGGGCTATCAGCCACATTTCACGTTTACCACATTATAAAGCATGGCACATTTCACAGTTTAACGTGGAAAACGGAGTATGAATTATTGTGGCACAGCGTTTACCAATTTTAGTCTTCAACTTCGGAAACAACGAAATAGAAAATTTCATCAAATATTAATATCCATTTAACTACTATTAATAACCTATCAATCAAGTTTGCTTTGTATGTCATTAGTTTTGTAGTGTAAAATCCATGACTGTAAGTTGGAATGTGCCTAAGTTAAATTAAAATATAATTACGTTTACTGAAGTTCCTGTTTGCATTACACAGACTAATTATTTCAACCAATTACCACAAGACAAGCGTTTTCAATTTAGTTATTATTAGTCGGTTGGTTTCTCTCGCACTGACTAAGTTTGAACTTTGTATAGTGCTTAATGATATCAAAATGCAGCACTGTACATAGTACATTTGTATGTAATACTTGAACTCATTAAATCATACATACAATAGTCATTAGAAAAAGCAGTGTCAACAAAATAAGATAACAAATAGAACTTCTAGTATATATTCTACACAGTGTATTTATTAGTATTAATGAAGGTGGCGTAGGTGTTTTGCTTATCTCCTGTCGAGAACATGTGTTTTCACATAAGAAGTCCTGGACACTCAATTTTAAAATAAGTGAATTAACATTTTGGAGCATTTCTTTAATTCATTCAATACGACATACACACACACACATAACACATTTATTTACTAGTCAGGGTTGGAACTCGGGATCCCTGGAATCGTAGGACGCTGCTCTGCTTTTTAGGTTACTTAAAAAACCACCATTGTGACTTTTGAAATCGCTGGGGTCGATTGCATTTAGTTGATATTGAACATGTACAATCTGGGCACTTGCAATAGAAAATATTGATTTTTCTTATTCAGCACATTTTCAATATAGTGATTTTGTGCAAGAAGTATAACTTTGCAACGAGTGGAGCTAGGAAGTTACAGAAACGAAGAACTAGAAGATACACCGATTGAAAGTCAGAAAGTATGTCTTAGCTTCATTAGTTCCAAATGTTTTGGACATTTTAAACAATATTGATATTTAAACTGTTCTTGGGTAGTTTTCAGATTCCGAGAACGCTACAGAAATTCTAGAAGAAGGTTGAGAAGTTCGCATTACGTTGTGTATAGGGAAGAATTTGCTGTAGGGAAGCTTTTACCCTTTTAAATTTGGAACGTTAATGGCCCGCTCACAAGCTACATGCTAGCCCCGTCTCGTTCTCTGCACTTTTTGACTCTCTATACACTGACGCGTCTAGTTGGCTACACAGTGCAACACCGACTCGTCTACGTCGTTGATTTGGTGTCAAGTTGTGTATTTCAGCGACGCTAGGGATCCCGGGTTCGAATCCCGCTCGGGCATGGTTGCTTGTGAATGTCCATCCATCAATTTCATCATTTCATCACTCATCCCCATCCTCGCAAATTAGCCAAGAGGCACAAAACGCGAAGCCAAATAAAACAAAACAATCAATCAAGTAGTGTATTTGTTATCAGCACAGTTTTCACTGCGTTCTGGAGAAGTGTAATGTGTGGTGTAGGGTCAAGTGGTGCGTGCTAACTAATCAAATGAGCGTTTAAAGCAGCCGACAGGCATTTGTTGAATCTTCTGAACTTGAACACCGCTCTTCGTCTACCTGGTTGAACTTCATTTCCTTGCACCAGCCTGACACCGGGCTACACTTGCACTACACATAGCAGCAAACTTTCTTACCTGCTTCTACTTAGTGCTGTATTGTGCTGTAATGATTACAGAAATACCAGCCTGTGCAAGGAGTGCCAAATATTACCTACTTGTGGTCCAGAGAACGCTTAAAGTACTGATAAATTCCACGCAGCAGCTCCTGCACGGAACGGGCCATGCTGATGACCGAGACGCCCAGCAGGAAACCCAGGGACCCTCCGACGTCCGCCAGGAGCTGGGACCCGTCGTAGGCCCACACCTCCTCCAGCCTCTCCACGAAGTCGGAGGAGATCCTGACGCTGATTAAGTTGTGCACGTGTCCCACTGTCTGCAGAAGATCCATGGTGGAATATTCCATTATGATCCTTGTAGTGAGGCAGGGACGAGGGCAGTTGCACAGTTTGTAATAATTGCGAGTAGCTCTGGAATAGGCCATCCTAAGATTTGCGAACGAAGAAAATGCCTTGCATTCGGGATATCCAGAAACGGTCATCCACGGCGTCATGCAGCCGCTGTTGTTGGCCACCCACTTATCAATGCATTCAGATACACACTGTAAGGGAAGGAGGTGTATATATTTCAATAAAAGTTATTTCATTACTAAGTATTTCTCTAAGTTTAATTTTATGTTGTTGTATCTAGTTTATAACTGAACTGGGTCTATACAGCAGGTTATAATCAATTGTACGGTATGTAGACATTGCCATGCCAGCAGAAACACTGGTTAATGAAGCATTAGTACTCGCATTCTATTGTAGGTTTTCACTTGTGTTTTCCATTAAGAAAGATCTTCTTTGTCGCTGATGACAGTGAATGTGTCACATAAGTGCTTATACAGGATAGAAAATATAATTTCTTGCTGACTCCTAGCATCGAAATAAAAAGCTCCAGCGAGCAAATCATTACTAAGAAAAGTTTTCTTGTTGATTTAATGTTGTGAAAGCTTCTCTGGCTATATGGAGGAACCTCTCACTCTCACTCTCTCTCTCTCTCTCTCTCTCTCTCTCTCTCTCTCTCTCACTCTGTGTGTGTGTGTAGTACACTATATTCTTATTCTTAAATACCTTCGAAATACTGTAGTTCCTATCCTGAATGCAGGGGTTCTCTGGATAGTTCAGGGCCTGGATACTTTGTAGTCTGATGCTCACCGTGGTTATTTCACCTGGTAGAAGTCGCAAGCTTGTTTTCTGGATCCAATTAATGTCGTACTCTGAAAGCAAGGAAGGGAGTTTGAATCATGTTGTCGCGCATTTGGAATATGCGCACAAGCAAAATTGGTGGACATAAATACAGGGGAAAGACAATAGCTGTAGAGGTGGAAACTGACCGAAGGATAAGAGGTTGGTTCATTTGCAATTTAAAATTGCTCGAACCTTCCCTTGACACTGTATCCAGGCTGTAAGGCTGGAATTTCTGTGGTTCTACCTGCTGTGTAGAACCTGTGTGGTTCACAACTTTTGCATTAAAAGTTTCTTAAAATTAAAATATCCCTATTGCTTATTCCAAGTATGAAATTTAAAAATTCAATGACGAAAACACTCAACCAACGCTTAGTGAAACATGTTACATAACCTTATAGTGTTCCAATTCGTATCGGTAACTGTTACATGAACTCTGTAACTGGGAAGTAGCCTGTTGTCTTCATTAACATAAATAAATCAGTATATATACATTCTAGCATTACCCATAAATTACTATACAACTTCAGAGTGTTAAAATGACAATGCGTTGCTTGCCTTCATTCATTACAATGTATTTTTACTTACCAATCCATGGTTCCATCTGATCATGTATGTTGATGAGCAGGCTGGGCTTTTCGTTCAAATGGCTGTAGTATATTGATTTCACGGTGAAACTAAATCCCCTGATTGCTGTCTCGTTTATGGACAAGGTGAGGCACCTTCCGCTTATGCAGTGCATTCTACTATCCATGCGAATTCCTTCTGTTAGAGAGATTATAAAAATTACATAGCTTATTTCATAGAATTTCAGTAGATAAACGTTATTTTCTGTAATGAAAATGGGGATCAAAATGATTAGATAATATCACAATGTCCTTTGAATTTTCAACGTGTCTGTGCCATTATATGTAATGAAAAGTACAGTTTTCATCAAATATGCTAGTTTAGCGTGTAAAATAGAAGAGCAAATTGTGTAAAAAAGAACGAATTTATTATAAAATATTATCGAAAGTCGTGTAATGTTTTAGATGGTGACTACACAAATATTTGTTTCATCTGAAGAAATACAGAAATACTTGTATAATGGAAACATTATCATTGAGTTCAACAAATTGTCAAGTAAGTAACTTTTAATGTTCCTGTAGAGAAATTAAATTCACAATTCTTAACACAACATTACATATAGACCTAAAAAGTGAAAGCTGGAAAATGATCCTCCACCTTGATAATTGCTAGTAAAGCCAAAATTATTTCATAATTCTTATAGCTGGCTGGTCCAGAGTTAGTAACTAGCCAAACTTGGAGGGATAAAAACCCCTCTTTTGACCTGAAGAAGAGGCGTCAAATTCTGCTCCTGCTGCTAATATATATATATATATATATATATATATATATATATATATATATATATATATATATATATACAGACTACTACTAAAATGAAGACCCAGCCCCTTCCTTACGGCCATATTTCTCCCCATTAGAAAATTCTGGGCTCGCCACCGCAACAAATTTTCCGCAATGAAGACCAGTGGTGACATACCAAATCCATCTTCACAGTCCCTTAAGTAAAGAAGATTGGAAAGCAAGGATTCCTTTTACGAATATTCACTCACCATTAGGTGTTTTTTCGTCCCCATACCACACTTGATCATACAGTTCCGTCGGTTTGTAAGTGGCTTCCTCCCAGATATCTCTCAGGGATGTAATATTCCAACCATACTGGGTGTCGCCAATTGGAGTAGTGCGTATAGTCCAATTGTATTTCTGAAAGAGAAAAAGGTAAGCGTTATTGCAGGAGTTGTGAAGAGCAAAAGAAATTTCAAATTTTGTAATGTCTCCCATGGGAAATAAATATTGATATGAATATGAAATGGTGGGTAAAATGAAGATGGTAGCAAGGAGGGAATGGCAGAAGGAAGAAGAAAAGTAAATAAGGAACCTGATAACTTTCTCACAATATCCCAGACAGGGAGGAAAGAAGTTGATAGGGGAACGAAGATGAGTGAAAGAGTTTTATTATGTCCACCAAGAAGTAGTAATCATTTTCACTGAACTATCGGTACTCAGAAACATGTTGCAATTTGAAGGTATAAGGGGTGTTGTTTTTGTTTTATATTCGTTTAAGTTTGTTTTAAAGTTTGACTTTGAATATATATAATATATCAAAAACAGCAAAAACAAAAGAGAGAGCCACGCTTTACGCGGCCACACGCAGACCCTATTCCACGTGTGGTGTTCCGTATAATAACAGGTATCCCTTGAGATACCTGTTAAGCAACAGACGAACTTTAGCCTAAATTTAATAAGCAGTAATCAGGGGAGGCCTTGGTAGGCTTATGATTCACTTCAATGATAGAAGGTCAGACACCTTTGAACGACATATTTATTCATAAAAAACAACGCTTGTGGCATAGCTACCACCAAACACGAGCATTTCACTGTACATAACACACAAAAAAGATATACAAAAGATTCTGTACTTACATACCATCCGTTTTTACATTATAATTTTCATACCTGGGGCCACACACACACTATTTCACCCTTCATAGCCACATCCCGTCACATGGGCAATTTTGGGGTACACACCACTAAAAATTGGAGATTCAATGCTTCCTTGGTGTAGTAAAGGCGTTCGGGGATGATTTCCCTGGCTTCTCTTGCATGGATGGCTGAGAACAACTTGGATATTAGCTGATATCCTATGGATACTGTTATGGCGTCAGTTCTGCCGACCATGTGGTCTGGATTTCCACTTTGGATGAGGGACACAAAAACTCGCTATATTGCTGAAATTTTCACTGGGATCATTAAATGCTGTTTTGGACACAATATCCCACTTAGGCCAGTGTTTACTATAACTGGACCTTAGATCCCTGTTTCCCTTATGCATCCTTTGTTGCTGGCACAGGCGGCCATTAACACACTGGATTTTGCCAGCAACTTCACAGGTGAACTGTTCTCAGGTGGGTCTGGAATACTAGTGAGCTTGAATAGCAAGCTCAGAACACAATAGGCCATCTGAAAGTCTGCTCTGTGACGTCACAGTCTTGAAGGCTTCTCATTGGACAGCTGGAGTCCTCTGAGACCTTTACTTGTCTGTGGGAGAAGTGCCACTTTCTCCCACCAGATGGCAGAGTTATCAATTGCTTAAAAAGTGTAAACAAAGTGTTTTTTCACCTTTTCTGGCTTAATTATGCCAGATAATTGCAAATGAATTTACTTTTAGTAAATTAGGCATTATTTTACCTATGGGTAAGTGTTATCTTTGATTTTCAATAAAGGATAAAAGATTTACTAAACATGTGATTTGGAGCACATGGTTTTTGTTATTCAAGATGGCTACTGTCAGCCTAAAAATTGTTGATTCTTTATAAATAAGGCACTTCTACCCCTCCCATGAGTGTAACAACTGGTTGGTAAACATTACCCATGATTCTAATGGGGGGGTATAAGTCTCTGGGAAAATAGCTCTCACAACCTTTCTCTGATGCTAACCTGATGGCCCTTGTACTTAGGATGGTCTGTGGTTATTTGTGTGTGGGCATGTATGCCCAATGCTGATTGGTCATAAAGGGTTTTAATTATTTGGTACAATAATTGGTACATACTACGGTGACGTCAGGTTTTAGTACCAATTACCATTAACATTTACTCACTACAAGCGTATAAAAACCAATAACGCAGAAAACACTAAGAGTACATGGTAAAAGAATAAGATATTAAATACTATTGTGCTAAACAGATTAAACATCACAAGAAACTTCTTGACCAAGGAAGGCAAAAGCATACACAACAACAGCTGAAATGAATGTTGAATGCATAGCAATAAATTCTAGTAGATAATGTCAAAACAATTGTATCGAGATCACAGACTCGCTGTACACTACGGTCGTACCAAGCTGGGAAGTCTAAAAAGTGTTCCCCTGTGCTTAGCACCACGCCATGAAGGCGTATAGGGGGTGTGGGGGTAACGCCCCACACTTCCTTGATCCGGTCGTGAGTGGGGGTGATGTGATCAACACCACGCCCCTGACCGCCTTTACCCCCCAGGTTTCCCCAGGTACCCATGTTATTCGACGCTGGGTGGGCGCCTGGGCCGCTTCCAACGTTAGAAAAGTTCCCGGATTTGAACCGGTCGGGGATCGAAGGGAAAAACTTCGCAAGTAGCAAATAGGTTCATGTGCTCGACACCACTAAGGAATAAGTGTTGTGTTAAGGACATGTGAGAGGTTACCTTAAGGGATTTCAGTTTGTATCCAGGATAGTGGCAGATGGTAACTGCTGGTTGTTGCAACTCTTTGTTGACTTCCAATCTAGTCCTCACAGATACGTCAGCTTTGGTAAACTTCCAGTAGCAATGTTGCACCTGGAAGATAAGTCACTATGTAATCTCTTTGGTACTAGAACATTATATAATTATTACGTCCTCGAGAGCTATATATTTATTCTAAATGACGTATAATTTGTATATATATATATGCGAAGGTGCGGAAGTACTATTAGAATTGCTCGGGTCACTGGATTCTGTGTAATTAAAGTCATGGATTGATCACAAGTGATGCGTTAATCGCAGCGATGAGATGAATTGTTTCCACTGGATGTCGTCCCTCCAGACTCCTGAAACTTCTCTTGTTATCAGTCATTGTAATGTAAAGCTGATCAGTTGCCATAACCACTTCTCCCACCGAGATTCAAATTTTCAAACCCCGTGATTACTTTGTGATTACTTTGAGATTACTCTTAACAATTGTATTACTTGTTCTGTACACACTATGCATCAGGCATGTCGAAATCGCATTATTCTTGCCTTCAAATATATATGAATGACCAGTATCCACATTGGACATTTAATAGGCCTAATAATTATTAGTGAAACAACATAGGCTCCAATTTACTTGACACTATTTGCGTACTTTTTTATTAATCCTATAACAATACTACAATTGCAGTCTGCTATCTATTCAACTTACAATAATCTGCTTGATAATAATATGTCTACTTATCGATGGCTTGTTAATATGAAGATGGGTTTCATTTGAGATATTTAATTGCAGGAATAAGAGAGACAAAGAAAAGCCGTTTAAATGCAGTTCATAAGAGTCGAGAATGGAATGTTATTAAGTCGCATGTTACATCCTCGAACTGAGTAACATCCTGACCGTTGGAAATGTTTTTCTTTAACAAGTTCCGAAGTTAGGCTGTTTGCCCAAAGTGTAATACACAAGGAAGGTGTTGTCGCACAATTCCGATTTGTATGTAGTGCGTTGGATAGACGGTATTGAAATATACATACCACAAAGCATATAGCTACTATTGATAATAAGCATTGGAGCTGTGGTTAAGAAATAAAACTGTATAGTGACAAGAAAAGAATTGGTCAGTACAATGATGAGACCATCTGCTGAATGTTTCAGACCGACAAGCAAATGGGTGCAGATTTTGTATCCATCGGCTAAGTATTCTTCACGGTGTTCTTCCTGTTTACGTGGTGATGGAGCATACGAAGAACTGCTACTTCCTTGACTACCGATTTGTGATGGACTTATTCTGGAGGTAACTTTTCCTACCTGTGAGACCTTCATCGATATCATAGTCAATTTCTACATCAGCACCTTCTTCGTCTATCATAAGTGTGTTAAACTCTTCAACAACTTCTTCTTCCAACATGAGGCTACTTTGCCACAAACAACTAACTAGGCCCTGAATTCCTGCCGTTATATACCAGTTACACATATGCAGCTCTCGCATGAAGTACTTACCTGTATGACCACCACAACGAAGCATACCATCAGTACCAACAAGGAAGGCCCCGATACCACGAACATCCTGCCAGTCTTTGCAACTAATCCTCTCATACTTTGTTCTTTATCCACCTTTCTAAGATATGTACCTGGGGCGGTCGTTACCTTTATAGACACCGTGGTATCAGTAACACGTCTGCAGTTGAAAAATTGCATTTTTGATTTGGACCACATCGTGGAATTTCTACCCTGTTCGTTTTCCAAAGATAGGACTAGATCTCATTCAGTGAAATTAGTATTGGGAAATTCCTTCTGTTCTTCCCTTGGTTAGAACTGTTTATCTTACGAATTTGCTATTCCCGTCGCTGGGTGGACAATATGTTTTAGCAAGATTAAATTTGAGATCTGACATTCAATTGAGACGTCCAAGGCCATTTTCAAATCAGTGACAGACATCTGGAACATGCAAAATATACACTATGTGAGGGGCCTTAATAAATTATGCGTATTTTGTTGCATAATTTAAAAAGAAATTTCATAAGTTACAATGTGATCTTCGGGAAGAACAAAGTAAAACATTTTGCCAAAGATTAAATAAAATATTTAACCTGGCAACCGATGTTGTTTTGTTTGTCAATTGTTTTGTAGCGTAAAATGGTTTACTGTGAATTTTCAATGTGCGTAAACAGAAATGAATACATTCAAGTTCCTGTTTTCATTACACATACTAATTCTTGCAAGTTTATGTAGAAGGCAAGTGAGGAAGAAAACATGAGTCTGTGATTTTATTTTTTCAAACTTACTTTTTATTTAATGGTTTGGTTCTTTCTTATTGACATAGTACTGAACTTTATTTCACAGTGCTTATAGCATATGATAATACAGCACTATACATATTAAGTCATGTATTAAAGTAATACTAATATTCTTTAAAATCATGGAACATCTTATTTCAAATTACGCACTAGCAAAAAAGAGAGAGCCAATACAATTACTGATAGTATTCAATATAGTTGAATGTTAGTATTAATCAAGGTGACTTAGGTACTTTGCCCATTTCACTGTCGAGAGTATGTATATTCACATAATATGTCTTCGAACTTCATTTATCATAAAGAATTAACATTGTAGGGCATTTCCTTTAATTGTTTATGTATTATTTTCCTGTTTCTTGAACAGTCTTACAATATTAAATATAATTTTCTCAGCAACGTATCTTATTAATAGTCTAATTAATTAATATCCTATTACATAGAAGTTGATGACAAAGAAGTAATATATTTTTTAAATATCTCTATTGCAAATAAGGAATCATAACATCTTACATTTGCAATAAGATTACATCAAACGAACTTGTGAGTGAATACAGTATATTTATGCACAGTAATTGAGAAGCATTGGACATTAGAATTCTTACGTCACATCAAACCCGTGTCTCCTGCGTAGCACGTAATACTATATATTTTTTCAAGTTATCTTGTGCGAATATGTTTCTTCCTTACTACAAACTAACATGATTAGGCACACACAGGAGATGTACTACGTAGAATTTTCAGCGAAATATGCAGGCTCGACCAGGACTAAAGCCCGGGTGTCTTGCATACCGTGCCATTACTCTAACCACTGAGCTACCGAGCCGGCCTGCTCTCGCTAGCGAAAAATCAGGCGAGAGCAGGGCGGTAGCTCAGTGGTTAGAGTAATGGCACGGTATGCAAGACACCCGGGCTTTAGTCCTGGTTGAGCCTGCATTGTTTGCAGAAAATTTCTATGTAACATATCTCTGTATTACTCAGGATTGAAACCGGGACCCCTAGCAGGTTCCGGGACCTGATCTGTTCTCTACGACACCGAAGCAACCATAATTTGTGATTCTTGAAATTGTTGTGGAAAATATTTCATATCATTCTTTGACAAAGCTTAGTCGTGGTTTGCAAAAGATTGAAATTAATTAATAATGAATTGGTACCATCTGCACACTTCAATTATAGAACATTTATTTCATACAGAACATTTTTAATTTAGCACATTTACCATGTAGTGATTTTGCGTAAGATGTGTAAAAAGTAGAGAAAACTGTCAAACTAGTGATGCTAGGAAGTTACAGAAACAGAGAAGAGAAGAGGGATTGAGTGAAAGTCAGAAAGAATGTCTGAGCTTCATTGGCTCAAAATTACTTTATGCATATCTGAAACAATGTCTAAATTCAAAATGTTCTGCATTGTGTTTCAGATTCCACAAATTGTATAAAGATCTGCGAAGGGCTAAAAATTCTGATTACGTTGTGTACATAGGATTTGCAGTCGTGAAATCTTTTTTGCTCTCGTTTATTTGAGACTTTAATGCCCCACTTACAAGCTACAGGTTTCTTATGTCCTTCTACCTAGTGCTGCATCGTGATAACAGAATTATCAATAAGCCAGTCTCTGTAAGGCATGACAACTATTAGCTACTGCTACCATATAGAACTCTTCAAGTACTGATAAATTCCACGCAGCAGCTCCTGGACGGAACGGGCCATGCTGATGACTGAGACGCCCAGCAGGAAACCCAGGGACCCTCCGACGACCGCCAGGAGTTAGGATCCTTCGTAGGCCTACACCTCCTCCAGCCTCTCCACGGAGGAGGAAGAGATTCTGATCTTCACGAATTTCCATGTTGATTTAAACCCCATGCGATCCACAGTCGAGTCTTCCAGTACTATCTTAGTAGCGTGACAAGGACGGAGACAGTTGCATTGTTTGTAATAGTACATGCTTTTCTGTATTTATGCATAAGTTCCATGTACGAACTTGGGTTGCTGCATTCTGGGTATCCAGGAACTGTCATCCACGGTGTGATGATGCACCCATTCCAATTGGCGACATGGAATTGGATGCATTCCGACACGCACTGATAGAGAAAGAAGAGAAAGAAAAAATCTATGATGAAATTCATAGCAAAAACTAGTGCGAACGAGGAGAAAAAAATTAAATTTATTTCTTCACAAACTGAGAATAACATCAAATCAATAATACGTCAATAGTGTAAATTGTCGCTGGGACGTTGATATGTTGAAATTTAGCAGCGCCATTTCTTGATCTCTTATAAAATGTTTTGGTCTAGAGGTGAAAGCTAAAGGTTCCAGCGGTGACTGGCAGAACTTGTTCCGGACAGTAATTCATAGCAAAGATGGTTTGCTACCTGAGTTCAATATCTACCTTTAATATGTTTATCTGTGGTACTACGTAGAAGAAAATGGAAGTGGCCAGTTTAATGACAAAATATTACTTCGTAGATAAAAAATCATAGTTCTAGTCCTCCATATTTGTGTCCTTCAGTTGCTATCTTTGCAGGCGAGAGCTGAAAGTCGTGGAATTAAATATCTGGACATCAAAGTTCCTGTGTTCGACTCTCAGGTTGGGCATGGGTGTTCTCATATATTCTATCCAATCATAACTCACCGTCATTGTTGCAAATAGCCAAAGTAGATGAAGGTCGACGTAAAATAACAAAAATACAAAATCTATTTTTTCCTTCTTTGACAATCTGTGCTCAAGTTTGACTGTTGCCAAGTGACCGTCGTTGTCTACTATCTCAGATATCACGTCAGCTATCGCGAAAAGCTAAACAGCAATACAAAAGACCGTCAATTTCCGTTGCCGTTTATCTATTGTAAGAAAAATTACCCTGACAAATTATTAAAGAATATTACAGAGTTAAAGGTAATCCATATGATTTTAATGATTCCATTGTTAAAAATATATTTATGGTGCACAAAACAACAATTTATGACGATTATATAACCTGATGGAAGATAAAATATTCAAAATTTAAGTTGAAATTTTTTCACCTGTGTCTCAATGCTGTAATATTGCCCTACATAACATACAGGAGTGTCAGTCTGTGTCTAATTCCAAGAGGTTTCACACACATGTTTACTTCTCAATCAAGCGACAACACGATGAGGTGACAACATAAATGCACGGAAAGAAGATTGCGTCTCGTACTTGTAAATTAACAGGGAGACTGTTAAATTTTGACGGTAAAATCTACATATGTTCAAACACTGTACCACTCTATCCATTTAAACTTTTGAATATTCTCGAATACCTTGGAAACGCTGTAGTCCCTATCTTCCACACAAGGGTTCTTTGGGTAGTTCATCTCCTGAACACTCTGGAGTCTGATGCTGACCGTAGCCTCTTCGTCTGGCAGAACTCGTATGCTGGTTTTCTGGAGCCAGTCAACGTCGTATTATGAAAGCAGGGAGGGAACCACAGAGCAAACTGGAAAGAGTATCTTTGGACATGATTAACAATGTTGCAAGAGTGTCATTCTTTTTGTGCTCTTCTCACTATCCCTGCCATTAGCGACATCTCAGAAGCTGCAGCTACGAAATTGAAATTGTCGTCACGAAAAACCCCAACAGTTATTAATTATCTTGGCAATAACATTAGAAAGAGATAAAAACGTTATTAAAATAATGCAATAAAACAGTCATGCATTTCCACTACTTTCGCGACACATGTAAATCAAAATATAATTTCTATAGTATTTTGTGCGTTACAACTTTAGTTCGATATTCTTTTCTAAAACGTGGATAGTGTGTTTGTTATTTTAAATTCTGCGCCATCGAGGAGGCTAAAAAGTTAATAGTTTTATGTAATTTGTTGAAATATTTATGACTGAAAAAATGTTCAAAGTCGCGTGCACCCTCAATAAAGAACGAAAAAAAGTTATAATAAAAGTATAAATATTTAAATGAGAGCAAACATTAAGAGGAAATACTGAAGAACAAATAAATCCTTTAATGATGTTATTTTCTCAAACAAGATATGTCTAGAAGAATATATTGATGGAGCATACTTAAAAATTTGAATGTTTGTTTTGGCATTTCCTTTCTCAGCATCCACACTAGTAACTACAGTGCCTTGAATAATGTAGTGTGGAAAACGGACGGTTTTGGCCTCTCTGGCAGGTTCCACTCATTGTCAGAAAGGATACCGCTAGAGGCGCTGGTGTTGATCCCGGTGCTTGGTATTCGTCTGCTTATAATGGAAGTAAATGGAGTTTTCGCTGCAACGTCTGATTCTATTACATGAAGCATTTCTATGAATGTGATAATTGCTATGATATTTGGTACAGTGGTCGCGAAGATATTAACGAACATTCTAGACAGTCGACCACGTCCTGTTATTGTCATACTTTCGTTAATAATACGGGAGAAAAAATACGCGTGGAACTAAATGTTTGTGTATGAATTAGGTTCATTATTATTATGATCATCATCATTTCTTTTAAAGATATACACACTGAAGCATTTGTATTTTTTATATTTACTGTTTCTTTTCTTCCGCTTTAAACTAATCGCGGCGATGATGATAATGATGATTGCATGAAACGACAAGGGGAACCCCACAAAACTTTCTTAGTGCCATCGACATGAGTGTAAGGAAACTTTCAAACCAATGGGACAAGCGACACGGGATGTTCACACTTTCACACTAGTGACACACACTTCCAGACTGTAAAATAGCATTCATTGCACATGAGGGTCCAAACAACAAATGACACGTTCATATGGCGTATTCGCGTGCTACTTGTTACTTCGGTCGGAAAGCTCCTTAAAGGAAGGGTGCTGAGACCGAAGCGACGAGCTACAGGGGGAGTTCCCAACTAAGTGACAAGCGACATGGTGCCTTCAATCTATTATAGCTCTTTTCAGTTGTTACGGCGTGCGCTCTAGAAGCTGGCAGGGGAAGTGGAGAGCGGGGAAACGACCTATCCAGCGCAACGATACAGGCCGGTTAGAGAGAGAGACTGCAGCGTTGCCAGAGTAGCGGGAAGGATGAGTTGAAATCGAAAGAACCATGAAATACAGACGTCCCATTGTTCGCGTATGGCCTTAGAATGCGTATTATCCCCATCTTGTGGTCAGTAGAATACCGATAAGTGTATGATATCAAGTGCATACATTGTAGGAATTATTTCCAACTGTACCGAATGGTATCTATAGCATTGTCCATTACAATCACTGCGTCTTTGATGTTCCTTTCGTCAAGCGGATCTAAAAACTGCAAAAACCACTGAAAACTAATTTACATTACTGTAGAAAACCAGTGTGACTGGAATCTACGTGACAAACAATAATGCGCCCACCTTTACCCACGGGCACTTTTAAACCCCATGTACCCTCTTTATTTTGCCAGTTTTTCGTTGGAGCGTAATTCTGATGTATGTACGTTTCATCTAAATGAAATACCTATATAGGGCAAAGGTTCCTTATTTTTTAGAAGATCCATTCTTCGCAAAAACGTTACTCTGGCTGTAACTATATCGGTTCTCTCCATCACAAATCGTCTACCGTCATTGCTCTTTTTGTACTTTAACCCCATATACTTCAGTATCCTCCACACGACGAAACTCTCCACTGAAAGCTTATTTGTGTATGCAAATCAACGAAAACTTGTTCAGAGTTGGATATTCGCCCTTTACATAATACCCGAGGATAATTCTTCTTGTTATATCTTTATCGCAACCGACGATTGTCTTTGTGATACTGTTCCTTTTGATTCGTTTGCGCGGTGATTCAAATGACGTGGAACCCGACGCCTCAAGACTGTCTTTGCCTTCCCTAACAATACGAGGCACAGTTAGCGTACTCACTCAAAAAACTTCCAACACTCTCTGTTGCACTTTGTGCACGCTTACCAAGGGACCACTGTTTTCTGCTTCCTTTTGATAATATCCATGAACCCTACTGATTATTTTCCTGCCTTGGCTATAAACTACCCTCTTTCCTGTTCGCCATCGTACGATACTTACTGCCAGGGGCGCCGACTTGTCAAAATTATTAGGGGGGGGGGGGCTCTGATCACTGAAATAAATTAATCAATGACTGACTCACTCTCTCCCTTTTTTAAGTTTTGGCCTCAGTGTTCGGAATCTCATAAAAGCCCATGAATTCCTCAAAAATATTAAATTTTTTATTCACAGTTCGAATGCAGAATATTGATTGTCAACGGATGGATATGTCACAAGTTTCGTCAACCATAATAGCAAAATATTCTCGACTTTTAATATCTGCTACCAAGGAGTGCAAAACAGATCTTCCTAATATATCAATGATCTCGTTCTGAATGTCATGTGAGAGCCATTTGTAGCCCGAACGTCCCATCCACTACCCTAGTTCATGCACATCGTCTTTTGAAACTCTTTTTTTAGTAAAAACTTTATCAATACTCATAATTATATACTTAGCATATAGTAATAAGTCATGTGTTTTGTTTTCTCTGGTCACAGCCCGCCCTAAGTTGATGGTTTAGCTGTCTCAGCCCCCCAAAGGTGATGGTCTAGTCTAGAACATTTCAAATGTGTATTTAAAGTTAAGTTCATGTGGAACAATTCAGAGTAAACTTGACAAGAGAAGCAAAATAATACATTAGAACTCTTACGCAAAATTATTTGGGGGCTCTGCCCCCCATCGTTAACATTGGGGGGGTCTCGAGCCCCCCAAGCCCCATGGAGTCGGCGCCTATGCTTTCTGCGTTAATAAGCACAAAGCTCCCTATGGAACAACGAGAGTACAAATAAACGTCACATCACATGCCACATACACGTTTATCGAAGAAACAATGCAGTCAGGTAATACACGACGCGACAACAATTACTCCCACGTATGTTATTCCAACATCCCGCTCATAACAAACAGGAATCAATACTGGGGCAAAATACCATCAGCAACGCGGTGAATTGGCAACACAGCAACGTGCAGAACGCAACTGCGTAACTCTCGGCTCCACCGCTAGGTGGTCTGTTCTCTGGTTGGTCAGCGGCACGTTTTCCGCTCCCCACTTCCCCTGCCAGCTTCTAGAGCGGACGACGTAAGAACTGAAAAGAGCTATAGCAAGCGTTTGCTACTAATTGTGCTAACAACACATAGGCGACACGATAAACCGCACGTTACAACAACAGATCTAAGCAACACGATAAGCCACACGTGTCGCTTTGTCGCTTGTGCGTCGCTCAAACTGGGCCATTTCCTAAATAGCTTGCAACATGTTGCCGTGGTTTGTTGTTCGCGCATGCGCGATGCAATGAGTGTATTGCTTTAGGGAGACTGCGCACCAAAGCGACAAGCGGCACGCTACACTTATCGCTTGAGGATTTCACCAACCGAACGCTGGCCTGTGCTTCCCGTCATGCCGCTACGATGTGAAATGTTACTCTTGATTGGCTCGTTTCCAAGCAACATATGTAGCTTCGGTATGAAAGTTGCCTTGAACCGAAGGACCCGTGTTGCTTTGGTGTGAAATCCTCGTATCGTTTGGCGCGTGTCGCTTTGTTGTAAAATCTCCTTGAGGAAACGGTGCAGTCAGAGCTTGTGTCCCTACGGTTCGAAAGGCTGCATTGATTACGGACTGCTCGCTTCCAAGCGACACTTGTGGTTTGTCGCCTCGATATGAAATATCTCTCAGGATACTATTTATATTCTAATAACATAGAAAAATAAAACTCTAGTACACAATCCAACACCTGACGTCCGGAATCACTTTGCGAAGTTTCTTCTTGTGTTAAGCATGCTATTTATTTATTAATTTTATTTTACTTTTCTTTCCAAATTAATGCCGTTTCGTGACTGCAAGTCACTCCACAAATATAACTGTTTCCATCAATTCACGTATCGCATTTCAAGACAAACAAATCTACACAATATATTCCAAAAACTAACTAAGCCACATTACTTTCATAAGAAAATTAGCATTCGTACTGATCGCACTGCCATCTATGTTTGTCATCCGTCTGGGGAAGTAGTTTCTTGGGTCGTTTTCCACACTACGTTATTCAAGGCGCTGTACTAGAAATAATATCATAATAAAAATATTTAGTAATATCAAAGGAAAACTAAAATAGTTTTACTTGGTGTGATCTCCTCACAATAAATAACCCTGTTCTTCTTCAGTAAAAGCCCCCAAAAATGAGTAAACAGTGGAAATGAAATGAAAGTAGTTAATAGACAATGGAAAAAGTTGCCCTAGGACCAGGCAGCTGGCAACTTGCTTCTCTCACTAGCTCTAGGAATAGAGAACAAACTCCTGTAATCTTTCGTAGTAGTAATGCACCGGCGTTGAAGTCGATAAATCAATTGATTGGAAAAGATCGATCAAAGATCAATTGATGATGTAGTTGTGTGGGCAAGCAGGGGGTATTGTTGTTCGCGATGACGTCATAAAATGGGCGTGGCTTAATTGTGAGGATGATTCTGATTGGTGGGCTGTTTTAAAATGGGCGGGGCTTAATTTTGTGAGGAGCGTTTTGATTGGTTGTTGGGGAGGAGGAAAAGTATTCGGGTTTTTCCCGTTTTGCCGACGTCTGAAAACAGATGGCGTTGATGATTCTGAAATTCTGGGAATGTGGGTTGGGGAGGAGGAAAAGTATCGACGATTATCCGGTGACGGTTGGTTTTCTCGGAATTTCCGGCGTCTGAAAACAGATGGCGTTGATGAGGTTTTTAAGGCGTGCGGTGAAGGTTAAGTGCCTGTTCTTGGAAAATGTGGTTTGTTGAGTGTTGGTTCGAGGAAATGTTGTGAGAATTAATGGATGTGGTTTGTGTAATGGGTCTGGAATGGTAATTGCTTTTGCAGTTTTGAGTCAAGTGTTTTAAGGTCTGTTTTTCAAGGAATTTTGTCGGGAGATTATTTCAGGGTCTGGTGAATGTTCGAGCAGATGGTGTTGAAGTGTTGAGTGTTCGAGTTCTAGGAATTGTGTGGGATGAGAGTAGGGTTTCGGGGAATGAGTAATGTTTGATGTCTGGTGTTAATTGGCTTGGTGTTGCGAGAAAGATTATCGTTAAGTGGTTCCAGGAATTGGTGAGCGATATGTGTGTGTGTGTGGACGGTTGAGAGTGATATGCATGGACCGGATGAGTGATGTGCGGAATGGTTGAATGCTGTGCTGGAAGGAGGGCTCTCTGCAAAGCATGTGGGATAGCACGTGATGGAGAAAGAGCATAAGGAGAAAAAAGTGGCGGAGAAGACGGATGTAGATAAAATTTACAGAGTAAAAAAAGTACGATTCTCGGAAGAGTTGAGTGTGTACAGTGTACCAGGACAGGAAGAAGATAGGAGAGGCACGTGGGCGTTGGATGCTCTGCGCGAGAGATTACGTATCGAATATGACTGTGTTGATCGTCGGGAGGAAGGTATATAAAATGGAACGAACCAGATATGCATCATAAGAGGTACAACTGTCCGCCGGATAACTGTCCACAGCTCAGCCAGCACAATCGCCTGACAGGTTGCAGATACTATAGTGAGAAAAGTGATCAGTTTCAACGGATCAATCCTACCTGGTATATATATATATATATATATATATATATAGTGGGTTATCTTGAGGTAAGTAGAAGTGTAAAATGGGTATAGGGGGCTGGATATTGCAATTTGTCGGCAGTGTAATGGGGATGAAACCTGCTGCTCCAGATTTGTTGCCAGCGACGACGACATCACGAAGTAGTCGTCTACTGCCGTCTCCTCCACGGACACCACGGTCGTCGGTACAGCCTGAAATGTTTAAGGATGACAGCCCGTACGTGAGCGTTCCTAAGTATTTTACGGAACAGCAATTTCGTAGATCGTGGGAAGCAAAGAATGCTGCACAACACAAATATGAGAAGTTGAGACGCTGTGGAAAGAAAAGTAGTGGTGGTAGGGGTGAAACGTTGAGGAAAAGAAAACATGATGCTGATAAAAATATGCAGTATAATCCTTTGTACGGTTACATAGAGCGTTCTCCGAGGAAGGCAATGTGTTTTGCATACCCTGTAACAGTCTCCGATTCGAAAAGACTGCATGGTGTTAAATCGAAAATATTTGAGAGTAATAGTCCCAAAGTGTTGGTTTTTGATAGTCCGGTAAGGTACAGGGAATCTCTTTTAATAACATTTTACAATAGAGATCTAGTGAATGAGAATTTTATGGAACTTGAAAGTAATGGTTTTCCGATCAGCATGCAGTACATCAAGAGTCGTAGAACAGGATTATGTGAGACACATTACCTTTTCGAGAGAGCACCTGTATACGGTCATTTGCCGTACCATGTGTGGACCAATCGTGTAGCCGGTGAGATAGCATCTCACGGATATAATGCAGGACCTTTTACTGTAGTATCGGGAATTTCCTCAAAAGATTGCATCTGTATGGAGACAGAATCGGAACTAAATTCGGAACATGTAGATATATCCGATCTGCATGTTCCTCCACGTTGTCTGGTTACAAAATATATTATGATGACGGATGAGAGTTTAAATTGTGGGCGTGCCGCTGTCGAATTGACACGGTACGAAAATTTGGAACATTTACTGAATGAGGAGATTCCCCTGCTGTACCGAGTGGGGTGTCACAAAAAATACATGATAGTGGATTATAGTGATGTTGCAACTCTGATGCATATATTTAGAAAACAATATCGGGAGTCCATGTTATCACTGGGTGAAATATTTCAGTGGTTTAACAGTAGTGTACCCCTACAGGAGTCGGTAAGCGATACATTAGGAGTAAAAGGTACTGCATTAGATTTAGAAGAGTTAGCCGACTATTGTTACAACCCGTTACGGCGTAACGATCTAAGATCAAAATATGCTTTTATTTCCAGTGTCCATAAAGTTGAAGAGCAGTTTTCAAGAGGTACAGGCCCACATCGTGAGTTCCCCGAAATAATAGAGGAGACTGACACGTCGGAAGCAGAAAACGATACAGCTTGAAAGGTGAGAAAATAAAAATCATTACCTGTGGCAGCAGAGGTTTATTTTGGAGATGTACATACAGCCTATGGTGGGGGGGTTGGCTGTTCCCGGTCCTCTGGTGGAGGTAATGGAGGCGTACGATGTCCGTCCTCCTCCTCCCGCTGCACCAAATCAATGAGGGGTGGATCTTCCTCCTCTTCCGGAGCAGGAGAAGGAGGACGAACGTAGCCTCTGAGGACCGCAGGAGGTATCAGTTGAAGCAGGTTATCGGCTCTACGAGCATTGCGTCGACCCATTCTGAAAAACAATATATAATAATTAAAGAAATATATTCGGTTCCATGTAGATATTGGCTATAAAAGAAAAAGTGGTATGTGACATATATAATCGGAAAATGGTGAACATGCATGTGAAACCAGGCCGCAACTGAGGACATTTTGAAACGTGAGGTCTGGGAGAAACAGGACCGTGACTGAGGGTCTTTTATTTCAATTTTGTTCAAAAACGTTTTAAACTTGTTTAAAACATTTTAAACTTTTACGATTTTTCGATTTTAAATTTTCGATTTTATTTTTCAGATTTAAATTTCCGTCTGTCCATAATTGAGCTACAAGGATAGTCGATAGGTTGTCGGACCATGTCAAATTATACAATGTTATAAGAAATAAATTAAAATAATTACCTTTGACGATAATAACGGAAAGTGTCGGCCATTCTTTCCCGATTGAGTCGACGCCGAAGTGCGGTTACGGCCAACGTCTGCTCGTATACCCGTTCGATGTCAGCCTGCTCCTCCAAGCACCTCCTAACATCCCTGGTGAGCTCTGCGAAGTGCTCTTGTTCTTCTATGCCTATTTGATATTGATCAAAAGCATTCCGCAGAGCCTCCCCCTGCTGCATGTTACGTTCCTGAAAATATGTGTGAATTAATATATAACAGTGATTACAGTTTGTGTAAAAAAATATATATATTGATTGATTGATTAGTTGTTTGAAGTCCACTTTATGCACAGTAAGGCTAATTGGGACTAGACCTACAGTTTAAAGTGGGATCCGAACCACTTGTGCCTCCACCGGGTATCGAACCCGGGACCCCTTGATTACAAGGCGACGACGCTACCACTGCGCCATCGGGAGGCCGAAATATATATATATATATATATATATAATATATATATATAACTAATATATTTTCTGTCTATTTCAGATGACTACACTTCCGCTAGGGTTCAGTCTGTTGTATGGAGACGTAAAAGAGGAGACGGGGACTACAACAGAAGAGAGAAGAAATTTGTGGAGCAAAGTTCACGCACGGCAAATAGAAAAGCATGTAGGCAGCTACGTCAATTTCTGCGAAGAAAACGGGTTGGCCGAAGATTTATTGCGCCGACTAGAAGAAACGTGTAAAGATTTTGAAGTGAGGGTGGACACATTGGTGAAAATATTCAGCTTCATTATTGAAAAAAAAAGAAACGCGCCAGTGTTTGGTGATTTTGTAGAAAACATACAGCGAGTCCAATATGTACCCTCGCATTTATCGTTAAGAATCTGTTTCGAGTTAATGGAACTATTTAAAAGTGTAAGGAATGAAAGAGCAGAAAATAAGAAAACAGGGGGAACGGGGAAAGAGCTAGAGGAACGGATGGTGGAGATGTTAAAAAAGAGAAAACTGAACGAATAAACATTACTAATCTTACTAATACACTAACACGTTTCGTTCAGTTGTGGGATAATTAAACGATCTATCTGATGTTAAATTTATGCACAGAACCATAGGTTTCCATCGGGAATCGAACCCGAGATTGTACATATAACGTCTACATTGAGAGGTATTTCATTTAATGGGTATAATAACATATGTATAACAGTTTCTTGTAATAAAAATATATGGTGTATACAGAAAATATGTTATTTTAATATGAATATGAAATAGGTACTTACGAAATTTCCATCAGCCATCGCACGTTCTTGACCCAACACGAAGTAACAGAATGAGTGGAGGAAAATCTGTTTCAGAAGTTCTGCAGACTTCCTTACATGCTTAAGTCATTAGCAAGTGTGTTACGCGGAAATCTGTAGAAGAGATTAAACTGCGGTGACTGGAGTTCTTTATCACATCATGACAGATTTACAAGGAGGAAATTGCGGGACTGAGGCCTGCAGTTCTGAGATGAGTTTCACAGCAGTTCCTTGTTGCATCCGGTCGACTCTGATAACGTTATGTACATAGTACTTCCTTGTTTCATCCAGACAGATAAAAAAGTATGGAGATATAATTACAAAACCAACTTCCTTGTTACGTCCTCGCAGAACGTCTGAGAAAGAACATCGTGAAATAGATGATGTTGAAAATGTAGCGTTATTGTAATTGTGTGTGTTTCTTAAATAAACAGAATCAGAGTCGACCTACACATATGGAAAATTCGTTTTTACAGGGTTTGAGTGGACTCGTTGCAAAATACAAAATTAAAGCAATCAGTTTGTTTTTTGTTTTTAGAACACACAGGGGGGGGGGGGAGTCGAACCCCCTTGAAAATGCAAAGTTATTTCTATTATTTCTTCCCGGGGCCAAACCGAGTCGGAATCGCCCTTTGAAAATGCACAGATATGGCAAATCAATTTTATGTTAAATCACACAGGGCCGGACAATAGGGTCCCCCATGTTGACGGCAATGTAGGGTTTCTGTATTTCAGATCGTAGACCCCTTCCATATACTTTTGACATACAGATTCCGAATCTACAATTGCCTTCACTCTAGTCCAGTTAGGGGCCTGCTGAACGGCCCTTCGAAATTTTCCGGACATGTTTTTTCGAGTTTTTCAATTTACCTACAACAAATAGGTGCCAGTAAACATCGCCGACGGTTACTACGTAATATTATACAATTAATTGTCATCTCAGCTCGTCATGACAATGGGGGCCGCCATCTTGGCCGCCATCTTGGTTTTTGTTATTTTGACCGTAGACCCCCGTTCATATACTCTATTTAAAGGTGTTGACGTACAGATTCCGAATCTACAATTGCTATCACTCTAGTCCAATTAGGGACGGCTGGACGGCCCTTCGAAACTTTCCGGACATGTTTTTCGAGTTTTTCAATTTACCTACAACAGATAGGTGCCAGTAAACATCACCGACGGTTACTACGTAATATTATACAATTAATTGTCATTTCAGCTCGTCATGACAATGGGGGCCGCCATCTTGGCCGCCATCTTGGTTTTTGTTATTTTGACCGTAGACCTCCGTCCATATACTCTATTTAAAGGTGTTGACGTACAGATTCCGAATCTACAATTGCCTTCACTCTAGTCTAATTAGGCTCGGTTGGAAAAGAGTGTTAAGTAGTTCCGAGAATTTTAGATGGTTTCATAGCAGTCAGGAAAACATCTGGTGAGGATAGTTAGCTATTTCCGGGAATTTTACATGGGTTTGACATCAGCCAGGAAAACATCTGGTGAAGACAGTTAGCTTTTCCGAGAATTTTACATGAGCATTCATATCAGCCAGAAAGGGCGAAGACGGTTAGCAGAGGACTGTTACAGATTTCCGGAGAGTTTGCAGATCAGACAGCAAAACCGTTAGGAACGGAAATAACTGGTTTGGTATGCTTACGTATATAAAGTACGGTGTTCTCTCCACATGGCAGTCTTCGTGACACAGACATCGTACGATCATGGACGTACAGTTATCCGCTGACGATCTGTTATTGCTATATCGTGATGGATATTACACAACACCTAGACAGTTACGGGAAGTGTTGGTGCAAATTGCGCAAAAAATCATCGCAGGAGAAAGAATCTCCTTGCTCAAGGAGTATGACCGCTTACTACGGACAGTGACAACATCCGTACCCGATCTTTATGGAGCAGGTATTTCCGAAGAATCACCAGGCCCTTCATCAACACCCGATCCTGTATCCCCAGGTACCGAGGAAAAGCAGACAACCGCATTTGACCCTGTTACATCACCAGGACCTTCAAGGAACGTCGCACCTGGATCAGGCTTGGAACCTGCGCCAGGACCGTCATGGAGACCGGTTCCTTTACCGCCAGAAGAACCGTCATCCCAGAGTGTTTCAGTATCAGATAGAAGAGGTAAGAAAAGAAAACGTGATACAGTGCCTCGTGAACAAATAGGGAACATAATATTACATAACATTCAAGAACGTGAATATCCGAAATTCCGTTCCAAAGGACGTCGTGTAGAATTCAGTTTCTCGCACCCTCCAGAAAATGTCGATCCTCACACATGGATCCGTGAAGGTGTTGAAAATCTTCTCACCTATGTTAAGAAAGACACCAAGGATGAAGACAAGATAGGTTTAACTCTCTCTAACATATCTGACCCAACGGTGAAAGATATTTATGTCGGGTGGCACAGAAGCGACCAGTTACACAGTGATATGGTGTGGAACATCATGTATAAAATATTGCAGAGTGCGAAAACATTCACGGCTACAGATCGGTTAATTTTGCGAGCCGACCATGTCAATATACCTGTCGGAGGTGGTGGAGGTAAACGAACATATTGTTTACCTAATTACATGTTAAGCACGCAAAAAAGGAGTATCGTCGGTGTGCCGAATAGGAAAAAACCACTCTGTTTAGTTGAAGCTTTGGTAATAGGAAAAGCCTATGCTGATAATGATCCGTCCTATTCACAGTATCGAAGAAATAGAAATCTTCTTAAACCTGTTTTCGAACTTATGCGGAAAGCAGATGTAGATCTGACAGACAATGCGTGTGCCGGAAGTGGAATTCCTGAACTGAGAAAATTTCAGCAAGTTCTCACAGATCATAAAATTATTGTATACAACAATCTTCGTGATGCTAAAGATGTTCTGTTTGAAGGGCAGGTTGAACATGTTTCAAAATTTATATACCTTCTGTATGATAATGCCAGACAACATTATGATGTGATAGTGAACCGTGTTGGAGCATTTGCAGCAAGCCAAGAATGTCATGGGTGTAACCAGCTCATATTTGGTAAACCTCATAGTCACATGTGTAAGCAATTATGTTGTATGTGCCGTGCAACTCCACCGTGTGTACCTGAACCGGGTGTCCGTAGAACATGTCAGACATGTCACCGAAATTTCAGAAATGAACAGTGTTTCACAAATCATGTTTCTACACCATTCCGAAACGGTACTGTCTGTAGCGAAATACAACAGTGTCCCCGATGTTTCAGAATTATTCTCACAAACAATAGATATGAAAAAGTACATAGATGCAACATGAAATATTGTACTGTGTGTAATTGTGTGAAACCTGTAAATCATTTCTGCTACATGCCTATACCGAAACCTAAACAGTACTCAAAATTTCTATTTGTGTTTTACGATTTCGAATGCTACACTGATATTCCTTATTCTGACAAAGAAAAAACTTTTCTTCATGTTCCGAATCTTATCGTGGTGCAGACAGCCTGTCACGCATGTCACAGAAGAGAGGATTTAACAGCTTCGTGTTCTGTTTGTGGAACAAGACAGTTTATATTCTGGGATGACCCTGTAGATACATTTCTGTCGTATCTCGAATTGCAACATAAGTTTACCAATATAACCATCTGTGCACACAATGCACGAGGTTACGATTGTACATTTCTATTACGGAGAATGCTGGAAAGAGAAATGAAACCTCGTGTTATCTTAGATGGTACCAAAATTGTCAGCATGACATACCAAAATCTCCATTTTGTGGACAGCCTCAACTATGTTCAGTCAAATCTTGCAGGATTTTCAAAACTGTTTGGTTTACCTGTGCAGAAAGGATATTATCCGCATTTGTGGAACACTTACAAGAATAGAAATTACATAGGACCGCCACCTCCTCCTTCTGCATATGGATATGAATATATGAAAACAGTTGAAGATCAACGCCGTTTCATGTCCTGGTACAACAATGAATGTGAAAATAATATACCTTTTAACAACAAAAACGAACTTCTCCAATATTGCATCAAGGATGTGACCCTGTTGAGACAAGGATGTCTAAAGTTGAGACAGAATTTTCTAGACATATGCAAAATAGACATTTTCAGGGACTGCATCACAATAGCATCTGTCTGTTCACTAATTTACAGGCAGAAATTTATGCCTGCTAACACTATAGGAATAATACCTAAAGGAGGTTACCATCATGCAGATCAGATGTCCAAGTTCGCATTGAAATGGTTAACCTACGTGGAAGAACAAAATTATGTAATACTTCTTCACGGTGGACGTACTCGTGAAAAATATGTCATAGGAGGGCGTTACAGAGTGGACGGTTATCACGAGGAGACGCAGACGGTGTACGAGGCGCTGGGGTGCTACTGGCATGGTTGTCAACGCTGCATATCAATTAACAGGGATATGTATCCGAAAGGTGACGAAGAAGATGGAACCGATCAGGATAGTAACAGTGATAAACATAGTGACTTGTTGAACACTGCAGCCTTCAGATACGAGACAACGTGTCGTAAACTTGCGGCTCTACGTTCTGAAGGATACCATGTTGTCACAATGTGGGAATGCGATTTCAAAAAAATATTGCGAGCAGATCCTGAACTCGATAGACATCTATCGACACATCCTATCGTTTGCTGCATTCCTTTAAATCCACGAGACGCCTTATATGGAGGAAGAGTTGAGACAGTCAGGACGTATTACAAAATCAAGGAAAATGAGAAATTACAGTACTATGATTTTACAAGTTTGTACCCTTATGTGAACAAATACTGTGCCTATCCTGTCGGACATCCTAACATATTTCTAGGAACTTCTATTCCTTCGGTAAATGAGGTTTTGAACATGGAGGGGCTCATAAAATGTACTGTTCTGCCACCAAAAGCCCTTTTACATCCTGTTCTACCTACAAAAATGCATGGAAAACTGATGTTTGTCTTGTGTAACGAATGTGCTATCAGATTAAAATGTGAAGGTACATGCAGCCATTCCGATGAACAACGCGCACTTTCGGGGACGTGGGTCATCGCCGAGGTGCGTAAAGCTTACAGTTTAGGCTACAGAGTACTGTCAGTGTCGGAAGTGTGGAAGTATGAAACATCGATGTACAACCCTGTCACAAAAACTGGAGGACTCTTTGCTGGTTATGTCAACACCTTCTTGAAAATAAAGCAGGAAGCGAGCGGTTGGCCTTCATGGTGTCAGAACGACGAGGATAAGAAGAAGTACATACAGAAATATTTCGATAAGGAGGGTATTCTATTGGAAGAAAACAGTATCGAAGTCAATCCTGGTAAACGTACTCTGGCTAAACTTTGCCTTAATTCTTTATGGGGCAAGTTCTGTCAACGGGACAACCTTTCCCAGACGTCCATCATCAAGGAATCGAAAGATTTTCTCGATAAAATGACTGATCCAAATATAATGATTGGAGGAGTCGTATTCATCAATCAGGACACCGTTTTAGTGAACTGGAAATATGTTGAAGAGGCTGTCAGTCTGAACAGGAAAGTAAATGTTCCTATCGGAGCCTTCACAACATGCCATGCTCGTCTGAAACTGTACGAACTCCTCGAAAAGTTGGGTGACAGGATATGTTACTGTGATACAGATTCTGTAATTTACGTAGATAGTTCTGAAATGGAATATCATCCCCAGACAGGTGACGCACTAGGAGAACTCACGGATGAATTGACAGATTTCGGGCCCGGTGCAGTTTGTGAACAGTTTGTTTCAACGGGACCGAAAAGTTACAGCATGAAAATAACAAAACCGTTCTCCGAACCGCAGTATATCTGTAAAGTGAAAGAAATCACATTGAATACCTCCACATCGGAATTGGTCAATTTTGATACCATGTGCGACATGATAAACAGTGAGCAGCCTAAAGTTATGGTCGAAAATATTTTCAGGATCAGAAGAACAAAACAGTTCCAAGTAATCAGTACATATGAAAAAAAGCTGTTTCAGCCGGTACTGTTGAAACGGCGTTTCGACGATAAACATTTATCGTATCCCTTCGGATACTGTGCAGACTAAAATATGTCTGTAGCGGTCCAGAGTTTGAACCCTTCTTCGGCCAGTCAGTGTATAAAATGTGTTTACAATGTGCCAGATCTTCATTTTTCTTCAAATCTCCAAATCTCCAGTATAAAACATGTTTCCTAAACTTTCCCATCCTTTCACCATGATGGTCTGCGGAGCATCAGGAAGTGGAAAAACTACTTTTGTGACAAATATGGTTGACTCCATCGTTCATCTTGTCGAAGGACCCGTCAAGAAAATTGTATGGTGTTACGATCAGGAAAACAGTATCCCGCAAAATCTTCGAGATGTGCAATATCATAAAGGGATCGTCGATTGGCAGTCGTGGAACGGAAAAACCCCTACTCTCATAATCCTGGATGATCTTATGATGGTTGCTCAAGGAGAAAAAGTCGCCGACCTTTTCACAAAAGGCAGTCATCACAAAAACATTTCGGTGGTGTTCATAACACAGAATCTTTTTCATCAAGGGAAAAATTGCAGAGACATTTCGCTGAACGTAAAACATTTTGTTATTTTTAAAAATCCTCGAGATATGAACCAATTTACTGTGTTTGCACGACAACTTCATCCTCACCGCATGAAGGAACTCGAAAAAGTATATATAGATGCTACTACTCAACCTTTCAGTTATTTGTATATTGATCTTTCACAGTCAACACCGGATCCTTTACGTTATCAGACAGACATTTTTAACCAGAATTACTCAACTGCATATCTTCCTCAGGAATGTTTAAAACATCGAGATGAGGAGAACGAGGAAGACACGTACCAAATCACGTTCTAACAGGAATAGACATTCGTCGTCTTTCAAGAAACATTCACCTTTTTTGCACGTGTTGAAAAATTCACCGACCAAAATCCGTAAATCATTATTGAAAAGTGCTCCGAAAAAGACAATTCGTTTCATCAGCGAATGCTGCCTGAACGTTTTAAAAGGAAACGTGAAAATTAAACCGTCCACAAAACGTCGTCTGACACCTTACAAGTCGGTCTTACGCAATCTCGTGAAACCGAAAGTGAACATCGAAAAACGAAGAAAACTTCTTGTGCAAAAAGGTGGATTTCTACCCTTACTTCTAGGTTCTTTGTTATCGGGTCTTCTCGGTACTCTCATTCCTCATTGAGAAATGACATCTTCCTACAAAAAGATGATCGTCCTTTCACCGGAACAGCTAGCACGTATTCCTGTTTCCGACTCGTCTGTAACTCAGAAATTATCCGTTCTGGATAAAAAAATGAATGATATTCTGAAAATGAAAAATATATCAGACGATCAGAAATGGCGTCTTTACAGAAAGGAACTGGACGAGTATTTATGGCTGAGTCGAAAATCCAAAGAACCATTACAAATTCCTATTGTTCAAGATAACGACGGTTCTTCTACTATTTCGCCAGGATCGACGTATTTTCCTACGAACCTAGCAGAGACGTTACCCCGTAATACACGTCATCAGTTACAAAATATCATCGACGAGTACCAATCTACGGCTCAACATTTGATAGACGAACGTCAGGAAAAAACACTTCCTGATCCGAAGACGTTGAACTTCTCAGCGTCGTCAACGGAAAGCCCTGGACCGTCTCATCGACAGAAACAGAAAAAGAAGAAGAAAGCGGCTGTCCGTGTTTCCAGAAAAACTACACCGTTTCTGAGAACACCTGACGCATACAAGCTGGTTCCTCTGAGAAAAAGCCGTAGACAGAGAGATCAGTCATGGGAGTCCCTAAGTTAAAACACGATAAAATCCTCACCAAAATATATTACGATCCCCGACACCGTGCTTCATTCTCATCTGTAGATCGTTTATGGAACGCGGTACGGGATAAAAATATATCCCGCAATACGGTGAAAAAATGGTTGATGCACCAGGAAACGTACACTCTCCACAAACCTGCAAGGAAAAGGTTCCCCCGAAATCATTACAATGTGTGGAACATAGACATGCTTTGGGAAGCTGATCTCAACGACATGACATCGATACAAAAACATAACGATGGATACAGATATCTTCTGACAGTGATCGATGTATTCTCAAAATATGCCTTTGCATTACCACTAAGAAATAAAACAAGCAATTCGGTAACCGAAGCTTTCAAAAATATTTTCGAACAAAGCAGACGAAAACCTGTCACACTACAGACCGACCAAGGAACGGAGTTCACAAATTCTACATTCCAGAAGTTTTTAAAAAATGAAAATGTAAATTTTTCGATCGCTTCAAATTATCCTGTGAAAGCAAGTGTAGTGGAACGTTTCAACAGAACATTGAAAGAACGAATGTGGAAATATTTCACATCGAAACAAACAAGACGTTACGTAGACATTTTACCGCAACTTCTCGAAGGTTACAATACAACTATCCACAGTTCCATAGGAATGGCACCTCGAGATGTGAACTAGTCTAACGTTTACATCGTGTGGAAACGTCTCAACAAACCTGACAGACATATTTCACAACCGTCTTCAGATCTGAATGTTGGTGATTTCGTACGAATCTCTGTCGTGAAAGGACATTTTGAGAAGGGATACGAACAATCGTGGTCACGAGAACTTTTCAAAATCCACTCCCTTGTTCAGCGATCACCTGTACCTGTATACATATTAGACGATTTAAATGAAGAACCTGTAAAAGGCACATTTTACAAACATGAACTGCAAAAAGTTTATTCGGATCCTGACGAAGAGTATAAAATTGATAAGATTTTGAACAGCCGGGGAAAAGGTAAAAATTTGGAATACCTGGTTCGCTGGCTCGGATATCCACCTAGTTTCGATTCGTGGATCAAGGCATCTTCCGTAAAACAGTTATCAGAAAAATAATTTCCAAAACATATTTATATCAAAATATATCGTCACCACGATCCAGTGAGTTCTTTGTGTTCGGCGAGAATGGACGATAATTTCTATGTTTACCTTCCGTCATCTGCATCGGAGAAGTATTTTCCGAACAACACGCTGACCCATTTCAACGTAAAACTTGCAAAACGGATCGATCTGTCTCCAGAATTGTGGGAAGTCGGATTAGCAGAACTGCATTATTCAACTCTATACGACAATGTTTTGGAAACAGATTACGGAACGGTAACCTTTCCTGTTCGGACGTATGCAAGTGCTGAGGACCTGATCTCTACCATCGAAGAATCCCTCCCCAACGACCTGGAAATACGGAGAAACGTTCTTAAGCAATTCTGGCATTTTCTGTTGGAAGCGCAATGGGACGCGTCGGGATCTTCTGTTTCTACGGATAATACACTCTATATTAACGAGCAGCCATTTTATTTTCCTGCAGCAACATATACAGTAGAGGAGTTCATTCAGTTCCTGAAAACAAACCCTGCTAATGCCGTTGTTCCTACTCATCTCAGATTTTTCTTTAAAGAGGCTGTGAACAAACATCTGTCCGTGATAGGGGTTCCCGATCCTGAATCGGAAGGTGTTCCAACAAATACTGTCACACCCATAGACGAAACTGATGACTACGCTAAATTTCGATATGACGTATTGAAATCTATTTATTCTACGCACGCAGTGTCCAATAACGTCGTGGATAAAAACCCCTACATATTCATTTATTCCGATCTCGTGAAACAACAATTGGTCGGAGGAGAAATGCTACGTCTTTTACGTCTTGCCCGAAAACAGTATTCGGAAACAGAATCATCTTGCACAGTACCCGTAGCCCATCATACATTTAATCCGATTCATTACGTTTCTCTGGATAAAGGTTCTTTCGAAACAATAGAAATTGCGATGTATGATAGACAAGGATATTTCCTGCCTTTGAGAAACGGCTCCGTACCTACAATAGCTGTTTTACATTTTCGTAGGAAAGCAAAGTCCTTTTAAAAAACAGTAAGGAATCATTTTGCTCAGTCTATGTCGAAAAGCTGATGAATCACCATGAATTCGCAGACCGAATATTACAGTAATCAGATCCGTGGGGGAATTGGACCCATCTATCGTTCAACTAGAATTAAAAAAGGGAGAGGATTGGGGTCTCTCTTTGCAGGACTCTTTAGAATGGTGAAACCTCTACTCTGGAGTGGTGCAAAAGCGATCGGAAAAGAAGCTTTGAAAACAGGCGCTAACATTATCACAGACATTGCAACAAGTCAGCAAACTCCGAGAACTATCGTTCGTCAACGTGTACGTGAAGCGGGTCAAAATCTTCAGAGTAAAGCACAACGGAAAATCGACTCTCTGGTAGGTTCCGGTATAAGAACAAAACCTGCAACAAAAATTGCTCAGTCGATGTTAAAACGTTCAGCCACCCGTATTAGAACATCTACGATCCGTAAAAAAAGCGCATCCAAAAAGCGGAGAAAAACATCCACAAAATCTAGGACGACACGCAAAAGGAAAATTAAACAGAAGGCGGCAGGAAAAGATATTTTTGGATAATAATGGAGAATAACACTTGCATGATCTCGCAGTTCGATCTTTTCAGTAAAAAACCTATTCAGCAAAATGTCGAAAAAACTTACACTCTCGCCTACAAGCCTATCGCTTCCATCGATAATCAGAACATACTTCAGTTTGCCGTTCCGCCGGCAGGAACAGATTTTCTAGATCTTTCATCTGCCTATCTTCGTCTGCTAACGCAGATGGTCAATCAAGATGGGTCTCCCATGAGTGCTTCCGAACCTTCCAACGCCCTCACAAAAAACTGCGGGGTCGTAAATTATCCTCTCCATTCACTTTTTTCACAAGTTACAGTGGCTCTCAACGGTATCGCTGTAACAGTTGCCGATAACAATTACGCATATAAATCAATATTCGAAGCAGAAATCAATTACGGCAGCGATGCTGCGAACACGCATCTCACAAATGCCTTGTGGTACTTGGACACACCTGGACATCAAGATCAAATCACCGCCGACAACAAAGGTTTTACCGCCAGAAAAGACTTTTTCCAGCACGTTCCGACAACCGGAAATCCTACGGAAGTGTCTGCCGTAGTCGAACTTATGGGAAAACTGCACATAGATTTTTTCCACCAGCCTAAATACCTGGTCAACGGCGTTGAAGTACGTATCGATCTAGCCAGGTCACGTGATGCTTTTTACATCTGGGGAGATCAGACTTCACCAACCACCAGAATAAAAATTTTAAAGGCTGTTCTCGAAATAAATCACATCATTCCTACTCCTACCACCAGTTTGGCCATAGACAGAGCACTCTCTTACGCTCCAGCCCATTATCCGTTCACCAGAAGCGTCATCAAAGCTTATTCTTACGTTGCCGGAACGCAGCAGATTTCGATCGATAATGCTTTTCAAGGTGCTTTTCCGAATGTTGTTCTTTTTGCTATGGTATCCACCGCCAGCTTTCTCGGAGACTCTAAGAAAAATCCGTTCGACTTTAGAAGTTTCAATCTATCTTCTTTCCATCTTGTGAAAAATGGAAAACTCGTACCTTACGAACCCTTGCGGGTCACCACAGGAGGGAACGGCGGATTGATAACACGTGCCTATCAAACTCTATTTTCCGGTACAGGCATTCACCACGCCAATTACGGACACCAGATCACAAGGAAAATGTTCGAGAACGGATCCTTTTTCCTGATTTTCGACATAACGCCTGACTCTTCAGGAAACGACACGCACACCAGTCTCCAGGAACAAGGTATCATCGGTGCCGAGATGCAATTTTCTCCCCAGCTGTCGGAAAATATAACATGCCTTCTGTATGCTGAATTCGAATGTGCAGTAGATATAACAAAAGACAGAAGTGTTATCCTCCATCAGTGAGACCGACTTGTCTATAAATATGTGTGCTCGTGTTTCTGGCTCGCAGTGTTATCGAGACAGTTCTGATGTAGACATCATACTACCTGTGATGGAAAAACCTACCAAAGTGATAACCCGTACTATTAAGAATAGCAGTGTTTCTTCGAAAGTGACAACTTCAAAACCTGTGAACATACAATCGTTTCCCGAACTACTTGACAACAGCCCTGGGAGCATAGAAATAACCAAAGACAGAAATATTATTATAAACATATGAAAACATATGTAACGTGAGATGGGAAAACTCATCGAACTGATAACCTGTGATGATATTTATAATAGTGATTCTTTGGAAGTACTGTCTGCCAAACCTGTTGACACGCAACCGTCCCCCCAAATATTAGAAGAATATCATCTTGAGAGTATAGAGTTAACAGAACGCTGTACTCTCATTTTCCGTTTTCGAAAACATAGGCAGCATGAACACGTCGCAGATCAAGGAGATTCTATCTCGAAACTGCTCCACCAAGAACATTTTCTACGGTGTTTACTCGAGAGATCTTTTACCTCGGACGTTTCCTACCCCTGCCTTGATAATCGCAAACACCGACACTTCCAACTTCCAGGGTACACACTGGGTGGCCTTCTATTTTGGCAAAAACAATATGGCTGAATATTTCGATTCATACGGATTTCATCCTTTCTATCCAGAATTCGTAACTTTCCTGAACCGTCATTCCTCGGTCTGGACTTACAACAACATTCCCTTACAGGGGGTGTTGGCCACGACGTGCGGACATTACTGTTGCGTGTATGCTTATTACAAAGCACGCCATGTTACGACCAAGGATTTCATTCAAGCATTTCCGCCCGGTGTCAGTAAAGATGGATATATCCTACACCGTTTTCGTCAGATCTTCAAATGTTTACCCCATTGCAAGTGCCCGAGAGGGTATCAATCGTGTTGCTCTATCCACGCGATCCGGTGTCGTGTTATGCAAAAAGCTATATAAATGTGTGCTGCTGCATCTTTCTCTCAGTGTCGTCGAGACAGCTCCAGTGAAAACATCATGGAGCCTGCTAGGGATTCGACAATGGAAAAACACGACAAACTAGTGAAACGCATGACCCGTCAGGATGATGCTTCCAAACGTAAAACTCGCAAACGTGTGCAACCCCTCAAAATCGAAACTGTCCCTATCAAGAACGAACCGATGGACGAGGGAATAGATGTGACTACAGACTGTGATTTCATAAAACGGCGTAGGGAGATCGGCTTTTCTCCTGATACAATCGAATGTCCTGGACTACACAACGTAGAGGCATGTTTAGATCTCTATCTTGCTAACACATATTTTCTGAACAAGGAAAAAAACAAGTTCGTAGCAATAGGATTCGAAAAGCGATCCCCTTTCAATTTGGTGTGGGAGTTTTCGCAACAGGGGAGATCACCCGTACGCATCGATTCTAAGCAGATTAGAGAACTGTGGGCTTTGAAATCTGACTTACTGAATTACGTCGAAACAGGTCGTCGATTCAATTACTTGGTTACGGGAAATATCACCGTCAGTGGTGTAAATTTTTTCGGGAAACGTTGTATCTCGATGTATCAGCATCATTCATCCGATGCTTTTATTTTCACAGCCTCTGAACTACACTTATTTTTGTGTAACCTTTTTTGGCCTCTGCAGAAATTAAAGAACGAACGTTATCATAAATTGCAACCCGAAATGGAGGCTTTCGTATATTGTATCAAGAACAATATGGTTTCAGAAAAAAAGAAGTGCCCAATTTAGTGAACTATTTTTATATTCTTTGGTACAACGAACTGATGATTGAAATATATCTTGAGAACAATCATGGACAGACATTGACATTGTAAATAAGTTCTGTTACTTTCATGTATCTGATGTTGTAAATGAACCATTGTTCTTTCTGTGTATTGTTATTTTATGTATTGTAATATAACCCTTCAGGTATTGTAAACCTTTCATATTCAATTGTAAATACAACATTTGTGTTATTCTATGTATTGTAAACCCATATCCATATTATCGATTGTAAATAAAACATTTGTATATTTTAAAAAACTCTTTTATTTCTTGTACTTATTACAATAGAAACTGTACATCTTCCAGACATTTTCAACTGCACAGGTTTTTTTTACATTTTTACATTTGCTATGTTCTTTGCATCTTCCTGAAGTGTTTTTCACACTATTCAATTTTGGACATTCAAGTTCTTCGATGTTACGTACGGATATTTTACCCACACCTTTTTCTCCAAGTAATTTTTCAAACCATTTCACTTTCTCCGTACCTTTGACGTACACTGTTTGATTCACAAGCACAACATATAACAAATCTCCTAATTTCTCATACGGTAGCCATCCATCTCCCCAGTTGAGGCCGTGTTTGTTGGTACGGAGCCAATAATTCACTCGGCGATACTTTTCACTCAAAAAGCGTAAACCATATGGAGATTTCACTAAACAGTCAAATGCATTGTCAAAAGGAAATTTTAAAATTCCGACTTCTTTCCACACAAATTCTCCTCCTGCTCCTCGAAGACCTTGAACGTCCAAAAAACAGACATCCATTTTGGGCATCAGGTGAAAACTGTCAACGTATCTTCAATGCTACCCCGGCATACGGCGCACGTGTCCAATTGGGAAGCACAGGATCCGCAGGAAACAAAATGTCGACACGGGAGAATTACAACACTGCTAGGATTCTGAAAACATATTTTGCACACAGAATCCACACTAGGTTTATCGGACGTTTTCTCAGGAGTCTCTATACAGTCGCAATACTTGCAGCTCTTGGAGTTACGGTGTAACGCCGCAACACTCTGTATAAAAGGACACTGGGGTACCAACATGTAATGTCCTAGAATCGGGCAATCTTTGGATGTCCAATCGCAAAGTCCGTACGAACAATGAAAACATAATACTCTGTCGCTAAAGCCTGAATAGTAAAATCCAGCAGTCACTAATTCTTCCGGAGTCTGACGTAATCCTATAGGCCACTTTCTGTATGTTCTGTATCTCGAATTCACTGATACGTAATTGATAACATACGGCTCGGCGTGAGTCCAGCAGACGTGGTGAGTAAACACTCTCATACGTCATAAAAGGTAAAGTAATCGGATACTGTAGGTGACGGCGTCCCAGCTATCGGTGATAAAGGAACAACCTGAAGATCGTCGGGGAACAGACGTCTGCGGACGCCGAAACCTTCTGCAGGAACCACAGGGAAACAGGGATGTCCTTCTAATTTACGTAACAAAGGACGATCACAGCCAGAACACCACAAGGAATTTCTGTCTGCCAGCAATGAAAGCCACTCTTTCACTCTCTGCTTCAAAGCTTCACCGATCTTGTCCTCTTCCTTCCTGCGACGTAGTTCGCACATACACCTGTGACCTGGAAATCCTGTTCTCTCGTCCGCTCTTCTTTTCCTCTCTTCTATCTCCTTCAACGTCTCGCAGTGATGATGGACTCCTTTTCCTAATCCGTCGAACACGTAACATCCACACCAGGGAGATTCAGGTATCGCTACATACATAAACGGGAAATAACTCAACACCCGATGCAGGGCCGTTGGATCGTTGTCCAGGTCGCCGCAAGATCGAACAAGTTCCCAGAACTCCTCGTAGCTAACCTCGTAGAAATTCACACCATTATCAGACAGTCTTGTACCGCACACATCCATCCTCACATGATACTATTATCCTGTATCCCTTCTATTTATACCTTCTTTTTTCTACGTCACGATTTCAGTTAAACATACTTCAAACAGTCACCCCGGAAGGTTAAACCTAAAACATGCCAGGACATGTTTTTCAGACCACACCCAATTCCAGGAATTTCAAACTCATCAACGGCCGCCCGAGAAAAACACCACCTTCCCCGGAATGACTCATCAACGCCATCTCTCTTCAAACAACAAAAACACGTACCCGATTTCCCCAGAATTTCAGAATCATCAACGCCATCTGTCTTCAGACAACAAAAACACGTACCCAAATTCTCAGAATTTCAGGAATGCAAACGCAATTACCATTCCAAACCCATTACCCAAACCACATCCATTGATTCTCACAAAATTTCCTCGAAACAACACTCAACAAACCCCATTTTCCAAGGAAACGCACTTAACATTCACCGCACCACTTAAAAGCCTCATCAACGCCATCTGGAAATTCCGAGAATCTCCCCAACCCAAATTCCCAGAATTTCAGAATCATCAACGCCATCTGTTTTCAGACGCCGCGGGAAAAACCCGAATACTTTTCCAACCAATCAAAACGCTCCTCGCAAAATTAAGCCACGCCCATTTTATGACGTCATCGCGAACAACAATACCCCCTGCTTGCCCACACAACTACATCATCAATTGATCTTTGATCGATCTTTTCCAATCAATTGATTTATCGACTTCAACGCCGGTGCATTACTACTTTCGTCGTCCCTTCAAAAATCAACCTTGAAAAAACCCCGAAGAAAACCATTTCTTGGTACTAATTTTAAAATTAGACATTTCCAACTATGATAGACAAGAATAGGCACTGCAAAACTCCAGTGTTTTACTAAATTAAATTCTGTATGGATCACAACTTCAGTAGTAACCTAGCAGTCCATATTTCCTTGGGATCATGTATGTTGAAGAGGTAGGCTGGCTTCTCGCCCCACATGTCCTTGTTTATCAGACTGTCCGTGAAACTACAGCCTCTGCGGCTGTCGCGTTAATGGAAAAGGTGAAACATCCTCCGTATTTGTGGTGCATGCTACTCTCCACCTGAATTGGTTGCGCTGTTAGTAAGATTGATTGATTCGTTTATTTTACTTCGCGTTTTGTGCCTCTTAGCTAATTTGCGAAGATGGGGATGAGTGATGAAATGATGAAATTGATGAATGGACATTCACAAACAACCAAGCCCGACCGGGATTCGAACCCGGGACCCTTGGCGTCGCAGCGCGATGTGCTAACCACTCGGCCACAGGGTCGGGCGCTGTTAGTAAGAGAGAGAGATAGATATATAACAAAAGAAATAACTTGAAAATCAGCTAATTCAATTAGATAGACTCAGTGGCGGCGATTGGGTTCCAAAGCTAGGGGGGTCAAGGTGTCAAAACTGGGGGGGGGCAAGGATAGTTTACTTTCCCTTGCTAGATAAATTTAGCATAGTGCGGGGGCAAAAGTGGCAAAAAGTGGGGGGGGGGGGCAAATGCCCCCTGGCTCCCATAATTGGCGCCACTGGATAGACTCTATGAATTAGTTGTTTAAATGAAAAAGTTTATCAAAATGATCACGTACGTCCCATCATAACACATCTCTTGCCGTGTATCTATTTTTATTTAGTACATTGCATACCCATGTCTTCTTAGTATTGTTACTTGATGCATCAATATTCACTAATTACCCAGGCTTTTGTTCATGAAGAGTAGTGATAGAGTAGAGACCAGTGTTTTTGTAAGTTATTGCACTTTGATAGCAAACTGCAATTTTTTTAGAATGGATTATTGAAACATTCCATCACAAGTTTCAATTTTTATATTCCCACAATCCCTCTCATTTATACTTCAACAGCTAATGTTCTCATAGTTCCCCATTTCGTTTATGTTCCAGTGGGAAATAAACACTCAAATATAATTGTTAACAATCATGAAATTGCTATAAACATTCCAGATAACATATAATATGTTAAATGGCAACTATAGAATACATTCGACACATACAAAGAAACACAATATACATTTCGAATTTCCAAACCACCATAAAAATCTTAACTCCCTGTAACTGGAGGAGGAGTAGAACAGAAAATATTAAAATGAAGACTATAATGTGGTGAAATATCTCCTGTAAACTGTATCTCTCTTACATGCCAATATTCTCTTTTACTTTTCAAAGAATCCTCCTCTTTCGTCCCATGGCCATCCTTAGAAATTCCCCTAAAGTAATTCCAATTTTACTAACTAATAGACAATCAGATACACACAATTCAAAAAGATGTACGAACTCTCACGTATAGGGTAAACGTAATTTTGTGATCTCAATACTAGCTAGCTGTAGAATCTTGCCAGTACCTGCCACAAGGACTCACTAATTTCATATATCGCGCATTCAAACTCACACTCTTATAAATAACAGAAATGTTGAAACCGAAGATTTCTGTTATCAATTTACCTTTCGATTTGTCGTGTCCATACATCATGCAGGTAAACATTTCATTGGCTTTGTAAGTGGCTTCCTCCCAGAGATCCTTCTTGGATGTAACATTCCAATGGAAGAAGGCTCCTCCTACTGGCCTATGGTATATGGTCCAGTTGTATTTATGAAACAGAAGAAAGCGCACTTTACTATAGGGACTGTGCTATTCATTATGCAATGATCAATTCTGTCAAATGACGATTGGTAACTCAATGTAACATACATTTTTGATGTTCCCCGATTGCTGCGAAAGACGTAAACAATCGACCTTATTGGACCTGCTGATATCACATGACACTTGAGTCGCTGCCAAACCCTCAAATGCAGGATATTCCTGCAGTGCAAGTTCTCCCCATCACCAGCAGCAAAGGGTGAGAGTAAGGAGTAACGTCGTGAGAACGAATGCATACTTACCTCAAGGACTTCTTGCTTGTATCCTGGAAAGCGGCAGAAAGTGACGGCTGGTTGCAGTAGCTTCCTTACAGACACGTCTCCTTTGGTGAACTTCCAGTAGCACTGCTTCAGCTAGAAGGAAAACAATCTTCACCTAATTTCTAAGTGGATATAATCTCCAAGACAAAATAAAAACCCAACGGCATGTGTTCATGTAATTTAGCTTCACAAAATGTCCTCTCAGTGTTTGAAGCAAGGTTGCTAAAGGTCTAGAAACTGTAAATAAATTCAATCAGCAAGCGTAAATGGGTTCTGGACCGTGAAGAACCTTTTTTATCTGTAAAGTGTTTCAATTCGGTCCAGGAACCTCTTTTCCGGATCAATTAAAATAAGGTCCAGGAATCTTTTTCAATGAAACAATACGCAACTTGGACCGAATTTAAATTGAGCGAGAAAAATGTTCCAGTCCTCTTGCGGAACCCAATAGAACACATTAGAATTTATGCTCTCCTGAACCTTAACACCCCTGGTTTGAAGACTTGACTCGATATTCTGGTTAATTTATTTTACATTCTTCGGAATTACTTCTACAGAGAGCATATATACGAGTCTTGTTAATGTGCGGCGCAAGAAGTTACTTCCTCTCGAGAGTACAATTCTTGCTCCGTCCAGAGTAATTATTACTGACTGCTAGATATGGTAGCCCTCCAATTGTGCCTCATTGTAGTACACGCTCCTTGCGAAATGCAAGGAATCATGTCATGAATTTCTCACCACACAAAGACAGACTGAACATCTGCTATGAGGTTGTCTTGTCTGTACAAGAAGATACCCGTCTAAAATCATGATGCAAACTTGTGTGGGGTAAGATTTCGATTTAACTTTAACACGTTAAATAAAAACAAAATTCCATGGTACAATAGTCCTCTAATATAAGGACCAAAGTCTACCAGGTCAGTTTTTTCATTTGGGCAAGTGCATCAAATCCCGTCCCTGCCGTTTTATGGCATCCGAGACCGGCTTTTCAAGTAGCTATCTAATTGTGCTCACAACGCCGAAATTTTGGAAACTCGCACCGGGAATCGAACCCGATACCGCTCGCAGCAAAGACGAGGGAGTTAACCGTTTTCTTTTTCAGAAGCAAAAGGAAAACCCCTAAGCCGTAGTTTCCCCCGTTTCACACATATCAGTTTTTTCAAACACAATGTCTTACCCGGAATTCGGGACTCCTGGCGTCGTAGCGCGCTGTGTTAACCACTACGCCACGTAGGTCGACACCATTGCCTACGCAGGAGGCCTTAACACATTTCACACTGTGGGTATTCATTTCATTATATAGCTTTATCAGTGGGGCACCGTGTGCCAATCTGTAGTGGATCTGATTATCCATCAAGAGACCATGGGAGGTGATTTCAGACCTGATTTTCTTTCGACAATATTCATGCTTTGCGACTTTTCCAGCTTCCAATCCGTGAGTGGTTGGGATTAAACCGGTAGGAGCTGCAAAGGCGACCGGAGCATGATGCTGATTACGTCACGTCAAGTGTGTGCGAATAGAGTACGGTAAGATGCATGTCATTTACACGCACCTTCACTGGTCCTCTAGGGCCTTGGACTGGTTACTATGTTACCCTGAACTTACTTCTCAGTTAGCTATTAGGGTAAATAAATTGCAGGCCCTGACTGGTCACTGGTGTCGGAATTTCCTCCAATAAAATCTGTTTTAATCTATTTTATTATAACACTTATCCACTGGCAATCTTGGATTCAAGTTAACTGATGCAGATACGAGTATAAATCTGCAAAGGATAACCCTTCCAAGATTATTCACAGGTAGAATTGTGATACCAGCAATCGGGTAAGAAAACCGAATTATACAGAATTCTGGTTCTATTTTATACTAAAAGGTTGTTTACAATATACCAAGGAAACTTAGCCGATATTTACACGTATCTATGGATTTCCATAATTACATCATGCAATTTAGAATTTTACAATATTTACACAAAATAATCAAAGTTGTAAATAACATACCTTTCTAAAATATTTTTCCAATGCCTAAAACATTTACATAATAAGTAATTTTGCAATCTTTAAGAAATGCAGATTAATTCCTGCACGTTCGAATCTCGTGCAAGTCACAGATAATTTATGCAGATGTTGAACTCCTGCTCTATAAATGGAAACATTATCCGCTTCAACAGTGGCGACACATCATGGTGAAGCTGAAACAAACAACTTTTGTTCTGTCCAGGGAATCTCTGGATCGAGCGAACGAAAACAAGCCTCTGCGCAAGTGGTGATTCGAGAGGGTTTGACCAATAAACTCGCGAGAGGATACGTGTGTGCAGCTACCAGCCGTTTGCAGCAGCGCTTACTGCTTTGCTCCTCCAACTCGCTTTCTCCCCTGCTCTTCCGTTATGTGCAGCCTTGCTTTACAGATTCCAGAGACAGAGCATGCCTAGATTAGTTTTGGTACCTTCATGAGAATATATCGCACAAAATATTTCATCTTTACATAGAGATAGGTTAAAATTTTTGCTTCATACGAGATTGATTACTCTCACTATTAACTGATCTACTGATCTATGTGAATACTTTCGCTGGTTCTTACTGGTTAAACAAATTGTAGTTTGAAGAATTTCGATGTTTGTACTGTAGTTGTCATTGATTTCCTTTTCATAACAATTTACCATCCTTATAGCGCGTCAGTTCTTAGACCATAAAATAGAGGAAGTAGATGTTCAGCCTAATAGTATAATGTTAATCAAATAAATTAATATTAAGAAGACTTGTTTCAAAGAGGAAACCAGAGTGAACAGAATCGGCTTTAATACATAATAAGTAATAACCCTTATTGATACTTACCTGAATGACAACCAAAAGAAAACAAAGAAATGCTATGGCTAAATCCAGAAAATCAGTGCCAGGATCTCTTCTGAGCTAATATGCTAATGCTGCTGTTTGCCATACGAATTGGTAATTCCTATTAGTGATTGAACAAGGCCCCTTAAGTAGTAGCAAATCTAATCCCAGAAATGTCACTCAGCATCACTTGGCTTTAGAAGCAGTGACAAAGAAGTTGAACAAGCAAAGTGTCCACTAGTAGACAAAGAAACAAAGAATAATAACAGTGCCAGTGAGTGTTCATTTCCTTATATTCGGAAGCGATGTATCTGGAGCACCTGACCTGGAATAAACACTTTCGTTATCAGGAGCGATGGATCGGGACAAACCACGCCCACTTTTCGAGAAGCGATGGATCGGGACAAACCACGCCCACTTTTCGAGAAGCGATGGTACGGGAGTAAATCTTCGTAGCAGCGTGTACTGCTTCGCTCTGCCCACTCGATTTCCCCCCTTCTCTGCCTCTATGCTCCACAGATTCCTGGAATAGAGCACAGGCGAGAGTGATAATGAGGTGCCAGGCTCCAAGATATAAGAAGCTTGATTCATAAACGCTATACCAATATCATAATGTCGAGTCAATTGCAAGAATGCCAAAGTTTGGTTTGGGAATCGAATTTAGAAAGCACAAGGAGGTCCTAAACGCTCTTAATAAACCTTTTAAGCTTTATTAAGAATGTTTACCTTCTCATTGTGCTTTCTAAATCCGATTCGTAAACCAGACTTTGGTTGCAACTGACTTCTTTTGCTTCATTCAAATATTTTAAAGGCATTAACCTAATTATTTTAGCAGAGAAATTTGATTTATGTATATTTTTTCTGCTTAATTGCCAGAGATAGAGTGCTCTTAAAGCATCAGATTAATGAACACACTCATTCGTCAAATTCTGAAGTGAAATGAAATTGAAGTGTCTCATGGAGAAAAGATAATTGGAGTTTTCTCATATTAATCTTCGCGCGTCATCTAGTAATGGTCAAATAAAAGCTGGGTTCCAACATGGTTGCTTATTAAATTGACTACACGTGGCCATTTGGTCAATTAATCGTCACTTGTTTTCTAATTCCTAATATATCGGTGTAAACTTACCTGCATTAAAACAATAACAGTGAGTACTGGTATGATTCCAAATCTCGTACAAGAACTGGCTGGAATGATGCAAATACAACCTGTAACAGCAGAAAGCCAGGTACTCAAGATCCCACGACTGATCATACTGCTAGTATGTATAGTTGCTGTAATTTTGCAGGTAGGTAACGATCTGAAACGTACTGCTCCGAGGCAAAACAATTCAACGGGATTTCTAGAAAGCTGTGCATCTTGAGTTCTTGAGAGGGAGTATTTTCTCTACACCTGAAGTATTATTTAACTTCTCCCCTTCGGTTAGTGCTTTTGGAGTAAACTAGATGGCAAAACTGTTCTAAAATTGGTATTTCTTGCTTTTTCAGCAAGTATATCGTATACTTCATGTTCATCTATCGGGGGCCATTCTTTTTTCTTTAAATTTTATTTCAGCTTTCATCTGTTTTGAAACAATACCCCACATCTCACTAAATATTGAACATTCATTCCCACTTCGGTAACAGTTACATATAGTGAAAACAGATTTCTTCAAATTTACAGGAGAAATGACGGAAAAGTACGTACGGAATTGAGTTCCTGTGGACTCTTGGAAGCTGGAATAGTGTTTTCTTCCATTCGTGCAACTTATTCGGCTGGTAAATAATGTAATTTTCGGTATTCATGTATCTCCGTTGCACAATAGCTCGTGCCACCATTACCGTCGACTACGTGAATCAAATGTTCCGTGCGTTCGAATATGTAACCCCCTGTCAGTGTAGCAACCACGCGGTAGTTTTACAAGATGACGTGTGAGCGGTTTTTTTTTTTCAATTTAATTTTTTATGTTTGCCTAACCTAACCGAACCTAACCTACCATTCCGTGAATGGTTTGTGAATCATTATTCGCTTAAAAACCTTTTGTGAATAGCTTGTGCGGCATTTTTCGGTTCATAAGTTTGGAAACACTGCATATCAGCTGACGACACTGCATATCAGCTGACGATAGACAACGTGAGTCAAGATTTGCCCGCCATATTGTGTGTAACGAAAGCGAATTAGCAACGACCAATAAATACTTGTAATGTGAAAAATTACGCTTTTTTAAGTGAAAAAACAACATAATCCCAAGTTGAAAAATGTTCCGCTATGCATATAAGGTAAGTACAAATGTAAATAATTCGGAAATAAACGAGTTCAATGTGTTTTCACTATATCTTACTGGTACCGTCACTTCTTGTTGATATTTAAAAGTAAAAATAATTATATTCTTATTACTCATTAACTGAAAGTTAAATATGAAGTTATTTGTAAATTCGCTTTCTTCTGAAAACTTGATTTGACGTCGTACTTTCCTCAAATTTAAAGTGATAATTGCCGTTGAAGTAGTAATGTTTGTTGCAGTAGAGTAATAATATTATTTAAAAAAAAGTTGTGAATTTTTTCAGCCACCTGAATAAAACGTGCCTTTCTTAGTAATTGAAAAATGATTGTACCTAACATTGCACACATTAAGTGCTAAATTATGTAAAGTTAGGTTTATCGAATGATTTAGAATCTATGCATATTGCAAGATTGCTATTTTCAATCATGCCATAGGACAAACCAAAGAGTAAAATACGAAGTATGCAATATAAAAGCATTTCATTTTCTACACTTTCACAACCTCAAAATTCTAGTCTTCTATGCATAACTCACAGCTGCAGGTCTTGTAGTTACACCTGAATATAGTCCATGGTACCATATCGCATGGTGATATGGGACTATTTTTTTCCGCGTTTATAAGATTGACTCAAAATCGCTACTCGAAATGGAGCAGAGGTGTAGTGGAAATGCTACGATATGGTGATTTCTGAAACAATATTTCCGGCGTGCAATGATATGCCACAGACTACAAGTTTTATCATACTTATCATCAAGGGCGTCCGCTGCAATTTTTCTCAGGAGGGGGGGGGGGAAGTCATAGAAACTTCAATTATTATTATTATTTCTAGTAGTAGTGTTTTTATTATTGCTATTATTTTTATTATTATTTTATTACTACTACTACTTTTTATGCGCGGTAGCTCAGTCGTTATGGCGTCTGGCTACCATGCGAGAGACCCAGGTTCGATCCTCGGTGAGGGAGAACCGAGATTTTTTCCGCCTGTTCAAGCGGCTCCCAGCGTCGTATAAAGTGGGTACCTTGAGGAAACTCTGGGGGGTAATGGCGGCCAGGGGCGTGGTGCTGATCACATCACCTCCACCTTCGGCCGTGATCAAGAAAGTGTGGGACCCTAACTCCACACCCCCTATACGCCTTCATGGCGTGGTGCAAAGCATAGGGGAGCACTTGACTTTTTTTTTACTACTTCTTATGTTCTTCTTTAAATTACACACATTTTTAATTCCCATATTCTGTAACTTTACCTACATACAATTTGCATAACTGTATACTTTACATATTAATTCATGTAGGACAAAGCTGTTTTTTATAGTTAGATAATCAGTATAAAATAGACTGTAAGCTTAAATGTAATTATATTACAAATAATAATAACAATGGCTACGATTGGGTTTGAAAACTGGAGGGAGGGGGCAAGATGCCAAAACTGGGGTGAGCAAGGACAGTTTACCTTACCATTGGCAAATAAGGTTTAGCATAGTCCGGGGGCAAAAGTGGCTAAGAGTGGAGGGGCAACTGCCCCCGACGCCCCTCCTAATCGCCGCCAATGAGTATTTTTGTTATAAAATATCGCTACAATTTCACCACTCGAATTACACTAACTATTTCCAGAAATCTCAGGGGGGGCAAGTGCCCCCTTTGGCCCCTCCCTGCGGTCGCCCTTGCTTATCATACTTTTTCACATCAAGTTTTATCATTTTTAACATATCTACAACATTCCAGGCCACGTTTCTAATACACTGTGAATGGCGTCTAATGTACAGATTGCTCACTTTTAAATTATATCTGAATTTCGTCGTGAAACCAGTCGGCGAACGGCAGAAGACTGCGCGCTGAGGCATGCGCCGTAAGATCTTGCGCATGCGCAGAATGACAAAATGAGGTTAGCATGCTCTACAAGGGTGAGCGATGTGCGCATACTTCATTTTGCTCATTGTATCAACATAAATATCAGAAGGATGCGTGTTCCTGCAGAGCTCAAGCTGTTTTCAACGTAAGGATAACGTATCAAAAATTGCACAGTCATTAATAACGCTTTCTCGTTAATCTAGATTCATGAATGTTTCTTGAAATTTCGATACCCAGGAGTATCAACACGTACCAGGATGGTTGATGACGAGAATTCTCAGGCACCTGCAATAACCATATGCCGTTCACCTGGTTATAAGGAGGACATATTGAAGGCAAGTATTATATGAGTACAATTTTTTTATCATTTTTTTTCTACCAGTGCGTTACTTTTACGTTTATCTAGAATATACATGGACAAGATAAAGAACAATGAAGATAGCATGAATAAGTCATGCTGTATAACGGTTACTTCTATCTACACAGAGAAGAATGTTGAGAGATATGATTTTATTTCCTATTACTTTAGTTCTTCGTCTGAGGGAGACCCTGATAGAGGTTAGAAATTTTACATGTAAAGTGTTTTTTTTAAATCTTAATTAACTGCCTTGGTCAGCAACTTTAGCGTTTGTGAGATATATGTAAATTGTATATTCATGCGCTGAAACTGTGAAATCCCCTGATCATTTTTGTTGCCCAGTGAGATACAGATCATTCTGAACTGAGAATCTGGTTTTCAGCAAAAGTGTGAAATTTGAGAAGGGATCAATTTTAAACAATGGAAGACTACAATTGGTAAACGCTGTAAGTGCCACAATAATTCAAACACCGTTTTCCACGTTAAACTGTGAAATGTGCCATGCTTTATAATGTGGTAAACGTGAAATGTGGGTGGTAGCCCTCTAAGTAGTTCAAAGGTCGTGTAAAGAGGTCACTAGTGTGCACGTTCTTACGGGCTGATGTGCGGAACGATGCGATTTCCCAACACTTTCGCTTTTGGCACTTACATCGTTTAACACTTTTAGTCCTCAATACTCGAAAGGGAATAATCAGGATTACTTTTACTATAGTGGGTGATTTTTTAGTTACCAATAATATCCCCTTCCCAATTTCTTTGCAGATGAACAACGTGACAATCGACTTAACATCCTCCAACCCTGAGCCAACCAGATGGAAAGGAGCGTCATTGAGGGATATATGGAATCTCGCCACGTACAGCGCGGACGAAATGATTGTCACCATCAAGTACGGGAACGGAAACGTACATGATCCTGGTAATTATGCTAATTAAGGTCAATTAATGAACATCAAAATATAATTTACAAGTCGTGTATTTGTTATTGTGCTAGTCCTCCGTATAACTGAGTCGTTGAACATTGAAAATGCTAGGATTAAAATATAATACTATTCTTATGGTATAACGTTAATTCTAGAATGTGACGTAATTGTGTAATTCCATACAGCGGTTATGGACTAACCTGTAGATTTTCGGTTACTAAGAGATTGTTGTTCAGGCATTAATATGTGCGAGTATCCTGACAAGGTTGTATTATTTGGTTTGTGGAATTTTGATAAGTGTAATTGAACAAAGGTTGTTGAATAGTGTTTTTATTTGTTTCGGAGTTTCTTTTAAACTTTGAATTACTGAAGTAGAGCAAATAGTAGTGGCAGCAATCTTTAGAGGTGGATGAAAGAAACTTATGTACCGTGGTGTGAATACATGAATTAATGAAATTACATTTTTCTCGTCAATACCTATTTGGTCATTTAAGTCGACGCGAGAAACACTTCTCTCATACAAGTGTACAAGGAAGGTTTTACTTTTCGCCTTGTACACTCGGTAACCGCATCGCTGTAGGTAACGGCGAATGGTTCTGGTTGACACTTCAATGTGAAAGCGTTCTCGAGTCCACAGTCGTAATTCGGCCACAGAAACATGATTGTTGGTCTGGATATAGCGCCTAAATATCCGTAGCTCACGCACGCTCAGCAGGCGTTTTCGACCGGGGGGGTCTTACCTGGCTCTGTAGTACCCGTATTTTGGTGGTGTTTGATGATGCAGTGGACGGTTGACTTGGGTAAGTTCAGTTGGCGCCCTATTTCCCGTTCACTGAGTCCATCCCGTTGCAACTCCACCACTCTTCTCCTCACGGTGGTTTGCCCCTGGCCATGGTGACGATGCACTGCGGTTCCTCGGTGCACAGCACGCGCTTATATACGGCGGACTCCCTTATCGTGTCCGTGACGTCATGCTTCCGTCGAATGCGCCACTATCTGGAATTTGCCGTATGGGTCTGGTGCCTGGTCGAAGTTCAATGTCACGCGTATGTTCCCCGTTTTCGTTCTTTACGTGACCTTGGGTGCAACATGCTGGGATCACGATTCTTGCCTGCTCACACGTCTCCTCTTACACACATGCGTCACTTCTGCGACTTCTGCGGGTCACCCATTCCACCGCCTATGCCTCTGTGCATTTAATCACGTATTCCTTTCTGGTCGAACTTCATTGTCACCAAGGTTGTACATGTAATCCCGGAAACAAATTCCGATGTGAAATAATCCTCCAATAGCAGGGTTGCCTGGGAATGGAAATCACTAGATCCAATCTTGGTTTAGGACAGATAAGGAAAAATAGTTGTAAGTTTTGAAGCTTTCCTGGCAACAAATCAAGAAAAGATTCTCTCGGACTATCAACCAGGTGAGTTGTAGAAAGGACTCCAATCATTTCTACAACTCAGCTGGTCGATAGCCAGAGAGAATCTTTTCATCACAAAATAGCAGTTCGTCTAAAGCAAGCACTGATATGTAATATTCTGTTTATCTCTACAGATCTAAACTTGACAGGCAACTTTTACTTCAAAGCAGGAAGGTGCATCACAGTTACTTCAAAATTCCCTTCAGACGTAGGCTACAAGTACTCTATCACCTTCAAATTTCTCGATCTTCTGAGGGAGGAGAATATTAGTTTTGTGATGTATGTTCACAACGCACTGGAACCATGGACAGGTATCTTCCATGTTATTTTCTATATTTTCAAATACTATACAGGGTGATTATAAAGTCCCATGACATTTTTGGGAAATCGGCGACTAATAACAAAATTAATGGTACTTCAGTACAGAAGAGACACCAAAACACAAAATCAACGCTTTCCGCATGACCTCCACAAAAGTAACACTTTTCCACATGAAAAAAGTATATGGGCCATTCATGTTTGTGGAACAAACAATCAATGGACGCACTTACCTCGACATGTTACAACTGTTCCTAGAGCCGCAGTTGTTGGATGATGGTATCCTTGGTACAGTGGTCTTCCGACAAGACGGCGCACCGCCCCACTTCGCAACCACTGTTCGGGAGTACCTCAACATCAACTTTCCCAACAGGTGGGCAGGAAGAGGATCTCTTCGTATGTGGGCATCTTGTTCACCTGACCTTACGCCACTGGATTTCTTTGCTTTGGGTTTTATCAAAAAGAAGGTCTACAAAACTAAGGTTGCCAATCTCACAGTGCTGAAAGAACACATACGAAATGGATGCGAGATGATCACTCCGGCTATATTGGAGAAGGAGTTTAATGCTGTCTTGTCCCGTTGGGGACACTTGTTTTGAAATTGATGGAGTTCATGTCGAATAGTGTTAATTTTGTGTAGGTCATGTGGAAAAGCGTTAATTTTGTGTTTTGGTGTCTCTTCTGTACTGTAGTACCATTTATTTTGTTATTAGTCACCGATTTCCCAAAAGTGTCATGGGACTTTATAATCACCCTGTATACTGTTATTGATTTACTATATTAGTCCAACTCGCTTACAGAGTGGCAAGTATTTAAGTAGTCTGTGTCTGGTAGGGTGCAGTAGTTACATTGCATTTCTGTTAGGCATACCTTGACATCCAAGAGAATTCCTACTAGTTCCTTAAAAACATAACGTTTTTGTACATAAATTACTTATTGTAACTCCTCACTCCATTTCACCCACCTCTTCTGCATTAAAAGTAGCAATGCTACATGGAAATGTGGGAAAATATAATGACTCTGTACGAAAGGTCCAAAAAGAATCCTTGAAGTATGGCCTTGTCGAAAGTGACGTCATGCAGTGCAGTTCGAAAACGTCACGTAAACGAGCAATCGAGCCCGCAGCACGCAAGATTGCAGTCTTCTTCACCAGACTTCTGCACTCGTTGTTCTTTTGTTTGAAATCATGGAAGTTGAAAGTCGGCCAGATGTCGATTGTAGTTATTCTAATGTGTGGAAATGTATGTATAAGAGCATTTGAAAATGCTATGTGATTTCTATGGTGAAACACAAGTGTTTAAAACGCGGGGAGAAAAAAACGTGTCCTCAGTTTTATCTACTGATCGTATTTGGCGCTGCAGTCGAAGAGCAATGCGAAAGACTTTCACTCCCAGTGGTCTAAGGCTTCGAGACCGAACTGCGAGAACATTCTCGGAGGATGCTCGCTTCAAGTATGGTCTTGCACCTTCCGGACTCTTCTAAGAGAAAACTGGAAAATATATTCGATCTTACGGCCAGTGTCTTTTATTTGTTATGTCGCTTTTCCATACATTTAGGTTAATTGGACGATGATGATGTATGGTAAGATTACTGGATATATTTTGTATTACGTCTTTATATATATATATAAACATGAGTACACACGGGTCTGCAAACGAGCAGATTTCGCGATTATCTCGAAAACGGCTCGTTTGCGGACCAATGTTTACTGAGACTTTTTTGCTTCTATTATCGTGTAGTTTCACCTGTGTCAGTTTGCGCTATTACTTATGAGACACCCTGTATATAACAAACAGTTCTTTTCGTTTTCAGAAATATTTCTAGGAAGTGACGTAGTTCAGGAAGACTACATTAATATTGCCCCTGGTCAAGACATCCTGGTGGATTTCCGAACACATAAAACCCAAGTGCTGAGTCGACCACGGAGTCTTTGTGACGCTGATCCATACTACAGTCTCTCCAGAGTAAGAAATTACCAAATGTTTCGTCTTCATAATAAGCATTATGTTCATGCAAATAACCTACTATATTCTGTATCTATACGATGCATCCCAGCCCTGGCATGGGTGTTTTCTGTGAGTGTCCTCCCATCAATTTCATTGTGTCATCATTCATCCTCGCCTTCGCGATTAGCCAAAAGTTGCAGAAATGCGAAGTCACCCAATCAATCGACCAACCAACCTAGTACGTACCTGGAAGCTACATAAGACATTGACATTCATACAAGTACTAGACAACACATGTAGAGGTAGACTCCCGATAATATTTTATCTCCATATCGGATAATTTTCTATCCGTATTTCAAATATCTGGATATCGGATATTCTGTTATCGGGATATATGGATTATATGGATATCCGAATTGCCCTGATTGTCCGGATATTCTGATTATTCTAAATATCTGGATGTCCATATTATCTTCGAATTATCCGGATATTCAGATATATGGATTCTCCAAAATGTCCGGGTGTATGAATTATCATGACAGTTTTATCATTTATCCTTTTTACGGGCTATCCACATGTTATTTTATAGTCATGTTCGTATTTCACTGCACGGATTTTCTACAAACCCTTCATCAAATCTATACTATCCGGACATACGAATTTTCCGAATTATCCGTTGCATCCGCAACAGATATCGGATAATTTGATTTCGTTGCTATCCCTAACCAGAACCCCTCTTCTGATAAACACCTTCCATTGCAACTGTTCTGCCCAGCCGACCGTTCACGATGAGGTTCCGGGCCTCCACGATGGTACCATCGTCGCCTTGTAATCAAGGGGTCCCCGGTTCGATATCCGATGCAGGTCCATAGTGGTTCGGATCCCGATTAGCCTTACTGTGCATAAGGTGGACTTAAAACACCAACTCAAGCAATCACGTTAAGGTTCCTGCCGCATACGATTATTGATTGATTCTTGTTTTTCCAGTGCATCCAAAACTGCGTCGCAACAGAGGTGACCAACTACGTAGGCTGCAGCGTACCATGGCTCCCAGTACCAGGAGTACCAGAGTGCGACAACTCGAGTTCCTTCTACAAGGCTAAACTGGAGTACACCGTTGCCAGCAGGAACCCGCATAGTTGTCCTTGCTTGCGCCCCTGTCTCAAGGTGCGGTACCCCTTCGTCAACGCCATCAAGCACCCGGTCAACACTGGGAAATGGAGCGTCGTCCATCTGAAGGTATCGTCCAGCGTCGTGGAGATCGTCGAGGAGTATCTGACATACGATGCATCCCAGCTGCTTGCGGACGTTGGAGGATCCCTAGGCTTCTTGCTGGGGGCATCCGTACTGGGCCTGCTTTCCCTTGCAGAGAATTTGATCCTAAGGGTCATGTCGCGTGTGAAACGGTCCTCCACGAGCCCTTAACCGCTGTCGTGAATGTTTCGGGCACTAGCACAGCTGTGCGGTCCACAGGGCCTCTAAGTAAAAAACTAATATAACTATATCAGGACATATTTTAAATGATGTGAATTTAATCATGTTGTTTGCTTTGTTAGTCACTGAACACATAGTTTTGAGAGCGAAACATTATTTTTTAAGGAAACCAAATTCACTAAGCCAAAATATCTCTCAACTGAGTATTTACACACAGCTGATCAACGTGAATTTAGTCCATAGCTATTGGTTAACATTCGTTCTTCAAAACCACGGGTATTCAGTATATGCCACAAATAAAAAATCTGCAATTCTCTTGTCTATTGATCGTAATAAATCGTCGGTGATTTTAACCCTCAAACGCAGTCGTGACGTCCGCGGGACCGCAGTATATAAATATAACACCACAGAAGCAGATAATGCAACCTTTCCCTTCACGCTTTCACAGCACACTGAAGTTGAGGAAGGTACTGACTGAAAGAGAGGTATCCTCAGGGTCAAAATTATGGCGGGGTAACAAGCAAAAGAACACCCCGGTCCGTGGGACGTCACAACTGTAGCTGAGGGTTAAGCAACTCAGGCCTTGGTATTGAACTTGTTTCAATTCTTGAAATAACCAAGGTCCGCAATTGTCCTTAATGTCATTGTCAGAGGATGTACATGGAGTGCAAATTATTCTACGCCTTGTTAATTTTTACCACGTATATATTCTATTTGTATGTTATTTTCACAGTAATATGATTTATTTGTTTGTTTGAACAATGTTGTTATTACAGTTATAGTTTTGGGCTGTATGTTGATTAGAGATATCTAAAACTATCTAATATTTTGTTGATTCGGTTGTCAGGACAACAGAGTGTGAGAAGACTGACGTAATTTACCTCGTGATGACGAAACGACGGTAAGAGGTGAATTTAACCATTGAAACGAAATCCAAATCTATGCGCTAGTGTTGCAATATGCAGATAGGGAACAATGTTAGAAACTGAACACGCGAAAACGAGTGCACAAATGTGCATTTCCTGGTCTAAGATGTTATCTCCGTTAAAATCAGATAAGTTGAATCTACTGACGGCAGCTACTTATTACACATACAGTGAAATAAAAACTATTGTCTGGTGTTTAAAAAGAGTAATAAGATGTTTTGTATCAATATGTTACAACATAAACACAAAGTGTAATAAAAATACACTTTACAATGTAATTTGTTGAAGTTTACTAAATGACACTATGAATTTCTTGAGCCGCGGTCCATATACATTTTATCTGTAGCCCGTGGCTTCTTGACTTATAGTTGCCGTAAAGCCCTTTGAGGGCGCTAGTGGCTATCGCATCTTCCTTTCCACAGGCTATGGTAAACATTTTTACCTAGAGATTGTTCTTGTTCTGGTGTTTAATATCTGCATATTGCTACACTATCGATCCGTCCTTCATGTGGCTTGACATTTAAGCGATACATTCACTTTACCTCTAACACGTCACTGCACACAAAAACGATGCGAAATCTGTGAAAGGCACTGTTTTAAAAGAAAGCAAAAAGTAGCTTGTATTGTGATTGCTTAAGTCAGTATAGTGGTGTTATATTGCAGTGAATGTTCATTAAAGTGATATGACTTTAATAAACCTTGTACAAAGGCAAGACGTTCGTAAATTTTTTCTAACTACACGTCCTGAGAGTCCACAGTGTAGCAATAACGTAAAGGAGGGTCCCATAACTCTGACGCACACGGGGATTGGGCAACCACCGTGACGTGGTAATCCTGTGGCTCCTAGGAAAGGAACGTCACAATTTCTCTACACACTGATACAGATCAATACAATACTATGATCCATGCAATTCAATTTGACTCACTTACTTCGCTTTTCTGCTAATTTTGGCTCATCGCAAAGATGAGGGTGATGATGAAATAGATGAAGGGGCGTTCACAAAGAATATCCATGCCTAGGCTGGGGTTCAAACCCGTGACCCCTGGCGTCATAGAGCGCTGTGCTAACCACTGCGCCACGAATGTTGGCTGTCGATGGCTGGGATGGTAGGGTTGATTACACCTCACTCTAAAAAATATACAACTGGGTTACCACCAAAATTGATGGCAACAGGGCGCTCTTTTTCGTGTTTAGGCTACCGTAAATTGTCGATGTTTAGCACCATATATGTTGTCCTTTTACGGACTTTGCTGTCAAACCACACTAAATGTGAAGATCTTTAACGCTCGATTAGGCCTTTTTATTACACCACTTTTGGTGGCAACTCAGTTGAATATTTCTTTTACAGTGTTCATGGAACCGAGACGTTACATCTTTTTTTCTTCGGTTTTACTAATACAATTCAATTTTTATTCTGCCGCCGAACAACGTCAATAACACAAAAGGAGATCAGCAGTGATTTTTTATATTTAAGTATCTAAGTATTTATACACAAAAAATACTGTATTAATATTTATTAAAGGCCCAGACACCTGACGTCTGCGGTTTACAAACGATTCCGGAATACACAGATTAGTCAGCTTCCGGTGTGGATTTGTTGAGATATTAGACAAAACTTAGTGGTTACTTCACTGAGTACTTACGTCTTCGATGTAACTACTTAGGTATTCAATTCACTTGGCGATAAACACGCCGAAAAACACTAATGTTGAACACTTAGGAGGAGTTGGGGGGGGGGGGAAGCACAAATCTTGCTGATACCGAGTTGGACGTCTTCAATCTTCTAATCCTCCTGTCGTTGGTTCATAAAAAACATGTAGCCTCTCTTTTTTAGTAACCTTTCCTCATGTTCTGATAGAGATACTGCACAAGCCGATAGTTCGCTCACAGTTTATTCTATAGACACTATTTCTCTTTCCGGCAGAGATCATGACCGTTAGTTCACTTACAGTTTTTCACGGCCCGCGAAACCAATAACCAACGTAACACGGATCCTAACCGTATCAATGCTTGACTCGGACTGTCTTCTCTGCAACGCACATCAACCGTTCACTAGAAAAGACGTTAACTTCTCTTGCCGCCTTTTTTCACCAGCGAGGGCGGTTCAACTTTTATAAGGGGTGCGTCAAGATCGGTTACAACGTCATCTAAACCAGACCCTTCGAGACGAGGCAGACCTCTAAAATCGAGAAATAGTGTCGTAGACTTACGGTCTCCAAGTCTTCGGTATACCTAAACCATAGGCGTGCGCACGGGAGGAAACGGGGAAAATCCCCCCCTAATCATGGACGTCCGCAGATTATTGCCACTGAGGGACAAGCAAGGTATTTTTCATGGGGCATATTATCCCGATAATAGTGTTGCCCCCTCAAAAACACCTCTTGAATTTGAAATTATCGTATTCCTGCATCCATTATAATAATTACTGTAAGTTATTATGACTGAAATTAAATTATACGTTTGAAAATGTACTTTTAGGTTGACATTCGGTTTCTAAGGGGAGATGTGCCATCCATGCTCCTCTTCCAGACGTCCATGCCCCTATATTATTATATTTTTACCTAGAAATTTAGGATAGAGGAATCTTATCGCCGTTATTAAACAATATTATATTCTTTAAGATTGATCGATTTATTGATGAATGGACATATACAAACAACCATGCCCGAGCTGGATTCGAACCCGGTACCCCTAGCGTTCGCAGCGCGATATGCTAACCACTCTTTTTTATTTTTTAAATAAGGAAATACCCCCTACACTGAGGTATCCCCCACCATTCACACTTTTTCTCACTTTTACACTTTTCAATTGTTACAGTTTCTCAGTTTCTTATCATCTGGACAAACACAAATACCCATGCCTTACCCGGGACTCGAACCCAGAACCCCTGGTTGTAGCGCGCTCTGCTAACCACTCCGCCACGGGGGTCGACACACTCGGCCACGGGGTCCTGCCATATATTCTTAAAGAAAATAAAGTACTTTCAGGCCGATTAAAGTTCAAAGCAACTACGGGGGAAGGTGGTGCATTGGCCCCCATCCTTGGACGGAAATCAATTTTAGGAGGGGGGCAAACATGGAAGTAAAGGATAGCAAGACTAGTAGATTCTAAGAGTAGCAGGACAAAAGGAAACTCAAGATGGCGTTAGTTTTCACGTCTTTCTTGCATTATTTCTTCCAGACGGCCAAGAGCACCGGGCACAGAGCTGCAATTGTCCCCTCGATTTCAAATTTAAACTTAAACAGTGAGATAAAATTAGATTTTTCTTTCCCGACTGAACTTTCATCAAAGGATTTTGCACCCCCCCCCCCCCTATTAGAGGGTCTCCGCACGCCTATGACCTAAACCAAATTTACCATATTAGATGGCTTCTAATAGGCGGTACGGACATCTATTTTATTTACAGCAGTGCTCGAAGTGAGGGGGGTGAGGAGATTGTATTCCCCAGGTAGAAAAATGTTCGTGGATCACATTATACGTATATAATTGCAGTTGTGAACCTTAAATATATTTTCTAAAACGGAGCATTCCTATACAATTATTAGGTTAACTACAATGGCCGTTTATAATTTCAAAACAGTCATTCCCAGTCTCAGCGATTAGTGGGGTGGGGGCTGTTACAGCCCCTCCCCACACACACACACACTTTTTGCCACTTTGCGCCCGCACTATGATAAACTTTATCTACCAAGGGAAAGAAAAATGCCCTTGCCCCCCTAGTTTTGGGAGCTTTCCCCCCAACCCCCAGTTTTGGAACCCAATCGCCGCCACTGGTCATGGCCCATTCTCTACGGTAGTTGGATGTCAGCGGATATTGACGGCCTTTCACCGTCATTTTTTTACAGTGTGCCAAGAACAGTACAGAAAGCAAACAGAAGTAAATTGACTTAGATTGTTTTAGAGAGATGGAAATTACATCTACACAAATTGTATTTGCCAATGCTTCAACTCACTTAAAAGAATGATCAATTAGCATTAACTTATTACATGCCCGCAACGGCATCTGGCCCTGACTTTGCTGATTGGGTCCTAGACCTCAATCGACGGAGTGATGCATTTGGTCGGTGCCAGGCGTATTGGTGACAACACCGGGTCCAGGAATGTAGTAATCATAGTGGATCCAGAACCACAGATCGGACGATCCAGCACGAAGGCTGCCAAGCAGTTGGTGGCATCAGCCCCTCTGTGGTTGGTGCTTATGGCATGCTTGGTTGTGGTAGGCGTTCAGGTGAGCGACTTCAGTCTCTTCTTGTTTCACAGTAAGAGTCACGTAAATCTTGAGATGTTCGCTTGAAGAGTGGTGCCTAAACTCTACGGTGTCAGGTAGATTGTAATATCAAATTTCAATATCAACTTCTACCGACTGACTGTACTTTCATTGCCGCTGACTGTACCGTCACGAACACTTCTGGACCCATTGTCTTTAAATCGTTGCAAGCCAGTAGTGTCCATAACTGTACAAGCAATTGTATTGCTTATTTTATTAAAATTGTTGGCTTTGATCTTATCTGCACAGTGCTCAAAATGGTGGGTTGGTATTCTTTTCACCTGGGATAATTTACGCAAAGAATACCCCTCAGTCCCATCTGTCTTGTAGAACTAAAGGAGCATTCCCATTGTTAGTAGCAAGGCTTCCACAAACATTCCCCCACGTAATAATATTTCACCTCAAGAACTGTGTGTGTAAATGTGCATGTATCACAAAAATAGTAATTTAAGGAAAATATTACACTGCATTCAAAAATTCCGGTTATCACTCTATATAAAGTTTAACCATCATACACATTATATGATGTTGGTGCTACAGTGTGCTCAAAAATATTTTCTGCTCGAGATCCTCAATAGATGTCTCCACAAGTTTTCCATTTGGTTCAGATCAGGAGCATATTCTGGCCACTTCATTCGGTGGACAAATACTGTGTGCTTTAAAAGTCCTGCAGGTATCTAAAAATCTATAACTTTCAAACTAATTGGTTCATTACAACGAAATATTTTTTGTTACAAAGAGGAAACTTTAAAATTAATGCTTGATGTGGTTTGGCCCATCGCCAGATCTCCAGCTGGGCACCATTCACGTCCAAACACTCTTGCAATCTTCGTTTGAATCCTGATTTGCATTCTGACAGTGCTTGTCCGGAATGTTGTGAATCACATCCAGACACCAGAGTCTCGTTAGTCTGCAACAGTGCAGTTCGCTTGAAGTTGTTTGGAACCTTCTCCTCACCAAAACAGAAGATTTTAATTCGGCAAGCCATAACACGCACAGCATCGTGTTCCTGCATCAACGCCATCTTGGAATCACATGATCGCCTGCGCAAACGTCATTCAACAGTGTAGCCAGAATTATTTTTCTCTGTGTTTAATGTTTCATTGTAATAAACATATTACTTTAAAGTTATGGCTATTTGGAGTCCTGCAGGACTTCTAAAACACGCTGTACTTCCACGGTCACGTTCACGGTGAATAATACCTTTCACAACTAAGCCTGTTCGCAGAGCTTCACGGAAAGACAAGGCGAATACGATGAAGGATGTTACCAGTACAGTAATCACTTTGATACGCACCCACTTATTGTATCATTTTAAGTGTTTGATATGTTTAATATGTTAATTATCTATTATGACGTAATTTGTTTTGTTCAATTGGGTAGTCTGTTATGGTTATGGACTAACCTTAAAACATTTGATTGTGGGTTGTTGGGAGAGAGATATTATGAATGTTGCTGAATAATGAAAGTGATTTTGGAAATGTGAATGTGTTAATTTGTGTAGTGAAGAAGTATTATGATCTTAATACAATTTTGTTTGTAATAAGGAGTTTAATTGCGAGTGCAAGTGTAATATATTAACATTAACTGACATCTAAATATATTTTTGGTGTGCAAGAGTTAGCAAGGTTTACGTTAACATATCCTAAGTCTAAGGCTCGCCGTTGAGGAATAAACGTAACTTGATTCTTTGAGAATATTCCGGGAAACGTAACAACTTTGAAGACACAACTGTGTTTCCTCGCGCCATAATGTATAAGATACTATGTCTACAACGTATACCGGAAATCATAATTCTTTGCATAGATAAAGTTAAGCGACAATTTCCTTCCAGCTGAAGCAATGCTACTGTAAGTTCACCAGAGCGGACGTGTCTGTAAGGAACAGGTTGGAGGTCAACACCGACTTGAAGCAACCAGCAGTAACACTCTGTCGTTATCCTGGATACAAGAAAACAGTCCTTGAGGTAAGTCTACCCTGTCAGAAGCTATTGTGAATTTTACAATACATTTCCACTTAGAGGGATGGAGAAAAAAATTCTCACCGTTTAAAAACAGAGGAAGATATTGTTACAATTTTCATCTTACAAGATACAGAAACTCTTCGAGTTTAGAAACCAATAGTGAATACGCGTGCTTGCGCATGCGCGTCATGGTGTAATGCTGAAACGAGCCTGGCACTATTCAGTAGAGCAATAGACACTCGACACTTGGCGAGAGTTTTTATACCATTTAGGTGTCTTAGGCCTTGAGCCAGGCAAGTTGTCGGTACCACTCTGGGGGATGGGTTCTAATATGATTCTTTGGTAAGGTTGGGATGCCTAGAGATGGAAAATAGATGATAGCATGTCATAACTCTTTGCTTTCTGTGTGGTATCACTCCACTTCCCAGATACCCTGATGCAAATGGAAAGTTCTGATAATATTTAATATTTTGACTTTTAATATTAGGAATGACAATTATAGTAATCCTGATCTAAATTCATAATAATAATAATGATGATGATGATAATTAAGATTATAATAATTACACTAATTAAAATATGTGAATATTTTAATAATATAATTGACAAGTTGGATGGAATTTAACACCATTACTGGATTCAATTGGCTATTTGCCCATCATTAATGCCGATATCTCTGAATTGACAACTGAAATGCGCAGCTGTGAGAATGACAGTAGCAGTCCATGGACAGTGTAAGAGTTCATTGAGGAACGTGGGCAAGTTGTACAACGCCTCTAAAGTGCGATTTACCTGAATCAATGACATGGAGAGCCATAGGAAGGACGGAAGCTGGACAGACAGAGAGAGCTATCAGTATCCCTTGGAGTGTCTCAAAGTGCCATTTCTCGCCTGTAGATTCGGTTCCAAACAACTGGAATGCGCGACGAATGTAAGGTCAAGTTCGTCCACGAGCAACAACAGCAAGAGACAACGGGTACCTCTTGTAAATAACCGATTGGAACAGACGACAGAATGCAACGAAACTTCAACATGCCATTCTCACAGCAATTGGGCGCAGGTGTCATCTCAAACTGCCTGCAATCGCCTTCTTAGAGATGGCTTTTATGCATATAGACTAATGGAGTGTGTTCCATCACCGTACAGCTTTCAGTCCGTAGAAACTTGGCTGAGGAACATCGCAATTGGGGCCACAACGAATGAGATTGAGCGCTGTACTCTAATGAGTTGCTCTAAAGGTACTCTAATAGACGTACCTTATCTGGAGGGAATGTGGAACACGATATAACTCTGCTTCTGTGCAAGAAACATTCTAAAATGGAGGTGGTGGACTGATGGTGTGAGCTGGAATAAAAATTGTTGGACGTACGTCGTCGATAATTGTAGTTTGACGGCCCTTAGATATGAGGACGAGAACCTCCGACCTCTTGCCATGCCCTGCGCAGATGCAATAGGTCATAGTTTCCTTTTTATGGGCGATAATGCTCGTCCTCACAGAGTTCTGTTAGTGCACAACGTGCCCGAGGACGAGGGAATAGAGAACATGGAGTGGCCAGCGTGATTACTGGACTTCAATCCCATAGAGAATGTCTGGGATACGCTTGGCAGACACATTCTAGGCAGGATGTCACCTCCCTCTACTCTTCCAGAGCTGAAATTGCCCAAAGTGAAGAGTTTCGATGAATCCTCATCGAGCCCATGCCACACAGATGTGCAGCGGTGTTGACTGTTCGATATCACACACCATACTAGAAGAGAGTTACTGCTGTGACCCTGTCCGTTTCTGAGCTGCTCTATTGATACACACATTGTTCTATACTGACGCACATCATGTGAGCATTGGTCCAAGCGACTGCAGGATCTTTCAATTACCTGTGTTCATCCATACTCTACTGTATCTGTTCTCTGGATGTTCTTTCAGTTGCATAAACATTGTTTTCGTCTAGTTCTTTCTGTTCCTCTCTTGATCCAAGAAGAAGGGAGTGGATAGTAATGGCAGTTAATTATCAGACAAGGCACTATTTGGACGAATTATTGTGACAGCACAGAATCGGAATCTTCAGTCTTCAAATGGGCTTTTTCTTAGAACCATTATCATGGTCATCAGAGACATACTTGCAGAAAAATGTTATCCCCCTGAGGAAATATCTGGAAATTTAGCCATGCGATTGATCGTGCTGCTCAGAGAGTAAAAGAAGGGGAGTCAAACTTTGGTGAGGTCTATCTGCCTTGTACATTGCTTTGCGAAGGAAATAGGAGTCCAAGAATCGATGTATGTTTTATACGTACAATGAGCCGTCTATAAAGCACACTGAAAGAAAAACACGTGGGAAGAACTCGGGCATTAGTTACAGAGCATCTCATCTTCCCAAATTGTCAGAAAGTGAAGGAAATTTCTAAGTCACGTAACGAATAAAACAACTCTAATTGCATTTATTGTAAACGAATGTAGGAAAGCAGAGCATTTTGTAAATCTTTTGAATAAAACACTTCGCCAACTGTGGATATAAATTATGCAAAATCACATCTGAAGCGAGCCCCAAAGTGCTCAATCTCAATAGTAAACATGAAAAAGATATGGTAATTTGTTGGTGAATACTGCCGCTGCTAATGAGGAGCTCAGATGACGCAGATGTGTGTTTGAGATTCCATGAAAGAATCATTGTTAAATTGTTTCTGAAATATAGTACCAAAATACCCATGCTGGTGCTTGGCATTAGGAAAATAGCTTCAATTCTTATTAAAAATGTTTGTTGAGATATGATAAATTTCCATATGCATTTGTAAGTGCATTGAAAATCCTTCGTGCCAATAGACAAACACAGGAAATATGTTCGCAACCTCCGAGATCAAAGGGATCTCAATGTAAAAGTAATTGCCAAATGGTAGTTCTCGTGCTTACTGTATGCTCCAAAATCTTCCGTACATTATGTAAATGACATGGCAAAGAAGGTTGAGATAGACATTTATCAACTTGCACCTTGGGAGAACTGTCTCAAGAAACATGCTGAACGTGCGATTATATAGCCGCTATAAGCAAAGGATGTCTTCTGAATGATCCATGTACATCTAGTCCACTTGGGAGAAGGTGGCCATTGAAAATACACGATGGAGCAGAGCAGCTGGTAGCGGATTGAATGGAGTGGCAGCCAGCACATCAAACTGTGTTAGATCCACTACCTTACAACTCTATTAGAAACTGCCTCACTGATGGTGCTGTGCTAACGTCATAGCCTTGTAATCAAGGGGTCCCAGGTTCGATAACCGGTGGAGGCACATAGTGGTTCAGAACCTACATTAAACTGTAGGTCCAGTCCTAATTAGCCATACTGTGCATAAAGTGGACATGAAACACCAAATCAATCAACCAACCAATTCATTAGAAAGTACAAACTGCGTCTTCTGGGTAAATAACATCTGGTGCACTGACAAATGGAGACTACCCACATGTTAAACTCAATGAGTGATGACACCTATTCAGAAAATGATGATGATGAATGTAAATAATAAAATTTTGTTTATGTTAAATTATAACATACATGCGTATTTGAGATTTAGCCACTATTATTATGGAAAACTTATGACTTTCATCTATGTCAGTATATAAGCAATATAATAAAGTTTCATTATTATTGTAAGGATTATATTAATATTATTACACTTAATAATTATAATTATTATAAAGTAATATTGAATTTAATAAGTATGTTGAAATTAAATTTATTTATTCAAATGTTGTGATGAATTTATATGCTATTTATAAAAAATATGAAAAACCATTATTTTTCGGCTATTGTTACTAATTCAATAATATTAGATAAAAAGCAAAGAGTTATGATATGCTATCGCACATTTTCCAGCTCCAGGCATCCAGACCTTTCAAAAAAATCATATGAGAACCCATCCCCCCGAGAGGTACCGATCGCCTAAATTTGAGGTCCTGGCTCATGGACTAATCTGCAGGACAACTCAACACGCATACATCGAGTTGCAATGACCATTTTCCTAAACTCAGAGAGTTTCTATATCAAGGTATGTACAAAGATGTGTTAACAAACCATTATTTACACTTCAAATTATCAATTATTTCTCGATCCTTCTAAGCGGAACACGCTCTATTGTGCCGTTAAAATTTAACAGTCAACCTGTTCATTTATAAAAACTGTACACATCCTGAGTGAACGCCGGAGTCACTGTATGCAGGAGCAGTGCCAGAAAAATCCCCAGCTGAAATCCAGGGAATCGAAATCGTGTCTTCAGCGTGGCAGCCAGACTGGCTCGTGCATATCCAAGATTGAAAATTAAATTTTCAAATTTTATGTCCGCACAGATTGTGCTTTCATTGTAGTATAAACACGAAGTCTTCAGGAATTGAAATTGAATTTTCAGAAAGGGAATCTTTCCCTTCCCTCATATCGACAATAGCATAGACAAATGTAGTCAATTCAAGAATAAGGTCCGCTTCTGACGGAAGCATTTTCATTGGCATTTTTGCTAGCAAAAATGCTTCCAAATATCTTACAGCAGTTTTTATAGCAGACAATACTTCACACTGAAGCATTTCTTGTAACTTTCCGGTTAGCATTTGCGATGCGAACCATGCAGAGTGCGCTTGCCCCTCGTTTACAATTGTAACAACTCATTTATTCTTCCAAACGTGTATCGTATACGCTATAAAGTATGTATTTAAGCAGTGCCATTGATTTGTAGCTAATACCTTTTTAACGAAAACGTTATTCCTCTCGGTTGAATAGTTATCGGCTTCTGAAAGTGTGAAGTGATACAATGTTTACATCTCACTCGGCCGCCATTACAACTGCACTCGTGACCTAGAGCTCGCTTCTGATTGGTTATGCTACGGAAATAACACCGATTCTATTCTTGAGAAATGGCATGGAAGATGCTGTTGCATCTGAAATGCCATAAGATTTTTCACTTTAAACGGTGGCATTTTGTTTAAGTAATGTGGTAAGGAAATGCTTCGTCTAAAGTGGGTCTAACACCTTATTTGTCTGATCTCTCGCAGAAGTACAACTGGACGTGGCGCTACAGGCCATCTAACGGAGTTCTCTTCCAATGGAATTCCACATCGCTAAAGGATCTCTGGAAAGAAGCCACTTTCGAACGGAGGGAAATGGTCCATTTTGTGACGTACGGACACACTTTTTACCACGCTGGGAATAGCGGTAATGCTTTTTGCTTTTTAAAAGGGAGCTATTTGTAGAGTTAATCCAACTGATTTAGAAAGTTTAATCTTGGTACTAGGCAGTGGTGCCAACTTTTGAAAAACACTAGGTGGGTTGAACTCTGAGGTTTGTTTTATAATTTTATCCAATAATAAATGTCACAAGTAGGCTGAGAATTTACCCTAAAATGCCTTTCTTATTCCTTGACGAAAAAATGTAGGCTCTTCCGTTTAAAAAAACTGGCTCAAGCCATTTTCGACACGAATACATGGATTTCATGTCTGGATACTTATGTCCCCTCCTCTGCTTGATAAATTTTATCCATGGGGGGGATGTTATTTGGGGGGAAACAACAAATTATTGACAATTTAGTTACTTTTCCCCACTTCGCCATTCAAACCTTTTCTGTCAGACAACTGGATGCTCCATTTGGCGAACACAGATGTGGCCTCAAGCGCTGCCCTATTCCTGGAACTGTCGAACAAGTGGCCAGGGTTGAAGACCACCTACCCACTTCCCTTTTCTTTGTCCAGGGAATTTGGCGGGACAATGCCACCCCATGTGAAAGTTACAAGTGAGTAGTCATGTGAGGACTTGAACTTGTCACCACAGAACATCTGTATTTGTATGAGTGGAACAATAGTACACGAAGATAACCTACATGGATTTTTTGATTCAAGCACGATAGCCCTTTACGAAATCATTTTTTTAAAAAACAGTGTGTTTTTTTCTTTTAAGTACAATGAGCTACATTTCTTTGTTAAGCTGGAATGTTAGTGAAAAGAGTGAACATTACGAGTTCCAGACACTGCAATATTGGGAATCTGCCTCCAAAACGAAGAAATCTGATAATGCTGGTGGCGGTAGACTGACCAAAGACCGGTTCTGAAAATTTGCAAGAAGAAGGCAGTAGTAGTGAAGCGGTGAGTTTCCTTGGAATTATTAGTTCCGTAAGTCTTGAAAAATTTAACAAATGGGAAATTACACGGCCATGACTTGATGTATCTAGCGATGAAGATACGCGTACGCAATCTTTCAACATCACTGAATTAAAACACATAGTGGCGAGTTGGAACGTGATATTTTTTGTTGGGAATATTTTTTGGGTTTCAGCATGCGTTGTCAACTCGGTAGTATTGTAATTTTGCAGCAAGTTACACACATTTGTAAAATATCATGACTAAAAATACAGAAGAATTGATATTGAATTCATTCTCTTGATCAGTTCCATAAAAATTGATTATGAGATTTCGTTGGGTCTTAGATATATTATAGTGGCAGTGGCTACTGTATTCAAAGGGTCCTAAACTACATAGACTTAATTTGGCGGTGGCACTTATCTCCCCCTCCAAATATGAGGTTTAAAAGAATTAACAAGCTAATGGTACTTGTGTTGAGCTCCTGGGACTCGAGGAGCAAGGTAATGAGTGTTTCCTTATGATTTCGTAAATGTAACACTCATTTAGTACAGAAGTCTTGGATTCTCTTTTTTATGGGGCAGAAAACTTCTTGATTGCCCACCCAAAGTTATACCCAAGTTAGATTCTGATCCCCAATAGTTAGGTCCCAACAGGGGCGTATATTCTAGGCTAGCTATGCTATCTGCGAAGCCTGAAGCCTAGAGAGTAAAAAACACAGAAGAAATGTATATTAGACACATTATAATTCACTCACTTTAATAAGAAAATAATGGCAATTCTGAAGTTGGCAACCTGAATTATTACGAGTTGGCAACCCGAATTATTACGAGTTGGCAAGCTGAATTCTTAGGCGTTGGCAAGCTGAATTCTTAGGCGTTGACAACCTGAATTATTACGAGTTGGCAAGCTGAATTCTTACGAGTTGGCAACCTGAATTCGTACGAGTTGGCAACCTGAATTCGTACGAGTTGGCAACCTGAATTCTTACGAGTTGGCAACCTGAATTCTTACGAGTTGGCAACCTGAATTCTTACGAGTTGGCAACCTGAATTCTTACGAGTTGGCAACCTGAATTCGTACGAGTTGGCAACCTGAATTCTTACGAGTTGGCAACCTGAATTCTTACGAGTTGGCAATCTGAATTCTTAGGAGTTAGCAATCTGAATTCTTAGAAGCTTGTAGCCTGGCTGCCGTTGGTATGGCAACGTGCCTTCCTTGAAGACGTCAAGAACTGGCATAATGGATGTGGGTTTACACAGGGGGTTTACGTGAGCCTAGTCTTCTCTCTTCCTCCATAGCATAGAATCGGGTGTCGTAGTGAGCTACTCCAGGTCTTGGACTCAGCATACGCCACTGGGTCCCAAGTTACACCCATGGAAGACTACATTTCTGGTGAGGGGTGTGAAATCCCACTGTAGATCCAATCCCGATTAGCTGTGATGATCGTGAAGTGGACTTTATCATTTTTTCTTTCAAGATCCAAATTTAAATCGGCAATTTTGATTTGGTGTTTTAAGTCCACTTTATGCACAGTATGGCTAATCGGGACTGAACCTACAGTTTAAAGTGGGATCCGAACCACTATGTGCCTCCACTGGGTATCGAACCCAGGACCACTTGATTCCGAGGCGACATGCTACCACTGCGCCATTGGGGAGGCCTAGTTCACTTTAATTGTGGGTCTGATTCTGATTAGATTCGTTGTAAACAGCGAACATCACACAATCAATGTGTACAAAGTTTCTTTCATTTTGCATTTCTGCCACTTTTGGCCAATCTTGAGGATAAAAATGAATGGTGATAGGATGAAATAGGTGAAGGGACATCACAAACACATGTGGACAGAAGATATACCAACAGAGGAGTTCAGGCGTCATAGCCTCATTAGTTTGTGTAATGCAGTCCAGGGTATACTACAGGGACGTGAAGTTGACATTTGGATGTGTTCAGAAAGGGTTACCCCTTGTACAGTGTCTCTCAAAAGTTTTAGGACAACGACATTTTAAACTAGGCAACCCAATTTACACAAGGTGTTGAAAGCGAGAGGAGATGAGGAAAAGTAGAGGAGAGAAGAAAGAGAGGATAGACGAGGAGAGGAGATGTAGTGAGGAGAATGGAAAAATATTCTAGGAGAGATGAGGAAAATGGAGCAAAGGAGAGAAGAGAAAGAAAACGAGATGAGAGAAGAGTGGAGAGTAGAGTAATGGAGAGAAAAGAGAAGAACGAAAAGAAGAGGAGAAAAGTGCGTGGAGTCGGAAATCTAAGACAGGAAAGGAGATACGAGGAGTGGAGATGAGTGGGATGGATATAAGATGCGAGAAAAGTAGGGAAGGCGATATGAGATAAAAGCAGAGCAGAAGGAGGGGAGAGAAGAAGGAGAAGGAGAAGAGAAGAGAAGAACAGAAGGGACTGAAGAGAAGAGGTAGTTGCAGAAAATATCGTCTCAGCGTCAAGAATTGATGCATTGGTCAAATTATCGACATGAAACATTCAATAACATTTTGAAATGTATTGGAGAATGTATTAAATCGGTGCGAAATGCCTTTTGGCTTAGTTCAGAGCAAGGTAAAATCTTTGCGATTATACCACTAAAAACATGAATGTAATTTTCATATTTATAAGAATTATCCAATTTTTGTCCAATTCTCGGTTCGTTGAAATGGAGATTTTGTAATTTAATATTTCCCCTCCCCCATCGTTAATTCCAAACTGAATCATTCCGTTTCACACGGGGTGAACAATGAACACAATGGGATAGGTCTAAAACTTACGAAAATTTTCTGCCACCGGAAGGGTTTGAACCTACGACCATCAGATTGACAGTCCTGAACGTTAAACACTACACTACAAGCTTTCGCTCCTGAAAGTAAGTAGAAGGAGCTGACCAATGTGAAATCTAGATGCAACTCTCCTCCTACATGTAATGTGCAAACAATACTTGTTTGTAACAAAGAAAACGAAGGTAGTACGACTCGGAGGAAACATTTAATGGAGAATTGCACATGATGAGAACTTTTCATTCGATATTTGCGGAGGTATCCTTGCATTGAACTCGAGTGGGAAAATAGGTAAAATTAGTATGTCCTGAATTGCCACAAATATAAATAGTTATTTCATTATTATTTGTCATGTCTTTGAAGCAGTACACAATTATCGTTAAAGTATTATAATTCACGATCTTATACATGAAAATATCCCTTTGAACGTGTGTCAATTCATTTATTTGTTTATTTTTTTATAAATTCCATTTGCAGAACAATGTAGTTACTATACACTGCTATTACAATTAATGTTACCATGCTCTTGTTTGTAATAAAAGGAGAATTAAAAAAGGAACACCTCCTAAGGAGGATCGAACCTGGGACCACAATCAATGCTTTCAAGAACTCTAACCACTACATCACGCCCTTACCTTCGATTGAAACAACAATTTTTAAGTATTCTGTCTCTCCAATGTTGTAAATGAAGTTGGGTATACATGTGGTTGAACTTTTACTTTAATTTTGGATTGCTTTCTTGTAGTATAGCAGATATCTTCGAGAAATAATTTTCGAAGTGATGAAGAAAAACGAGAATATTGGTAGTTGTGAACATGCGAGTTATTTCTTCTAACTTATTATTGTGATTAGACATTACACTGGGGAACAAAAAAAAGATTTTATTTTGCGGCATAAAGTTTAATAACAGTTTCAGCACACAAAACAGCTGTTATTGACAATTGTATGATTGGTTCAGTTGAATTGACTCCAGTTATAAAAATAAACACACCATGGAAAATATAGGAGGTACAATTACTCTACGCTTTTCTCCGTAATATCAAAATTTGATAATGGGCTGAAATTCCCATAATAAACTTATTTATTTATTTGTAAATTGTTGCTAGGCAACTTATGAAGCATTGCTAGGCAATATATCGGACACTCAACAAAGCTTAAGGAAGAATACCAAAACATAAAAATGGTTTTAGAAAAAAATTGAATATGCTGAACATAAGTGGCTCGTGTGTGTGGATTTGAAGATGGTGAATTTTTTTACTAGGACAGAAAAGTGGGTACACAAAGTATCTCTGTTTCCTATGTTTGTGGGATAGTCGTGCTAGAGAAAAGCATTGGACGATAAAAGTTTGGCCCCCAAGGGAAAATATTAGTGGGAAAAGCTAATATCATTCATGAACCGCTGATAGATAGGGACAAAATCATCATTCCGCCAATGCATATTAAACTTGGGTTGATAAAACAGTTTGTCAAGGCCTTAGATACAAGTGGTGCTTGTTTCAAATATATATGCCACACTTTTCCAGGACTAAGTATTGAAAAATTGAAGGCAGGAATCTTTGACGGACCACCACAAATTCGTACACTCATAAATGATGCCAATTTTACAACTTACATGTCTTACATCGAATCTGAGGCCTGACTGAGCTTTGTGTCCGTCTTCAAAAACTTTTTGGGGAATCACAGAGCAGAAAAGTACCCCGATATAGTTGGAAATATGTTGAAAAATTTTGAGAAATTGGGATCTAATATGAGTGTGAACATACATTTCCTACACAGCCACATTGACAGATTCCCTGAGAACGTTGGTGATTTTAGTGAAGAACGGGGAGAAAGGTTCCATCAGGATATAAGAATAATGGAAGAAAGGTACCAGGGACGGTGGGATCGCCACGTGTTGTCCGACTACTGTTGGAGCTTAGAGAGGGATTGTCCTCAAAAGCAATACAGCAGGAAATCGTATAGAAAACGTTTCGCATAGTTTGTTACTTCATTGTGTACATATTTTCTTAATTATTTTGATCATAGGCCTATATAAATTTATTTTTATAATAATGATTGTAATCACAAAAAGAAATATTAAATTGTTGTTGGAAGTTTATTTATATGTATGTCTTATGTTTCCGCCATTTTGGTTTAGTTGCATTTATTTCATAAATTAGAGCCAATTCAGGAAATATATTATTATATCATTATTCAGCAGCATGAAATTGCCCTAAATTAGCTCTCAAACACTGTGCCGCAATTTCACTGTTCCCCAGTGTTATTAATGAAAAGTATCTAGAGGCTTGAACATTGCAGGACGATGTTCTTTTCCTGTGATACTGCAACAGACGATATGTTTGTTTACTGACGCAAGTCTGGTGTTCAGAACAGTCTTATGAAATGTATTTGCTGTTGCGTAAGGTAACACGAAATAATTACACCGTTTGCGAACTACCAAATCTGCGCAACGTTACACGTAAACAGGCGAAAAATTTTATTCTTCACACTTGACAGTATTAGTCAAGAGAGACTCGTGGGACACTGTGTTAAGGTGCTGGAGTAAATCCTTCTTATTTTTCTTCCTCGAAGGACAACAATTTTTATAGTAGAGCAACAGTAGTTCCGCTCTTTCTTATTTCTTTTAAATTCTTCCACATTCCTTTCATTGGGTTAAATATAAATAAAAGGATTTCTTTGCGGGAGTGGCCAGACCCTAATGTGTGTGTGTGTGTGTGTGTGTGTGTGTGTGTGTGTGTGTGTGTGTATATATATATATATATGAGAGAGAGAGAGAGACAGATATTACAAAATAGTTCAAATAGTGCGAGCGCGATTCAAAAGTCATGATAATTCTATGTTTAGAAAATAATATATTTATAAATTAAATGTTGCGTACTAGGAATTATTATTACAATAAAGAACATGTCTAATTGTGAGTTAAGAAAACAACAATAACAAAGAGACATTCTCGCATCACGGTTGCAGTTCGAAAAAGTCGGGTCAGGGATTGAAAGTAGCGAACTGCCCTGACTAAATCGGTGAATCGGACGTCTGCTAGCATTGCATTATAAAACTAAAACCATCCAATATGCAGCCTGAAGACTTTTGCGCAAGAAACAGATTCATTTATGTAAGAACAAAATTGAAATGTTTACACATTTCTAAAATCGACGATGTTATTTTCGTAGTTATTGATAGGTTCACATTTAAATATTTCAGGGTTCGAAGGGGGCATGGCCCCAATGCCCCCCCTCCCCTGGATACTGGCCTGACGTTAGTAGACGGTGGGAGAGAAATTTTGGAGAATCTTTGTATTAAATTTATTATTTACATCCACCTTATGCTCAGATAGGTTTATTGACAATCGTGAACTTTTCGTTTAATAGATAATATTTGGTTTTAAACGACGGGAGAACATTGGTCTAATTTTCTTTCTTGCTCTTTTGTGAAAATATATACTTCTACAATAGCAATCGCGTTCGGAAACGGTGAAAAAAAATGACTTGGTTTTCAAAGGCAGACAACCTTGGTAGCGTAGCTTGCTCGCGTTCAAAGTGACTCACTCACGCTATTCAAGGTCGCTTCTTATCGCAAAACATTGTCCGTCGATGCACCCAGCATATTACGAGTGACCAGAGTCGAATTTTAAAGAGAATCTGAAGAAAGATAGATTTCATCAGAGGCGGCTAGGTGGGCACTAGCTCAACATGCAATAGTTTAAGTGATAATTTCTGACAACCAAGAAACCTTATTGAATAAGTATTGGGATAGTAATACGCGTACCCGCTCCTTTTTAACAATGTAAGCTCGAAGACAATCTGTATTCCATTTGTTTGTATTGGCAACTTGGTCAACCTGAGGTTATTATAAGGAACTAATTCCTAGATGTTCATGTAACCGTTATAAAATTACAAATAAAATATATTCACAAGCTTAGATATACTAACAACGAAGAAATAAATTCAGAGTTAATTTTCAAATGCATGTGTATAGAGTAATTCTAGAAGTACAGAGCTATATCAGAGTATTGAACTTCTTTTTGCAGGATAACGTTTACAATATTGACGCGACAGAATAATTAAGAACTGTTTCTCCAAGGGAAGCAAAGGGCGTAGTGTATTGGTTAGAGTTCTTGAAAGCATTGATTGTGGTCTAAGGTTCGATCCTCCTTAGGAGGTGTTCCTTTTTTTAATTATCCTTTTATTACAAACAAGAGCATGGTAACATTAATTGTAATAGCAGTGTATAGTAGCTACATTGTTCTGCAAATGGAATTTATAAAAAAAATAAACAAATAAATGAATTGACACACGTTCAAAGGGATATTTTCATGTATAAGATCGTGAATTATAATACTTTAACGATAATTGTGTACTGCTTCAAAGACATGACAAATAATAATGAAATAACTATTTATATTTGTGGCAATTCAGGACATACTAATTTTACCTATTTTCCCACTCGAGTTCAATGCAAGGATACCTCCGCAAATATCGAATGAAAAGTTCTCATCATGTGCAATTCTCCATTAAATGTTTCCTCCGAGTCGTACTACCTTCGTTTTCTTTGTTACAAACAAGTATTGTTTGCACATTACATGTAGGAGGAGAGTTGCATCTAGATTTCACATTGGTCAGCTCCTTCTACTTACTTTCAGGAGCGAAAGCTTTTAGTGTAGTGTTTAACTTTCAGGACTGTCAATCTGATGGTCGTAGGTTCAAACCCTTCCGGTGGCAGAAAATTTTCGTAAGTTTTAGACCTATTCCATTGTGTTCATTGTTCACCCCGTGTGAAACGGAATGATTCAGTTTGGAATTAACGATGGGGGAGGGGAAATATTAAATTACAAAATCTCCATTTCAACGAACCGAGAATTGGACAAAAATTGGATAATTCTTATAAATATGAAAATTACATTCATGTTTTTAGTGGTATAATCGCAGGTAAAATCAAAGATCTTACATGGAAGATTTTACCTTGCTCTGAACTAAGCCAAAAGGCATTTCGCACCGATTTAATACATTCTCCAATACATTTCAAAATGTTATTGAATGTTTCATGTCGATAATTTGACCAATGCATCAATTCTTGACGCTGAGACGATATTTTCTGCAACTACCTCTTCTCTTCAGTCCCTTCTGTTCTTCTCTTCTCCTTCTCCTTCTTCTCTCCCCTCCTTCTGCTCTGCTTTTATCTCATATCGCCTTCCCTACTTTTCTCGCATCTTATATCCATCCCACTCATCTCCACTCCTCGTATCTCCTTTCCTGTCTTAGATTTCCGACTCCACGCACTTTTCTCCTCTTCTTTTCGTTCTTCTCTTTTCTCTCCATTACTCTACTCTCCACTCTTCTCTCATCTCGTTTTCCTTCTCTTTTCTCTCCTTTGCTCCATTTTCCTCATCTCTCTTAGAATATTTTTCCATTCTCCTCACTACATCTCCTCTCCTCGTCTATCCTCTCTTTCTTCTCTCCTCTACTTTTCCTCATCTCCTCTCGCTTTCTCTTTCTCCTGTCATTTGTCACCTCTCGTTTTCTCTCATCTCTTCTCCTTTCTGTAGACTCATCAGCGATGAAATGCTAGAAAACCTATTATTTTTCTTTCAGAAAGAATTTTGTCACTTGCGATATAATATTGATATTTTTAATACTTTTTATACACTAATACTTGTTTTTATTTCCTTCGCGTATTTTATAAATATTTATTGTGCATGTGGCAACCCTGAAATTGAGCCTAACTCTACACGCAACCCACCAACACCTTGTGTAAATTGGGTTGCCTAGTTTAAAATGTCGTTGTCCTAAAACTTTTGAGAGACACTGTACGTATTATAGGTTATTTCGTCACTTTGTACCTCCCTACGTTGAGGATGAATAATGAATGGATTAAAAGATGAATGAATATACACAAAATAAATGCTCATGCTCTACAACGGATTCGATAACGGTCCCCTAGCTATAGCCACCGATCCGCCACTGAAGTTGACGGATATTCTATTTAAAAACTTGAACTATTGTAGATATATGTAAGAATTTACGTAGAAATGGCCAGAATTACGATTTGCTACAATAAACTGGCGATGAAAAACTTTATTAACATAAAAAAAATCATGTCAGTTATGAGTGCAATATGCACCTCTTGTTTTGCAGTGCGTGTCTGAGTGCATCGAAAAGCAGGTGGCCAATCAGGCGGGATGCACCACGCCGTGGATGACAGTTACTGGTTATCCCGAATGCAGCAACACTTCCTTGTACCAGAAAGTTGATGAAAGATACCAGGCAACCATCGACGACATCTACAGAAATTGTAAATGTCCCCGCCCTTGCCACAGTACGAGGATCCTCGTCGAAAGCTTTGATGTCAACCGCATGGGAATAAATGACGAGTGGATGAATAACATTGTCCACATCAGAATCTCCTCCGACTTCGTGGAGAGGCTGGAGGAGGTGTGGGCCTATGACGGGTCCCAGCTCCTGGCGGACGTCGGAGGGTCTCTGGGTTTCCTGCTGGGCGTCTCAGTCATCAGCATGACCCGTTCCGTGCAGGCGCTGCTGCGTGGAATTTATCAGTACTTAAGGCGTTCTCTGGGCTACCACTAACCTTGCGCGGAGAAGCTTTTGGTACACCTGTTTAAGAAGCAGCAAATGCTACAGTATCACACTACATGCGTAAGTATGAAGGCAGGAATGTAGCCAATGATGCAATAAAGTTTCACATTTTCGAGGATACACTATCGTACTTCTTTCCTTTCTCCTAATTTTTTTTATTAAAATGTTATGTAATCTTAAAACCTTCATGGCAAATGTAAAACTAACAAACTCTCCAGCACTCTTAAACCCGAAGGTTTATATCTTCAGCAACACAAACCTTCCATGTGATCCTATCCTGGGGGAGATCAATCCAACCTTTTCCACCCTTACCGATTTCCTTTAGATTCATCTCAATGTTATCTTTCCATCTTCGTTTTGGCCCTCCTTGGCCTCTTACCATCAGGTTTCCCAACAATAATCGTGAAACCTCTTCTTTCCTCTCCCATTCGTGCCACATGAACTGCCCATCTAAGTCTTCTTTATTTAATTGTTCTAATAATATCTGAACATGAATACAGATTATACAGTTCCAAATTATGCAAAATTCTTCACTCACCTGTCCCCTCATCCCTGTGAGGTCCAAATATTTTTCAAATGATGTTATTTTCAAATACTCTTAATTTATGTTCCTCTTGTAATATCATGTAAAAAGTTTCCCATCCATATTACAGGTAAAATTACTGTTTTAGTAGCAAATGTTGAAAATCGAAATTTCCAAAATATTGTTAAATTCAAGAATGAATGAGACTCGACACTATATTCTTGTCCCGCGTGACTTTTCCTTGGATTCATCATTTCTTCATCTTTCATAACAGTAGTTTCTGCGCCCATTCATTTGGAAGATCATTGATAGTTGCAAACATCTTATACAATAAACAGGGTGTACACAAACGAAGTATACAACTTCGGGGTGTAATAAACATTAAATGGTAATATATATAGGACATTGGCTGCCATAAGAAAATAGTTAGTAACTGTGGAAGTTTTTTTTAGACTGACAATATTGCGCTAGTGAAAACCTTTGGCGAATGGCGGTGGTAGTTGTATTGTTGACTGAAATAGTGTCTGCACAAAAAAATTAGCGTGTGTCCCTTGGTTTACAGAGACAAAATCTGAATTTTCTGAATTAAGTCTGCTTTTTATTTCGTCATTAATATAATTTTCATTTGTTAGTATTACTCCTAAGTACTTGAATTTGGAAACTGATTCAAACGAGAAAAAAGTTTTCAAGATAACATCCAAATTTTGCATCACGTTTATAAGGATAGGAATTTCAGTCATCCAGGTATGACGACCTGATATTTTGAATTAGGAACCAAGCTAGGAATTGAACGTCACAATTTGCTATTTCCAACAGTTAATTTCAAACTCTGATTCGGACTCAAGTTGTTAATAATATTAGAGAGTATATATTAGTGTACCCTGCATCCCATTTTGCTGCACTACTGTACGTCGATTTCTGGATGGAAACTCCACGTGATTTGGCTCAACCAATTGGCTGCGTCGACATTATGACATAAGTACCATGCTGTAAGGTTCGAGAATAATGATGGAAATTTTCTACGCAAATTTAAGATAATCTACTTTGTTTGATTAGCTAATTTCGTTGACTTTGCTTGCTTCCTTTGTTTTTTACCACTCCCTGTTGATTGGCATCTGTGGAATTTAATTTATTAATACGGAATATGTCTTGTCAACTCAATCATAAGAATGATCAACTCGTAAGAAACACAGCATTACCTTATTTGTCGATGCATACATCGACCACCCTTGGGTAAAATGGAGTTTCTTACAAGAAAGCATCGATCGACGACCATGTCCAAAACGAAAGTGCAGTTATTCAGAGCTATGTCTACTGGTGATAGGCTAGAGTCTAAAAGATTAAAGTTCGTCACAATATCGGAATTTAGAAAAACAGAAACTAAGCCAGATATCCGACGATACGTTACAAAGGCTGCCAGGCATTTCGTGGAGTCGGTCCCCATGTGGTTAGTGCTGGTGGTATGCTTCGTTGCGGTGGTCATACAGGTAAGTACCAGTAAGGGTCATTCTCTGCCAGTGCCCTATGTGTATAACGGACATATGTGATGATGAAACGGTAGCACTATCGCCTTGTAATCAAGGGCTAAAGGGTGAGATTCCCGTGAAAGTACAACGTAGAATGGTTAGGATCTCGTTTTAAATTGCACGTCGGTGACCAAGCGCATTACCAATATTTTTTCCACCGAAGTGCTTAGAAGATGAGAGTAGTAGCAGAAGTGCTAGTCTTCCTGAAGCTTATGACTCAACCAACCCCCACAACCTCCGTGTTACCAAGTCATGGACAAGGCCTAAGAGAATAATACACCCTCATTTTGAAACAGTTTCATTTTCTAGAATCACTTCCGACATACAACCACACTGTCGTACGGGTTCTAAGATCTCCATACTATGAAGCTAAGGCTATGAATGCACAGAAGAACACACAACTCCACAGAAGATTGTACTGACTGTGTGTCATGGGGTAGAGCCTGTAAGAATGCAGTCCGTTAAAGCATACAAACATAGGCACCAGCAGAGTGATAATAAAATGCCTTTTGTTACAGGTAGAACTTTGCTACTGGAAGTTCACCAGAGCTGACGTGTCCTTGAGGAACAGACTGGAGGTAAATCATGAGATTCGTCATCCAGCAGTAACCATCTGTCGTTATCCTGGATACAAGCAAACAGTCCTTAAGGTACGTCTACATATGCCAAGAGATGGTCGTTCATTTCTATATTCATTATTGCAGTCACAATATTTTACACTATCAAATTTCACAGTTTGTGGTCTCAAGTGGCCGAGGTACAAGAAGGTACTGAGGTATCGTGTCTCGCTTCCAGACATGGAGACCCATGGTGCACCGAGTAACTGTTACAATTGACAAATTGTATCTTTGCGGCTGAACCATTACCAATCCCGTCTTCGCAGTAGTCAAGGGGAGGAGCTATATGTTGCCTGAACCAGTCCGCGTCATTTTCTTCTTTGTAAGAGTTGTCGACCACTCAAACGGCCAGTAAGTTGCAAGTACGGACTCTGAGGAGTACACAAGGTCAGCCTCAAAGATACACCTCGTCAACTCTAGGTATATCGCTTCGCTGATCGCGAGTCCAACTGGCGACTGACGTGCATAGCTCCATCTGTCCCCCATCGCCTTCTGGGGTGTGTGGCTCAATGTGTGGCAACAACCTCAGTTGCGAAGTAAACGCTGTAGCGGTACCATCGCTCTCCCGTTACAACGTTGCCAAGCGAACGTCTGCTATTGTCAGTGAATTTCATTAGCTTATTTGTACAGTGTATGGGTGCTTCTGTGTACAATTTTCCTGCTTTGTGTACTATTGTACAACATTTTTCCCTTAACGTCGCTCATCAACTCTCTCTCTCTCTCTCTCTCCCGTTTTAAAGTACGTTTGGCAACATGCTGTGTATCCGACGCTCATTTGTTTCTTCCCGCCAGCAACTTTCGGTGCCTTGTGACACGAAAATGCCCGACGTTAGTAGAATAGAATTGAACTGATGTCCGATTCCTTGTTTCCCAGCTGTACTGAACTGTCCTTAACGAATACGGGTCTTGCAGAATGACACTTTGTTCCAATTTCACTCATTACTACGGTTGGCAGAATACCTTAGCACAGATTGTTTCCGAGTTCAAATCCAGGTCTGTGCATGGGTGTTCTTTGTGAACGTCCCTTCATCAGTTTCATCACATCATCACTCATCAATCACTCAATCAGAATCAAAGCCTGTTTCCATCTCTTACAGAAATACAACTGGACCATCCTCTACAGGCCAACGAGCGACTATTTCTTCCGTTGGAATTCCACGTCGCTGAAGAAAATCTGGGACGAAGCGACATACAAACAGCGGGAGATGTGCAGCTACTGGCCATATGGAGCGATCAACATCCATGATGGTGATTATTTCTTTGTAGCAGCTAGCACAACTCTGGGTTCATCTCCCTATATGTCGATAAGGATTATTTTCTTTGTTTTTAGGGTTGTGAGCATTAGAAAGAGAAGGATTAGTCATCACTAGGACCCGGTACTTTATGTTATAACATATTTTTTATTTGGCATCGGATCGAACAAAGGGTGAGCTATTTATGTATCTAATGAAAATCAGCCGAAATTGACGACCTTGATAAGGCATATTTTGACATATTTTACCAATTTAACGTTTTTACAACATATTTCTGCTATTTTCTCGTAATAAGACATATTTCTGTATAATTTCGTAATTGTTTTGCATATAATCGGTTATTTTATAATTGATTTTTCGTGCCTTTAGCGCAACGGATAATGGCAGGATAAGAAAATTACGAACAAATAAATTAAAAGCAGATGCCGTCTTTTCTTATCAACTAGTACAGAACAATAATACCCCCTTTTTTTATCCCACCAACAACTGATAGCCGTGCGAACATTATTGAGGAAATATGTTCTCTGTCATTGTTGTGGGTTCATGAGAATAACAGTAAACAAGTTTCAATTGTTCTAATTTCTTTACTTTTTTTCCGTTCCTCACAACAATCAGTTGAAAGTACAAATGACATTCTGTATATTACAGCCCCTACTCTATCGGCAATCGAGTACGGGACTTTCAAAATCACTTGTCGTTTGAGCCACGCTCATATCAGTGTGTATATTCTATCCCGGATATCTCTAGAGCAGGTGAATGAAACGAAGTCTCTGCACAAGTAGTGATGCAAGATGGTTTCACCACACGGTTTGCACAAACGTTTGAAACGTATGATAATTGCAGTGAACCTCACGTTATTTTTCAGTATTTTCCCACTACATTCTTCGGTTAAAGGGATTCTGACTTCATATAACACCACCAACCCCCCCCCCCCCCACACACACCTTAGTCGATCTTCCCTGGAAGATACTGAATCCCGTGTAATGAGAAATTCGAAAGTACTGTTGTGCATATTTTTGGCTTAACTGGGAATATTTCTGCATTTTTCTGACATATTTTTCAATGTTTATGACATAGTTTTCAATTTTTATGACATAATTACATACATATTTTATAGTTTTATAGGATATAAAGTCCCGGGCCCTAGTCACAACCTTCATACGTGGGATATGAACCCACTAGCTTAATTAGATAACTTCAATATTTTGGGTGACAATCCATTGTGTAATGGGGGTGGGTGGGCACGGTACTAAATCATTGAAGACTTGTGAGGGGGATTTTAATCTACAGAACAGAAAATGTGTGTGTGTGTGTGTGTGTGTGTATTTTTATGTTATTAAATATATAAAAGTAAGTTACGAAACATTTAAAAATGCATTATTATTAAATACATGTAAAGAAATGAATGCTACTTCAGATTATATATATACATATATATGTAACTCTTTTACTAATAGTTAAAAATGTTAATAAATTACGACATAGTTGAAAGAGTTTTATCATGTATCAGTTCTTGTTTAATGATTGCTTTCTATGCGCACATAGAAGGCTCTCCAGGTATACAAAATTGAGACTGTATAGGACAATAACCAGACGGGTTATTGTGCAGAATCCTGGAAACTTACATCCAAAGCAGAGAGCAAGGTAATGTGTTTTGAAAGAAAGATCTTTCGAAATATTTTTGGACCCATTAAGAATGAAGATGGGTCCTATAGAATTAGGAATAACATGGAGCTAGAAGAGTTGATCAAACATGTAGACCGCAGGACATCTGATGAGAATACCACGCTCGGTATTAAACCAGAAACTCTGTGGAACAAGGCCGAAAGGAAGATGGATCTATGCGGTTGAGGATGATTTGAGAAGGTTGAATGTACGTCGTTGGAACAATGTAGCTCAAGACAGAACGAGGCGGAGGAAGATTGTTTGGGATTCCACAGCGCACCAAGGGATGTAGTGCAAGCGGAAAATAAGAATAATTGCTTTCTATTAATATACCGGGTGGTTCAAAAGTCCCAGAACTGTCACAGATCGTGAGAAATACACATCGAGTCGGAAAACGAAAAAATAAATGTTTAATAAGTGAAAGAAAGTTATTCAATGATATCACACTTGATTCCCCACCCCCGCTCCCTGAGGGTGGGGCGGGGCCAACTGTGAAATTTTAAATAAAAACCGCCATTTTGTATTGTAGAATCGGAAAGAGATCTTCATCCCGAGTTCAACGAGCTATGAACCATCCTCCTAGCTTAATTAGGAACGGAGATATACCAATTTTAAATTTTCGCCAAAAAAAAAAAAAAAAAAAAAAATAATAATAATAATAATAATAAATCATAACCCCCCCAAAAAAAATCAAAGAGACGCTCTACCCTTATTGAGCTAGAGTGAAAGCAATTGCAGATTCGGAATCTGCACGTCAAGACCTTTCAATAGAGTATATGGAAAGGGCGGGGGGTCTGCAATCGCTTTGATTCGAGAGAAATGTTAAAATATCCATATCTCCGTTCCTAATTGAGCTAGGAGGATGGTTGATAGCTCGTTGGGCTCGGAATGAAGTCCTTTTACCGATTCTACAATACAAAATGGGGTTTCCATTTAAAATTTCACAGTTGCCCCCGCTCCACACCCAGGGGGCGGGGGCGGGGGTGGGGAATCAAGTGTGATATCATTGAATAGCTTTTTTCACTTATTCAACACTTATTTTTTCGTTTTCCGACTCGATGTGTATTTCTCACGATATGTGACCGTTCCGGCACTTTTGGACTACACGATTTAGTTTTCATAGCTATGTTTGTATTGCATTATTTTCATACTTTTATTGTGCTGTGTATGTAGTTATTGTTATTGGTGTAGATCTGTTAACGATGTCTTAAGGATACAGAAATCATTCACACTCCCAACCACACTTCTGTGTGCGTGTTTTCGATATTATCCTTCGTAAGGTATGTTTGAATTCAAAAGTAATTGCTTATCTTTTGTTGTTATAACCAAAGCGAAAATGGACCTACTAACGCCGTCGCCACCCAGCCGGTCAGAAAATATATAAAACACGTACAGTCTTCTTTACAGAACCATGGGAAAAATTCGAGATTAACATTGAAAGTATATAATAGTACAAGAGCACGTACACTATAGTAAACAAAGGCTGTCATAAGGATAATAGAAGGGTTGTGCTAGAGATTATGCAGTCATTTTACATCAACTTAATCGGTTGAAATTAACATTGATATACATACTTCTTACCATCTTTCTAACAGAGGAAATCTATGTGGAAAGTAGCCTTCATTTCAAATACGGCAGGTGCGTCACTTTGTCCACCAAGAAGACAGCCACAAGAGGTTCTGGCTACAACATATACCTGTTGAACAGCGACAAAGGCGAGAAGCCAACATTCCTGATCAACATACATGATCACAAGGAACCCTGGACTGGTAAGTAATACTTTCTGAGGTATTCTATCATAGGAACGAAGTTCGTGCTTTCTAGTAGGAAAAGCTCAAGGGTATTGCGCCAGAATCGACGTATCAAGTACAACCTGCTGATTCCCACTCAAGGCTGCCCTTCTCAGTGGCTGTCCTTGGTGATCAATTGGTTGACTCAAAGCTACACTACAAAGGTTCTGGGTTCGAGTTCCACTTATCAGTTCAATCAAGTCATCAATCATCCATCGTTACAGTTAAATATGAACAAAAGCAACGTTTGACAAAAAATGTTTGTTTGTCACATTGGAGCACTCCTTGGTTTTATAATTACGTGGGTTGGAGATTTGGTGGCAACTATTTATTTACAAATGATACCAAAGAGATCCCTCTTTGAAACTTTTACAGCCCTTTGATGTACTCACTAGCATTGTGTACAACCCGTTGTCAGCGATGTGGAAGTCGTAGTGTATCTGTAGCAGTGCCTGTTCTGTTGATGGTTTGAATGGAGGTCTATTGCCTGAAGAATCTCAGGAACAGTTCAGATGCGAATGCCGCAAAGTGGTTCCTTCATCTTATGGAGAAAATCAAAGTCGCAGGGGCTGGTAGAGCACATGCCAGCCCCCTCAAGCTAACAAATTAGCCACATGTTGCTGTACATGCGCCCGAGCATTATCTTGCCAAATGATGGGAGCATTCAACAAAAAGTGTCCCCTCTTCTTTCGCAACGCAGGTCCCAGGTAATGTTCCAAAAATGAACAGTAATACTGCGCATTGAAAGTCTGTCCTGAATCACCAGAACTTTCACATTAGTGGGGTTCTGACTACGCAAATTTAGGCCGCAAATTTACGCGCATATGCCTAGTGTTGGAAGGAAGAGCGCATTTACTGGCAAGTAGGTTAGGGATCAAAATAACATGTGGCATAAGTGAGAAACACAGCTTCCGTTTCATGGCGTATATACAGCAGTGTTGCCAGTATGAAATTTCCAACCCACGTTTTTTTGTATTTTCGACACCTCATCATTAGTCAACAGTTAACTGACACATTAAAATGCTTAAATTTAACGATTTCACTCACTATGTTACAACAAAATGATTCTATAAAAAATGTAGAAAATTGAAATTGTACTCTTTCACTGTATTGTTCTTGCTATAGTCTGCACCTTCTTATAAACCTATTAATCAAGATGTGAATATTAAAATTTGATACTTTCAAAGCAGTTTTAGACCATTAAGTCTATTTCAGAAGAGATAATTTAGTGTTTAGTAAACCAACTTTGTTACTTATTATTCCATATGCTTTATGAGCTCACATTCCATTTCCATTAGAGACTCCTTGTTGCTTTTCAGAGCACGAAGTTGATTGGATCCAGAAAACCAGCCTACGACTACTGTCAGACGAAGAGGCTTTGGTCAGCATCAGGCTCCAGAGTGCGCAGGCGCTGAACAACCCAAAGAACCCCTGCAATCAGAATAGGAGCTACAGCATTTCCAAGGTATTGCCCTCTTTTGCGCAAACGGATATCTGAAAGTAGCTTATGAATTGCAAAGCCATAATTTGGTGTAACTAACAGTGCATCAATTTTTCTCTTCGTACAGAGGCTGATCGGGCTATATCCGACCAATTTGGCAATGCTGCTGCCACGTGGGTAGTTGCGCCAGAAACTTGAAATCGGCCATGAAACAAGTGTTGTGTCTGAGGTCGCATTCGTGTTCGTGCTAGTGAAATGCTGCCAAAAATTAACCATTATCGGGAACGTTACATCATGGCTCTTTTCCATGCACATTTTTTGTACAACCGAATAGTGAAACAGTGTCGGGAGAAAGGTTTAACCATCGGAGTGACCACAGCTAAAGATATTGTGGCCAGGCAAACACAAATGATGGCTCATGGAGAAACATTCGCCAAAAAAAGGAGCCCGTTCGAAGTTACCAGCGAAAGTGTCCCCTGAGGTGCTTCGTGGAATTCGGGGAATTGCAGTCCAGGAGAATCCACCACCCCAACGTTACATGACCGAGAGGTTCAATGTGGCCCAGTCCACTGTCAGCGACGTCATTCGTCATCGCCTTGGCCTGCGGTGCGTACGTAAGGGCCGGTTCACAATCTCTTCCCACGCCACATTGCAGAACGAAAGACCAACTGCCACAAACTGTACGAAAGACACTTGGCAGGGTCAAAATGTAAGACAGTTGTCACATTGGATGAGGGCTACATTTATCTCACGCGTAATGGTAACATTAGGGCAATTTACATACCGTGACACGTCTGGCAAGGGACGTACCAAGTTTTACCGCCAGTGCCGAGAAAGTTTTCCACAGGGAATCATGATTGTCGCCGGATACGATTACGAGGGGAAGTTGAAGATACGTAAGGTGGAGAAAAAACAAAGGTGAATACTGCCTACTTCCAGGAATCCATTATGGCCCCAATCTATCGGACAGACATCCCTCGTTTGTACGGAGACAACAAGAACCAGGTGCGGATCCACATGGACAAAGCGTCCAACCACACCGCTAGATCATCCCTCCGGTTTTATCAGGACGTGAAGCAGGAAACACGAATCCATGTTATTCCCTTTCATGACATTTGTCAAAAGCCCTGATGCCAGTCCAATGGATTTCTGCGCATTTGGGCTGTTAAAACGATGTCTACAACATTGCCTCCCCCGCACACTCAAAGGCCTATGGCAAACCTGTAAGGAGGAATGGCAAGCAATTCCTATGCCTGTGCTCAAACGTAGTTTGTTGCAGTGGAAATTGCGATGTCGGGCAATAGTCCATAATGCTGGTGGTCCCATAGAACACAACCGGTGGTGGCGACACGGCTTTTCATAGGGTAAGTACACTCTACATATCGGTCGGATATAACCCGATCAACCTCTGTAGAACAAGTAGTGTCTTCAAGATCTGCTGTCGCATTAAAAATTACATTGATATACTTAATTCTTCTTCAAAGCCCACTACATGGCTGAAAATCTGAACTGGGTATTCATTTCTACACGAGGTAAAAGTCTGTCAACTTAATACTGTGTAATAAATCATTACAAAATCAACTGTATTTTGGGTTCAAATCCTGGCGAAGACATTTGTGTTCTATCATGTTTGTCATATTACTTATTTCTTGTAATCTTCATTCAACCTCACTGTTGTGAACAAGTCTATGATGTTTGGGGAAAAGCACTACTAAACTCAAAAATGCATTTTTTGTTATTTATGTTAATTATTTTAATAGCAAACATTACAGACATGATATACATGTTGGATCATCATTGTTTCATGTCAAATATTCATTCATTCATTCATTGTTTTCTGCCTAATTGGCAGGTTTTCCACTGTAATCTCCAGCTTTCCCTATTCTCTGAATACGCTTCGTAATAGCATACGACCCAGTTAATTTAATATCATCCATAAGCTGATATCTCTTTCTTCCACGGACTTTTCCTCCTTCAACCATTCCCTCCAAGGCATCCATGTTATTCCCTTTCATGACATTTGTCAAAAGCAGGCAGTTCCTTCTTAGACAGTGTCCTAACCAGTTTCTCTTCCTCTTCTTGATGGTCTCCAGTATAGATCTTTTTTTCACCAACTCTTTTCAGTACGGCTTCGTTTCTTACCTTATCCGTCCATTTTACACGCTCCATTTTTCGCCATGTCCACATTTCAAAAGTTTCGAGTCGTTTCTCTTCATTTCTTCTCAACGTCCAGGTTTCTGCACCATATAGTGCTACACTCCACACAAAACATTTCACTAATCTCTTCCTTAGACCTATGTCCATGGGTCCACAAAAAACATTTTTTCTTCTATTGAAAGCTCCTTTTGCTATTGCGATTCTTATTTTCACTTCTTGTTTGCAGCTCATGTCACTGCATCCGAGGTACTTGAAGCTATCCACTTGCTGGATTCTTTCACTGTTTGCTCTCACATTAATATTCCTTGGTTTCCGTCCTATAACCATTGCCTTTGTTTTCTTTACATTAATCTTCATCCCATAGTACGTCAAATATAAAACTATAATTAAAACATCTTCTTTTATTGGTTTTGTGTGACTTACAAGGAGAGGGCACGTCTTGGGAAGCAGTTTGGGACTTGGTGTAGTGCTAGGGTACCTTATAGGCATTGATATGCCAAGGTATTACCGCCTAATAGCCAGCCATTTCCGTGAAAAGCTCTTCAAAGTTTAGAAGCTTTCTATGCGACCCTCATTGTTCGACTACCTTAGACGTCATTTGAAGTTGAAGTTACATCTCCATAAGGAATATATGGGATCCTGTAATCACTTATTCATCATAGTATTCACAGATCGTATCTTGCCTAATAATCAACTTCAAGAACCACCTCCACTTCCATCGTGGGGAGAAATTCATGCTGTGTTTCTTCTTCAGTAGCAGTTCACGTTTCGACTTTATTGAAGTAAATGTTCACCTGGCGAGAAACTGTCCCTCGCAACCTTAATATGTTAAGAATACAAAAGTAAAACTGCACAGAAAGTTTCAAGGCCAACAACATAGAAGAAGTTATACGAATTTGAAAACTCAATTCTGTTACGTAGTATGAATGCTTCCTTTAATATTGTAGAGAAGATTAGAATTTTGTTTCTCTAGTGCTCTTCTCCTGCTCTTACAGTGTATCTCTGAGTGTATCCATAAGTCTGTGGTCAATGAAAGTGGATGCACAACGCCATGGATAACTGTTCCCGGATATCCCGAATGCAACGACCTGGGTTCCTACCAAATCCTGGGGCTTGCTTACGCAAAGGCTATCCAACAGAACTACAAGCTCTGCAACTGTCCCCGTCCCTGCCACATCACGAGGATCCTTGTGGAAAGTCTGGAGGTGACTCCCATGGGAGTTAATATGGATTCCATGTACAACATTCTTCACATCAGGATCTCCTCCGACTTCGTGGAGAGGCTGGAGGAGGTGTGGGCCTACGACGGGTCCCAGCTCCTGGCGGACGTCGGAGGGTCACTGGGTTTCCTGCTTGGCGTCTCGGTCATCAGCATGGCCCGTTCCGTGCAGGAGCTGCTGCGTGGAATTTACCAGTGCTTCAAGCGTTTTCTGTGCCGTCAATAAAGCTGTAACACATCCAGTTTACAGGATTCTTGTTGGGAAATCTGATGGTGAGAGACCAGTTTGAAGACCAAGACGAGGATGGAGGGATGACGTTGAGATGGAACTAAAGGAAATCTGTAAGGATGGAAAAAGATTGGATTGATCTTGCCCAGGATAAGGACACATGAAAGACTTGTGTTGCTGCAGCCATAAACCTTCTGGTTTAAGAATACCAGAGAGTTAGTTAGTTAGAAAGAGAGCACAGCAACAATTCCACATGCAATTAAGGATAATGATGTACACAAGAATCGAGGACGTCCGATGTTTTATCAAGTCTGAACAGCAACATGCACTAGGCAGCTATGTCACTGGACTTCTTGTATCTTTCGTTTCATTAGTGTATAAGGGAACACGCCCTTACAATAGGAAGATACTTATTGAAACAGCAAGTTTGTGTTATAACAATGAAGTATTGTCAGACAGTTTATTTCTGTAATTGGGTACAATGTACATTTTCTTTATTATAATTAATTGTAAAATAGTGTTAGGTATCGCAAAAGTATTGATGCAATTTACAGTAACATAAAATTCTGTCTGCATAAGTTGTAATATGTTGCTGTGTGCCACTATCTCTCATATGTTAACTGTGTTGTATCATTATGTGCTTGGAGTAGGACAAAATAAAGTATAAATTAATACAAAAAAGAGAAATTAGATGGTTATAGGATCATACTTACTCTTTAGTAACTAGCAAACTTTTCTTGTTACTCTATCTTTAATTCTCTAGTTCCCTCTGAACTTATTAAAAGTTGTTCACTCCCTAACCGAATGCAATGTTTGGATCAACAACACCTTTCGGACCAGAGGCATCACAGGTGATGGGCTGGCGGTCCTAAGTGGAGTGTGAGAGAATGGGCACCCACAGTGCAAACAAGAGGTGAGGTTTACTCCACTCCCCTACTGGAATATGGAAACATTTCGTACTGGAATTATACACTAAGAGACAGCTAACCGAACAGTGTATATTTGGAGAGTGTTTTCGAGTGTGAATTCGCCTTACTCGTATCACCTTTTGCTTAATAGTCATTTCATTGAACTTGGACTATACAGTCGCCCAAGATAGTACGCATCTTCATTTGCCAGCCAGTGTTCACAATTGTTAAACGCATTAATGCAAATACATGAGTCATACAAGGAAAATTCTCAAGCATGTAACCCAAGAAATGACGAAGAATAAAGAATATTTCGTTTTTCACTTACCCTCACGTGATGGATAACCTTGATCAGGTATGGGACAATTTCCAATTGCTGGCAATTGTTTTTCGAAATATGTTTTCCTGAAAGAAAAACGGGGAAATATATGAATTAAGGCTCAGCATATTGTCAAGATTAAGAAAGCAACAATAAATAGTCTAGAGTTATTAGCATTTAATTTGGTTTAGGTATGACGTCAATTTCATGTATCTCTCTTGTTACAAGTTGTAACTTTGATTTTGAAACCAGATAATATGTTGTGATAATTCGAGTCAGATACGAGTCAGCAGTTGTTTTTCAAAAACAAAAGAAGCACACGTACTTGGTTCGACACCAGTTGCAAAATCTTAGAATGAAGATTCGCATGACTGTATAGTGGCCTGCATGGATATTACCACACAATTTTTCTATCCCTACTTTCATTCATTTATCTAATTTCACAGTTGTAGAACGAACAGTGAACATGATGATGTACAATTTTGAATCGTATTACTTACGCATTCGACTCCACGTACCTTTTAACTAGAATTATTTTTGAACGAGGTAATTACGTTATTTAAAGTTTGTTTCAAGTTTGCTTTATGCACAGATAGGAAAAACGAGACAGAACCTAAAGTTTGAAGTAGGATCCGAACCGCTAAGTGCATCCACCGGGTTCGAACCAGAGAGTCCTTGATTACAAGGCGACATTACCACTATGGCATCGGGGACGCCCATTAGGTTATGAAGCATTGTTTAATGTATTTTCTTGTGCACAGTGGTGTAATTTGATATCTGATACCATTATAAAGGTAAAGTTATTTATTTTCTTTGCATTGCTTCGTGAAACAAAGGGCCTGTGGAGCAATGACCCCACGCATTCTCGATCTCGGCACCACTGAAGAGGCTGTCTTCAGCACCACGCTCCGGCCACCATTATATCCAGAGCCACTTTGTCAAGAGACATTGTTGCACCTGAGATAGACTAAGCCAGGAATCAAACCCGGGCCTCCAACATGACAGTCAGTCTTCCTACCTACTAGGTCACCGCGAGTCAATTAGAAGACAAAATAAAAGTCTGATACTAAGAAGAGTACATGAGACAAGTGAGAAACGTTAGGTGTAATGAAATAGCACAGAGAAAAGTTTATATTATTGTCTAATTCATTATCCACTAACGAACACTTTACATCCTCCAGTTCTTTGAACTACTTGTACAACATAGGTAGCCTCTACAGGTTGAGTGCCATTTATGGGATTAGTACTGAAATTGTCTTGTCCACTCATTCATAAGAATGATCAAGTCGTGAGAAGGGCATTATTATTGACGCACAAAAGAGATTCCTAGTCTAATGAATGACACCTGAGACCAAGACTTTTGTTTGAAAAATAGTGCAGGAGAGACAAGTCGATACAAAACACGATATACAGAGAAAATGCAATGTTTCAAAAGCAGACGTGTTAGTGATAGCACAGTGTCTAAGAAGATAATGGTCGCCACAGGTGCAGATCTTAGGGTGGATGAACCTAAACAACCAATCAGAGGTTTTGTTTGGAAGGCTGCCAGGCAGTTCCTGGTATCGGTACCCACTTGGTTAGTGCTGGTGGTATGCTTCGTTGCAGTAGTCATTCAGGTAAGTACCAGGCCCTATATCTGTGTAACAGTTAGTTACTAATTCGTGCTTATCTTCAGTTACATTTTATTAACTTTCCTAATCTAGGAGCTGTAACCTGGTAAGAATGTGTAGAAGAGCACTCGATCATAAAATCTGCACAAATAAAAATTCTTCTGAGGTGTGTAAGGTCTGACCCTTTTTGAAGGCACACAAATGTCAATCTCCATTCCACGTAATACCTGGAGAATTTCTGCTGCTGCGCATGCGCTGACTGGACGGGTACAATGGCAAAATAGGGGTTACAGCTGCAAGTGGAACGCAGAGAGAAGCAGGTCCGTGAACAATCCTATGCCACTGCGCATGCGCTAACTGGACGAGTCCAGTGGCACGATAGGGGTTGCGGCTGCAAGTGGAACGCAGACACGGAAGCATGTTCCGTGAAGAATCTTCTGCTGCTGCGCATGCGCTAATTGGACGAGTCCAGTGCCAAAGTAGGGGAGGAACTCATACGGTTCCGTGAAAATCGCCGGCTGCTGAAAGAACATTGACGCTTCACATATAAAGTCGCCGTCAAAATACTTTAACATGAGGGTGTTACGAGTTGTAACAGCCAAGACAAACGCAACAAGGCGAGCAACCGAACACATGCAAATGATTAACTTTCATAATCTAAGATCTGTAGCCTGGTAAGAATGTGTAGAAGAGCACTCGATCATAGAAGCTGCACAAATCAAAATTCCTCTGAGGTGTGTAAGGTGTAACCCTTTTTGAAGGCACACAAATGCCAAACTCCCTTCCACGTAATACACACTGGACTGCATCTTGCAGACTAGCGAGGCTCTGGCGTTTGGAATCACAGCCAGTAAATCCCGTGTGGCTTATGTCGTGTCTTCCATACATGTTGTGAGTGTCCCTTCATCCATCCCATCTTCTCACCTCTATAAAAAATTCTTGTGACTATCACGAGCATTACAACTTAACCAGCTGCTAAGGAAGGCCGCAGCATTTTAAGGATAGCGAATAAGAAGAAGGAAGAAAACAGAGAGGAGTGGATTATATATGAGGTTCAGTACAGGGAATATGATAGTGTGTACATAGGGGAAACAAAAAAGAGACTGAAAGACAGGTTGAAGCAACATAAGGATGATGTTAGATTAAAAAGGGAGAAAAATGCTATATTCAAGCACACAAAAGGAACGGGACACGACATAGAATGGGATAAGGCTAGGAGCATAGGGAGGGAGAAGAGTGGAATAGTGAGGAAGTGGAAAGAGGCCAAGGATATAGAGAAAAAAGGAGAAGAAGAAATAATGAACTGGAATGGGGTATAAAAATTAACAAAGAATGGAAAGGAGTATTAGAAAGAGTGGAAAGGATGAGACAAAGGAAGGAGGAAAGACGAGGGAAGAATAACGAACAAAGTAGAGAGGAGGGAAGGAAATAAGGAATCTGTCTAGGTCCACTAGTGAGGAATTGATAAGGCCAGACTCTTACCAGGTACCTGTCAGGTAGTGCCGATTACCTGTCGAGAGATTCCACACTCAGGCATTCCTGACAGGAAATGTTCTAAGATGAGAACTGGTGCCTTCCTGTTGTGTGTATGGATCCTGTCTGGGAGTGTATATCTAAGATGATGTTTTGTATCTTTCATCAATTTATTGTGAAGTTTTGTCTGAAGAAAACCCTGTTTGAGGGTGGAAACGTTACGTTCTTCATATACATATTTTTTATAGTATAAAATTTTGCCTTTGTCAGTATTTTAATGTTTTCTTAACCAGCTGTACAATTGATTAGAATCAGTGAATGTCAGAGAAATCGGTGGAGAAACATATCCAGAATATTGGTGGCTGAAAAGACGCAATAATCACTAAAAAAAGTAATTGTAAGGAATTTCTTTGTCTGGAAATACATTAAAATGCCATATAACTTCTAAGAGAGTGTGACGACTTTTCTTCCAGCTGAAACAGTGCTACCAGAAGTTTACCAGAGCGGACGTGTCTGTGAGGAATAGGCTGGAGGTCAATACAGATATGCAACAACCAGCGGTAACCCTCTGCCGTTATCCAGGATACAAGGAGGCAGTACTCAAGGTAATCCTGTATTATTATTTACGAATCTTAACGATCTCATGTTTCCACTTCTTTGTTAATCATGACTTGCAAAATTACTTCTCTTTGGAGTCATTTTTCAGTATTCCAGGCTGTCCATTCTGTCCCGGAAATCTCTGGTGGTAGCGAACGGAAACAAAATTTTGTGCACAAGTAGTGGCATGAGAGGTCTCGACCCAAGAACTCATGGCGCGCACTGCTATGTTCCTCCCACTCGCTTTCTCCCCTTCTCTGCAGTTATGAGCCTTGCTCTACAGATTCCTGAGACAATGTGTAGTTGGGAACAGCCCAAGTGGCATCCAGTTCACAACTAAGAATATTGTCTCCCCCTGGCAGACAAAGATAGCTGAACTCGATACTTGTAGTGAATTGAGTCTTCATTTTGAAGGTTCAGCAGTTCGCTAAACTGTCGCTGTAGCCTCTAGTAGATGTTAAGATATCTGCACTGAACGTCGATGGACCATAGCATGAAGAAATATACAGCCATTCTGAATTTTCGCTAATCAGTCATCGAAAGCGCAACTCTGTCTTACTCGCGACGAAACAAGTGCGCAAACGTTGACTGGACGAGTACACTGGCAAAATAGGGGTAACGGCTGCAAGTAGAACGCAGAGAGAGAAGCAGGTTCCGTGAACAATCCTATGCCATTGCGCATGCGCTAACTGGACGAGTCCAATGGCACGATAGGGGTTAAACGGCTATAAGTGGAACGCAGACAGGGAAGCAGGTTCCGTGAAGAATCTTCTGCTGCTGCGCAAGAGTTGATTGGACGAGTCCAGTGGCAAAGTAGGGGTGGAACTCATACGGGAAACGGTTCCGTAAAAATAGCCGGCTGCTGAATGAAACATTGAAGCTTCACACATAAAGTTGCCGTCAAAATACTTTAACAGGGTGATGTTACGAGTTGTAACAGCCAAGACAAACGCAACAAAGCGAGCGATAATAAATAAGCAACCGAACACATGCAAACGCAATACTGATCTTAATCCGACATCTTTGTTTCGCACATGTTTCTACCTGCCGACCCTATTGCGTGTAGACTCGTCTTCTCGATCTAGCCTCGTTTTCCGTGGTCGGACAGTACATTCAAACTTTCTTTAATTTATTCCAGAAATACAACTGGACCATCTACTACAGGCCAGTCGGCGACTTCTACCTATGGAATTACTCCACATCTCTGAAGCAGCTCTGGGAGGAAGCCACTTACAAGCCATACGAAATGTGTAACTACGTCACGTATGGAAGCAGTATCACGGATATAGGTGATTTTTGGTCCACAACAACTTTGAGTTTCAATATCTTCTTTTACTAGTAAGAATATCGATGTGGATTGAAATATATGTGGGATGGAACAGCACTGTAATCTTGTGGCAGATATTGCCATCACTGTGGATAGAGTATTTGAACCACAAAAATAGTTTCACTGTACAGATCATCGTAACTTGAATGATTTTAACACCGTGAGAGTTATAATGTGTGTGTTTGTTTGTGATGGTGGGGTGGGAGTTTGGTGAGTTTTAGTAAACTTCTAGTTTGTTTTTTTTCTAAACTCAATCATCAGATTTGACTGTTATCCTTGGATATAACTATTTTCAATTTATTCTTAACAATTTATTCCCTTTTACGAGTATGTAACTGCCTACTACGGGGGAAAATCAAAAAATATCCGCACTTTCGCCATAACTTCCTTAAGGTTTTCCGCACTGCGTTGATACGCACCCAGTTATTGTATCATTTTAATTGTTTAGTATGTTAAATATCTCTGATGACGTAATTTGTTTTGTTCAATTGGGTAGTCTGTTATGATTATGAACTAACCTTAAAACATTTGATTGTGGTTTGTTAGGTGAGAGATATGATGAATGTTGATGGGATAACGGAAGTGATTTTGGAAATGTGCATGTGTTAATTTGTGTAGTGAAGAACAATTATGATCTTAATACAATTTTCTTTCTAATAAGGAGTTTAATTGCGAGTGCAAGTGTAATATATTAACATTAACTGACATTTAAATATATTTTTTTGTGTGCGAGAGTTAGTAAAGTTTACGTAAGCATATCCTTATCTGATTTCCCACTACCTGAGGGCTTCAAAGTAGGCTGATAAGTCTCAGGCTCGCCGTCGAGGAATAAAAGTAAGTAGAACAATTGAGAATAAACCGGGGAACGTAACCACGTTCAGCGCTCGTAATTCGTGTGGTTACGTAGCCGAGGTATGGTCTCAATAGCTCCATTTTTCTTTGTTTTGTTCCAGTGTAGCACGTGAACGCTGAAGGGAGTGTGGTTAACCTAGAGAAAGTTATGGGGAAAGTGTGTATATTTGTTTTTACTCCCCTTGTGTATGTATGTAGCTCTCCAAATTTAATAAAACATAGTTACGTTGAAAAAAAAAGGCTCCACAGTCTTAAATTTGTCAGGCCCGAATAAAAGGGGGAAGAGAAATAACAAATTGAATCATGCAAGTTATACAAATCGATGAACTTTAGTAATAAAGTATAAGTATATTCCTCCATTATCATACGTTCTGACACAAAGTCTTCTTCTAGACACATCGATATGGAGATATTATGTTTCATAGTCCAGGACGTAGGATGTGTTACTGTATTTCTTGAAGCAGTAACATTCGTATACTCACCAGTTATATTTTGCTGAATTATCTTTGCTGTTTTTCGTTTGTCATTCTCAGGAAAATAGAATAGAATTTACAGAAATTTCTATGCTAATCATGTAAAGTTAATGTTATCTCTAGTAGGAGGACACAATGTTCATCTTGAGAGTAGCATGCATTTCAAGTACGGCAGGTGCGCCACCTATTCCGTAAACAACACCGCAACCAGAGGATCAAGCTACGGTATATACCTGGTTAACAACGACTCGTTGGGCGAGAAACCAACCTTCCTCATCAACATCCACGATCACAAGGAACAGTGGACTGGTAAGTGTTACATCATACTTTCTGACAAGAGGAGATTTGTATGTTCTTATTATGATGTTTTGTATATGTATGCAACAGGAGTTTGGACATTACACACACAATTCGTCATTCTGCACATGCATTTGTTGTTTTCTGGCTGTGCAAGGTCACGTGCACATCCAGCTGCTAACAGTCACTAAAACTAATTGCTACGCCGCTAAACCTGGCGCACCTAGCCTCTTAGTTCTAATATTCTCTCTCTATATAAAAATGTATGTATGTGTGTGTGTTTGTTTGTTCCGCAATAACTCTCGAACGCCTGGAGCGATTTCAACCAAACTTGGTACACGTATCACTTGCAATCTCGAAAGAAATACTGTGGGGGTAAGACACCCCCGGCACCCCTAGGGGTGGGGGTGGGAAAGAGACATAAAATAGCATTCGGTTACGTGGCATTTTCGTGTCATATCCTGTAAGTTATGCTTCCTGCAACACATCACGGCCAAGTTGGTTGCCTACAAAGAAGGTGCGATGTTGCTATCCTCGAGCAATTTCAACACACATCAGTTACAATCTGGAAAGAAATACTGTGGGGGTAAGACACCCCGGACACCCCTACGGTAGGAGGGAAGGGGGTGACATGTAAAACGACCGATATTAGTGTGAACTCCATAGTTTTCGGGATCGCTGAGATGAATAGTGACACTCCCAATGCCGTTCAACTTCAAGTTCATTTTACACTATGGTTGCAATTCATTATTTTCCTGTCTAATAGAAGATTGGGATAAATAAATATCCGGGAAACGCCGGGCAATCAGCCAGTATAATATATCTAATAATATCGTACTTGTGGTTAGATTAGGAGGGGCAGGTATAAAGCTCTGAACAATTTTTCCTGTAGAGCTTTTCATTGCAAAATGCCCTTGCTTGTGCGTTTGTTCTGTAAATTTGCTAGGTCCCCTTTGAGTAAGTTAATTTGCGCATAATGGCCTCGATCTTGATTATTAACATTCAAGTAGTAATAATTTGTTGCCACAGTTGTTGTTCGGAGTGTGGCGTTTGTCTTAGACAACATTTTCTACAAAATTACGTACGAGAACACAGCGTTATTGCTGAAACAATTTGTTTATTTAGAAAAATGTGTGGTCACAATGGAAGTTGTAGTCTTTTCTTTGCATTATTTGTTGCAATTTTTCGTATTTTATTACTTACGTTGCATTTGATATTTCTGGGGCTACTCGCGACGACGATAAGAATAAATTACTATTAAGTTAAATTGATAGACACACACATGCACACACACGCACCATGCCCATTCTAGATTTGAACTTGAAACTTTCGTTTGTGACCATAAGACCACTAAACAACAACAACGCTCACGACCGATGAGATAGCTCATTACATCTATCTTTGATACGAATTTACATTTCCGTAATTATATTAATTATGATGACAACCATTCCATGGAATGCTTCTTCCACTATCCATTTCAGAGTACGACGTTGATTGGATCCAGAAAACCAGTTTACGACTGCTGCCAGACGAAGAAGCTATGGTCAGCATCAGGCTTCAGAGCGTCCAGGCACTAAATTATCCAAAGAATCCCTGCAATCAGGATCGAAATTACAGCATTTCGAAGGTATTTAAGTATATTACGGCAAATGAAGTTGGATGTTGTGTTTTCTACATGTAATTGTGCCATGAGGTGCACTTATTTCAATTCTGTCTAAATGCGCTTAAACATGGCAGACAAGTAATTTTTACCTCTTGATGTTGATTATTACTAATCTAGTAATTTGCTATTAAAAATAACAACAAATATGTTTAGGCCCTCCTGTATTTCTCATGAAAACTTTAGCATAACTTCTTCACTAACCAGAACTTTGTTTTGGCATTTTTTTGGTCTCACATATGAACCTTTGCTGTTCAACCTTTGTTCCTGCACTTAGAAAAGTAATTCTTACGTAAGTGTCTTTGTAAAATTCCAGGTTTCTTTAAACCCTAGGACGTACAAATCTGTCTTCATTCTTTGTTAAAACAACTAAATAGCATTAGTTTGAGTTTCTGATATGCCATTAGGAATAATAGATTTGCCCGTTACATATGTACATTAGGATACGTGTAAGTTCCTACAACAGAATATACAAAATAGAAAAATACGCGATAAGTTAATGTAATGATGTGCATGCAAAGTAGAGATATGTATTTTCTGCACAGATAAGTAAGTAGAGAAGATTGGAATATATCTCATAACATCAATATTTGATTTCGACACTATAGGTGCAAAAGAACGTACAAATTTGCCCACAATTACTTGCATTCCATTTTTTGTGTTACATGCTACAAACGTAAAATAAATACATTACTCCTCTTGCAGTGTATATCGGAGTGCATTGACAAATGGGTGGCCAACAACAGTGGATGCACCACGCCGTGGATGTCCGCTCCCGGATATCCCGAATGCAAAGAGCCTAATGCATACAGGGAATTAGGGTATTTCTACTCAAGAGCCACCGAAATGTACTACAAGTGGTGCAACTGCACCCGTCCCTGCCACACCACCAGGATCTTAATGGAAGGGTCCACCGTAGATCGCATGGGGAAGAAGACAGCGTTCAACATGGTGTACATCAGAGTCTCCTCCGACTTCGTGGAGAGGCTGGAGGAGGCGTGGGCCTACGACGGGTCCCAGCTCCTGGCGGACGTCGGAGGGTCCCTGGGTTTCCTGCTGGGCGTCTCAGTCATCAGCATGGCCCGTTCCGTGCAGGAGCTGCTGCGTGGAATTTATCAATACTTCAAGCGTCTTGCGTGTAACCAGTAAAATTGTAGCACAATTTGCACAGATGTTTGTATTGATCCTTATTTGTATGTTTAAATGTCATAAGTTAGTAGGAATGAATGTATAACACAGCCCCCAAAAATGTATTAATATTTGAAGACATTAAAAATGTTTAATAGTGTACATTTTATTGTCTTTGTTATTGCTTCTATTAGATATCTCATTCTGATCCAGTAACAAAATGGGAAAAAATATTTAAAATTTATCTAAAAAGTTCTAATGGTGTTGAAATCCAATATTCAAAATGAGACTCCCCAAATACTGATCAAATGCATTATATGCCAAGTATAAACAGTTGATTTAGAGTGCAAGGTTCGTTGGTCAGGGTTACGGGAAGTCACGTCTCGTCTCAAAAATGTATCCTACTCAGTGGCGGCGCCAGCGACGTGCGAAAGGCGTTCTTCTTTCAAAACCTATTTTCAACGAAAACACTATTAGATTTTGTAGTGTAATATTACCTTATAGAGGACTTACTGAAACCATGATATCATATTGATCACATAATGTTAGGTATTGAAGTGTGACCACTATTACTGCACACAGGGAGCAGGTATTTCAAATGGCAAGGGGTAAAGAATTTCCCTTCTACTAAAAGCTTGAATAACTTACTGATATTATTTGTTTGCCATTTCGAAGAGATCTTGCAACAACACGGTCAGTTACCATATCAATAAAGGGCATACATTTGGCAAAACAGCATGCAGACAACCTAATATTTTGTGGTGCGCACTGTACCAAAATAAACCTTCTGGTCCATGTTCAATGAGTCTTAACCGTGAATCCAGGACTCCTTAATTACAAGGCGACAGCATTAACCACTATGCTATCGGGGAGGGCCTTTAAAGTAAGTTTAATGCTAGTACAAAAATATCGAGTAAAATGTTAGAGATTCTTGCCTCCTCGTGTGTCCTGTGGAACTTTGCTGTTGAATTTTTCAGTGCAGGCCTACAACTTTATTCTTGATGTCGTTCGTTACTAAATCTTAAAAGAATAAGTGTGCCGCCCTGTTGTTACATAAAATATAATGAACTTCAATTCATTGAAATTAACTCTCCCAGTCCAGGGATCGAACTCAAGGTGTTTCACATCAAAATAAGAAAGCTAACAACTCGGATAAGAAAAAAACCTGAATTGTTCATTAGCACCTTTAAGAAGAGAGGATTTGCTGTTAAGTGTCGTCTATCAAATTAAACGTAATAATACCGAATTGCTCTGTCCACTCAATCATAAGAACAATGCACTCTTAAGAGAGACAACTTATTCATTGTATACAAAAGAGAACCTCACACAGACTTTGATGAATGAGATGAACACCATTGGAAAGCAATTGCAGCAACAGAGAATCGGCAAACATTGAGATCTGGAAGAAAAATTAAAATTTTCAGAGCCAAACGTATTCTAGATAACAGTGTGTCTAATAACATGACGATCGCCACAATAGAAGATCTTAGAAATACGGGGTCTAAGCGAAATACCAGAGGGTTATTGACGAGAGCTACCAAACAGATTGTAGTATCAGCTCCCATCGGGTTGGTGCTGATAGTGTGTTTCGTTGCGGTTGTCATTCAGGTAAGTGTCTGTGAGAGTCCTCCCATACTATCGCTGTTAATGTGTAATTAATTCGGACAATAGATTCTAGTCTGTAGACTTCCACTGCCAAGTAACTTTTCCGATATTCAAACTATAGGAATGGTGGCTAGATGTCGCATGTAAATGTCGAAAAGTATATTGCACGTCCTCCGTTGCATAGATCATGGCTTCGACCAAACAAAACTTTCACATCGTGGGAAATGTATCCATGTGACGTATGGAAACGACATCTTGTGTAAGGGTGATTACTGGTAGCACCAACTTCTCTACCAATAACGTGCGGTTGAGTGGTTGATGATTCAGTGTTTTGGGATGATGTACCACTATACCATACATACAGTATTTAGAGAAATGCACAGGCATTACATTCTGTCCCATCATTAGAATCAATGATTGTGATAGTATTCAGTCTGGTTCGTTGATCTATTGTCATCCTTAAATAATTTGTATCTGCTTTTATATTTGATATTTTGTGATCTGATCATATTTAGAAATGGAACTGCGTTACAAGCATAGTAGCCCATGACAAACTTTTTCTACTACATCATCACACATTACAGTTAATCTAGAATGAAAATATTAAAAAGATAGGTAACACCAAAGACATAATAAAATTACTTTCTTCTAGCTGAAGCAGTGCTACTGGAAGTTCACCAAAGCGGACGTGTCTGTAAGGAACAGGATGGAGGTCAACACTGACTTGCAGCAACCAGCAATGACACTCTGCCGTTTTCCTGCATACAAGCAGGAAGTCATGAAGGTGATATAGCACTAGTCCTTAAGACAGGATGTATTCCTTATCGCCACTTATTTCGACCTACTTGCTAATCATCAGGAGCAAAATTATATGTTTGTAGAGGAAAAATTGTTTCTTTCGAAGAAGATTTCTCAACTGGGCATGACTCAGTAACGGTAAATGTCTGTTATATCGGAGACACATTTCTATTGGATATTTTCAGTTTCAAATGGTTCGCACTTACCAATTGTGTATTGCTGAACATAGTTGAAGGCGCCATTATGCTTTTTACACGAAAATAACTTCGATTTTTCACATTACTAGTAATTCTTTTGGGTCCTTTCTTCCGTTGCGGAACATACAATATGGCGCGCACAGCTGTGGATCATCGCGCGTCGTGCTTGTGTTTTGTCTATTTGGAGCGGGTATGCAGTGTTTCAACCTTCTTAACCGAAAAATACCTAATTTCGTGTTCATTATGTCATCACAAACCATTGACGGATAGCCCCAAAAACCATTCACGATAGCCACAAAAACCATTCACGATAGCCCCAAAAACCATTCACGATAGCCCCACGGACCATTTCAGGCAAGGTTAGATTAGGTTGGGCTAGGTTAGGTAAGCATAGTTAAAAAAAATTCTCCTAAAATAAAGTACGTTTGGAAACACTGGCGAGACCGCATGACTTTCGACGCTCGCGCCATCTGCAGGTACATAATGGAAACAACGGCATAATGTTGTCGCTTTGCACAAAATGCAAGTTTATTATATCAAAAGTGCTTATTTCTTGTTCTGCAGCATTCTACGGTGAGAAAATACCTCCACGAACTTTCAAAATGCTACAGAAACTCATTTCCGTAAGTAGTTTCTTCTGTAAAAATGAAGAAGTGTGTCTCCGATATAACAGATATTTACCTCAGTAACATTAACGTTTGGAGACATACAGTGGTCAAATATGATCGACTGTGTTGTCTTTCGCTGTCAGAAAAAACAAGATTGAGATGATATGTTGCACCAAGTTTGTCACTTTGAAAGATCATCAATCCGACCAAAAGTTGTCTTAGTTGCCTAGTAGTTGATGACGAATCGGTTATTTTGCGCAGATGGACCGTTACATATAGTACACTACACACTTTTTTTTTCCAGCTTCCAATTCGCTCTTATAATGAAGCTTGTCTTTTCCAGAAATACAACTGGAGCATCAACTACAGACCATCCGCAGGTCACTTCTCCCTTTGGAAAAATGACACATCCCTGAAGAAATTCTGGAAGGAAGTCACATATACAGAGCAGGAAATGTGTACCCGTGTGACCTATGGAAACAACATCATGTACAATGGTAATTATTGATAACAGCTATTTATGTTTCGATATGTTCCCTACTTCATGCTTGTAATATTATGGAATGATACACCACTGTTTACATTGGGAGAACTACAGCAGGCATTAGAATTGATATCTCGAGATTATTTGAAAGAACACTTGACCATGTTAGTAGTGTAAGTGTATTGTTTCAAAACAACACTTTGTAGGTATGCATTTCTAGCCTCTGTTTTTTACCAATCGAATATCAGTTTTTGACATATTTTGACAATTTTTTGTCGTCGTTTTAGCGCTTAGCGATGTTTTAGTAAAATTTCCCTTTTTTCCCACTCACACTTAGTAGGTATGCATTTGTAGCCTCTTTTTTTTATCAATTGAATATCACTTTTTGACATATTTTGACAATTTTTTTGTCGATGTTTTAGCGTTTAGCGATGTTTTAGTAAAATTTCCCTTTTTTTCCCACTCGCATTTGTAGGTATACCACGATCTTACGTGATATAACTTAACTTTTTTTTTTTTCGTGCTAAACTACACGAGAGAGCCTCTACGTGCTTTGACCTACTTTAGAGTAGACCCAAATAGAGAGTTCACAAACCGAAAGTGAGGATCAAAATAACCTCAAAAACTCACTTTCTCTCCACGTTCCGCGCCTCATTTATTGCGCTGACGATGTTTCGCAGCGAAGAAAACAGCACCAAAACATCAAAAACTCACTGAAGTGAGCCACAGTGTTGCAAACCTACGAAATGTTCATCAAAACATCAAAATACTCACTTTCTCTCTACGTTCCGCTCCTGACGATGTTTTACAGCGCAGGAAAAGCCGGTACGAGTAAATGCACTTTCTCATCCTTCAAGGATGAATGTATCTTATCATATTTTTTTTTCCAAGTCCCGGCCAATGTTTATATATCGTGACCTTTGTAAACCTCTCTCTGTCGCACACACACACATATGCGCGCGTGCCTGTATTGTGACGCAAGCAAACAAACAAAAAAATAATTGTTGTTCTTTAGGATTCCTGGCCCCTAAAACCCGCCAGGAGTGCGTGGTGCCCAACCAAAAAAAATAGGTTCTAACGGCTGCGGTTATACGTAGATAACCACACCTCTATAGAGTTTCACGTGTTTTTTTTTTTTCTCTCAAACTTCCATGAAACTCTACAGAGGACCTCCGTAATGCATGCAACGTGTACTAACGACTCTAGTGTTATTTGATGTTGTAATTTTTGGATATAGAGTTTTATTGTGAGATAGATAAAAAAATTATGTTTATTATAATATTTTCTTGATCAAGATGGAGAATATGTGTGTGTTACAAATAAAGTTGCATGCTTTTTTTTTCTAGTGTGTGTATGTGTATGTGTTTTTGATGTTCGACAGCATCTGAAACGATAAAAAAAAGAATTTTATTGTTAATTTTCCCATTAAAAAAAACAACAACAACATTTTGTGCAAATTCTGATTGTCTCGTGCTATAGTGCAAAAAAAAACTGATGAAAAAAAAAGACATTGTAACTGATAACTGATGAAATTGACATTGTAACTGATCTGAACTAGTGAAATTCGTATTGTGCCATTGTAACTGATTGTGCTAGCACAAACATTCCTTATTGTAACTGATTGTGCAAGAAAAGATGTTAAACCTGTTAAAACTGCTCTGTGACCCTCTCGTTCTTCACGTCGTGGACGAAGGACTTCTCTGCGACCAGGATGACGCTGCACACGGTATCGGCAGGCAGCGGGTCGTGGAACTCGCAGACGATCTTGATGTTGGTGCGATCGTTGACCACCACCTGCTTCCGCTTCGTGGTATTGATGACGAACATCGGCCTGCGGATTTTGAATTCGCTGGGCGTGTAGTACATGTCCACGCTTCCCTCCGTTACGAGCTCGATACGCTCCCGAACGAACGCGGAATCCTTTTTGGGAAAGTAGCGTTCTTTGCTCGCGTCCAGGTTGAGAGAATTGATGTAGGTGGCCCAAGACCACACGTGGTGGTGCTGCTGCTGCTCGCTGCTACCCTCCACAATCTGGTGGAAACGAAAATTATCGGGCAGGATAGTCCGTTCGAAGGTTTTGTACTGGGTCGATATTCTCTTTTCCGTCCTCAGGAGGCGCAGAAATTGAGTTTTGAACGCGTCAGTTTTGGTTACGTCCTGGTACAAATCTTTCAGGACGTTCAACTTGTTTTCCAGAACCGTATAATGCAGCACCAGGTAATTGATGTTGCAGTGTATGATGAAGAACGTCGGGATGATGCAGCAGAATCGATAGATCAGACCCCAGCCGAGAAAGTAATGCGTGTGGAAACGATGCTGGGTCGTCCACGTGAATTCGTTAAGAACGTGGCTGTCGCAGACGGTGTTCGGAAAAATCGTTTGCAAGTACATGGCCGGATCCTTTTTGAAAACCTTCTCGAAAACGTGACGCCAAGCCAGAGCGTTGATGCAATCGCTTTTGAAACTGGCCAGCTGGGGGCTGACGGATCGAGCTTCCTCCCCAGATCGAATTGAGTCGCGTGCCTTTCCACGAACTCCAAGTAAGCTTTTGCCGTGGGCCACACGATGCTCGTGACGATCTGTTCCACCGAGTCAGTGGTGCGATATCCCGTGTTGAAGTATTCACCCCCAACGCTTTCTTCAAGATTGTGAGTAAAAAATTTCTCTCTCGCACGTCTATGGCGGTCCTCAACCCTTTGAATTGCACCTCGTCGCTGTCGGCCAGCTGCACGACATACTTTTTCTTGGTCAACGCGAAAAAGTTTTTCAGCACAAATTCGACCTTCACCCGCAGTTCGGGAACCAACCGCTCGTGCAGGTAATCTATCAAGCTAGCCTGATGGCGTTTATCCATGAGGATGAAAAGCGAATCCGTGTCCATGTACATCATGCGCGGTCGCTGGGGTTCGAGGGGAAATTTTCGACCACGTCGCGCGAATTCAATAAGATGGTTCGCGACAGAAAAGTAACGAGAGAAGCACAAGCGGTGGGTTCTTCGAAACGAACGAGCACCAAGTTTTCCCGTACGGCCTTCGAACGTAAAATTGGTTCACGTGAGATCGAATCTCTTCGGGAATGTCTTTCAGCTCGTACATCTGACAGTACATGCTGTTCATCATCAACTTCGCAGTATTCTGTGTCCCTCAAGAAATTTTATATAAAATAACATACCTGAAAATTGTATTCACAGTATAGATTGAATTCTTGAGTTTTTTGTATTCGCACCCAAGAAAATTCTATATAAAATAACATACCTGAAATTCTATTCACAGTATAGATTGAATTCTTGAGTTTTTTGTAATCACCCCCAAGAAATTCTATATAAAATAACATACCTGAAAATTGTATCGCTATATATACTAGACTTTTTTTTGATTTCTGTGATTTTGGAGAAATCATAATGGCATCCACCACCAGTTTCAATCGAAAAAATGATAAAACTGAATGTGTTACTTGTGGGAAGCTAATCTCAAGGAACAATTTATCGGTACACAGGGCAAGATGTAGCGAAACAGGTTCGAGAATTAATCGTTCGTTACCTTCTAAGCCTTGTGCTCGATGCGGAAAGATGATCAGCATTGCACATTTAAGTAAACACCTGAAAATTTGCAAACCATCGACCGAACAAGGAACATTGAAAAGAAAAATCGATGATCCAGAAACGGAAGCTTCCACTTCCAAGCAAGTTAAATTATCGGATGAACGTAAACCAATTAGATCTGCATTTAACCGTCATATTCAGGATTTCTCTTTTACTTCGGAACCAGGCTGCGACATTCTTAGTTTCTTGCGTGAAACGAAAACATCCGTGATAAATATTCTAAAAAATAAATTGGAAAATAATTCCATAAAAGTATACGTTGATCTATTTTCCGAATACGAAAAAGTCGATGGTACAACAAGTATTTTTTATCATCGAACAAAAAACCAGGCTCTTCATTTGGCGGACGTCGATAATTTGGACGAATTTTATTCTGATCTTTCAAACGAGCTGGTTAAGAAACATGACGATTTCGAGGCTAAAGGGTCGGGATGGTCTCTGTGTGGAAGTCCTCACACGTTAACTGTTTACGTGAATCGATTCTCGCCTCTTCGCGCTTCCAGCTACGTTCCTCTTCCACCGAACATTCAACACAAGAGGGCTGTGTTAAATATACAGAACAGCGATAACAAGTGTTTTCTCTGGTGTGTGTTGGCGGAACTTCATTGGTCAAATAATCCAGAACGGGTTTATCATTGCAAGCAGCATGAACCTGAACTGGAAAATGCAATGGCTGGCATCGAATACCCGGTGACCATTTCTGATATATCAAAATTCGAAACACGAGCACGAGATGCAGAAGGAAAACGCTTAATCATCAACGTGTATTCCTATCAGGATAAGCGATGTCGACGATGACGATGCTCGTGTGATTAATCTTCTTCTAATTTCAAACGACAGTGTTCATCACTACACACTAATTCGTTCACTATCACGTTTGGTCAGAAGTCAAACTACCAAGTATGCAAACAACATCGAAGTTTGCCCGAGATGCCTAACCACGTTCAACGATAAAAAACGAGCCGATTATCGAAATTACACCGGACGTCAGATTGCTATCGAGAAACTTGCCGAACATAAAATTTACTGCGGCGACAACAGACCGACTTGCATGTTGATGCCGAAATCAAAAGAGGTCGAAGAATTTAGGATGCATAAGGCATTTTTGGAGCATCCTGCAATCATCATTGCTGATTTTGAGTCTTTTCTCAAACCGTTGTCGTACTGCGAACCAGACCCCGAACTTTCTTCCACAACACCGTATCAGTTGCACGAAGCCTCGAGTTTCGGATACGTTGTCGTGCGACAGGATAGGATAGATGAACCGTATGTTTACCGAGGACCAGACGTAATCAAACATTTCTTTGAAAAGATGGTTGAAGAGGTTGAAACCATTGGCAGCTTCTTACGCGAATCGAAACCAATGCTTCCATTATCCAGCGATGAACTTCAATCTCACAATAACATTGAAACGTGTCCGGTGTGCGATCAACGTTTCACCGACGAGAACCGAAAAGTATTTCACCATAATCACTTCACCGGAAACTACATCGGTGGAATCTGTAACACGTGTAATCTAAAGATCCAAAAACCTACCTTTGTCCCCATATACCTTCATAATGGCAGCGGTTACGACTTCCATCTTTTAATACGGAATCTTGGATATGATAGACAAAAAATAAATATTCTAGCAAGTAGTGTAATTGGTGCTATAACCATTTCGAGAAAGTATGACCCCCCCTCAGGCAGATTTGCCTACACTTAAAACTAGCTCAACATGCCCATATGAGCTTTTTGCTCAAGTGTGGAACTCTGTCTAATCCAAGATTTTTGTAAAAATGCCCTCGAGAATTTCCCAGGAAAGTATGACCCCCCTCAGATTGATTTGCCTACACTTATAAAAGGCACTTCTGTGAGATTGTTGTCCATAAACTTGTCAAAAATATGCCCCTCTTGATATTTTTTTTGGCTACACTTAAAACTAAGCCAAGATACACCCACCCACACCCACCCACACCCACCCACACATACACACACATACACACACACACACACACACACACACCTACACACATATTGACCTTGACCCTGACCTTGACCCTGACCTTGACCACACCCCTGACGTTGACGTTGACCTTGACCTTGACCTTGACCCTGACCTTGACCCTGACCTTGACCACACCCACCCACATACACACCTACACCCACCCACACCCACTCTTATACACACCCATACACACCCACACCCACCCTCATATACACCCACACACACCCACACCCACCCACACATATTTACTTCCGGTCCACTTGTGGCCTATTTCTGCTTTATTTCTGTTGCATTATGTTTTGCAACAAATTATTACCTAATATTATGCAATAAATTATTAGACATGTGTTGTTTTCTGATTGGTTGGTTATGACATAAGGTGATGATGTGTTATATTCTGATTGGCTTATTGTTTCAGATGTTTTCAATGCGGTCCGTGCTTAGGCTATATAAAGAAATTTTGCATTGCATATCAGCCAGTATTGTGAGAGTTGTTGAAGAGTGAGGTTGTGTTGTTGCAGTGCTGCTCATATTTTTTAAACACAAAAATATTGCAGATTTGTATAAATTGAATTACAAATCTATTTGATTTAATATACAGAATTTTTGACAACCTGTCATAGGTTTATTAAGTATAGAGTTTTGATTTGAACCCCAAGAAATTTTATATAAATACCAAAGCCAAAAATATTAACACACATACACACACACACACACACACTCACACACACACACACACATACACACACACAAATCAAACTACTGAACCCAACTGATATTTTTTATTAAGCATAGAATTTTGATTTGGACCCCAGGAAATCTTATGTAATAAACAACAACAAAAATGCCAAATCAAAAATATTGTAATCAATGCAAAAAAAAATATATCCAGCCCCAATTGGGCTAAGCATCAAATGAATTGTAATCCAGACAAATACAGAACTCCCACAAAAATATGCTCTAAATGCCATAGAAAATATAGCATGGAATATTTCATATATAAACATAAAAATACTTGTTCTGCACAGTCATCAACATTGCCCCCACAACCATCTACATCTGGTCTGAAAAGGAAGCATGAAGCACCTGTTAATGCCGGACCTGCAAAGCAGCCACGCTATGCACCACCTATCCATAGCAGTTTTAATGGCCAACTTAGGGATCACTGTTTTGTATCAGAGCCAAGATGTGGCATTAAGAATTTTTTGAACAGTATAAATCCTGATGTGCAGGCAATTCTAAATGCACAAAATGGCTCTTATAAGCTGTCCCTCAAATTGTTTACACAATATAAGAAACCAAATGGCACAAAATTTACACAGCCCCACATAACAGAAACTGTACCTGTATACTCAAATACAAATTCAGACAAAATAATAAGCAGTTTGATAGATCAATTGAATATTAAACACTCTGAATTTGCAACAAAAGAGTCAGGATGGAGCCTATGCGGATCTCCACACAAGTTATATATTAATATTTCTGAATTCAGCCCATTACAAGGATCTACATATTTGCCATTACCTGCCAATATTAAAAACAAACAAGCCGTGGTTAATATAAAAAATAATGATGAGAAATGCTTTTTGTGGTGTATTTTAGCTGCTTTGTATCCAGTTTTAAGGAATCCAGAGAGAATAAGTTATTATAAACAGCATGAAAATGATTTTGATGAAGCAATGAAGGGCTTAGAATATCCAATGTCTGTTCAGAATATTGATAAATTTGAAAAAAAGGCCAGGGATATCAATGGTAAACAATTATCTATTAATGTATCTATTTGTTCTACTGGCCGTGGCAATTGCTTGATAGAACCTCTCAGAATCAGTGCATTTGATGATGATTCTGCTGTTCCGATTGATCTGCTCTTAATTGAAGGGGAAGATACACACCATTACACTCTGATACATAATCTTGAAGCTTTAGTCAGAACACAACTAGACAAATCTAATAGAATATTTAAGTTGTGCAGAAGATGTTTAACTGTATTTGATGGTAGAAAAATGGTGAATGGGGTTCGGGAAGTGAATGCAGAAATTGCTAAAAACAAGTTAATTGAGCATCTGAAATACTGTGGCAACCATAAACCTGTTCATATGGTGATGCCAATGCCAAGTGAAAATGCCAAATTCAAAAAATTTGAAGCCCTGTTGGAACATCCAGCATATATAGTCTGTGATTTTGAATCAAACCTCAAACCTCTTGCATTCTGCAGCCCAGATCCTGATGAACCTTCAATTACACCATACCAGCTACATCAACCTTCTAGCTTTTGTTATATAATTATACGGGATGGTGTAGCTAGTGAGCCACACTTATACATGGGACCAAATGCTATCAAAGAATTTGCACATAGAATAGAAAATGAGTGCCGTGACATAGCATCTAATATCTTATTAAAATCAAAACCCATGTTGCCTTTAACAGAGAAACAGATTGAAGATTTCAACAATGCAGAAAAATGCCCGGTATGTGATTCTGAATTTTCAGATACAAATATCAAGGTGAAACACCATTCTCATACAGATGGTAAATTCTTAATGGCCCTGTGTAATAGCTGTAATATTAAGATCCAGAGACCAAAATTTGTCCCTATATTTTGCCATGGTGCATCCAATTATGATTTTCATCATCTGATCAGGTACGAGGGGTTTGACAAGCAGAATTTAAATATTTTAGCTGAAAATGATGAGAAATATATTGCTATTAGCAAAATAATTAAAGTTAATGGTGTTCCTATTCACTTAAGATTTCTTGATTCATACAGAATTCTGTCTGCTAGCCTGGTTACACTGGCCAATCAATTATCTGATGATCAATTCAAAATCACATGTGCTTTGTTTCCAAATCAGGACCTGAAATTAATTAGGCGGAAGGGTGTATATCCATATGACCATGTTACAGATTTTTCTAAATTTGATGAGTGTTCTCTGCCACCACAACAAGCATTTTACAGCAAAATCAGAGGATCTGGAATCACTGATGATGATTATCACCATGCCCAGTTGATGTGGAACAATTTAAAATGCCAGACATTTGGTGATTATCACATGGCATATTTAAAACTTGATGTCACTCTCTTAGCTGATATACTTCAAGCATTCAGAAAATCTTCCATGCAAAATTATAAGCTGGATCCAATGAATTTTTACAGTGCGCCGGGCCTAGCATGGTCTGCAATGTTTTTAAACACTAAAATACAATTGGATCTGATCCAAGATCAAGATATGTATCTGTTTATGGAACAATGTATAAGAGGAGGGATGGTGCAATGCTCTCAGAGATATGCCAGAGCAAATAACAAATATATGCCTGATTATGATCCAGCACGGCCATCAAATTATATACTGTATGTAGATGCCAATAGCCTGTATGGTTATGCTATGATGGATAAACTGCCATATGCAGGGCTTGAGTGGGTTGAAGATTTCAATATTGAAGATCTTAAGGATTTTGATGACAGTAACTATGGCCTATTCTTAGAGGTTGATCTGACAATTCCAGATGATTTACACAACAAATTTTCTGATCTGCCCCCAATTTCTGAGTTGAGTGTTCACCTGGCTCTAAACAGAAGAAATTGATGATGACACTGGAGCCAAAACAGGATTATGTCATATATTACAAAAACCTCCAGTTCCTGATGAAACATGGTGTTCAAGTGACCAAAATTGGCAAAGTTTTGAGGTCCAGGCACTCAAGATGGTTGAAGCCATATATTGATACAAACACAGAGCTTCGAACATCTGCAATGAGCCAATTTGATAAAACTTTGTTTAAATTGATGGTCAATTCTGTGTATGGCAAAACCATAGAAAATGTCAGAAAACATACCGATGTTAAAATAATTACTGACCCCAGCCTGAGCAAAAAATTGATTGCAAAGCCTAATTTCAATTATAGAAGAATTTATGATGAAAATATGGCACTCTTCAACATGAAAAGAACAAAGATTAAGTTTGATGAACCTATTTATGTAGGGGCTGTGATATTGGAATTGGCCAAATTACACATGTTAAAATTGTATTATGATGTGTTGAAGCCTTTTTATAAGGATCGTGTAAAACTGATGTACATGGACACAAATAGTTTTGCTCTTGATATTCAGACAGAAGATGTTTATCAAGATATGTCACAGCCTGAATTGCTTGAATATCTTGATAGCAGTGAACATTCAAAAATTCAACCCCACAACAAAAAGGTGCCCGGCAAGTTAAAAGATGAGACACTTGGTGATGTTATTGTGGCATTTGCTGGGTTAAAGGCCAAGATGTACAGCTTTGAAACATGTAGTGGTGCTGTTGCCAAAAAAGCCAAGGGCATTGGCAGAGTGACTGTAGACAAAGAGCTTGAATTTGAAGATTATAAAAATTGTCTCAAATCATGTAGCACAATCAGAACATCAGAATCCAGAATTCAGAGTGTGGATCACTTATTGACTAGCAATATTGTAAGAAAAGTGGCTCTGGACCCACATGATAATAAGAGATGTATTTTATTATGTGGCATACATACTCTACCATGGGGTCATTGTGATTTGAAAAATAGCAAACAATGCCCAATTACAGAGCATGATTTGAAATAAATAAACATGCCTATGAACTTATTTGGGTGCAAAAAACAGGCTATTATGGACCTGCCAACACCACAAGCCTCTTCTGATATAATATCTAAACTAAGTGCTTTGTTAATTATTCACCTGAACAGCATACTTACAGATGTTGATGATGAAACAGGTAAAACATTGTACATATTTAACAATAATTTAAATCATTATCAATTACATGTAGGTGGTCAATCGCAATTTATTACAACCCCTGAGGGTAATGTCAAGATTTCAATAGGGAGAAATATTTATAGAATTAAGCACTCAAACATGATTTCTGGCACTGTATATACTGTTTTTGCTGGTGACTGCTTATATATTGAAGTCCCGGGATCCTATGACAAGCTTATACCTTTTTTTATAGAATTAAGAATTAGATATTCAATAATAAATAACCACTAAAACAAAATGCCTAATGATATATTTGGCCATACAAGACATGAAGATCACAGTGATGAGATTCTGATGCTTGATGTCAGAGTCAAGAAATTAAGAAGTGATTTACAAGCTTTACAAACCACACTGAATGCGAGTCTTCAACTAGAAATTACAAATTTACAATCACAATGCATGGACCCTCTTCTTAAAATTGATTCTGAACTCAAATTATTGCTTCAGAAATATACTGATTTGGCCACATTGGATAATTTTCAAAGTTTAGAAGAAGCTGTAGCAGCTCTTCAAGCCAAATTTAAGACCCAGGCTACCAACTCTGAGCAATTGAAACAGCAATTGGAAGAGCAGATAAATAATGTCCAGACACAGTGCGACGGACTAAATAAGATTAGATTAAATTTAATAGTTTGAACCCAGCAGCAACGACTCAATAATTGAATCACATCAATCTTGCGACGAGCTACATGGCATTCGTTCAAATTATTTGTTTTGCGAAAATTTGCCTGGTAACGCCGGTGACGCGCGCAGCGCACTGCGAAAGAAATTTTTATACCTTTGGATTTCAAAATAATTGATTTACAACTAACAATAACCACTTTCCATGGTAACAACACTAACCCAATTTACACATGCGAAATTCCCCCCTTCTGAAAAAGAAGAATTAATCATTTAAGCACATATACATCAACGAAATACGAATGAAAGAAATGTTGAAGAACGCAAATAGAAACATAAGAAACAATGAACTTATTTATTGAGTTGAAAATAACAAATGTTTCTTGTTTATGAGAGCATTATGAATCAGTCCTTATTGTACTATAAGACGTGAAACAACTGTCTATACGTGACTGAAAAAATTACCATTTATGGTCATTGGGCATACACATTTTTATGTTATATAAAATGGGTTACAAAAGTCCATATTATTTCCTCCAATTGACGTAAAACCAATCTGGAAACATACTACTCATTTATTTTAGCATGTTTTGTACGTTTCTCGAACGAGAATAGTTCGTTTTATGTGTGCACACAACCTTATTCAGACATGGCGTCGATGGCCATTTTGTAATTAACACATGGTTTGTAACGAGTACTAGTACCGTGCCAAATAAGTTCCAACACACGCGAGATAGCTATCTCTTAAACGAACTTTGCGTATCTGTAGATTCCACGATTTGCGAGAATTTTCTTCTTCTCAAAGTCACTTAAGGAAATTTATTTTCCTTACCTTGTGTCTCCGGAACGAAGAATCCAGCATGCACGAGTCCACTCCTTACCTCCCTGGGAACCGAGAGTTCGACTCACTTCCAACGTTTTATCTCCGTTGTACTTTTACTCCATGCTTTTATCCGCCGTTTTATCCTAACAGCCGATGTCAGATTCGTCCAGAAACCACTGAAAACAATTACAATTTCCTCAATCGTCGTGACATAACTTTCTTCACTCCATTTTTCTGTACCGGAAGTTCTGTTTCGATCACCACACCCCTATCGATAACTACCATTCTTTTTCGCAGAGCACAATTGTCTTTACCAAGCAACAATTTACATGATTTAGAACTCACACGTTAACAAATATGTGTATGCGTTAAAGTACCTATTATAATGCTTATTAAGATAAACTTTTTGCTGTTAATTAACCAATGGCATCTAGACTAAAACGCTGTAAATGTTATTATTTTGCGCCATTACCGCGAATTGTCCATGCGTGCAATGACCGACACATCAAAATGTCCTTGTGCATAAGGAAACCGCGAGAAAATCGGATATCAAACAAAGGAATTTACAATTTAAACGCGCACAACGGTCAGAGCCATCTAGCGATTCTTCGCGTAAGTACTAAAGCAACAAAGTTTTTATATTGCATAGGCATTCCACCTATCGTGAATTCTCTGCACTAGACGAGTTCATCGTCTTAGGACATAAGTTGGGCTACTTTACCCCAGCAAACACACACGAAACTCAAGTTTCTAGAATACCTTATGACAGCTCGTCATAACAGCTCCAAACAATTGTCAAAAGCATAAAATCACAAGAAGATTTTGATCTAGTGATTTCCACTCTAAAGGAACAGATTCAGTCACTCCAGATACCTAATCTGGACCCCTTGAACAATGCCTTAGCCGAGGTTAAAGAAAAAATTGAGACACTTGAAAATTTTATGAACAATTTGCCATCTTCTGATGCTTTGAGTGCAATAACTCGGAATGTTGCCAATATTAAGCTGCAACTTGAAACATATGAAGATTTTGGAAAAAATCAAAGTACCATAACCCATCTTGAAGGTACAATAGCAGCAGTGCAAAGTGATTTGGCAAATGTACAAGAAACTCTAGAATCCCGCTTGCCTGGGATTGTAGATACTCTTGTTAGTGTCCAGCAACAGATCACAAAGCTTGAAAACCTCAACACTGAATCTGAGCTATCTCATTTTCATCACTTGATCGATGATATCCAAACAAAGCTTGAAATTTTACAACAATCAACACCCACTCAGGCAGATATAGCCCTGCTCCAAGATGCTATGCGTGGTGTGGTTGATGCTTCTGAATTAAATGATGTGAAATTGGCACTTGAATCTTTGCAAAATACTGTATCAAATCTGCCTACATCACAGGAACTTAAAAATATTAAGAGAGCTGTGAATCGCATATTGAAATCAGAAGATATCAAGAATATCCAGACAGAGATCAAACAACTCACTCAGACAGTGGCCACTCTACCAACCAATCAACATATTAATGAACTGCATGCCCTGTTTGAGGATATCAGAAGACAGGTCCATGATCTTACTGCTCAAAATTCAAAATTGGCAGTTGTTGAAAATTTACAGCAAATTGTAGCTAATATCAAGCAACAGCTAGGGACCATGGAATCCAATCAAGCAAATGCTCTGTCTGTTTTTGCCACCCAGCTACAAGAAATTGTGCAACAATACAAGAAACTTGCTGTGGACATAAGAATCAAGCCGGGGCACGATGAGATTGTTAGGACCATCAATGAGCACCTTGCATCTGTAACAAGCAGATTGCTTACAGCAGAAAAAGAAATAACCGGCATAATTGAGAATCCTAAACATACAGTAATTCTTGAATTGTACAGCATCCCCAACAAAGAATATGATTCACCATTTACACCAGGAGGCAAAATATATATGCTGTCCCCTGCACAATTTTATTACCAGTTTTTTGTTGGGGGCACACTTATACCAATCAAGATCAAATATTGGCTTCAACCACAGGCACACCACTACCCCACCTTATCAATAACAAATGCTGACAACAAACCAAAAATCACCAGTGTGGAATTAGAGAATTTTATAGATCCCAATACATTAGAAACATCTTATGCTGAAGATGATGGCTCTCTGGAATTTCATATACAAATAGGAGACAAATTATATTTAGAAAATCCTGTAGTATCAGCTGCTGAACACCCTATAGTTGCAATATTCTTGTTTACATATTATGTCTAGACAAATTATTGTTGATGAATTACACAGACAAGCCAGACATAATTATAAGAGACTGCCAGTAGTTACAAAAGGCATATATGATTTATGGCAGAGCGACTTGATTGAGATGGCAAGTGGACAGCTGAAAAACTTAGACAAAATCAACATGGGCTACAAGTATCTACTCACTGTCATAGATACATTTTCAAAATTTGCCTGGGCTGTGCCACTCAAATCCAAGACTGGAAAATGTGTTACAGAAACTTTTAGGACAATCAGAGTGGAAGATCACCGCGCTATTTGCAAACAGATAATGGCAAAGAATTTTATAATTCTGTGTTCCAACAATTTATTAAAAGCCAGTCAATACAACATTATTCGAGTTACAGTGATCTCAAGGCCTCAATTGTAGAGAGATTCAACAAAACCCTAAAAAATCTTATGTATAAGCAATTTACACTTCAAGGTAATTATAAATGGTTCAGTATTCTTCCTGAACTTCTACATAAATATAACAACTCTGTCCATTCCACAATCAACATGAAACCCTCTGAAGTAACTTCATCTGATGAGCAAAAATTGATCAGTACTGTTTATTATCCTAAATATCAGCCAACAACAAGAAAAGCCAAATACAAGGTGGGTGATCAAGTAAGAATCAGCAAATATAAGCACTTATTCAAAAGAGGTTTTACAAGAAACTGGAGCACTGAATTATTTACAGTGGTTCAAGTTAAACCTGGGACCCTTAACACATATATAATAAAAGACCACCGAGGAGAAATTCTCAAAGGCAGGTTCTATGAAGAAGAACTCACCAAAACTAAACAGCCTGACACATATCTCATAGAAAAAATTATCCGCAGAAAAGGCAACAAGTTATTTGTCAAATGGCTAGGTCTCCCAGAACACAGCTGGATCGAAGCAAACAAAGTGATAATATGAACACCTGGGATGTTATAAAGAGGCTGCCAGAACCTGAACAGCAGAATAAGAGAAATGGCAAGTTGCTGCCTGATAATATTAGATGTCTTATTGTTGGGCCATCGGCTTGTGGTAGAACTACACTAATGATCGATAATTTTTTATTGGCACCCAACTGGTTAGACTGGAAAAACAGGCACTTGTATGTCTTCTCTAAGAGCTTGGAACAATTAAAATATCAGCACCTGATGAAGCTATATGATGGACTGGATATTGCAACTTTTGAATCAGATGTTAAGCCACTCCATGAATGTCTCGATAATTCTGTTGTTGTGTTTGATGACATTATACTGGATAATCAAAACAAGGTTAGAAATTTTTTTACACAGGGACGGCACAAAAACATTGATTGCTTCTACCTTGCACAGACTTTTTCAAAAATACCCAAGCAGCTGATCCGAGACAACAGCAATTTTATATGTGTGTCTCATCAAGATCATACCAACCTCAAACACATACATGATGAATATGTAGGTGGGGACTTGAGCTACAATGATTTTTCTAAGTTTTGCAGTAGGTGCTGGAACCAGGATAGTTATGGGTTTGTAACAATTGATATGACAAGAACACCTAATACTGGTAAATATAGAAATAAAATTAACAATTTTCTAGACATTGAAACATATATAAATAACCATGAAAAGGCCAATTATTGATGATCTTAAATTAAGAAATTATCTTGTAAAAAGATTTAAGAGATGGAAATCAGAAAACCGAGGTTTCTATGACCAAACAAGCGCACAGAACAGCCTATTATTGATGCTATTGGTGAATTAGGTAAAAATATCAAAACTGTTACAGAGCAAAATCAAAATTTGATCACAGAGCTTGTACCTGTAGCTGCAAGAAACATATTAGATTATCCATTCACCCCACATTCTAGTATTCATACACCTAGTCCTATTGCTCCTCGAAGAATTGAAGCTACTCAGGATCCTATTGAATTGGGTCTTCTTGCTCAAAAATATTTAAGCACACCTAAAGACAACAAAGATGAGGTTTTTGGCTTATATGCTGACACAGAGCGTGATGGTAGCATCATACATAGAATTGGCAATTTCAGAGTAACATTTATGGGAGATGATCTGATTGTATATTCAGAATCTCGTCTTGGAGAAAAAGGTGCTTTTGTTAAGTATCCTGGAACACCTGGATTGTGGGAACTGATGACTAGGAAAATGCCTGGCAGCTATACAGATCAAGATTATGAATATTACAAAGAAATATTAATAAAATCAGATGCTCTATACCAGAACAATGATCCCACACAAAAAAGAGTCAAGTCTAGCAGTGGATCAAAATACAACAATTTAATCAAGCCCATATGGTCACAGATCAAGACTGGCAGTGGAATCAAACAATACAACACCCTGCCTAAAGAATTTGTGTGGGTTGATGATGTCAGGAAACTTGTAGATAGGTTATTGGTGATAGCTGGGGAGGAAAATGCTGGCAACCACAATTTTTACAATGAAAAGGTTGGAATTATGGACATGATAAGCACAAAATTGTCTAATTTTATAGTAAATGACACTAAGGGGATTGGATATCTTATAAAAATTATTAATACTCTACCACCTAAATTTTGGAATATTTCTGAGGGTCGGGGCCTTGTTAATGACATTATAAACAAGCTGCCATTTGAACTACACATTCCAGGCTATCAGTATTGTGGTCCAGGCACAAAATTAGACCATAGATTAAACAGAGGTGATCCTGGTGTTAATCCCCTAGATGCTGCTTGGAGAGACCATGACATAGCATACAACACACATTCTGATCTTGACAAGAGACATGTTGCAGACAAGAAATTAGAAGAGGCTGCATTTGGTAGATTTGTAAGCAAAGATGCTTCTTTAAGTGAAAAAATAGCAGCATTGGGGACCACCATAGCTATGAACACCAAACAAAAACTGGGGTGGGGGTTGTGAATATGTATATAATAAACCTACAATGAAGGCCAAGGGTGTTATGTATCAAATACCTTATGCAGGTCTTAAATCTCTTAAAACTATTGATAGCCTTTTGACCAAAAAGCAGCGCAAGAAAAAAAATTCTTGTATTGCAAAGGGCCATGGTATGAAATTATTACTTAGTACCCCTCAATTAAAAAAATTACAGCAATCCAGGAAAAAATCACATGTGGGGGGATTTATATTTACTATCCCTGCCATCTTAGCTATTCTCGGGGCTGTTGGGAGCTTGGCTGGGGGATCAGCTGCCATAGCAAAAACAGTAATAGATGCCAAGAAGAATAGGGCAGAATTAGATGAATTGAAGCGCCATAACCTTGCCATTGAGAAACAAGGCAAAGGTGTTAAGAGAGCCATGAATAAGTTTAAAAAAACAAGAGCCGCTTAGAAACCAAGATATTGAAGCTTTAATCAAGCCACTGGGCATCAAAAATTTTAGAGGTGTGTACATGTCTGATTCTTTGCCAGAGCAACCACTCAACAAAGAGTGTGGCATAGTTAATTTGGATAAGTACAAAAATCAGGGCACTCACTGGATCTGTTATCTTAAATATTTAAAAAATGAGGCTTTTGTGTTTGATTCATTTGGAGGTGTTCCACCTGAAAATTTAATAAAATATCTAAATTCAGCTAATCTTTATTACAATAATGCCCGTGTTCAAAATTTCAAAGATGTTAATTGTGGACATTTGTGTTTATCTGTTCTTAGATATATGTCTCAAATAAATAAACCATCAATTGAAAATTTTCAAAAAGCCTTGTGGTATCTGAAACATCATGGGGGTATTCCATCTCACCAGCCAAAATTCAATATTGAAACTCAGATTACATGATGACATAGTGTATCCCAAAACAATAGCTCTCAGAGCATTTTATGGCATGTACTTAATCCTTAATATTACACACCACAACAACACAATTGCAGTAGGGGATAAAAATTTGTCATTACTCCAGAGCAATATAATCTATCTACTCTAAATGCTCAGTTACCCAGAGGTATAATTTTAACTCAAAATTCTGTCACTCACAGAGTAGAGATTGTATCTGCTACAGAAACAGTGGATCTGGGTACTATAGGAGAGCTGTTAGGCTTTGAGAACAACACAAAACTTGAACCAGCCATCAAACACACTGCTATGAATATACCTAAATTCTTAGCCATAGAGACTCTGAATATTCACTGTAATGTGGCCGAGGGTATGATCACCAAATCAAATGGCATAGGCACTCACAAACAAACTGGCGTCATTGCAACATTCAAACCTAATTCTGAATTTATGGAGCCAATCATCTACAATCCATCACCAACATTATATTTTCCTGTGTGTCATAACAGAATAGATTACATTGAGTTGATGGTCACTAATGAAAAAGAAGAATTAGTTGATTTTGCTGGAGCCACAACAACTGCTATCATCGAGATTAATATTTAAATAAAAATACATACAAGAAAAAAATGGAAAATATTGAGAGTTATGAGCTACAATCATTCCCCCCAAACAGGAGGACATTTGCAAATTTAAATCAACCCAACACAGAGATTGAGGTTGATCTTGATGTAGGGGATGGCTTTATACACCCCCACAGAGAAGATTTATACATCAAATTTGATGTTGTAAAGCTCGATGGTACAGATTATCCGGCAAATTCAAATATAAGATTGGTAGACAATTTTGTGCCGCATCTGTTCTCTGAAATTGAGATCAGAAAGCATGGTGTTGTTATAAACAGAGTAGATTATCCCGGCATTACCTCCACAGCTCTGGCCACACTAAAATTATCCAAAACCGAGGCTTCTTACTACAAAATAGGTGGATTTGAGGCTGGTGATAATATATTATCCAAGAGCCACACTGTTCTGTTCCCTATGCGCCTGTTGCCAGGATTCTTCTCAGATTACAAAGATATTATGTGGAAGGGTGGTTTAAGAATCACATTTAGAAGAGCTGCCAATGATAACAATGCTTTGATGAGGTACAGTGCAATAAACTCCACAGGGGAAGCTCTGCCTAATACCCTACCTGATGAGGGCAAGTGCATTATTCAGACTATGGAGCTAAGAATCCCGGTTGTTGAGTATGAAGCCAGTTATGCTCTTAAATACAAAGCAGATATAATAAAAAATCCACAGATTCCTTTACAATTTTATACATATCAATGTGTACAGAAGCCCGCAACTGGTACCTATTATGAGTTTGATGCTACAAATTCATTCTCCAATATACAATACGACATGCCAGATTTTGTGGTGGTATTGTTTCAGACTGGAAGACACAATAATCAGGAAAAAAATTCAAGTAAATTTGATAGCTGCAACATCAAGAACATATATCTTAAAAATGGCAGAAATGAGGTATTTCCTAGAGAAAATTATAATTTAGACATGTCCAAGGATGATTTCCTAAAATTATATGAGGCATTTACAGCATACAAGAGGGTCACTACTGGCAATACTGACATGTATTACACACCAGATGAATTCAAAGCACAGAGACCCATGTTTGTCATCAACACTTCAAAAAGAAAACAAGTTGTGGTTAATGACAGGACAAACATTAAAATTATCTGTGAATTCCACGAAACACTCCCTGATGACACCATATGTAGTGTTATTCTCATAGGGGAAAAATCATATGTTTATGATGTAAGAAATGAGATAGTCACATTGCAATTCTAGAAGAATTACATTATCTTAATACTAGATATACAAGTTGAGCCTGGTGCCCAATTGAACTTAGACCGGAAGTAAATATGTGTGTGTGTGTGTGTATGTGTGTGTGTGTTAATACGTTTTGGCCTAGTTTTAAGTGTAGCCAAAAAAATATCAAGAGGGGCATATTTTTGACAAGTTTATGGACAACAATCTCACAGAAGTGCCTTTTATAAGTGTAGGCAAATCAATCTGAGGGGGGTCATACTTTCCCGGGAAATTCCCGAGGGCATTTTTACAAAAATCTTGGATTAGACAGAGTTCCACACTTAAGCAAAAAGCTCATATGGGCATGTTGAGCTAGTTTTAAGTGTAGGCAAATCTGCCTGAGGGGGGGTCATACTTTCTCGAAATGGTTATAGCACCAATTACACTACTCTAGCAGAGAATGAAGAAAGGTACATCTGTGTCAGCAAGCGAGTATTGATTCCGGGAACAAACGAAACTGTGGAGATGAGATTTTTAGATTCTTACAGATTTTTATCTGCGAGCTTGGACGCTCTTGCAAGCAAACTTTCGGCTGAACAATTTAGAATAACGAGAGCTAGTTTTCCCAACGTAGACATAGAAATGATTAGACGTAAAGGGATTTATCCTTACGAATATGTTAGTGATAATTCTAAATTTAACGACGACACTCTTCCACCTCAAAAAGAATTTTACAGTCGACTCAGAGAGAAAGGAATCACGGACGATGAATACGAACACGCGCAACGGATGTGGGACAAATTAGGATGTAGGACACTCGGCGATTATCACGATGCCTACTTAAAACTGGACGTGACGATACTCGCGGATGTTTTTCAAGCATTCAGGAAAACGTCGGCGAATATTTACAAATTAGATCCAGCGTATTTTTACGGTCTCTCTGGCTTAGAGTGGTCTGCCATGTTATTACAGACAAAAATAAAACTCGAATTGATACCGGACGTGGACATGTTATATTTTATCGAGAGGGGGATACGAGGTGGAATGGTGCAATGCGTACAGAGACATGCAAAAGCAAATAACGTTCACATGACAGAAGAATACGATCCTAACGAACAATCGAAATACATATTTTATGTGGATGCAAATAATTTATACGGACATGCTATGATACAAAAACTTCCTTACGGCGGGTTCGAATGGGTGGATACCACTTCCATTAACATTAATAATTTCAACGACTGTGAATTTGGCTTGTTTATAAAGGTGGACCTCGAATTCCCCGACCATCTACACGATTACTTCAAAGATCTACCTCCTGCACCCGAACTAAAATGTTCGCCCGATTCAAATCAACGTAAGCTTCTGTTAACATTGGATAGGAAAGAGAGATACGTTCTCCATTACAAAAATCTTCAATTCTTAATTGAGAAGGGAGTTCAAGTAATAAATGTGAGAAGAATAATGAAATTCAAACATTCCGAGTGGTTAAAACCTTACATTGAAAAAAATACGTATCATAGAACACGCGCCACGTCAGATTTAGATAAAGATTTTTTTAAACTCATGAATAATGCTGTTTACGGAAAAACAATGGAGAATGTCAGGAAGCACGTGGACGTGAGATTAGTTCCCGATTCAAATAAATGTAGAAAATTGATAGCATCGCCGACATTCAAAGCACGAAATATATATGATGAAAACCTGGCCCTGTTTGTGATGGATAAAAAAATAATCAAGTTCAACAAACCAATCTACGTGGGGGCGACGGTTTTGGATTTATCTAAACTGCATATGTTTGAATTTCATTATAATGTCATGAAACCCTTCTATAATGAAAATATAACACTTTTGTACACGGACACGGACAGTTTTATTTATTCCGTACAGACATCTGACCTCTACAACAATTTGAAACAACCGAAAATGATTGATCATTTCGACACATCTTCCTTCCCTCAACCAAACAGATTTGATCTCCCTTCTCGCAATAAAAAAGAGCTTGGAAAAATGAAGGATGAATGCAACGGAGAAATCATTCTGGAGTTCGCCGGCTTACGTTCCAAAATGTATGTGGTGAAAACAGAAACCAGTATCACAAAAAAAGCCAAAGGTGTTGGTAAAAATACCGTGAAAAACAAGCTTGTGTTCGAGGATTACATCAATTGCCTCTATTCACAGTCGAGGATTCTACGTTTGGAGACAAGGATACAAAGCGTAGACCACGTGCTTACCACAAACAAAGTTAGGAAAGTAGCATTAGATCCGCATGACGATAAAAGATGTATTTTGTCTTGTGGAATCCACACGTTGCCTTGGGGGCACTATCGTTTAGAAATTAGTAAATATTGTAGGCAATGCAATTGAAAAAAATAAACTTAAATAACTATAATTAAAATAAAAAAAACTTTAACTGTCTCACATACACAATAAATAAATAGCAAGGACAATGAATCTTTTTGGTTTCCGTAAGCAAACAATGGAGACTGTACACCGCACGACAGATCATGAATTTCTACCTTCCGTGTTAACTAAACTCAACGGTCTGTTGATCATTCACCTCAACAGCATTTGGACGAAATTGGATGAGGACGTGGGCAAGATTTTTTACGTCTTCAATAACAATTTACATTTCTACGAAATTCCGATCGACGGGAAACTTCGGATCACCGTGAATCCCGAGAACGAAGGGCGAAATATTAAAATATATACCGGCAAGAACATTTTTCGAATGAAGCACGACAAGATGCTTTCTAACATAACGTACGATGTTTCAGCAGGAGATTGTCTATACGTGGAACTCCTCGGAGATTACGACAAACTCGTTCCTCTCTTCGTAGAATTACGAATCGTCTATCCTATTATAAATAACCGTTAACCAAAATGCCTAACGACATTTTCGGCAACACCAAGCGTGTAGACCACGCAGAAGAGATTCTCATGTTGGATGTTCGAATTAAAAAGTTGAGGAGCGATTTGATCGCTTTGCAGGAGACCTTAAACAAAAGTTTAGAGTCGGAGATCGCTACGCTCCAAACGCAATGTTTCGACCCCATTCTGAAAATCGATTCCGAACTGAAAACGCTCATAAAAAATTATGTCGACGTACCTTCTTACGACAACGTTCAAAATATACAGTTGAGCGTGGATTCGCTTCAAAATGATTTGGCCAAATTACAGCAATTTCAATCGAAAAATGAAGATTTGGAAAAATTAAAACTCGAAATCGAAGAACGAACTTCCGCAATCGAAAAGAATTTCTCTGAACTTCAAACCGTCGTGAACGATATCGACGCAGAACGCTTGCACGTCGTAGTTTCCAAATTACAAGAAGAATTCACCGGCACGTTGGAAGAAATTAAATCCAAGTTACAGACTTTGGAAGATACCATGACGAACCTACCATCGTCAGACGAACTGCAGGTCATCGGTAAAAGCGTCGCGAACATAAAAATTCAATTGGAGGCCTATCAAGATTTCGAACACATTCAAACCACCATCGCTACGCTTCAGGCGTCTTTGGAATTGATCATCGAAGAAATTAAAAATATTCACGCTGAAGCGAACGCGTTGACGAGCATTCAAGACACGTTAAGCACGGTTCAGCAGAAGATGGAATATTTAGAAAATTTGAACGTCGAATCCAATCTTGCTCATTTTCATCACGTACTCGACAACATACAGGGTGACTTGGAATCGTTACGCACGAGCGTGCCTTCGAGCGAAGAATTGGAAAAATTGAAAACGGCGGTGACGGCATTATCCGAATCGAGCGACATCAAAAGTTCATTGAGCGATCTCGAGAGTACGGTGGCCAATCTCCCCACCTCCAAAGAATTGCACGCTTTGAAAAGGAACATATCTCGAATGCTGAAACGACTGGAAACGGAAACGGCGAACGTGGAACAGATTCGAGATGAAATCACTTCGCTGGTGTCGACGCTGCCCACTTCGCAGAGCGTCACGGACCTTCACACGCAGTTTACAGAGATGCGAAGCATCGTGAACGATCTTACCGAGAAAAGTTCGGAATTGAATCAAGTTGAGAACCTTCAGAACATTGTCGTCAACATCAGAGATCAAGTTGGAGTGCTGGAATCCACGCAGGAATCGACGCTGGCCTCTTTCGGTGCCAAGTTGCAAGAAGCAGTTGAACGTGGAAGTGAAAATCAAACCGTCATTTTCTGCCGTAACGGATACCATAGTCGAGCATTTGTTGCCCATCGAAAATAAACTCGGACACGTTCACAGTAATCTGCTCGGCGTCGACACTAAATTCGCCAAATTGTTCACCTTGCAAGCCATCGAAATCAACAGCGTACCCAATCAACAGAGAATCTCCACGTTCGTCGAAGGTAACAAACTGTACATGTTGCATCCTTATCATCCGTACTACAAGTTTCTCCTCGATGGCACGATTCAGATAAACGAATTTTCGTACTGGTCTCACGGCAGAAAAGCTAGCGTTCCCACCATGACGTTGATATCGAATCGTGGTGTACAGAAAGCAGGAAACATTCCTCTGGCACGTTGGAACGAAACGCGCAACATATATGAAATACACGAAGACGAAGATCTTACCGTTTTCGACGTGAGTGCCGGCGATAAGCTGATCATTCAAAACCCAGGTGAGGTGCCACCCTCTTTGAATCCCATCACGCTGGTGCTTCTCTTCAAACGTAATCTCTAAAAAAAAATGTCTAGGCAAGCCATCGTCCAAGAATTGCATAAACCTGCACGCCGCAACTACGAACGTTTAGCGGTGGTAACCAAGGGCATCGACGACCTCTGGGAAAGTGACCTCGTGGAGATGAGTAGCGGCAAATTAAAAAATGTACATAAATTGAACAAGGGCAACAAGTACCTCCTCACTGTCATAGACCCATTTTCGAAATTCGCATGGGCTCTACCTTTGAAGGCGAAAACGGGAACATGCGTCACGAAAGCATTCAAATTAATTTTTCGCGAAAGCAACAGACGACCTCGATTTCTGCACACGGACAAGGGAAAGGAATTCTACAATGCCGTATTCCAAAAGTTTATTCGGAAACATGACGTTCAACATTACTCGACCTTCAGTGACGTCAAGGCCAGCATCGTAGAAAGATTTAATCGCACTCTGAAATCGCGCATGTGGTCACGCTTTACGCTTCAGGAAAGCTACAAGTGGGTCACCATTCTTCCGGAACTCGTTAACGACTATAATCACACACGGCACAGAACGATAGGCATGAAGCCAGCTGACGTTACCAAGTCTGACGAGCAACGTTTAATTTCTAGCGTTTACTGTCCAAAGTACACACCCACGACAAAAAAAGCTAAATACAAAATTGGAGACCAGGTGAGGGTCAGTAAATTGAAGCGAACGTTCGACAGGGGTTTCACACGAAACTGGAGCACTGAACTTTTTACCGTAGTTCGAGTTTTACCCGGAAACCGTCACACGTATATAATAAAGGACAGTGGCGGTGAAATTTTATTGGGGCGCTTCTACGAGGAGGAACTTTCTAAAACTAAATACCCCGAAACGTACCTTATCGAAAAAGTTTTGCGTAAGAGAGGTGACAAACTTGTGGTGAAATGGCTGGGACTTCCGGAAACGAGTTGGATCGATTCGAACGAAGTGATTCTATGAGTACGTGGAATGTCGTGAAACGTTTACCTGATTCGGAAAATCAAACGAAGAAAAGGAACGGCGAATTGCTCCCCGACAGCATACGATGTCTGATCGTAGGACCTTCGGGGTGCGGAAAGACGACACTGCTCATTGATAATTTTATCCTCGCACCCAATTGGTTAGACTGGGAAAACAGACACCTCTACGTATTTTCGAAAAGTCTCGAACAACCGAAATACCAGCAACTTATGAAACTGTACGAGGGACTGGGCATTGCAACTTTCGCATCCGAAATCATTCCACTGGACGATTGTCTCGAAAATTCCGTTGTGGTGTTCGACGACATGATCTTGGAAAATCAAAACGAGATTCGTAATTTTTTCACTCGAGGTCGTCACAAAGGATTGGATTGTTTCTACCTGGCACAAACTTTTTCCAAGGTTCCGAAACAACTGCTACGCGACAACGCTAATTTCATTTGCTTGTTTCGACAAGACCACACCAATTTAAAACACGCACACGATGATTACGTAGGGGCTGACATAAATTACAATCTATTTTCTAAATTCTGCTCCCACTGTTGGAACAGTGACGATTTCGGATTCGTGACCATCGACATGACTCGAAAGGCATACCATGGAAAATATAGAAATAAAATAAACGTTTATCTAGACGTCTCAAAGGCTAACAAGAGGACAATTTCAGATTTGCAACAAGAAGAAAAAAATCCAAAAAAAATAAAAAATCGAGAATCTAAAAAATAAAATTTGAAAAAACGTTCTTTTTTTTCAAACGTTTGACAAGCATATATAAAATAACCATTACAACAAAAAGTGAGTGTTAGAAAAAGTGGATAGTCTCAAGCGGGTGACGGCAAGAAAACTACGAGAACCGAACGTATAGGCTGAGAATTCGACGTTTCAGAAACGTTTCAACGTATATAGAAAAATGTCAAAACGTCAATTTCAAGAAGAGGACAATCTCAAGTTGCGGGAATACCTCGTGAAGCGCTTCAAAGGTTGGAAATCCGAGAATCGCGGATCCTACGAAGAGAAGAAACGTCAAGATCAACCTGTGATCGATGCCATCAGCGGTCTAGGTAAAGAAATTAAAAGTGTCACGGAACAAAATAAAAATTTGATCAACGAACTCGTACCACTCGCAGCTAAAAAATACGCTGTACCCACGCCCATTTCGAGCATTCCTTCGACGCCGTTCGAACTGAAGGACGTACCGGCACGACGTCAAGCTATAGGTAGCACGTCTTCGGATAAAATCGAGTTGGGACCTTTGGCACGAGACTACCTGAGCACGGGGAAGTTCGACAAGGATGAAGTGTTCGGATTGTATCCGAGCATGGAAACCAACGAGGGTGGCGTCGTGTGGAAGATTGGGAAATCGAAAGTCACCTTCGAAGGCAACGACATTAAAGTTAATTTAGGCGATAAGAATAGTTGGACCAGGTATCCGGGTACGGTGGGACTGTGGGAACTCGTTGCCAAAAAGCAGCCGAAAGATTACACCGAGGAAGATTACCAGAGTTACAGGGAAATTCTAATCATGACGGATGCCATGTACCAGAACAACGATGCCTCGCAGAATAGGGTGAAATCGAGCAGCGGTGAGAAGTACAGGAATCTCATCAAACCGATTTGGAACGAGGTGAAGAGTGGAAGCGGCGTCAAACGCTACAACACGTTACCCAAAGATCACGACATCGCCTACAACACCACTCGCACCGATCTGGATGCACGTCACGAAGCAGACAGAAAGTTAGAGCACGCAGCTTTCGAAAGATTCGTCAGCAGAGACGCATCGTTGGGAGAAAGAGTTGCAGCATTGGGCACCACCATCGCCATGAACACGAAACAAAAATTTGGGTGGGGTGTATAAATAAATAACATACAGTAACAACATGTCTCGTATTATGAGACGTATCCGCCAGTGGAGGGGTCTTCCCTACATTCCACCGCGTGACAAGAACCACCAACTAATATTTCAACCTTGCCCGAAACTCCCAACTAAATTCCTAAACCATTCAATGTGTTCTCGTACGTCTCGCCAGTAGCGCTAGAAGCTATGACTGGAGGGCCACAAGTTAAACTTATGTTCATATAATGTGATTCCAAATAAATTTAATAAACTTCCCACGAAACCACCTTTCGTTGTTGAATAAACGCTCGTTATAGGTAATGTGGAGCCTAACTTCCACAATAAATCACAAAGTCTTTCCTTTATTTATTGACAAACTATACCTTTCCTTTAGATACACCCTGTACGTTAAGTTAAGCCAAACCTGATTAAGTCTTCAAGTTGTTAGTTATCAAATTTCATAACACTATGTGACTTTCTCATTTAACTAAAATGTACCCCCTTTTTTAGGCACACCCTATATGCTGAATTAGACCAAACTCAAATAATCCCTCTGAATATTCCTACGAAATCTCATGCTTTTGAAATTTCATTTCTTAAAGTGACAGGTAATACTAAATTGGTATGCCACCTGGGATCAAAACCACTGACAATTCCCGCGAGAGATGAAACTAGAACTTTACTTAAGGCCTATGCCACCATACTAGATTCCCTTGAAATTACCATGGAACTATCATTCCGATGATTGAGAACACCATTTCAATGTAGTACTGGTTAACAACTTAACAGTAATGTATGCCCCTAGATATCCTCATGATTCAATTATTACTGACAAATCTCAGGATGAAAAGTGGGAGGTGGGCTTCCCCCCTTCTGGAAAGAAACTGGTATTAGTACACAAAATGCTAATATGTTCTACACACTGAGGTACCCTTTGGGTTAAATTGCAACACCGCGAGTTAACAATAGGAACTTTATTCACCAATTAACATGATAAAGAATTCGTATATTAAGGTTCACAATTATTAATTAACGCTGAACAAAGGCCATATGTTAATAACAACTACTACGTTTTTACTCGTGTCGGTATGAAACAATTAAATTGACCCTGTTCAAAACTTTCTGGAAGTACACCGATCTGTGACAGACAACACTTTAATATCACTCAAAGGATGGCGGTGTACCTTTTATTCAATCTTTCCCGACTTTATGCATCTCTTACAGATATGGATGCGTAATAAAATAAAAATAAAAAAAAAATCAGCCGGAGTTCAAAATGAACATATCATAAGACTTTTGTTTTTAAATGAGACGTTGGTTACATAAACAACGAATTTTACTGAGACATCAACATCTACTTTGATAAGAGCTAAATCATATGATATCATGCGTCACGTGACCTTGACCTAATTACGCCTTTGCGCTACATACAAGCCAATGCATGAGAAATCAATACTCTTTTACAGTCAATATGAATAGATTACCTATGTTGTTCATAAATGTTTATTATGACCAGTCAACGATATTCTTTCACGTAGCTATTCTTAGAATCCTTTGTTACCGACCACGTTATGCGGTATTGCGTTAACGCGAATATGTTATGGCCATAACCCGTTGCACACGAATGCTAGCATAATACAGAATGCGATGATTGGTGGTTATCTCAATTATCCTTACATCAGCATCTGGTAGTCACTTAGATAAAAGAATTTTACGTACTTACATAGTCCCTGTGCATATCAACCATCAATTCCTGTAAGCCGAAAAGAAAATTCACTTATCCTTCGTAAAAGCGTCCATCGGCTTCATATTATCATCAAATCGGCAAACATCATCTTTCGTGCTCCAATCTTTCTATTTAGATCAACTCGTACGTTTATGATTGAGCGGATATCCCTCGATTTCCATCATCATGTCCAATTTACTCGTCCATTTCGTTCTCCATCTTCCCTTCAGAATCCCTTCGTTCCGTCCTTTTTTCCGGGTTTTCCAAACACTCCGATCCTGCCGTACTCTCCACCTCAGATCATATGCACATTCATTCTTCCCAAGATGAATGCATAAATCCCAGATGATTTCGTATTAATAGTACAATTTGCATAATGTCATTACTTAATTAAATTATAATTTACAAGAGTATTTATATAACTAAACGAATAAAAAAAATAAGAAAGAAGACTATTTCTTTACAAAGTGTCAACCGAGGAAATCTATTGAGTACAAATGGTATTACTAAAGAACTTCAAATGTATTACCGCCTGATGCTGCCATCTCACGTGCAAACAATAAATTAGGTAACTTGTTACTCTAAATAAGCCATTTGAGGTTGGCAGTCCTTAATCAAATATCTTACAAATACTCACTTGAGTAAATGGCAAATTAATTCACAGCAGAATGTCGCGTATGACAAAGTTTGTCATAGTATAACCGACTTACCGCTCGAACTGCTATGTAAAATATTTAAACACGCAGTAAACGGAGATGTAGGAAAACTTTTGATCATAGCAAAAACGACGCCGGCATTTCGATTCCCTTGTGAAATGGCTGTCAAGGACCATCTTTGGGAGATCAGTGGCATGATGTGCGGTGATCTCGACACTCTTCTTTCGGCTGCAGGGGAAAAATTAAACGATAGGTTAGATGAACTTCACGAGGCGAGGCAGGGAAGAAGACGATACACGGATGATTGGCACAAGTCTAAACAGGAGACCGAAGAAATCATCACGCACATCATCTTTTTTTCGGAAGCACGAACTTTCTTCCTCTGTTAAAAAAAAATAATAATATATATACGTCTCAAAACTTGATATATATAAATAACACACATCGTGAAAAAAAAATAATCTTCGGTATATATAAATAACACACATTGTGAAAAAAAAAAATTAAATTTCTATAACACCCTGAAATTTTTTCTCTTCGATATGACGACTGAAAAAAAAATGAGTGATCTTCAAGCATTAAAACAAATGCTAAATTTGTCAGTCGAGTATGTAAAAATTCAGGAATTGGAAGTCGGCAAGCCTTACACGATAACTTCCGGTTCAATCGTTTCTACCCAGTACGGTCCCAAGGTGCGTCTGTTGCTCGACGGACAATACAGTCTATTTTTACCAGATCGATACGCTAACATGTTATCCGACGAGAAGCTATCTATTTTAATCGAGAACAAAACTCGAATCGTGTACAAGGGGACAAAGGAACTTCTTGGTAAGAAAACAAAGCACGTAATAGAATTTGTGTAACGACTGGGCGGAGTATATATAAAATAACATACCTTGAAAAAAAAAATTACACGAAACAAAAAAAAAATCTCAGAACATTTATATATAAATAACATACCGTGGAAAAAAACTACACGAGAGAGGGAAACAAAAAAAATCTCAGAACATTTATATATATAAATAACATACCGTGAAAAAAAATATATAGAGTATCAACATGAAGCCCAAGGGTGTCGTGTACCAGATACCATACTCCAATCTTAAAAATCTAGGTGCCCTCGATGGGTTACTCACCAAGAAACAACGCGAGAAGAAACGTTCTTGCTTGACGAAAGGACACGGAATGAAATTGCTACTCAGCACACCACAATTGAGACGCTTGCAGCGTTCGCGGAAACAGCATAAGATCGGAGGGTTCATATTCAGCATCCCGGCCATCCTGGCAGCATTGGGGGCCGTTGGAAGTTTGGCTGGCGGAAGTGCCGCCATCGCGAAAACCGTCATCGACTCGAAGAAGAACAAGGCGGAATTGGAAGAACAGAAACGTCACAACCTGGCCATGGAGAAGAAAGGGGGGAAGGGGGTCATGAGGAAGTTTAAAAAAAAGAAACAGCACTCACCAACCGAGACATTGAATCTCTGATCAAACCGTTACAAATCAAACACTTCAGAGGAGTTTTCATGTCCGACTCGTTACCTTCAACCGTTAAAAGAAGAGAATGCGGAGTAGTCAACTTGGACGGTCAAGAAAATCCAGGCACGCATTGGATATGTTACCACAAAAATGACAACAAAGCATTCGTTTTCGATTCTTTCGGAGGTGTTCCACCTACAAATTTAGTTCATTATCTGAAAACGAACAAAACCTGTATATACTACAACGACGAACGCATTCAAAATTTCGGAGACGAGAACTGCGGTCATCTCTGTCTCTCCATGCTCGCGTTTCTCTCTAAAATAAATAAGCCTACGATCGAAGATTTCCAGAAAGCACTGTGGAACCTGAAACAGCATCACGATGGGCGTGTTCCATCTCACGAGCGAATCTTCGATCTTGAAACTCACGCTGCACGACGACATCGTCTATCCTAAATCCGTAGCTCTGCGTGCATTCTACAGCATGTACCTCATACCTAACGTCACGCAGCACAACAACAAAATTAGCGTCGGATGCGAACATATCGTCGTCACGCCAGGCCAATACAATCTTTCTACTTTGCAAGCTCAATTACCCAAAGGCACGTACCTTTCTCAAAATTCGGTCACGCACAGAGTCGAAATCCTATCCGCGACGGAGACCGTGGACCTGGGCACCTTAGGAGAACTTTTAGGTTTCGAGAACGACACAAAACTCGAAGCTGGCATCAAGCACACGGGAGCAAACATTCCTAAATTTCTGGCCATCGAAACTTTGAACGTACACTGTAACGTGGCGGAAGGCATGATCACGAAATCCTCGGACGGATTGTTGGGAAGTCACAAGCAGACGGGAATCATCGCCACTTTCAAACCAAGTTCCGAGTTCATGGAACCGATCATCTACACACCCTCTTCACCGATCTATTTTCCAGTATGTCGCAACCGCATAGACGACATAGAGTTGGTGGTGACGAACGAGAAAGGAGAGGTGGTGGATTTCGCAGGTGCAACGACCACTGCCGTCGTGGAGATCAACATATAATAAATAACCATACATCATGGAACAAATCGAAAGTTACGAGTTGCAATCTTTCCCTCCAAACCGTCGCACGTTCGCAAATTTGAACGAAGCGAACAGGGAGATCGAATACGACGTGGACGTAGGCGACGGGTTCGTTCATCCTCACAGAGCGGACCTTTACCTTCAATTCGACGTGGTGAAGAAAGAAAGCGGAGAAGCGTTTCCGCCCAATGCAAATTTGAAACTCGTGGACAACTTCGTGCCTCACCTGTTCTCGCAGGTGGAGGTGAGGAAACACGGTACCGTCATCGACAGAATCGATTATCCAGGCATCACGTCGACGGCAGTGGGAACATTGAAATTATCCAAAACGGACGCGGCGTACTACCAGGCGGGAGGATTCGAAGCGGGGACGAAAATATCGACGAGAAGTCACACGGTGCTCTTTCCCATGCGTCTGCTTCCGGGATTCTTCTCGGACTACAAGGAGATCATGTGGAAGGGAGGACTGAGGATCACGTTTCGAAGAGCGGCCAACGACAACGACGCACTGATGCGATACACCAACTTGAACGCAGACGGCACGCCGATAGCCAACACTTTACCCGAAGCAGCCAAGTGCGTCATCCGGAGCATGGAGTTGAGAATGCCGATCGTGGAATACGAAACGAACTACGCCATCAAGTACAAAGCCGAGATATTGAAGAGTCCGCAGGTACCGATTCACTTTCACGATTACCAGTGCGTGCAAAAGTTGGCGTCCGGAAGTCACATGGAATTCGACGTCACGACTCAGTTCAACAACATACAGTTCGACATGCCAGATTTCGTCGTAGTGCTCTTTCAGACCGAGCGCGATAAGAATCAGGAAAAAGATTCCAGCAAGTTCGACGACTGCAAGATCAAGAACGTTTATCTCAAGAATGGAAGGAACGAAGTCTTCCCGCGCGAGAATTACAACCTCGACATGACCAAAGACGATTACCTACAACTTTACGAAGCTTACACCTCTTACAAACGCGTAACGGAGGGAAGCGTGGACATGTACTACACGCCCAGCGAATTCAAAATCCGCAGGCCGATGTTCGTCATCAATACCACGAAGCGGAAGCAGGTGGTGGTCAACGATCGCACCAACATCAAGATCGTCTGCGAGTTCCACGACCCGCTGCCTGCCGATACCGTGTGCAGCGTCATCCTGGTCGCAGAGAAGTCCTTCGTCCACGACGTGAAGAACGAGAGGGTCACAGAGCAGTTTTAACAGGTTTAACATCTTTTCTTGCACAATCAGTTACAATAAGGAATTTTTGTGCTAGCACAATCAGTTACAATGGCACAATACGAATTTCACTAGTTCAGATCAGTTACAATGTCAATTTCATCAGTTATCAGTTACAATGTCTTTTTTTTCATCAGTTTTTTTTGCACTATAGCACGAGACAATCAGAATTTGCACAAAATTTTGTTGTTGTTTTTTTTACATGGGAAAATTAACAATAAAATTCTTTTTTTTATCGTTTCAGATACTGTCGAACATCAAAAACACATACACATACACACACTAGAAAAAAAAAGCATGCAACTTTATTTGTAACACACACATATTCTCCATCTTCATCAAGAAAATATTATAATAAACATAATTTTTTTATCTATCTCACAATAAAACTCTATATCCAAAAATTACAACATCAAATAACACTAGAGTCGTTAGTACACGTTGCATGCATTACGGAGGTCCTCTGTAGAGTTTCATGGAAGTTTGAGAGAAAAAAAAAACACGTGAAACTCTATAGAGGTGTGGTTATCTATAACCGCAGCCGTTAGAACCTATTTTTTTTGGTTGGGCACCACGCACTCCTGGCGGGTTTTAGGGGCCAGGAATCCTAAAGAACAACAATTATTTTTTTGTTTGTTTGCTTGCGTCACAATACAGGCACGCGCGCATATGTGTGTGTGTGCGACAGAGAGAGGTTTACAAAGGTCACGATATATAAACATTGGCCGGGACTTGGAAAAAAAAATTATGATAAGGTACATTCATTCTTGAAGGATGAGAAAGTGCATTTACTCGTACCGGCTTTTTCTGCGCTGTAAAACATCGTCAGGCGCGGAACGTAGAGAGAAAGTGAGTATTTTGATGTTTTGATGAACATTTCGTAGGTTTGCAACACTGTGGCTCACTTCAGTGAGTTTTTGATGTTTTGGTGCTGTTTTCTTCGCTGCGAAACATCGTCAGCGCAATAAATGAGGCGCGGAACGTGGAGAGAAAGTGAGTTTTTGAGGTTTTTTTGATCCTCACTTTCGGTTTGTGAACTCTCTATTTGGGTCTACTCTAAAGTAGGTCAAAGCACGTAGAGGCTCTCTCGTGTAGTTTAGCACGAAAAAAAAAATAAGTTAAGTTATATCACGTAAGATCGTGGTATACCTACAAATGCGAGTGGGAAAAAAAGGGAAATTTTACTAAAACATCGCTAAACGCTAAAACATCGACAAAAAAATTGTCAAAATATGTCAAAAAGTGATATTCAATTGATAAAAAAAAGAGGCTACAAATGCATACCTACTAAGTGTGAGTGGGAAAAAAGGGAAATTTTACTAAAACATCGCTAAAGAAGTCAAAGCACCGATACAAATGTCATTACCAGTGCGTAGTTAGAGATCGGTTATTTCATTGAACTCTCCAGCCTAATTATTGCCTATTTTTGTGGGAGCAGGAAAAGGTTTATTATCCATTCTACTTGACTCATCTAGCACAACAGGTCGCTAGGTACCGACCGTGGCTTGCCGCGAGTTGATAGCTTCCTAGAGATGAGGCCTTCCTCGAAAAGGTTTATTACCCAATTTGTCTCTTTGAACAGATCTTGAATCTGTCTGTTTTGATTTACCATCCCAATAGTGGAAATTTTGTTTATACCAGTGGAGGCGCGTTCCAGTCGACGCCCCACAGCACTTTCGGATGCGCGTTTCAGCCGTAGTACCTACTTGGATGCGCGTGTCAGTCGTTTGGCACCAAGTACACACTAGATTGTACCTATGTAGTGTTGGCGCGTTCCAATCGCAGCCACAAGGGAGGGAATTAGTATAATTCCCAAAGCTTAAGGGAAAAGCTGGAAAAAGGATAAAAGAATTCCTAAATCGGCGAAGAGCGGAAATAGAATTCTAAATCCAGAGAGACCATTAAGAAGGAAGTCCAGATCCAGATCCTTCATTGAGAAGAAAGTCCATTAAGAAGGAAGTCTAGATCCAGAAGGACAATTAAGAAGGAAGTCCAGATCCAGACTAGGAAGGCCAGATAGACGACTGAACAAATCAAAAATAAATAATAAAAAGCATATTGAAATGAAAATTAACTGTAAATAAGAAGTATAGAAGAACGTAGCTTACCATAGCTTAAATATTCTGATTCCATGTATCCTTTGTTTAAATAATATATTCGTTTAAACGTCTCCTTTGGAAGGCATCCTGTCTGGTTTCGTTGTCTACAAAGAACTCTACCCTGAAGATATTCTAGCTTAGTTTAAGATTAAGTTTTATGCACCTTGCACGAAATGGAGGGAGCAGTATACAAGATCATATGTTACTTTCGGTTATGCACATTGCAAAATTATCGATTTCTCCTCCAAAACAATTGACAAACGAAACAACCTTGGTCCCAAGATTAATAATAGTAGGTACGTACATATTAATTCTGGTTATTTTTTGTGCTTCGTCCTTTTCGAGTAATTTCAATATAAATTATGCAACACAAATACGCATAATATATTAAGGACTGTCACAAAGTGTGTTGTTACTTCCTTTAGATGGTTGTTATCGATTGTAAAATTGCAGTGGGCTGTCCCCATGTAGTGTCATTTCTGAAATTCAATTTTGCTAAAGAGTAGAGTGTCCACTCAGCAATAAGAATAATAAATTCGTAAGATAAACAGTTCTAACCAACTGAAGCACAGAAGTCATTTCCCAACATTAACTTCACTGAATGAGGTTTTTCTTTAGAAAAAGAACAGTCCAGCAAACACACAACGTTGTCCAAACGTAAAATGCAGTTCTTCAAATGCAGACGTGTTAGTGATAGTACAGTGTCTATAAATGTAAAGACCACCACAGGTACTGATCTTAGAAAAACAGATGAAAAACAAAGTATCAGAAGATTCGTTGCAATGGCTGGTAGGAAGTTCGTGGTATCGGGCCCTATCTGCTTAGTGCTGATGGTATGCTTCGCTGTGGTGGTCATACAGGTAAGTACTTTACACGAGAGCTGCATATATGTGAATGATATATGCAGGACCAGAATTGAAGACAATGTTTCTGCAAAAGATGGACTGACTCTCATCTATAACTTTGCCTGCGATAATGCACTAAAGGAACCAGTCATCTCTGTAATTCACACACTTCAAAGAATCGTCAAAAGTCATTAAAAGCTTTCACGTGAAGCCAAACATATCGACAGTTAAGCATTTAAGTGAAGAGATACACGAAAAGTAATTGTAACTCAATTACTTTTCAGGTGATGAGTAAAAACTTTTTTTTCAGCAGTAAAAAAAGTATGGTTTATTTTCAAATAGAAACAAACTTTAATCTTCATATACGTATTTGCTGCGTGCAAATGTTTTGCAGACGTTATATTATCTAGCTATGTATGAGTTGCTTCTCATTGTTTTATTGAGTGAAAATTAGTAGAATTTTGGATGGTCATCAGTACAAAAAATGTCGCAATTGAAGACCATGCATTCTACGAATTATATGTTATCTACAATTAAGTAGCTTGCAGTAACTCTTTAAAGTGACACTAACTGTTAGTGTAACAGGAACAAAAAGAAAAACTTAACTTACAATAGAGGAACCATGTGGGTGTCGCTGATATTTCAAGATAACCAATGTAGTTGTGTTGTAGGACATAATGAAAGACGTGTGGCCCAATTTGACATGCTATGATTGTAAGTGATCAAGAAGAGAGGAGGATTGAGCTCGCAGGGAGAACACGGATATCGGGGAAGAGAAGACGAGATACAAAACAGACGCGGGACTGATCTGTTGTATGCATTATACACAATGAAAGAACCTTCGATAAGTTCTTCGGTAGTTCAGAGAAAATTCCAACAAGGGAAGAACTTGTAGTTTTCGAACACAGTAGAGAATAACTATATGATGAATAGGTTGTTGTTGAAGAGTTTAAACACACTTGTAATAGACGAAGACACTGGTGTAAAGGAAATTGATAATGATTTCGGAAGTGGTCTAGAGTTACATGTAGGGAAAAAAAGTAAATTCCAGAACGAAGTTATCATCGATCAACAGTCAAGAAATCAGTCGATCTTCGTATACTCCATCCCACAAAAGCAAGAGACAACAAATTCCTTACTATGCATACAGTATTTTGGTACTTCAAGGTGCTTAGAAATCCCCACCTCCTTCACTGGAAAATTTTCAAATAACACACAACACATTTATTTATGAGCAACCTAATATGGTTTCGATTTCCCTGGTACGGAGCGTGTAAACAAAACCAACAACACATTTTGTTAAGTTGTCCACATATTAATCAAGGGTAAGGTTTGAATCTCACTGGAGCGAAGTGGTTATAGCAACTCGTCAGTTCTAGGTAAGATTGTCCTATAAGCTAAAGATGTTTCAGGAATTTGTAGGAATGACTTTCAGAAGGAATCATCATGTCATCGCTGAGAGGATGTGAGGACAAAGAAAAGAGACATAAGATGTAAGGAAACATACTTTTCCTCAGGTCTGTCCTTGGTATCTCAAGTAAAAATGAAAGTTCATTTGTGATCAGTTCATGATAGTAAAATGCACCTAAATTACACACAAACAACGAGTTGAATTATAGTTTGTCTAGAATCGACGAGCCCAGTTACTCCATAATTATTTAATAGATACTAACAACAAAGAGATTATATAGTGAATTGAGGACTAAAAGTGGTAAACGTAGTAAGTGTCAAAAGTGACCTCTTACACGCACTTTGAACTACTTAGAAGGCTACCAGCCACTTTCACGTTTACCACATGATAAAGCATGGCATATTTCACAGTTTAACGTGGAAAACTGTGTTTGAATTATTTTGGCACTTACAGCGTTTACCAATTTTAGTCTTCAATTACCTTCCAGGTGCAGCAGTGCTACTTGAAGTTCAGCAAAGCCGATGTCTCTGTGAGGACCAGATTGGAAGTCAACAAAGAATTGCAGCAACCAGCAGTTACCATCTGTCGTTATCCTGGATACAAGCGGAAAGTCTTTAAGGTAATCCTACACTGGTCTTTATTAACATTCTATATCTTGATGCATTGGACAGAGGTTTCATGGCTTCAAAAAAACTTGTATTATTTATGAAGTGCAATTTAAATCTTTAATTGCAAGGTAATAGATAATGTTCTTTCGAAAAATAAAGTGAGTAGGCTCGTGCATTCTTCGTAATTTCCTGGCCGCATTTCAGTACCATCCCCATGCCAGTCATATGTCAATTCATTCTGTTTTACCTGGTTTATTTACAAATTTCATTTGGTTGATTCCACGGGGTGGAAAAACATGAAAACTTTTCACATGTTATGACCCATAAGACGATTTAGAACAAAGAACTGAACAGTAGACGTTACTCTTTCGCACATTCCCATTAATTTGAATGCTTAAATACAGTGTAGTGTCCTACAAACATTAGTTCCAAAAAATTCCACCAGACGGCATATTGGATAATTGGAATCACGAATATAAAATGTAAAATTTCGTCTGTTGTACATAAAGCGTACCTTCTTCTCTTTCAGAAATATAACTGGACAATCCAAAGTACACCAGGAGACGACAGTGGGTATCGTTGGAATATCACGCCGCTCAAAGATCTGTGGGAGGAAGCCACTTACAAACCTTGGGAAATATTTGACCAAGTGTTGTATGGAGACAAACTAATACTTATTGGTGATTACTGCTTTATCTGTCTTTGCTTAAAGGACTGTGAAAGTATGTAGATTCAAACAATAAGGGATTACCCTACTGAATGATATTGAGCAACTTTGTTCCTTGACACGCACCTTCTGCCTTTAGGGCTTTTAGTTTAGTCTGGTTATAACCCTTTTATCGGACTTCTCAAAGGCTTCTAAGGGTTAGTAGGACCAAGCCCTTGCGAGGTCTGTGGTGTAGGATTTAATTTTAATTATCACCTATGCAGGTTGAAATGAAAGATCCTTAAGATCTTTTACTCGAAGATTTATTTAAACTTTCGATGTTATACAAACACTTTTCCAAACAGACAATTCACCCGGTATAACTTGTAGGCCTAAACCTATTAGTTATACCGAAGTTTATAACCCTGGTCTTTTGATGATGCAGAAGAACGCCTTATTCAGAGTTGGGTTTGTAGAATATCCGCCAAAATGGAGTACAAGTACACCAGCCAATCCGAAGATTGAAGCAAGATATTCCCCAACGTCCCCTGAACCATCAACCTTTCGGCAACCAGGAGAATGTCCCGTAGACTTACAAAAGTCTAGCTCTTTTATATCATATTGTTGTTTACAATTTACCAAGGTTACTACATAGTTGTTTAGTATTTCCATAGTTTCATCATTTTTCCTGATTTAATTTAAACAATTCATTACCCATTAACAATAACACATTCTTAAAGAAAAGATTCCAACATAGATTAATACAATACAGTTTGAATAGTTTTTGCTTGAAAAAGCATGTGTTGACAGGGGCGACAAATCCTATTACTAGCATTAAGTTTGTTTTAGACGAGAGCATTTTCCTTAGGATTTTTAACATTTTTGCCATGACCTAAATGCTATCGTGTAAACTGAAAAATCTTATGGCATTTCAGATGCCATGGCATATTTCATGGCATTTCTCAAGGATAGGCTCGGTCCATAGCATTTTTCGTAGCGTAACCAATCAGAAGCGAGCTCTAGGTCACGAGTGTAGTTATAATGGCGGCCGCGTGAGATATAAACAATGTATCACTTCACATTTTTAAAAGCCGATAACTATTCAACCGAGAGGAATAACGTTTCGTGTAAAACGTTATTAGGTACAAAACAATGGCGCTGCTGAAGTACATACTTTATATCGTATAGAGTACACCTATGGTAGAATATTTTAGTTGTTTCAATTGTAAACACGGTGCACTCACCATAGATGGTGTAAATCGACGTGCCTTTCGTGCTGTACATCTTAGGGATTACGGCCCGTTTCGTTTATTGCGTTTTCATCTCCCCCAATTCAATTTCAAATGATTTATGTGACACGAACTTTCTAAGGCGAAACGGGACATCCCATTTCGCCTTATTTTGTTTCGCCTTACAGATAAAAAATTTCCCACCAGGGAATATTATCGACTTACAATCAACCTAACCTAACCTAACCTACAGGACAATGGGAGCCAAGGTAGGCAACATCACAAGCTCTGTGCTCCCATTATGAATTACCCTTGAAGTCGATAATATTCCCAGGTGGGAATTTTCTTGTGTGTAAGGCGAAATGGGATGTCCCGTTTCTCCTTAGAAAGTTCGTGTCACATAAATCATTTGAAATTGTATTGGGGGTGGTGACAATCCAATAAGGCGAAAAGGAGGACACGATCTTAGGTAAACATTGTAATCGCAAAAGCTAGCCAAAAAGTTACATGAAATGCTTGCGTGTATAGTACTATCTGCTATAAGATTTTTGGAAGCATTTACATAGCATTTATGCTAGCAAGAATGTTAAAGAAAATGCTTCCGTTCAAAACGGGCCTTACTCTAGACAGAGGCACGACAGGATTCTCGAAAGGGGAAGAACAGTTGGCAACTCTGTGTTTGGCATATTCTTCACAATTAGACGTTCTCTTCTGTACGAATGCCAGGCTAGTGGGGAGTTGTGACACTCCAACAATCCCACAGCCTTGGAAACGCCACTGACTCTAGACCAAGCTTTTTAAATACCAAGTAATTTCGACTATAGTCATTTACTCGTAGAAGCTTCCTCTTTTTCAGTGTGTATGCAGTGTGCGAATTAACGGGGGGATGCTGGGGATTTCCCCCCCCCCAAACAAAAATCCCTGTTAAGAAAAATAATTGTATCCCTGCTAGGAATATTTTAATCCTCCCCAATTAATATGGAAATGAAAGCATATATTATATTTCCTAACTATGTAACCAACAACTGAAAAAATCATTCCCGTCCATTAATGATTCGGTCATCAAAGATTCCCCTGCCGAAAACTATGCAGCCTTATTTATTAAAGAAGTACAGCTTGTTTACGATATTAGTTTGAACTTGGAAATAGAAATTTGGTCAGATTTTCGGTGTTACTATTTCCATAGCTTTTTTGTGCATTAGTTTGGTCTCTCTTAGAATGTAAATATGCCAAGTGTTTCAAATTACGTTTAAAGGCTATCATAAGATTTAGTAACCTATGTTAGATTGAAGGTATGTAGAACCGTAAGGCATAAGTTTAGTTTACTGACTTGTAACATATACCGGGTGGCCAGAATTAAAGTTACCCAACTCAGAGCCCTCTGTAGCCTGTTTGAGGCATCGTAGAACTCTGAAATTTGGTGAATCCACTATGCAGACCATGGGAAAGAGGATGACGATAAAAAAGTTCAATTTTCCTCCACCAGGTTGAAATGTGGCGCTGTACTTCCATGATGGGTTGTAATAATGACGTAAACTACTCCAATTGGTTATGGATTTGCCTTTACCTTGCAATCTTGCAATAAACGAGAGATTATTTTCTCGCAACTTCCAGCCACTAACAAATGTTTTTCTAATTAATAACTCAGCTAAATCATTTATGTTTTTCAATATTCATTATTACAGCGCTACATTTCAACCTGGTGGCGGAAAATTGAACTTTTTTATCGCCATCCTCTTTCCCATGGTCTGCATAGTGGATTCACCAAATTTCAGAGTTCTACGATGCCTCAAACAGGCTCTGAGTTGGGTAACTTTAATTCGCCAACCGGTACGTATTTGCATACCCCAAAAATATCTACCTCCCGAAATGAAGTCACAAGTCACCCCTCCAAGCAAAAAGCTCAATTCGCACAGTGAGTGTATGTAATGTTATGTTAGTAAATATAAACTTTATAAAAACTTTAAAAGCTCCTTAGTGTTGGGTTGGCAACGATGATGCCTTAAATCGAACAGATTGCCATTATACAGTAAATTAATATTATTATTGATTTCCAAAAAATAATCCACTGCATCATGTATTCTATTATTATATATGCGTCGAATTATTCACAATCTAACACAATACGTGGCTTCCGATATGTTTCTGTAAAAATTTTGACTCGTTTATACGAATTGTTGTTTTGTTTGCCATACGAAAGATAATGGAATAGAAGCTTTTGTGAAACATGGTATGCAATACAAAATTCGTGGTGAATATTACTTTGTGATATTCATATTAATTTTTGAATAAAATAAGTAAATTGTGATGTTTATTCACTGAAATTAAATGATTTAATTGAAGCAAAACATTCTTGAAGGTAATTATACACTCACCGACATCCCTCTAGCAAAAGAAGCACAACACCGAGATCTAGGTATCCTCATAGATTCTAAACTAACTTTCGAAAATCACGTATCAACAATCACAAAAAAGGCAATGCGTATGCTAGGCTTACTTTACAGATTCACCGAAATCCATAACCCGAAAGCACTTTCCATTTACTTGAAAACATTTGTGTCCCCCATTCTAGAATACTGTTCACCCATCTGGAACATGGCTGCCCCTTCTCATACCTCCAACATCGAGAGTGTTCTCAGCTTTTTCCTCTCCATCGTTCGATATAGAGTGTCGGCCCTGAGACACCTACATAAGACAGATCTGCTTGTAAACTTATACATAAATACTTCAGAATCACGTAGATACGTTGCAGATATAAAATTACTACACAAGATCATTAATGGAAACCTAAGATGCAGCATCCCACTCAACGAACTCTCCCTCAGAGTGCCTAGACACAAAACACGGAGCAAGGAGACTTTCCACACTGCAACTCCCAGACTATCACTCATACAACGTTCATCATTCCATAGGCTACCGAACCAATTCAATATCATCTCAAACCAAGTAGATATTTTCAGTTAATATTCGTCTTTTATCACCAACTTAGAAAAAATTGTACATAAGTAGTGTAATTGGCTATAATATAAACCCGAGAAATGATGAGCCCCTCTCAGGCAGATTTGGCTACACTTAAAACTAGCTCAAGATGTGCATATGAGCTTATTGCTCAAGTGTGGTACTCTGTCTAATCCAAGATTTTTGTAAAAATGCCCTCGGGAATTTCCCGTGAAATGATGAGCCCCCTCAGATTGATTTGCCTACACTTACAAAAGCCACATCTGTGAGATTGTTGTCCATAAGCTTGTTAAAAATATGCCCCTCTTGATATTTTTTTTGGCTACACCTAAAACTAAGCCAAGATGCTCATATGAGCTTATTGCTTTTAGTGTAATACCCTGTAAAATGTAATCTTATTAGCTATATCTATACCCATGCACACCCACACCCACCCACACCCACACATATTTACTTCCGGTTTAAGTTTAATTGGACTCCAGGCCCAACTTGTGCAATATGCAGAGGCCTTCTAGAATTGCTCTGTGACTCTCTCATTTCTTACATCATAAACATATGATTTTTCACCTATAAGAATAACACTACATATAGTGTCATCAGGGAGTGTATCATGGAATTCACAGATAATTTTAATGTTTGTCCTGTCATTAACCACAACCTGTTTCCTTTTTGAAGTGTTGATGACAAACATGGGTCTCTGTGCTTTGAATTCATCTGGTGTGTAATACATGTCTGTATTGCCAGTAGTGACCCTTTTGTATGCTGTAAATGCTTCATATAATTTAAGAAAATGATCCTTGGACATGTCTAAATTATAATTTTCTATAGGGAATACCTCATTTCTGCCATTTTTAAGATATATGTTCTTGATGTTGCAGCTATCAAACTTACTTGAATTTTTTTCCTGATTATTGTTTCTTCCAGTCTGAAACAGTACCACCACAAAATCTGGCATGTCATATCGTATACTGGAGAATGTATTTGTAGCATCAAATTCATAATAGCTACCAGTGGCAGGCTTCTGCACACGTTGATATGTATAAAATTGTAAAGGCACCTGTGGATTTTTTAGGATATCTGCTTTGTATTTAAAAGCATAGCTGGCCTCATATTCAACAACCGGGATTCTTAGCTCCATAGTCTGAATAAGGCATTTGCCTTCATCAGGTAGGGTATTAGGCAGAGCTTCCCCAGTGGAGTTTAATGTACTGTACCTCATCAAAGCATTATTATCATTGGCAGCTCTTCTAAATGTGATTCTTAAACCACCCTTCCACATAATATCTTTGTAATCTGAGAAGAATCCTGGCAACAGGCGCATGGGGAACAGCACTGTGTGGCTCTTGGATAATATTTTATCACCAGCCTCAAATCCACCTATTTTGTAGTATGATGCCTCGGTTTTGGATAATTTTAGTGTGGCCAAAGCTGTAGAGGTAATGCCAGGGTAATCTACTCTGTTTATAACAACACCATGCTTTCTGATCTCAATTTCAGAGAACAGATGTGGCACAAAATTGTCTACCAATCTTATATTTGAATTTGCCGGATAATCTGTACCATCGAGCTTTACAACATCAAATTTGATGTATAGATCTGCTCTGTGGGGGTGTATAAAGCCATCCCCTACATCAAGGTCTATCTCAATCTCTGTGTTGGGTTGATTTAAATTTGCAAAGGTTATCCTGTTTTGGGGGAATGATTGTAACTCATAACTCTCAATATTTTCCATTTTTTTGTATGTATTTTTATTTAAATATTAATTTCTATGATTGCAGTTGTTGTGGCTCCAGCAAAATCAACTGATTCTTCTTTTTCATTAGTGACCATCAACTCAATGTAATCTATTCTGTTATGGCACACAGGAAAATATAATGTTGGTGATGGAGTGTAGATGATGGGCTCCATAAATTCAGAGTTAGGTTTGAATGTTGCAATGATGCCAGTTTGTTTGTGAGTGCCTATGCCATTTGATATGGTGATCATACCCTCGGCCACATTACAGTGAATATTTAGAGTCTCTATGGCTAAGAATTTAGATATATTAATAGCAGTGTGTTTGATGGCTGGTTCAAGTTTTGTGTTTATGTTTTTTTGATAATACTGCCCTGGAGTGATGACAATTTTTTGATCACCAATTGCAATTGTGTTGTTGTGGTGTGTAATATTAGGGATCAAGTACATGCCATAAAATGCTCTGAGAGCTATTGTTTTGGGATACACTATATCATCATGTAATCTAAGTTTCAATATTGAATTTTGGCTGGTGAGATGGAATACCCCCATGATGTTTTAAATACCACAGGGCCTTTTGAAAATCTTCAATTGATGGTTTATTTATTTGAGACAGATATCTAAGAACAGATAAACACAGATGTCCACAAACACGGGCATTATTGTAAAAAAGATTAGTTGATTTTAGATATTTTACTAAATTTTCAGGTGGAACACCTCCAAATGAATCAAACACAAATGCCTCATTTCTTAAATATTTGAGATAACAGATCCAGTGAGTACCCTGATTTTTGTACTTATCCAAATTAACTATGCCACACTCTTTGTTGAGTGGTTGTTCTGGTAAAGAATCAGACATGTACACACCTCTAAAATTTTTGATCCCCAGTGGCTTGATTAAAGCTTCAATATCTTGGTTTGTAAGCGGCTCTTGTTTTTCTTTTAAACTTATTCATGGCTCTCTTAACACATTTGCCTTGTTTTTCCATGGCTAGATTATGGCGCTTCATTTCATCTAATTCTGCCTTATTCTTTTTGGCATCTATTACTGTTTTTGCTATAGCAGCTGATCCCCCAGCCAAGCTCCCAACAGCCCCCAAAGCTGCTAAGATGGCCGGGATAGTAAATATGAAGCCACCCACATGTGATTTTTTCTAGATTGCTGTAATTTTTTAATTGGGGGGTACTAAGCAACAATTTCATACCATGGCCCTTGGCAAGACAAGAATTTTTTTTCTTGCGCTAATTTTTGGTTAAAAGACTATCAATAGTTTTAAGAGATTTAAGACCTGCATAAGGTATCTGATACATAACACCCTTGGCCTTCATCCTAGGTTTATTATATATATATTCACAACCCCCACCCCAGTTTTTGTTTGGTGTTCATAGCTATGGTGGTACCCAATGCTGCTATTCTCTCACTTAAAGAAGCATCTTTGCTTACAAATCTACCAAATGCAGCCTCTTCTAATTTCTTGTCTGCAACATGTCTCTTGTCAAAATCAGAATGTGTGTTGTATGCTATGTCATGGTCTCTGCAAGCAGCATCTAGGGGATTAACACCAGGATCACCTCTGTTTAATATATGATCTAGTTTTGTGCCTGGACCACAATACTGATAGCCAGGAATGTGTAGTTCAAATGGCAGCTTGTTTATGATGTCATTAACCAGCCCCCGACCCTCAGAGATATTCCAAAATTTAGGTGGTAGAGTATTAATAATTTTTATAAGATATCCAATGCCCTTAGTGTCATTCACTATAAAATTAGACAATTTGGTGCTTATCATGTCCATAATTCCAACCTTTTCATTGTAAAAATTGTGGTTGCCAGCATTTTCTTCCCCAGCTATGACCAGCAACCTATCTACAAGTTTCCTGACATCATCAACCCACACAAATTCTTTAGGCAGGGTGTTGTAATGTTTGATTCCACTGCCAGTCTTGATCTGTGACCATATGGGCTTGATTAAGTTGTTATATTTTGCTCCACTGCTAGACTTGACTCTTTTTTGTGTGGGATCATAGTTCTGGTATAGAGCATCTGATTTTATTAATATTTCTTTGTAATGCTCATAATCTTGATCTGTATAGCTGCCAGGTCTCTTCCGAGTCATCAGTTCCATCAATCCAGGTGTTCCAGGGTACTTAACAAAAGCACCTCTTTCTCCAAGATGAGATTCTGAATATACAATCAGATCATCTCCCATAAATGTTACTCTGAAATTGCCAATTCTATGTATGATGCTACCATCACGCTCTGTGTCAGCATATAAGCCAAAAACCTCATCTTTGTTGTCTTTAGGTGTGCTTAAATATTTTTGAGCAAGAAGACCCAATTCAATAGGTTCCTGAGTAGCTTCAATTCTTCGAGGAGCAACAGGACTAGGTGTATGAATACTAGAAAGTGGGGTGAATGGATAATCTAATATGTTCCTATCAGCTACAGGTACAAGCTCTGTGATCAAATTTTGATTTTGCTCTGTAACATTTTTGATATTTTTACCTAATTCACTAATAGCATCAACAATAGGCTGTTCTGTTTGCTTGTGTTTTTCATAGATTCCTCGGTTCTCTGATTTCCATCCCTTAAATCTTTTTACAAGATAATCTCTTAATTTAAGATCATCAATTATTGGCCTTTTCATGGTTATTTATATATGTTTCAATGTCTAGAAAATTTTTGATTTTATTTCTTTATTTACCATTATTGGGTTTCCTTGTCATATCAATTGTGACAAACCCATAACTGTCCTGATTCCAGCACCTACTGCAAAACTTAGAAAAATCATTGTAGCTCAAGTCCCCACCTACATATTCATCATGTATGTGTTTGAGGTTGGTATGATCTTGATGAAACACACATATAAAATTGCTGTTGTCTCGGATCAGCTGCTTCGGTATTTTAGAAAAAGTCTGTGCCAGGTAGAAGCAATCAATGTCTGCCCTGTGTAAAGAAATTTCTAACCTTGTTTTGATTATCCAGTATAATATCATCAAACACAACAACAGAATTATCAAGACATTCATGGAGTGGCTTAACATCTGATTCAAAAGTGGCAATATCCAGTCCATCATATAGCTTCATCAGCTGCTGATATTTTAATTGTTCCAAGCTCTTAGAGAAAACATACAAGTGCCTGTTTTTCCAATCTAACCAGTTGGGTGCCAATAAAAAATTATCAATCATTAGTGTAGTTTTACCACAAACCGATGGCCCAACAATAAGACATCTAATATTATCAGGCAGCAGCATTCCATTTCTCTTATTCTGCTGTTCAGGCTCTGGCAGCCTTTTTATAACATCCCAGGTGTTCATAGTATCACTTTGTCTGCCTCGATCCAGCTGTGTTGTGGAAGTCCTAGCCATTTCACCAGTATCTTGTTGCCTTTTCTGCGGATGACATTTTCTATGAGATATGTGTCAGGCTGCTTAGTTTTGCTGAGTTCTTCTTCATAAAACCTGCCTTTGAGAATTTCTCCTCGGTGATCTTTTATTATATATGTGTATCGGGTCCCAGGTTTAACTTGAACCACTGTAAATAATTCAGTGCTCCAGTTTCTGGTAAAGCCTCTTTTGAATAAGTGCTTATATTTGCTGATTCTTACTTGATCACCCACCTTGTATTTGGCTTTTCTTGTTGTTGGCTGATATCTAGGATAATAAACAGTGCTGATCAATTTTTGCTCATCAGATGAAGTACCCTCAGAGGGTTTCATGTTGATTGTAGAATGGACCGAGTTGTTATATCTATCTAAAAGTTCTGGAAGAATATTAAGCCATTTATAATTACCTTGAAGGGTGAATTGTTTATACATATGATTTTTTAGGGTTTTGTTGAATCTTTCTACAATAGAGGCCTTGAGATCACTGTAACTCGAATAATGTTGTATTGACTGGCTTTTAATAAATTGTTGGAACACAGAATTATAGAATTCTTTGCTATTATCTGTTTGCAAATAGCACGGTGATCTTCCACTCTGATTGATGATTGTCCTGAAGGCTTCTGTAACACATTTTCCCGTCTTGGATTTGAGTGGCACAGCCCAGGCAAATTTTGAAAATGTATCTATGACAGTGAGTAGATACTTGTAGCCCTTGTTGATTTTGTCTAAGTTTTTCAGCTGTTCACTTGCCATCTCAACCAAGTCACACTGCCATAAATCATCTATGCCTTTTGTAACCACTGGCAGTCTCTTATAATTATGTCTGGCTTGTCTGTGTAATTCATCAACAATAATTTGTCTAGACATAGTATGTAAACAAGAATATTGCAACTATGGGGTGTTCAGCAGCTGATACTACAGGATTTTCTAAATACAGCTTGTCTCCTATTTGTATATTAAATTCCAGAGAGCCATCATCTTCAGCATAAGATGTTTCTAATGTATTGGGATCTGTAAAATCCTCTAACTCTACACTGGTGATTTTTGCTTTGTTATCAGCATTTGTTATTGATAAGGTAGGTAGTGGTGTGCCTGTGGTTGTAGCCAATATTTGATCTTGATTGGTCTAAGTGTGCCCCCAACAAAAAACTGGTAATAAAATTGTGCAGGGGACAGCATATATATTTTGCCACCTGGTGTAAATGGTGAATCATATTCTTTGTTGGGGATACTGTACAATTCAAGAATTACTGTATGTTTAGGATTCTCGATTAGGCCAGTTATTTCTTTTTCTGCTGTAAGCAATCTACTTGTTACAGATTCAAGGTGCTCATTGATAGTCCTAACAATCTCATCGTGCCCTGGTTTAATTCTTATGTCCACAGCAAGTTTCTTGTATTGTTGCACAATTTCTTGAAGCTGCGTGGCAAAAACAGACAGAGCATTTGCTTGATTGGATTCCATGGTCCCTAGCTGTTGCTTGATATTTGCTACAATTTGCTGTAAATTTTCAACAACTGCCAATTTTGAATTTTGAGCAGTAAGATCATCAACTTGTCTTCTGATATCCTCAAACAGGGCATGCAGTTCATTAATATGTTGATTAGTTGGTAGAGTGGCCACTGTCTGAGTAAGTTGTTTGATCTCTGTCTGGATATTCTTGATATCTTCTGATTTCAATATGCGATTCACAGCTCTCTTAATATTTTTAAGTTCCTGTGATGTAGGCAGATTTGATACAGTATTCTGCAAAGATTCAAGTGCCAATTTCACATCATTTAATTCAGAAGCATCAACCACACCACGCATAGCATCTTGGAGCAGGGTTATGTCTGCCTGAGTGGGTGTTGATTGTTGTAAAATTTCAAGCTTTGTTTGGATATCATCGATCAAGTGATGAAAATGAGATAGCTCAGATTCAGTGTTGAGGTTTTCAAGTTTTGTGATCTGTTGCTGGACACTGACAAGGGTGTCTACAATACGAGGCAAGCGGGATTCTAGAGATTCTTGTACATTTGTCAGATCACTTTGCACTGCTGCTATTGTACCCTCAAGATGGGTTATGGTACTTTGAATTTTTCCAAAATCTTCATATGTTTCAAGTTGCAGCTTAATGTTGGCAACACTCCGAGTTATTGCACTCAAAGCATCAGAAGATGGCAAGTTGTTCATAAAATTTTCAAGTGTCTCAATTTTTTCTTTAACCTCGGCTATGGCATTGTTTAGAGGGCCCAGATTAGGAATCTCCAGTGATTGAATCTGTTCTTTTAGAGTGGAAATCACTAGATCAAAATCTTCTTGTGATTTTATGCTTTTGACAATTGTTTGGAGCTGTGCCTGGACATTATTTATTTGCTCTTCCAATTGTTGTTTCAATTGCTCAGAGTTGGTGGCCTGGGTCTTAAATTTGGCTTGAAGAGCTGCTACAGCCTCCTCTAAACTTTGAAAATTATCCAATGTAGCCAAATCAGTATATTTTTGAAGCAGCAATTTGAGTTCAGAATCAATTTTAAAAAGAGGGTCCATGCATTGTGATTGTAAATTTGTAATTTCTAGTTGAAGACTGGCATGTAGTGTGGTTTGTAAAGCTTGTAAATCACTTCTTAATTTTTTGACTCTGACATCAAGCATCAGAATTTCATCACTGTGATCTTCATGTCTTGTAGGGCCAAATATATCATTAGGCATTTTGATTTAGTGGTTATTTATTATTGAATATCTAATTCTTAATTCTATAAAAAAAAGGTTTAAGCTTGTCATAGGATCCCGGGACCTCAATATATAAGAGTCACCAGCAGAAACAGTATATACAGTGCCAGAAATCATGTTTGAGTGCTTAATTCTATAAATATTTCTCCCTATTGAAATCTTGACATTACCCTCGGGGGTTGTAATAAATTGTAATTGACCACCTACAGGTAATTGGTAATGATTTAAATTATTGTTAAATATGTATAATGTTTTACCTGTTTCATCACCAACATCTGTAAGTATGCTGTTCAGATGAATAATTAACAAAGCACTTAGTTTAGACATCATAGATTGTATATCAGAAGAGGGTGCTGGTGTTGGCAGGTCCATAATAGCCTGTTTTTTGAACCCAAATAAGTTCATAGGCATGTTTATTTATTTCAAATCATGCTCTGTAATTGGGCATTGATTACCATTTTTCAAATCACAATGACCCCATGGTAGAGTATGTATGCCACATGACAAAATGCATCTCTTATCATCATGTGGGTCCAGAGCCACTTTTCTTACAATATTTGTAGTCAACAAGTGATCCTCACTCTGAATTCTGCATTCTGATGTTCTGATTGAATTCTGTGATTTGAGACAATTTTTGTGATCTTCAAATTCAAGCTCTTTGTCAACAGTTACTCTGCCAATGCCCTTGGCCTTTTTGGCAACAGCACCACTACATGTTTCAAAGCTGTACACCTTGGCTCTTAACCCAGCAAATGCCACAATAACATCACCAAGTGTCTCATCTTTTAACTTGCCAGGCACCTTTTTGTTGTGGGGTTGAATCTTTGTATGTTCACTGGTATCAAAATATTCAAGCAATGCAGGCTGTGTTATATCTTGATAAACATCTTCTGTTTGAATATCAAGAATAAAACTATCTGTGTCCATGTACATCAGTTTTACACAATCACCATAAAAAGGCTTCAGCACATCATAATAGAGCTCCAGCATGTGTAATTTGGCCCATTCCAATATCACAGCCCCCACATAAATAGGCTTATCAAACTTAATCTTTGTTTTTTTCATGTTGAAGAGTGCCATATTCTCATCATAAATTCTTCTATAATTGAAATTAGGCTTTGCAATCAATTTTTTGCTGTGGCTGGGGTCAGTAATTAATTTAACATCAGTATGTTTTCTGACATTTTCTATGGTTTTGCCATACACTGAATTTACCATCAATTTAAACAAGGTCGTATCAAATTGGCTCATTGCAGATGTTCGAAGCTCTGTGTTTGTATGAATATATGGCTTCAACCATCTTGAGTGCCTGAACCTCAAAACTTTGCCAACTTTGGTCACTTGAACACCATGATTCATTAGGAACTGTAGGTTTTTGTAATATATGACATAATCCTGTTTTGGCTCCAGAGTCATCATCAATTTCTTTTGTTTAGAGCCAAGTGAACACTTAACCTCAGGAATTGGGGGCAGATCAGAAAATTTCTTGTGTAAATCATCAGGAATTGTCAGATCAACCTCTAAGAACAGGCCACAGTTACTGTCATCAAAATCCTGAAGATCTTCAATATTGAAATCTTCAACCCACTGAAGCCCTGCATATGGCAATTTATCCATCATAGCATAACCATAGAGGCTGTTGGCATCTACATACAGTATATAATTTGATGGCAGTGCTGGATCATAATCATTAATATACTTGTTATTTGCTCTGGCATATCTCTGAGAACATTGCACCATGCCTCCTCGTATACATTGCTCCATAAACAGATACATGTCTTGATCTTGGATCAGATCCAATTGCATTTTAGTGTTTAAAAACATTGCAGACCATGCTAGGCCTGGTGCACTGTAAAAATTCATTGGATCCAGCTTATAATTTTCCATGGAAGATTTTCTAAATGCCTGAAGTATATCAGCTAAGAGAGTGACATCAAGTTTTAAATATGCCTTGTGATAATCACCAAATGTCTGGCATTTTAAATTGTTCCACATCAACTGGGCATGGTGATAATCATCATCAGTGATTCCAGATGCCCTGAGTTTGGTGTAGAACTCTTGTTGTGGTGGCAGAGCACACTCATCAAATTTAGAAAAACCTCTAACATAATCATATGGGTATACACCCTTCCGCCTAATTAATTTCAGGTCCTGATTTGGAAACAAAGCACATGTGATTTTGAATTGATCATCAGATAATTGAGTGGCCAGTGTAGCCAGGCTAGCCGATAAAATTCTGTATGAATCAAGAAATCTTAAGTGAATAGGAACACCATTAACTTTAATTATCTTGCTAATGGCAATATATTTCTCATTATTTTCAGCTAAAATATTTAAATTCTGCTTGTCAAACCCCTCGTACCTGATCAAATGATGAAAATCATAATTAGATGCACCATGGCAAAATACAGGGACAAATTTTGGTCTCTGGATCTTAATATTACAGCTATTACACAGGGCCATTAAGAATTTACCATCTGTATGAGAATGTTGATGTACCTTGATATTTGTATCTGAAAATTCAGAATCACATACCGGGCATTTTTCTGCATTGTTGAAATCTTCAATCTGATCCTCTGTTAAAGGCAACATAGGTTTTGATTTTAATAAGATATTAGATGCTATGTGATGGCACTCATTTTCTATTCTATGTGCAAATTATTTGATGGCATCTGGTCCCATGTATAAATATTCTTCACTAACAACACCATCCTGTACAACAACATAATAAAAACTAGAAGGTTCATGTAACTGGTATGATGTAATTGAAGATTCATCAGGATCTGGGCTGCAGAATGCAAGGGGTTTGAGGTTTGATTCAAAATCACAGACTATATATGCTGGGTGTTCCAACAAGGATTCAATTTTTTTGAATTTGGCATTTTCACTTGGATTAGGCATCACCATATGAACAGGTTTATGGTTGCCATAGTATTTCAGATGCTCAATTAACTTGTTTTTAGCAATTTCTGTATTCTGTTCACAAACACCATTCACCATTTTTCTACCATCAAATACAGTTAAACATCTTCTACACAACTTGAATATTGTCTTAGATTTGTTTAGTTGTGTTCTAATTAAAGCTTCAAGATTATGTATCAGAGTGTAATGGTGTGTGCCATCCTCTTCAATTAAGAGCAGATCAATCGGAACAGCAGAATCATCATCAAGTGTACTGATTCTGAGAGGTGCTATCAAGCAATTGCCACGGCCAGTAGAACAAATAAATACATTAATAGATAATTGTTTACCATTGATATCCCTGGCCTTTTTTTTTCAAATTTATCAATATTCTGAACAGACATTGGATATTCTAAGCCCTCCATAGCATCATCAAAATCATGTTCATGCTGTTTATAATAACTTATTCTCTCAGGATGCCTTAAAACTGGAAACAAAGCAGCTAAAATACACCACAGAAAGCATTTCTCATCATTATTTTCTATGTTAACCACGGCTCTTTTGTTTTTAATATTGGCAGGTAAAGGCACATATGTGGAACCTTGTAATGGGTTAAATTTAGAAATATTAACATAGAGCTTGTGTGGAGATCCGCATAGGCTCCATCCTGAATCTTTTGCAGCAAATTCAGAATGTTTAATATTCAATTGCTCTATCAAACTGCTTATTATTTTGTCTAAATTTGCATTTGAATATACAGCTACAGTTTCTGTTATGTGGGGCTGTGTAAATTTTGTGCCATTTGGTTTCTTATATTGTGTAAACAATTTGAGGGACAGCTTATAAGAGCCATTTTGTGCATTTAGAATTGCCTGCACATCAGGATTTATACTGTTCAAAAAATTCTTAATATCACATTTTTGCTCTGATACAAACCGGTAATCCCTAAGTTCGCCAGCAAAACTGCTATGGATGGGTTCATAGCGTGGTTGCTTTGCTGCTCTAGCATTAACAGGTGTTTCAAGCTTCCTTTTCAGACCAGATGTAGATGGTTGTGGGGGCAATGTTGATGACTGTGCAGAACAAGTATCTATATGTTTATATGTGAAGTATTCCATGCTATATTTTCTATGGCATTTTGGGCATATTTTTGTGGGTGTTCTGCATTTATCTGGATTACAATTCTTTTGGTGCTTAGCCCAATTGGGGCTGGATATATTCTTATTGCATTGATTACAATATTTTTGATTTGGCATTTTTGTTGTTGGTTTATTATATAAAATTTCTTGGGGTTCAAATTAAAATTCTATGCTTAATACAAAATATCAGTTGGGTTCAGCAGTGTGCTTTGTATATTTAGTGTGTGTATGTGTGTATATGTGTTAATATTTTTGGCTTTGGTATTTATATAAAATTTCATGGGGTTCAAATCAAAACTCTATACTTAATAAACCTATGACAGGTTGTATAAAGCTGATAGCCTACATGCACAAAGGTAGAATAAGTACAGAAGCACTGCCCTAGCACAAATGCATGTCTACATAGGCATGTCCTAGAAAAACAATGACCTAATACCATGTGTCATGTATAACAAACTGGGGCAGATATAAACCTTTTGTTCAATATATTACAAATATGTTTGATATGAATAATAAAAAATTCTGTCTATTAAATCAAATAGATTTGTAATTCAATTTATATAAATTTGCAATATGAGGAGCATTGCAACAACACATCTGTACTCTTCAACAACTCTCACAATACTGGCTGATATGTAATGCAAAATCTCTTTATATAGCCTAAGTACGGACCGCATTGAAAACATCTGAAACAATAAGCCAATCAGAATATAACACATCATCACATTATGTCATAACCAACCAATCAGAAAACAACACATCCCTAATAATTTATTGCATAATATTGGGTAATAATTTGTTGCTCAACATGATGCAATAGAAATAAACCAGAAGAAGGCCACAAGTGGATTGGAAGTGGACCGGAAGTGAACCGGAAATGGACCGGAAGTGACCGGAAATAAGCCGGAAATGGGCCGGAAATGTGCCGGAAGTGGACCGGTAAAAAATTATCGATTTTTTCAAAAACTTGCAAAACTGCTTGCAGAGTTCAAATATCAGACCCCCGCACTTGTAATAAGCACCATTCTTGACTTATTCAAGAAGCTAGGCAATTACAAGTTTTTTGAAAAAATATAGAGAGCAAAAATCTGCATTTTAACATGCCCATGTCAAATCACCAAGTCCCATGTCTCCAGCATTCATAGTTCCAGAGATAATCAGAAAACAAAAAATTATTGATTTTTTCAAAATTTAAGTATGTTGTTCAGTAGGGCACCACAAGTTCATATTTCCCTGTTGGAGTGCTTCAGCATGCATAGTTTTCAAAATATTAACAACTTTGTTAATATTGCACTTTTCCTAAAATTATATTTATAGAACAGACACAAATTAGGCATTTGCAGCTTAAATATTGCTTCTATCAAAAAAATTATAGAGACCTAAAATATAGAGAATCATGAATACAACACACCTGAACAAATTCCAAGTCTCTAGCACTTACAGTTTTTGAGAAATCACAAAATCAAAAAATTATCGATTTTTTTAACAAAACTTCTAAACAGCACACAGAGTTCAAATATGAAACCCCCATGCCTCTATCTTGCAAAATAGGCAAGTTATTCAAGATCTAGAGAACAACAAGATTTTTTTGAAAAATTATAGAGAGCAAAAAGTTGCATTTTGGCGGGCCCATGTCAAATCACCAAGCCCCATGTCTCTAGCATGCACAGTTTCAGAGATATCAGAGAAACAAAATTATTGATTTTTTTTTCAAAATTTGAGTATGTTGCTCTATGGGACATGCCAAGTGCTTTGGCAAGGCTATTTAAGTAAATATGTGTGGGTGTATGTGGGTGGCTTTTTGGCTTAGTTTTAGGTGTAGCCAAAAAAAATATCAAGAGGGGCATATTTTTAACAAGCTTATGGACAACAATCTCACAGATGTAGCTTTTGTAAGTGTAGGCAAATCAATCTGAGGGGGCTTATCATTTCACGGGAAATTCCCGAGGGCATTTTTACAAAAATCTTGGGTTAACAGAGTACCACACTTGAGCAATAAGCTCATATGCACATCTTGAGCTAGTTTTAAGTGTAGCCAAATCTGCCTGAGAGGGGCTCATCATTTCTCGGGTTTATATTATAGCCAATTACACTACTTACATAAGTAATGCATTGTGAAAGTAATCTGTTTACCTTGGCACTGTCTTGGCTTGCTTATGTTTACATTTTGTTTATTTTATTTTTATCTTGTTTCGTGTGTTCTTTTTAACACTAGGGTACTGTTTTACTGTTGTGTCTTTCCGGCTTAAAATGGCTTCTGCTGTACTGGAAATTTCAATAAATAAATAAATAATTTATTTTTCTCTACTTTAATCTCTCCAACAGGAAAAAATGTTCGCGTGGATAGTAGAATGTACTTCACAAGCGGAAGATGCCTCACATTGTCTATAAACCAGACAGCAACCAGAGGATATAGTTTCGTCGTGAACGCACCACACTACTTCGATTTGAACGAACAACCCTACTTGCTCATCAACATACATGATCACAAGGAACCTTGGACTGGTACGTATTATCATATCCACCCACAGGAAGACTTAGCACATTGTTATTGTGATATTCTCCCTGTTGTAAAATTTTGGAAGTTTTGGGGGATGCTAGAAGATCAAACACAAAAAATGCTCACATGAAGACTCGCAGCATTCACTTTATATAATGTCCGCATGAGTCTTGAGAGGTTATCGGAAACTTTTCAAATGTCAATCTGGATACGTTCTATCTTGCGAGAGGAGTTTATAAAGTTCAAGCATTTTAGTACGAATATGAATTTGTTTGAATCTATGTTTTTAAGTTCACTTTCTGCACAGATAGGCTAAACGGGACTGGACCTGTAACTTAACTTAAAGTAACTTAAGTGGGATCCCAACCATTGTGCGATGTGCCTCCACTGGATATCGAACCCAGGACATTTAAGTAGGAGAAATGAATCATAACACAACTGATGTAAGAACTGCCACTCCTAAGTACACATTCTGGAAAGGCATTTTTCTTTTGTTTTTATGCACTACTTGTCGGAGTATATTTAATTGTAATTATAAATCTTGTTAACACCCCCTCCCCCGTTTACAAAGTCACTCACATTAACTCGTCTCCACTGCTTGAAGTTGCCTTCCTCCTTTCAGAGTACGACATTAATTGGATCCAGAAAACCAGGTTCCGACTTGTACCGGACGAAAAGGCCACGCTGAGCTTCACGCTGCAGAGTGTCCAGGCGCTGAACTACCCCCAGAACCCATGCATTCAGGATAGGAACTACAGCATTTCAAAGGTACATAAGATTTAAGTAAGTACCTGTTCATCCAGACATTCTTCCACACAATCAAGTCAAAATTAATTTTTGAGATTCCTCAACACTGAGAAGTCGCTATGCTTGAACGATTATTTGAGTGTGTAATGTTGTTGTTGTTGAGTTGGTGTTTAAGTCCACTTTATGCACAGTAAGGCTAATCGGGACTGGACCTACATTTTAAAATGGGAACCGAACCACTATGTGCTTCCACCGGGTATCGAACCCCTGACCCCTTGATTACAAGGCGACGACGTGCGCCATCGGGGAGGTGATTTATTAATTAATTTTTTTTCTATTTTTTTATTTGCCTGCAACAGAGAAAAATATCCAATTACCAGAAAGCTTACATATTCTATTCAAATAATGAACATAAACAGTGTAGAGCACACACACACACATTTATACACGCAAGATAATAAGTAAAGTAAATATATACAACTGCAGGAATGGAACATACACACATCCATATACACATATGAAATTTATTAATTATTCAGAACATAACCTTGACACAATATTGAACGGAATTAATAATATAATATATTTAGCGTATATACGAGTATAACATAATAGTCAATATAGATACATTCCAAAAGGAAAATAAGGAAAATTGAGCACATAAATAAGACACAAAGTTAAATGCGATTGACTTTGCAGATTCACCGCAGGCAAATTGATAAGAATATAATTTATTTATCTATTTCCAGGTTTTCATAGAAACACACGTATCGTGTTATTAATAGTAACAGGTCCTTCTAGGCATGTTCAATTATAGCAGTCAAGTCACATAATGACAGTGTAATTTTTAGTTCTCTCTCTCTCTCTCTCTCTCTCTCTCTCTCTCTCTCTCTCTCTCTCTCTTTCTCTCTGTATATGTATGTGTACGTGCATGTCTGTGTTTGAGGAGATGAACTCTGAACCACCCAAATCAGAAAAGTTTCTCCTCCATTGCTTTCATACATTGGGTAGAAATGAACTATATCTCCAGGTACCGCTCCCGCCACTCGGTTCTCTGCCGTCTGATGGAAAGACCGTGGAAGCCATATCGTAAGCGCATTCTCCACTAAAAGTAGCGCTGGAGACAGCATGTGCTTTGTCTTCAACCAATCAGATCTCTCCGTTCCTTATGGGCGGGGTTGCCACATTAAGCGCGTTTACACACACACACACCGATAACATCGACTGCGACCCCTACCTCGATATCGAGTGCACCAAGAAACAACGGAGCTACATGGGACAGGCACACACGTAGCCCGACACAACAAATTTCCTGGAAGGACCTTCCGATGGTGGGTATGCATCCGGAGCTCCGCTCGACACACCTAGAGTCGGGACCAGCCCCCTGCGCCTCGGACACTGAAAAAAAGGACACCGATCCAAGCCATAAATTTAGCTGGAAGTTGTTTTGAAGCGGGGCAGCGATACCAACCCTAACATAATGATGCTAAACCTAGCACAATATGAGCTTCGTTTACATCTAGCAGTCTGTGATTGCATAATGGGAAAATCTAACATAATTTCCAAACTTGCTTCTCTGGGAGGGACAAATTTGCTTCAAAGAACGATATTTTGAGAAATTAAAATAAAATGACATATAGATCTTATTTCCGGTCTAGGTACATGCCGTTCCAATCACATCCTCTCCTCTTCAAATTTTCTTCATTCTCCCGTTTACCTCGCAAGGAACATTTCATGTCAAGAATAGACAGAAAGTTATGGGGCACTAATAAAACAAATTTTCCGCTCTGTAGTCAACGAATGAATCTTCTCAAACTTTCTCCAGCTTCAATGTTGTGTTCAACTTATCTCGAAAAATAGATGCATAACTTAAAACTACTAAAAATAATCATAATAATAAATTATTGTTATGAATTATCAACGAGAATAATTTATTATTATTATTATTTAGATCCTAGCACAATTCATCAGCATTTAGCATACTTTCACAGATTAAACAGTTTTTTCTTATCAGGAGGTTCGCAATGCAAAGCAGCAGCCATCTGACTTCCATGCCTTCCCTCCAAGACCATGCGATAACGCCGATTGTGCCGGTGCGTGTGAAAAACACGCTTTCGGTATCGGCGCTGTGGCGGAAAACTACCCCTACAAAAGAACAACAGGACAAAAAATACGTTTAGCAAAAACGACCCGCAGGCGACATATAATTTCTTGGCTGCCGCAGTACCATCCTGCTTTAGTAGTGTCATTATGTTTGTGTATGTAGATATGTATTGAGAATATTAAACTCTTTACTACCCTTCTCTTCCAGTGTGTATCTGAGTGCATCGACAAGTACGCGGCCAACATCAGTGGATGCATGGGACCGTGGATGGCCGTTTCCGGATATTCCGAATGCAAGGACTATTTCTCATACAAGTACCTTACGGCAGTTTACTCCGAAGCTACTCTCAATTATCACTCGTCGTGCAACTGCCCCCGCCTCTGCTACAAAACAAGGATCATAATGGATTACTCAACTGTGGATCGAATAGGTGGAAAGGATGGTTTGTATAACGCTGTCTTCATCAGGATCGCCTCCGACTTCGTGGAGAGGCTGGAGGAGGTGTGGGCCTACGACGGGTCCCAGCTCCTGGCGGACGTCGGAGGGTCTCTGGGTTTCCTGCTTGGCGTCTCAGTCATCAGCATTGCCCGCTCCGTGCAGGAGCTGCTGCATAGAATTTATCAGTACTTCAAGAGTTCTCTGCGTCACCAGTAAAGTTGTAGTAGTATTTACACAGATGTTTGTATTGAACCTTGTTTCTATGTTTAAAACATGAATGCCATTATTGAGTAGGAATGAGTAGATAACACAGGCCCCAAAAATGTATTAATATTTGAAGACATTAAACATTTGTAAGAGGATATATTTTATTGTCTTTGCTATTAGATATCTCATTCAGAAATGAAAAATTATTTAATATTTCTCCAAACAGTCCAAATTGTGTTGAAATTTAATCCTCAATATGAACCCTTTTTTCTCCAAAGTCAGACTCACTATATTGCTAATCAAATACAATATACAACCTAACCAAAACTTTTCAAGAGTTCTGAAAAAATTAGCGATTTATTTACTTAAGTATAGGTGTTCTATACAATCACAATATATTTATGTTTGGATTGAAATTAAAAAACAATTAATTTGTACATTTCATACAGGCAGAACACTTTGAATGTTAAAGCCAAGAATCATGGAAGGCTAATAAAAGTTTCTGAATTAGTGTTTCTTTTCATTTCCGATTCGCCACTGGTACGACGTTCACCATATTAAATTGCATGTTACATGTATGGTACTATATATTATGTGCTCTAAATGATTTATTTATTTACTTTCATTTGGGATTACCGCTTTAAGCTGGTTTTTTTCCATATCTATTATGTGCTTTAAGCAATGTAAAATAAAGTTCAATACTGTCAATTCGGAAGAACCTAACCAGCTAATAAACAGCAACTTTTAAAAAATGTCACAGACTCGTCTTTTTTTCCTACACTCTCTTCTTCTTAAACTTCAGTTATTATTCTTTATTTCATTATTACAGCATGATTGAAAAAATTAGTCTGCGACATGAAAGTAGGCCTAATTTAATATTACTTTCGCTTATTCACATTGCAAAATTATCGACTGCTAATCCAAAACAATTGACAAACGAAACAACCTTGCTTCCAAAGTTATTAATAGTAAGTAAATACATGTTAAGCTTTAGAAATTTTTTTACTTCTTTCTTTTCGAAGTTCATAATATAGATTATGTGATTTCAATATAAATTATGCAACACAAATGCGTATAATTTATTAAAGACTCAGAAAGTGTGTTTTTGTTTGCTTCATCTAGATGCATGTTACGGATTGTAAAGTGGCAGTTGGGTGTCGGAATGGAGTGTCATTCTTAAGATTCAATTTTGCTAGAGCAAAGTGTCCATTCTGTGATGAGAATAATAAATTCCTAAAATAAGCAGGCTAACCAATTGGAGCACAGAAGATAATCCCAAACACTAACTTTGTCGAATGCGTTCTAGTCCTTTCTTTGGAAAACGAACAGTCCAGAAAGCACACAACGTGGTCCAAACGTAAAATGCAGTTTTTCAAATGCAGGCGTGTTAGTGATAGTGCAGTGTCTATAAATGTAATGACTGCCACAGGTACTGATCTTAGAAAGACAGATGAAAAACAAAGTATCCAAAGATTTGTTGTAAAGGCTGGCAGGATGTTCGTGGTATCGGGCCCTGTCTGTTAAGTGGTGATGGTATGTTTCGTTGTGGTGATCATACAGATTAGTACTACATATCATAGCTACATATATGGAACTCGTATACACAAGGCAAGAATTCAGGATGCAAAAGATTGCTTGCATTAATGTAATAAAGGAACAACTCGTCTCCGTAATTCATATACTCTTAAGAATCGTCAAAAGGCTCTAAAAAGTTTATCTTGAAGCCAACATTATCGTTAAACATTCAGGTGAAAAGATACAAGAAAACAACCTGCGACCAGAAGTGGCAGGAATTTTGGAGTCTGTTATTCACAATTCAAATTACCACTGTTGCTTCCACTATGATCCGTGGAACTGGGACAGTTTCTTTACATTCGTCCGTACAACATGATGCGTCGTAAATGTCTTTGTTCGGTATAGAGGAAACGAAATAACTCACTTCCAGATCGAAGTACATAGTTGACAGAAGAAGATATTCGTATGCTCCACCACCAACAAAACAGGAGACAACATAACTGTCTTGGTGCTTCAACGGTTGCCACTAAAATCACCCTCACTGGAAATTTTTCACATTTCGCACTTCATATTTTTCTAAGCAACACTAATGTGGTTTCGACATGCCTGATGCAAAGTAACCAGCAGTACAATAGTAAACATGTCCACATAGTGATCATGGGTTTTAAGGTTTGAATCTCAATGGGACGAATTGGTTAATTACAAATAATAAGCTACATGTTAGAGTACCCAATAAGATTTCAAATGTTCCAGGAGCTTGTAAGCACGCATTGCTGTGATTAGCCTGAGGAGGAAGGGAATAGCCTGTCTCTCGACTTGGCCGTGAATTTTAGATGTATAAGAACATACTTTTACCCAAATAGCTTGAACAGGCGGAAAAAGTCTCTCGCATGGGAGTCACAGCCCTAACGACTCAGTTACCTAAAAGCGAACTGAAAATGGGTAACCAGAAAGGTTGGGGGAGGGATGGAACTCCAACATCTTTCCCTTTTTTTTCATTCAGCCTGTCTCTCGACTTGGCCGTGAATTTTAGATGACCGCAAGCACTATGCATCTCATTGATTAGAAAATATAACATCACATGAGCTGCATGTGATGTTATATAGGAAAAACGTCTTAGCATGTGACGATGAAGGAAATGAGAGATCATCGCTGGCACTTAGGCCCTTGCCTTTACTCGAATGAAGAACTAACAAACAGAAAATAAATTTGATGGTTCTTTATATGTTGTACATCGTCCAACATACAAAACTTCATTCTTTCACACTCGGTGCGAAACATAGTGACACAATTTACAGAATACATAACTGTACACATTTATTCTCGTCTACGTTGATTGATTGATTGATTGATTGATTTTATTTTACTTCGCGTTTTGTGCCTCTTGGCTAATTTGCGAAGATGGGGATGAGTGATGAAATGATGAAATGGATGAAAATGGACATTCACAAACAACCATACCCGACCGGGATTCGAACCCGGGACCCTTGGCGTCGGAGCGCGATGTGCTAAACACTCGGCCACAGGGTCGGGCTATTCTCGTCTACGTTTGAACCTCTAACAACCAAGGAATAATCTCACAGCCACCGAATACATCCGCCTACCAAATAGGCAGCAAAGTATATGTCAATTTCGTGGCAAGTTTGGCGACTTGCGAAGGGATAATAACTTAGTATTAATGATCAGCGTCCATTGTTGATGCAGGCAGATAGGCAGCTGCCCCCCGCACCCCCACACACATACAATGTATTAGAACTCGATGTAATAACTTGCAATATTAGGAAAGTAGGAGATGTAGTTGAATATTGTAATGGCCTTGCACCAATGGAAGTTTCATAATGGAAAATATTTCCAACCAAAAACTTCTAGCTCTTTTATTTTCGATCGAAATGCGTCATTGGTAAAATTTTAGCCGGTATTAATTAGCCCCCAAGAATTTGACTCTGATATCTGTACCTCCGCCCCATTTATTTCAGACTGGCACCGTCACTGTTACACGTACCCATACAAATCATGAAAGGGGTGTACGAAGGAGCCAAATCGTAACTGAATTCAACTGACGTTCAAAATGTTTATAAATAGCACTATTTTCATAATGGATCATCAGGTATTTTCAATATCGTTCAACCTACCGAAATTTACCAATTTATTTTCCTTTCCTGAAAAAAAGGGTGTCGTCCTAATTGCGAACAGTCCTAGTTGCGAACACTTGCTGCCTGAATAGGAATGTACTCGAAGGGCTGTGTCCTAATCGCCAACACATTTTTCTGCGTTAGGACCTACAACTTTCTCTCACACTTCCCGAGTCTATTTAACGATTTATTTTAAAGTTCCTCAATTCCAGACTTGAGACTGGTCAGTGGTTCGTTGGATCATAGAAAATTCGACATGATTAAAGTCGTCGCCAAAGTATAAATAATTTAAGAATAATTCGTCATTTAATATTACAATTATTAACTTTATCTAAATTTCAAATTCAGATTTCAAAACATGACATTGTTCTTATAAATTTAGGAATACTACCAATCTCCTTATACTTGTTAGTGCTCCTCTCCAAAAAACCAAAACATTTTTTTTTCTTCCGTTTTACATCTACCAGGCTCATTTCCATCCTAAGAATCATGCCATTAGACTTCTCTGCCTCAGCCTTCAAGCTTTATATAAAGTCTTTCACTCTCGGATGTGACTACCTAACACACTGTTGATTTGGCGGTTACATCCCTCCACTACGTTATTTGTCCGGTGCTTCCTGTTGAGGCACCAAGGGGTTATCAAGTCATTAACATACGAATGAAATTCAGAATACGTCGACAGACTGAAAGGGTGAAATGACCTTAGAGGGATTTACAAAGCAGAAGTCAATCAGGGTGGCTATTGTTGTTAGTCAAACTCTCTGCGTCACTACCTTATCTGGTTTTGAAAACAGGTTTTCAGTTTCATGTGGTCGCAATTAGGACATGGAATTATTTCTCACTTTTATGTGTTCGTAATTACGACGATTTAGGTGTTGTTCGCAATTTGGACTGTTCGCAATTAGGACACAACTGAAAAAAGGCATCTGTTGTGCATGTGCAAATAAACTTCCGATTAAACAATTGTTTAACGTATGAGTAAATGGAGAGATTCGAAAGAGAACATTTCGGGAGACTGGCTGCTTCTGAAAGGTAAAGGGAGGTTGAGGAAGTAATATGTAATTGTAGTAATGTGCCTTTTGTTGTTTTAAAATGTTGATTTAAGTTTTTACATATATTTGGCGAGCAATTGAATTTTACGAAATTCAGATTAGAAAAAAAACATAATAAATAACTCAATAAAACAAATACTTCAAGATATTATTAACGTAATGTTTCATCTTTAACGCAGTAAAAAAATAAATGCCATACACTTGACTGTTCGAACAAAGCAGCCATTATTATTTGGACCAAAGAATAACACATTATGATTACATATGTATAATTATGGAACATAATACCTTACATGATTGAGAATTTCATTGCCATAGTCTGTTTATATACTGTACTTATTCCCACATTCCCACAATTAGGGCCTCCACGTTGACGCATTGGTATCGTCGTCGCCTTGTAATGAAAGGGTCCCGGGTTTGATCTCGATAATAATAACCAAGATTATCGTTACTTATAGCATTTTCAACGGCATTTCCTGTGCTATACCGTACACCTTACAACTGATGCATAAAGAGCATTCCGGATCTTAGATTACACCTTTTCGATATGGTGTATTATCTCCTAGAAAGTGTACTTAAGTGAAGTTCGAATAATTATTTTTCAAACTCGCTTTTCTTGTACATCAAATTTGGTTATTATGCTTAGTTTGATTGTTTACTAGTTGCAGTCGTCCATATCTTGTCGTTGACACTTGGCTACAATACTTTGTTTGTGTAATGAAAACACGTTGGAACTTTCGTTTCAATAGGAATAGTTGTATTTCTTTCAGTCATGAATATTTGAAAAGTTACAACTTAAAGCATTTCATTCTTCAAACAAATGACAAACGAATCAACAACATTCTGTCCTTGGTTATATACCTTTTCTACCTCGTTCTCTGTCTGAAGTTCCTGTAACCTTACGTAACTTTTAATACAATTTATACTACACAAATACATAAAGTAAACTTTGCCGGTGGTCACAAAGAACTGTCACATAGCGTACACTTTGCTTCTTTCAGTTTTCCCTTTGTATGTAAAGAAAAAGCGAAAAAGAGTTATCTATTTGTGGAGTGCCATTTCTGAAATTACTTATCTTTCATGCAATGTGCACTCCAGTTACAAGAATAAGAAATTTACAAAATAGTATTAAGTTTTATGCATACGAAAAGTTCTTACGCTAGTGGCACTGAATGAGTTTGGATTGGAAAATGAACAGTACAGAAAACGTAGGTCGATCGAAGGCGAGATTTGAACAGAAAATGCGATATTTCAGAAGCAAACGTATTGGTGATAGACCAGTGTGTAAAAATATAATGGTCACTACAATCAAAGACCTTAGAATGGAGGATCCTAATCGAAATAAAAGAAGAATCGTTAGGAAGGCTGCCAGAAAGGTCCTGGTATTGGGCCCTACTTGGTTAGTTTTCATGGTATGCTTCGTTGTGGTGATTATTCAGGTTAGTGCCAGCACATATTATGAGAAATTGTGATATGCATGTTAATGTGTATTTACATATGCTATGACAAACATGAAATGTTCCTTCCATTTATGTAGAAATAGATGTAAAACAGGAAACAATAAAAACACGAATTTTGATACAAATTACAACCTGAACATTATATTTTACAAAATCAAGAAAATGGTTATTCATTTGCTCATACGTAATTTCTCAGCACTGCAAAAGATTTCAAACTTGCTATACACAGCATCTACCAAAAGTGTTCTTTAATGAACAACAGCATTTTTGACGAAAATTACATTAAGAGAATAACATTTTTGCTGTACAAACATTTCCAGTTTGACAAAGTTACCATACAACCTTCTAAGATCATAGAGATGATGCCAATTTGCTTAAAGATGACAAATATGAAGTATCAGGTACATAAAACATATATTTTAAGTACGCACTATTTTCCGTACAATATATGTCTGCCATTACTGCATGAAAACTAATAGTTATGCATGAAATTCGAAAATAGGATTTTTCATCAACTAGATCGTTTTTAATCTTAAAATTTTGAATATTTGTTTTCAAAAGTGACAAAGATTTTGATATAATATAAACTGCAAACAATGCTTGTTGATGGTAGGCAAAATAAGCTGCATATGAGTTCATACGAAGATGAACGTCATATTTCATACGCTAATATGTAAATTTAAATTATTATTTGTCTAATATATATATGAAGGGCTCTTGTTACGACTTAATTATTTAAAATATGCTAACGACAAAGCTATTACATAGTGACTTATCTTCCAGGTGCAACATTGCTACTGGAAGTTCACCAAAGGTGACGTGTCTGTTAGCACTAGATTGGAAGTGAACAAAGAGTTGCAGCAACCAGCAATTACCATCTGCCGTTACCCGGCATACAAGATGAAAGTTCTTGAGGTAATCCTACACTGGTCCTCAAAACAGCATATATTAGACGCATGCAGAATGTAAATTTCGCTGGGGTGTTGCACAAAAGGGAAATATTATTTCATTCATTGATTTATTGCCATAGATACAGCACTTGTTCAGTTACTTGTCAACATAATTCCCGCCGGAATTCAGGCACTTGTCATAGCGCGGGACCAACTTCTGTATACCTGCGTCGTAGAAGTCCGTCGCCTGGGCGCCGAACCGCTGTGTGGAAGCTTTCTGAACCTCTTCGCCGCTGTGAAAATGTTGACCGGACAGGAACTTTTTCAGGTGCAAGAACAGGTGGTAATCACTTGGAGCAAGATCCGGGCTGTACGATGGATGATCGAACAACTCCCAACCGAACTTGTCCAAAAGGGCTGCAGTGCTCCTAGCCATATCGGCTTCGCATTGTCGTGCAGCAAGATCATCCCGGCACTGAGTTTACCGTGTCGCTTATTCGGAATGGCTCGTCGCCTTGTCTGTCCCAGAATACCGTGAACATCACTTCTCGCGCCGACACAGTCTGTTTGAACTTCGTCCTTCATGGAGATCCACTGTGACGCCAATGCATGGACTGCTGCTTGCTTTCTGGGGTGCTGTATGCAACCCACGTTTCATACCCTGTGATGATCCGGTTGAGAAAATCTTCATCATCATGGTAACGCTGCATAAATGTCATCGCCATGCCCATGCATTTTCCTTTTTGTTCGGGCGTCAGTTGTTTCGGCACCCACCGGGAACACAATTTCCCGAACAAGAGGCGTTTGGTAACAATGTCGTGCAACAACGACCGATAAATCTGCGGGAAATGGCTGCTGAGTTCCGTGAACGTGACGCGACGATCGTCCGATATGCGCTGCTGCACCTGCTCCACACGCTCGTCCATAACGGCCGATAGTCGTCCACTGCGCTCGTCGTCATGCACATTTTGTCGGCCTTCAGTAAACGTCCTGCACCAACGACGCACTATCTGCTTGTTCATGACGTCTGGCCGATACACCTGGCACAGCTGATGATGAATTTCGATTGACTGTATGTTTTATGCGTTCAAGAACTTGATCACCGAACGAACCTCACACGCGGCGGGAGATGGAATAAGAGCATCCATGTTTCATCGCTGCCGCGACGCTACTGAGGACTTTCGGGAGGCCTCTTCTAGGACATTCACAAATCAGGACACATGCCTCTCACTCATGCGCAAAACCAGTTTCAATACGCATGGCCTGCGACCTGTGGGCGAGTGGGAAACTTACTTTCTGGATGCGCCTAATATTTCTTACTGGTGACCTATTAGCTAATCGGAGGAAAATCTTCGCATTCAGACTTCACAGCTTGGTACGAGCCTAGCTTAGAATCTGCGAGGTCGACACAATTGTTGTAACGTTATCTTTTGTAATATATTGTCGTGCGTTCAAGATTTAACAGTGGATGTGTACGATATTGTTCTGTGTACCCCTGCCCTTTTATTTTCTAATGCACTAGTATTTGATATTGTATTGTTCTACAACATAATCTGTTTTTTGGAATATGGATTTTTTATGAAGTCGCGATGAGTAATTCTAAAAGGAAGTGGGTACTGCAATGCTGTAACAGCGCCGCTAATATTTGCCAATGTACGTCCCAAATGCATTACAACCATTCAGTCCTCTGAAGTCACCTTAATCGAAAATATAAATGTATGAGCCTGACCTTCCTTTGTGATGGACATCGCTGAACAGTGACATGATGCGGTGGTATAGCGCACAAGCTGAGTATAACAAATATATACCTGCTAAACACGTCGCATAATTGTAAGGGCATACTAAGTGATCCTGATAATAGAACAGACCCTACATACTTTCCCAATTTCCCAACAAATACTGATATACTAGAGGGTTTTTGTTTAGTGAACTCTGTGAACTATAAGCAAACTCTCCTTGAACTGTATGACGTGTAGCATGAATAGTGTACTGCGTATGCCTTGGGCAAACTCCCCTTGTTGTACTGTATACAGTGTAGCATGGATAGTGTACTGCGTAAGCCATGGGCAAACTCTCCTTGTGCTACTGTAAACCGTTTAGCAAGATTAGGGTACTGCGTAAGCCTTGGGCAAACTCCCCTTGTTGTACTGTATACAGTGTAGCATGGATAGTGTACTGCGTAAGCCATGGGCAAACTCTCCTTGTGCTACTGTAAACCGTGTAGCATGGATAGTGTACTGCGTAAGCCATGGCCAAACTCCCCTTGTGGTACTGTATACAGTGTAGCATGGATAGTGTACTGCGTAAGCCATGGACAAACTCTCCTTGTGCTACTGTAAACCGTTTAGCATGGATAGTGTACTGCGTAAGCCTTGGACAAACTCCCCTTGTTGTACTGTAAACCGTGTAGCATGGATATTGTACTGCGTAAGCCTTGGACAAACTCCCCTTGTGGTACTGTATACCGTTTAGCATGGATAGTGTACTGCGTAAGCCATGGGCAAACTCCCCTTGTGGTACTGTATACCGTGTAGCATGGATAGTGTACTGCGTAAGCCTTGGACAAACTCCCCTTGTGGTACTGTATACCGTGTAGCATGGATATTGTACTGCGTAAGCCTTGGACAAACTCCCCTTGTGGTACTGTATACCGTTTAGCATGGATAGTGTACTGCGTAAGCCATGGGCAAACTCCCCTTGTGGTACTGTATACCGTGTAGCATGGATAGTGTACTGCGTAAGCCTTGGACAAACTCCCCTTGTTGTACTGTAAACCGTGTAGCATGGATATTGTACTGCGTAAGCCTTGTGCAAACTCCCCTTGTTGTACTGTATACCGTGTAGCATGGATAGTGTACTGCGTAAGCCATGGGCAAACTCCCCTTGTGGTACTGTATACCGTGTAGCATGGATAGTGTACTGCGTAAGCCTTGGACAAACTCCCCTTGTGGTACTGTATACCGTGTAGCATGGATATTGTACTGCGTGAGCCTTGTGCAAACTCCCCTTGTTGTACTGTAAACCGTGTAGCATGGATATTGTACTGCGTAAGCCTTGGGCAAACTCCCCTTGTTGTACTGTATAATGTGTAGCATGGATAGTGTACTGTGTAAGCCATGGGAAAACTCTCCTTGTCGTATTGCATAACATGGAAAGTGTAATCTCTGGAAAAGCACTTCCAGTCATACTGTATAATGTGTATCATGTTCACTCTTTCCTCCTCTCAGCTTGTTTGCTCTCCATGCCCAGACATAATGTAAGGAAGGCATCAGGTTTCCTGTTTGCTCCTCTTTTCCTCCCTCCTCCTTACCATTTTCATTACATTCTCCACTTTACATTCATCCACGTCCTTGATATATTTGTCTTCCAGGCGACGCGATGCAAAATGTGAAATTTCGTCTCTCCTGCACAACTTCTACATAAAAGCCTACCTTCTTCTCTTCCAGAAATACAACTGGTTATTCCACCTTACACCAATAGCCAGCATAGTCTCTCGTTCGAATATTACATCCCTGAAGGATCTCTGGGAGGAAGCCACTTACAAACGGAAGGAAATGTATGTTCGAGTGATGTATGGAGGCAAGCGGAGACCTACAGGTGATTATTGTTAACAGCAATTTTGGCTTCAGAGCCATTCCATGTTAAAGTCGACAAACTAGGTTAATTTATTTATTTCCCCGGATTGTGGGAAAAACCACCAAGGAAGGTCTTGACAAATGTCACGGCGGAAATGAACCGATAAGAACCCTCGGCGCAAATGACTCGGCGCAAGCAACACGGACTCGTTGAAATATACTGAAGCTGAAATCTGACTCCTCACTGATGTTGACGAATTATTGTTTATTGAAAATGGAAAGCGAGGTGGAATTGTGCAATGTCCTCTTCGATATGCAAAAGCAAACAATCCTTATGTACCTCATTACGATCCTAGCAAATTCCCAATTTACATCGATATGAATAATCTTTACGTTTATGTTATGACATAAGCACTCCCTATCGGCATATACGAATGTATGACTTTAGAAAATCTCGAAAGAAAAGAGTTCTTGTCGTTGTCCGAAGATCATACACAAGGCTGTTTTCTGGAAGATGATCTAGAGTATCCATCTGTCACGGCTTTGCCATGGCACCCGTTTCCCAACATGTTCCAGGTACTGAGAAAACAAAATTGATGCTTACTTTGGAAAATAGAAAAAATAATGTTGAGCATTATCGCCCCCCTGCAATATTATGTGAAGCAAGGTTTGGAGCTTACGAAAGTACGCAAAGAAGTAAAATTTTGGCAAAGAAAAAGGTTAGCACAATATATCGACAAAAATACAAGTCATGTGCAAGATGGCTCAAAAGCAGAGAAAATGTTTTGTAAACTGTTAAATAATGCAATATATGGTAAATCGATGGAAAATAAGCGAAACAGAATGAGATGCACTTTGGTATCCGATCCGAAAAAGCAGTTGAAACTCATTGCTGATTCAACTTACAAAAAGTTTCACTTGCATCGCCAAAAATCTATTTTTAATTGATAGAGCCAATACATTCGTAAAATGTGATACGCCTATCGCTGTGGGTGTTGCTGTACTAGAATTATCTAAACTCCCAATGTATCAATTTCATTACGATATCATGAAGCCAAAGTATAAATCAAATATTGAAATTGGATACATGGACACAGATTCATTTGTCTATGTGATAAGAACAGATGATTTATATCGTGATCTTGCAATAATAAAATAACATTTTGATTTTGTTTATTTATTTATTTACGACTTTGTTTACATGGCGAAGTTAAGGCATAAATGACTTATCTTCCACTTAACCATTAATTACAGGAGTCAATTGTTTTTCCTTACAGTTAATTGTATACAATTCAAAAGGCGAAAAACGATAATTGAAAAATAAAAATAAAATAATGAAGGTAAAATGAAAATAAAATTAAAGCAATATAGTTTGAATACGAGCAGTCAAGCCGTGGATTAACCATACATTCCTCATTATTTTTACTAACACAATGACAAATATAAGTGAAAAGTGAAATTAAAAATAAAAGCAAAAACAGGTTCTACATTGACACACACATACACACACACATATTCACACACAAATACCTACATAGAAAACAGTTTTCGTGAGCTAAATGTATAACGCATTGCTTTCTAGGAATTTAATCTACAAGTCCAATTGTTTAGCATGTATGATTTTAATTTTTTTTTTAATGTTACAATTGAGGAGGAGGCTTGGATTTCGGGGCGCAGTCTGTTCCAGTGTCCTGCAGAAGTAACGGTAAAAAAAATTGTCGTAGAAGTTAGATCTGTGGATATGGATGGATAACAGAGATTTTTTCCGTGATATGGTGTTGCGGTAGTGAATGTCGGAAAGATATTGAAATCACCTGGAGAGGTATTCTGGATCTTTTATTTCTGGGGCTTTGTACAGTACGACAAGGTTGTGGTAAATCCGTTGATCACTTAATTTCAGCCACTTGACCTTCGCATAATACGGTGTCAGATGTTCGGAATATTTTATGTCAAAAACGAAACAGACACAGGCGTTCTGGATTCGCTGTAGGCGTCTAACTTGTTCGTGATTAACGTCCGAGTAAACAGTGTCACAGTAATCAATTATAGGGAAACAAGAGATCGGACAAGTTTGGTTTTTATACGTCGGGGAGGAAGTTTTTAAGCCGGTAAAGGGAGTGTAGTGCACCGAAAGCTCTTTACACACGGAGTTTACGTGTTCTCTCCCAGATTAAAAGTGGTATATTAGGTTATTTCTTGCTAGGAAGTCACGGGTTTGTACACTAATAAGATCTTCTAAGGCCTTAGACAGAGCTGGAAGGATGCTGATTGGTCTAAAATTGTTGACGTTGATTTCGTTGTTTGTTTTAGGTATAGGGCGAGTTTCCAAAGCGACGAGAATGTGTCAGAAAGCAATGAGAAATTACATATGTCCGTGATGGGAATAAGGACTTGGTGGAAGATTTTTTTGATCACATGAATGGAAACTTCACCTAAAGTTCAAATCACCAACCCTGAGACCTTCTGTAAACAAAACCACGTGCATGCAGAAAGCATTGCAAACTCATAGAAGTAAAATAATCCACACGAATATCCAGGATTCATTACGTAAGGTAAAACAACGGCCAATTTGTAGTATGGGATACGCTGCCGCAAATGATGTCTCACTTTAAACCCAATGCTCTTTCTTTTGTACTTATTGCTTCACCTTTATGGTTAACTCTTTGCACCAGTAAGCATTTCCCATAAATTTGTCTTCTTTCTTGCATGCGAATTGAATATATTTTACTTGCATTTTTTTAGACAAAATTATATAACATGGTAATGTATATTTCTAAGGTTTGATATAGATAGGGGTGTATTTGAAATTTGTTTGAAGATTTTATGTAAATTGTATCTTATGTAAATAAAATATATAATGGGCATAAACAGCCAGATGCAATGCTGTAAGTCATATAAATATATTGATGATGATGATCAAAACAAGACAAAGAAAGTTCGAAAATTTATTGCGGTTGGAAACTTTGACAAGCATCCTAATAACGATTTTTGTTCCGCCAAATATAGTGCACTTCGTAAAATAACTTGGTGACATGGCAAGGCAAGATAAGTGTGAACATTTTGTACGAATATGCATTGTCACTTTCAATGAGCTTAGAGATTTGTGTACATAATGATATTTTATAACATTGGTTATTTTCTAAAAATAATCATGTGAACAGCAAGGAAGCAGTGCCACTTAGTAATATTGCCTGACTTGTCCTTAGAAAAATAACATGGCGAGTTCTATGTGTGCCGGAAGGTATCAGTGTTCTCCGAGCAAGGATAGCCTTTGAAATGGGGCGAGAAACAGATTCTGCTCAATATTTATGTAACGTCCTGTCAGTGGTGTCCTGAGAAACCAGTAAAAGAAGTGTTTAAGTTGGTATCCCAGTGCAGTGGTGTGTCAGTGTCTGCAGTTTTAAAGAATTATGAAAGAGAGAATGACCGGGAAAGTAACAATGTATGCTGCTGCATATTCGTCTGATGTTTTGAGAGCGGTAAATCACATTCAGAGGCTCTTGTATAAAATGAATAGGTGCGGCGAACTATGAGTGTAACAGCAGATGATTGCGGTCATGAATGAGCTGACGCGGAGTGATACATCGAATCGGTGAGACGGTTTGTTTACAGAAGGTCTCAGGGTTGGTGATTTACACTTTACTCCTACAGCCGACGATGTTATCTTAAGTATATAACTTGTTCCGGTGAAATCCAAGAAAAGCAAAATTTTGAAGCATTTGTGGAGTGCGTTGCGATGTTCCGAGTAGTTTCACGTTCAACATTATTATCAATATTCGGGAGGTCACAAAAATGGTCATTCAGTACATCTGGTGCAAACTTAGGACTGTAGTCGTACTTTTTTCTGTTTCCCAACATCTAGAAATTTCACCTTTTCCCAGAGAACGTCCGATTTATTTTGGTGGTTGAGCAATTCGTATGCGAATCGGCGCTTTGCTTATCTTACCTCCTGATTGCAGCGGTTCCTCAGGGTTCTGTAATTTTCAAAGCTGGATGTGCTAGCGTCACCGTTCTTTACGTCATTCCTGTATTTGGTGTAAGTTCTGTCCCGCATGGCCATAAGCCGACGTACGTCGTCCGTCAGCTAGGGTGTGCGGCGTGAGACTCATTTCTTTCTGACGGGAGCATGTTAATCGAACAGTTCAAGAATAAATGTATTTAACAGGTGTTTAGATTTTCCAGCTTGGTGATCTGCTGTTGGACGCTGGCCAGAGTATCCCTGATGCCAGGCAGTTTGGATTCCAGTGCTTCGTGTACGTTTGCCAGATCATTTTTGATGACGGCGAGAGCATCCTCAATATGGGCTATGGTGCCTTGCAGCTTCCCGAAATCCTCGTAGGTCTCAAGTTGGAGTTTTATGTTGGCAACACTACGGACAATGGCATTCAGCTCGCTGGACGAAGGTAGATTGTCGATGAAGTCCTGTAGCGTTTGGAGTTTAGTTTTGAGTTCGTTGATGGCTGCATGCAAAGCGTCCGTTTGAAGCTCAGCTTTGATGCTATCCAACGTAGGAATTTCGAACGATTGAAACTGTTCGTGCAATTTGGAAATACTGGCATTCACGCGATCGTAGTCATCTTGAGTCTTGATGCTCTGGATAATGTTTTGCAATTCAGTCTGGATGGTGCTCGTTTGGTCCTGCAAGTGTCGCTGCAGCTTTTCCACGTCGGAGGTTTACGCTTGCTGCAGCTTCACAAGTTCGTTTTGGAGCTTGCCTACACTCAGCGCCAAGTTGTCGAAGTTGTCTATTGAAGCAAGGTCGGTGTACTTTTGCAGCAGCGATTTAAGCTCGGCGTCAATTTTGAGTACGTGGTCCAGGCACTGAGACTGCAGGCTGGCTATCTCTGACTGGAGGCTGGAGTTGAGCGTGGACTGCAGGGCCTGCAGGTCGCTTCGCAACTTCTTGACCCTGACGTCGAGCATGAGTAGCTCGTCGCCGTGGTCGTCGCGCTTGGTGTGACCGAAAATGTCGTTAGGCATTGTTGCTATGTTTATTTATTATAGGGTAGGTGATTTTCATTTCTATGAAAAGAGGGATGAGTTTATCGTAGTCGTCCAAGAGCTCCACGTAAAGGCGATCGCCAGCAGACACATCGTACGTTGTAGTCGCATCCATCCTATCATGCTTGATGCGATAGATGTTCTTGCCTGAGGAAACCTTGGCCTCCCCTTCGTTCTCGGGGTTCATGTCGAACTTAAGTTTGCCGGAGATGGGGAACTGGTAATAATTCAAGTTGTTGTTGAATACATAGAAAGTTTTGCCCACATCCTCGTCATACTGGGTCAAAATACTATTCAAGTGTATAATTAACAGACCGTTAAGTTTAGATAGCATGGAAGGCAGGAGTTCGTTGAAGCTCGACGACGACGACGTGGGCTGGACGGGCACTTCCATAGCTTGCTTCCTGAAGCCAAACAGGTTCATAGACATGGTTATTTTATAGAAACATTTTCTAGCTGTAAGGTTAAAATTTTAGCCCCCTCTTACCACAAATCGCATTACATACATACGTGGCGTTACAAGAGCCCCCCTGCCTCCCAAGAGGTTTGGTTAGCACGCAATAGATCAGTATGCTAGAAAAAAATAGAGGGGGAGGGGGTAGAATCGATTTTATTTGCCAGTCGAATAGTTCTCGTCGAATCCTATCCAACAAACGTAAAATCGTTATCCTAGCTCAATTAGGAGCCAAGAAAATCAATGTCTTGGAAAAACGTCTTAAGATATTTGTCTCAAGAAAATTTTCTTGACAGGCCGGAATTGACAAACCGGAAGTCGACTTTCTTAAAGATTAAGATATTTGTCTTAAGACGTTTTCCAAGACGCTGAGAAGCAACTAGTTAGTGTTGCCAACTCCTATTGGTAGGTTAGCTTGGCCTGTAAAAGATCACATGGTGAAATTGTCTTGGGGAGGGTTGGCAACACTGAACCCCACTTAAGGGCGTAGAACCGGGCTGATTGTACTATTCTTGATGTTGGTGAACCCCCATCGTAAAAGGCTATGGCGAGAGCCCAGTAGGTTGGCAACCTTGAGCGCGCCACTTTCGCGTTTGCCTTACGATATTTTCCGTTAAGGCTGCAAAAAACGCGCCACTTTCTGGCGTAGAACTGTCTTTTTACCCCTACTTTTTTAGTTATCCATCGTTAGAGTTGTTTTGTGTAACGATAAGAGGCTGGACCCCGTATAATGTGACGGGTGTAAAATAGCCTTAGTGCTGACGCACCCAAAATTTTAAATTCAAATTCAAACTATTATCAACTACTCCATGATAAACAAAGCTTTGCTTGCTCGTCGGAAAAAAAAATTCTTCGCTCGCCTCAACTTCAGGATGATCGCGACTTTTTCTTCACAAAAGTCGAAAATAAAAAATAAATGGTAGGGAAGGTTTCGTCGCGGCTGTGGAAATGCTCAGATCCGAACATGATCGTGAAAAATGATGTGGAGCAACTCAAGAACACCATATTGAATTATTCTGTTTTTAAAAACTGGATCTGCAAAATATCGTTAACCACTACTTATATATATCATCTCTCCAACAGGAGATAGAATTCACGAGGATAGTAGAATGTACTTCATAAACGGAAGATGTAGTACCTTGTCCATAAACCAGACAGCAACAAGAGATTCTGGTTTCGCCGTGCTGACGGGATACTATAACAATTTGGACAAAAATCCCGGCGTGTTCATCAACATACATGATCAGAAGGAACCTTGGACTGGTACGTATTATCACGTGCTGATAAATTAAGACTAGCTCATTGTTATTATGAAGTATTTCCTGCGTTGACTGGATGATAGCTTGTACATTGAGTTCGTTTTGGCTCTCGGCCGAGATAGAGCGTGAACAACTCTTGTAACACAGTTTAGTACTCGTTATACAATATAAACATAATTGTCTACGTGCTAAAGATATGTGCGAAAATAAGAGGGACGTTACGGGACGAAAATGACATCTGTGCCATGCCACGCACTACTCGGCCCAGAACCAAAAAGAACGCATTGTATATATCAGGTTGATGCATTAGTTCTTGGCTTTCTTTTCACCGTGGGCAAAAGTTTTTAATTTGATACTCATTTGAGATAAAAACAAAATATAGAAATCACTAATATATTTTTGTTCATTTCTATGACTTTCTTCCTATGATGGGACAGTTTTTCTATTCCAATACATCGTAAAGCCAAGTTTAAGGAGCATTTCCAATTTAAAAACGGGCTTTTCAACTTTGTAAGTACATAAGAAATTACTCGGAAACGTTACAGAACTTGTTTTAGTGTCATTGTGTAAGGAAATACATCAAGTTTGATTAGCGTTGTGGAATAGTACCGAATTCCCCCAAACATGTACGCCAGCAGCAGTTCAATTAAAAGTGACTACTTTCACAGGTCAAGACCCGGCTCACTGTTTGTTTTAGTTTAAAGGCCACATCCAATTCCGACAAGATGACGCACCACCTCAGCAAAGTCTTGGATATTCTCAACAACAGATTTGAAGGTCGATGAATGAAACCCAGAAGTAAATGTCATATTAGGTGAACAAAGTGAGCAATTGACCTATCTCGACCTATCCATAGACATGGAAATCGGTTATTGAGGATATGCAGGGCTTCGGTGAGGTAGTGAGGTGTGTTACGTGCTGGAATGAGCGAAACCAACGATAAACACTTTGGGGGAAATAGTTGATGAAAACGACGATAGATAGCAGCACAAGTGAAAAGCGGAAAGTAAATTATTAGTGAATTAAGAGGAACTAGAAAGTGAGTAAAACCAAATAAAATAAATAAAAGGGAATGAGTAGTGATTAAATAGTTGTAAAGAAAGAATAAAAAACATAAAGGAATAAAGAAAGATCAATGATCGACATAATCCTCTTACGTTATATATATAGAAGATTGAAGAAGCTAAGAAACTGATTAAAATCTGTGTCTTCTTTCTGGCGAGACGGAAACTTCTTGCTAGAATTTTGGTTTGTTTCCCTGGTGGCGCCATACCCATATTTGTCGCCCCAAAGCACTACGGTTGCGCTATTATACATTTGTCACACTGGGCTAATGGTAGCGCTGGTATAAACGTGATTCTTGGTTGTCCTTTTGGTCGTTACCCTGGTGGCGTTATATCCATATTTGTCGCCCCAAAGCACATCGAGTAACACTAGAAACGACAGGGAGGAATAAAAAGGCTATTATTCCATAAAAAAGAAGAAGAATATAATATTTCCATAGGGAGAGCAAAAAGAAGAAGAAGATGATCTTTTAATGAAAAGAGAAAGAAGAATATAATCTTCCCATAGAAGAAGAAAGAAGAAGACAATCTTTCCATAGAAGAACAAAGAAGATGATCTTTCAATGAAAAAGAAAGAAGAAGACAATCTATCCGTACAAGAAGATGAGAGAAGAAGATAATCCTTCTACAAAAGACGAAAAGAAGATGATCCTTCCCATGAAAGAAGAAGGAAGAAGATGACCTTTCCATGAAAGAAAAAGGAAGAAGATTTTGTACTAACAATTCATGCATATAATCGTTGCATCGTATAAGTTCACAGAATATACTATATTTCCTTTATTTATATCCATTGGTATATATCGCTGCTGTTTGATTCGCATTTCAGAAGAAAAAAAAGAACCCATAACCCTAGATATTAGCCGTGGTATACAGAGTTGACACGAATAGACGTGTCAGGTGGTGCGCATCTGTTGGAAGTGAATGCGGCCAAAACACACAGCGAGCTCGCTCTTGATCTGTCAAAGCAGCCGTTTTTAATGGAACTGCCACTGGCACTTGCGGTGGCGGAATTCGGTATTATTCCACTACGCTAGTCAAACTTTATGTATTTCGTTACAAAGTGACACCACAACCAGTTCTGTAACTGAGTTCTGAGTACACGGTAACTATAAAACATGTCTCTCCTCCTTTAACAAAAAAATATGAACTCGGCTGACTGCTTGAAGTTGCCTTACTCCTTTCAGAGTACGACATTCATTGGATACAGAAAACCAGCTTGAGAATTGTGGCGGACGAACAGGCATCCATCAGCATCAGACTGCAGAGTGTCCAAGCGCTGAACTACCCTCGGAACCCCTGCATTGAGGATAGGAACTACAGCGTTACGAAGGTATTTAAAAATATTACGGACGAGAGAAAAAACATTTGCTCTCTAAGGGTTGAACATTTATAATTATTTGTTTGTCCTTTGGATGGACTGGTGCAACAGCAAAGTCGGTCGCCATGTTTGCACAAATAATACATTTGGCAACAGCGGCCAGCAGACGACAGAAAATTTATTGGCGGGAGCTTTACAATCCTGCCTATGGTAGTGTCATTCTGTTTTTATATGTAAATATTTAGTGAGGAGATTAAAACCTTTATTGAACCCATTACCATTATCTTTCAGTGTGTATCCAAGTGCGTCGACAACTGGGTGGCCAATAAGAGCGGATGCACGGGGCCTTGGATGACCGTCTCCGGATATCCAGAATGCAACGACATTTCTTCGTACCGGAGACTTACGAATTTGTACTTTAAAGCTACTCGCAACTATTACTCGTTGTGCAACTGTCCCCGTCCCTGCTACACCACGAGGATCGTAATGGATTACTCAACTGCTGATCGAATAGGGAGAAAGAATGATCTGTACAACTATGTCTCTATCAGGATCTCCTCCGACTTCGTGGAGAGGCTGGAGGAGGTGTGGGCCTACGACGGGTCCCAGCTCCTGGCGGACGTCGGAGGGTCCCTGGGTTTCCTGCTGGGCGTCTCAGTCATCAGCATGGCCCATTCACTGCAGAAGCTGCTGCGTGGAATTTATCAGTGCTTCAAGCGTTCTCTGGATCGCCAGTAAAGCTAAAATACATATTTATGTTTGCTGATATTTCTATTTTAATCAGAAGTACCATATTTCCATAGGTATGAGCAGTCTCAAAGTATTGGTTGAGTCATGTGATTAATATTACTTCGGTTTTCTAACACTTTTGGCTAACCTTGGAATGAGCAGATAAGTGAAGATGTGATGAAATTGGCCACACAGATCACCCATGCCGAGGCTTCAATTCGAATCCGAGATTATTGGTGTTGTACCGGCCTGTGCCAACCACTTCGCCACAAAAGTCGACCCAGAACATTGGGTCGTTCAACATAATTTATGTATAAAATACTAATTAAATGAAAATAGTTTTTGATCTCAAATTATGATAATGCAGTAGAAGGGAGTCACCAAACAAGAATATACAAACTTCTTTTATGATTAGCTATGTTTTTATGAAAGTAATAAAGTTTCAAAAACATTTCTAAAAATATTTATTTGATAAGAAATCCTCCATTTTTATCCAGCAAAGAAATCAAAGTATTTTTAATAATATTAGAAATGTCCGAACGAAAAGCAGAAATGTGGTATATAGTTGGGAGAGTGTTTCCCTAGGCAATATGAGGGAACACAATAAATGAATTATTTTCGTTAAATTATACACACATGGAGAAAGAAATAACTTCCGAGATTATATTATTTACTGTATTTGAGTCCTTTATGTATAGCTCATCCACAATTCAGCGTGTCTCGTCTGCTGTTTTGCAACTATACGGCGCCTCATCAACTCGTCGTCTCAATGTATCTGTGAACTTCTCAGCAACACAGAAGTAACAATTAATCTCAGCGTTTCATCAATTCGATTTTTCTGCTCCAATTCGACGATGTCAGCAATTCTCTACACTTAGTTAGTTGCCATTCTTTGTGGAATTTTATATTACAAACTGGCATCTCTGTGATTTACTCTATCTTTCTGCATTTATTTTGAATTCGAAAGCTGCTTTCTTGGATTACTCAACACCACGCACATTTTTGTAATCATCACTTCCGTGTTTTAAAATTATTACTTTCATCCGTAGTGTTTTGGATCTTTTGGTTTACTTTTGAGACACCTAATTGAGTAATATGTAACTGTAGTAATGTGCCTTTCTTTCATATGCTTGAAATCAGAGAGGGTTGAGATTTAGAACGACGGATTCACAATATATAATAGCCCTGTTCAACGGCGTCATGAGGCAATTGTTTTTCTGGTGAACTAAGGGCGTACAATATGTTTTCAGATGCCTTCCCGATGGTTTAGTTATTATGGGGTCCCTAAATTGCAGAAACTCTCCAAGTACTCCACAATAAATAATTTAAGTGCCATGCGCATAATATTTATTATACACTAAGCCCTTTACAATAATTCGATGTTAACTAATGTTTCCTTTGTGACATTTCCCCTTGCACTTGCAGAGATTGGCGGCAACAACCAGTTACAGAGTGTCGTGTGGTCAGTACGACGATCAGACATTCGTTGTTGAACCTCTCTATGACCGGATTATGCTACTCATTCGTAGCTGAACAATTTGCTCACGGTGATGGGTAGCTACAGGTCCCACACACAGGCAGAAATCTCAGGTAGGGGTGTGCAGGACGTAATTTCCTTTGAGACGACGGTAAATGTTTTAAATACCGGCGTTTGGGACAGAAAACTTTAAAAATTCACGACACTGTGGATATGGCGAATTGTACACTTCATTTTCCCATAAGTGATTGTTCTCTTTTCCATTTCTGCAAAAAAATCTAACAATTTCCGAGAAATGTTACAATGCAGAAAATATCGAGACTTAACTATTTTAAAAAAACATCATTTGGAATTTGAGCTAGTTTTTTGTTATAAATGAATAGTAGGGACTGAGAATGTACACATGAGTTACAATTTGAGAAACTGCAAATACAACTACTAGCTCTGACAACAAAAATTTACATATAGGTACATCAAACTTGATTAGTTGGACCAAAGAATCACATATTGTGATTATAGATAATTATGGAACATAATACCTTAATGTAAATTTTGCTTGAGTATTTGATTACCATATTCTGTTTATATACTGCACAATCCTGTATGGAAGTTCAATATATTCAGACATATTCACACACACACGTAATTTTTAACGTTGGTTCCTCATTATGTTTGCAGGTTTACGTGTAATTAAAAAAATACTAATCCTGATTAAATAAAACAGTGGCATATTGCAGAACACAATATTTTCAACTTGTTCTTGAATTTACAAGGGAAACAACATTCAATGCAGAATTTCATCAGGAGATGCGGCGATGACAAAGCAAAATAATAATTTAGTCACGTGACACCAAGAAATACGCAAGAGATTCGCAAAGCTTTAGCACATCGAAATGAGAGCCCAGTTCTACCTCCCGTGTCCAACCGTCCCGCTACGTTTCCTGTGCAATGATGTTAGGCGGCGCAGGTCATCGCAGAAGATGTGCGAATCCAAGGTCCTTCGACCACTACCCGCTCTTGAAGGAGACCTTTCTTTCAGGGTTTCTGTGACGTCATCAAGATGAAACTTCTCAGTGTGTGTGCTATTTCCAGAACTGTAAAGCATGCAAAGCTCTTGTTTTAAAGAGGAATAACATATTGAAGAGCATCGCAACACAACTTACATAGAATACATAAATGTAATGGTGCATAGAAAAAAATATAAGTAAGCAAAAGCACAAATTTACCCACGGTTAGTGCTGGACAGAAGTGAAAAAAAAAAAGCAACTTTGGATCAATTATTGTATTTCCTTCATAGTATTTCTCCTTTTATTTTTTGATCCTCCGGCTCAAATTAGACAGAACCATTTTCCTAGCGTATCTAGGTTAGCAACCTGAAATGTTTTTTTCTGATAGGATTTGCTCTCTCAATTTTTCGGAACTTCACAACGACCATGAATGTACGGTAAACAAACTCAGAATTTTTCGTTTTCTTGAGGTAATGTGGACAAGCGCTTACAGCACCTTGAGATATTATTATCTCTCAGATACTAGAATATGAATCGCATAACAGGACCTTAGCGTTTACTGTGGATAAATATTGCCCCCCTCTCCTGGTCGATAGATTGACGTTTGGCAAGCCTTGCGATGACTACGTAAAAATGTCACGCTTCGCCTCTGACGGCGGGTGTACCAGGTCTACCCTCCTCCTTCAGATAGAGTATAAAAAACTTGTTCTCGATAGCGTGTTCAAAAATATTGCACTACCTACAACACGGCACAATGCGCATAACATATCAAAAATCCACCAATTTTGAAACATACCGTCTGATTTTGTGCGATTGTAATACCATTCCTCTCATTCTAGACATCTAGCTGCAGAGCTAGTTTCAAATAAATCGGACTAAATTTACAGTAATTTTGAGCTCACAAAAGTCATGATTACGTTCTAAGTGCCCCGTTCACCTACTTAAGCACGTGCTGTATTTCAAAAGCTTGAATACTTGTAGATGAATTGATGACAATAATGCTCTATGTTTCGTTTCCTAAAAATAAAAACTGTAGGATCCGCCCAGTTTCGAAAATGTTAATAATAACGTAGATTATTGTTACTTGGAGCATATTGAACGGCATTTCCTGTTCTATACCGTAAACCTTACGACTGATGCATAGAGCTCTTTCGGGATCTCAGATTACACCTTTTCGATATGGTGTATTATCTCCTAGAGAGTGTACTAAAGTGAAGTTCGAATAAAAATTTCCAAACTCGCCTATCTTGTAAGTCAACCTCGGTTACTATGCTTAGTTTAATTGTTTACTAGTTGCGGCCGTCCACATCTTGTCGTTGACACTTGGCTACAATACTTAGTTCGTGTAATGAAAACAGTTGGAACTTTCGTTTCAATAGCAATAATTGTATTACTTTCAGTCATGAATATTTGAAAAGTTACAATTAAAGCATTTCATTCTTCAAACAAATGACAAACGAATCAACAACATTCTGTCCTTGGATATATACCTTTTCTACCTCGTTCTCTGTCTGAAGTTCCTGTAACCTTACGTAACTTTTAATACAATTTATACCTCACAAATACATAACGTAAACTGTGTCGGTGGTCACAATGGACTGTTACATAGCGTACACTTTGGTTCTTTCAGTTTTCCCTTTGTATGTAAAGAAGAAGAGAAAACGTTATCTATTTGTGGAGTGCCATTTCTGAAATTAGTTTTCTTTCATGGATTGTGCACTCTAGTTACAAGCATAAGAAATTCACAAGATAGTATTAAGTTTTTATGAATACAAAAAAACTTACACTGATGGCATTGAATGAGTATAGACTGGAAAATGATCAGCACGGAAAACGTAGGTCGATCGAAGACGCGATTTGAACAGAAAATGCGATATTTCAGAAGCAAACGTATTGGTGATAGCCCAGTCTGTAAAAATATAATGGTCACCACAATTAAAGACCTTAGAATGGAGGATCCTAATCGAAATACCAGAGGAATCGTTAGGAAGGCTGCCAGAAAGGTCATGGTATTGGGCCCTACTTGGTTAGTTCTCATGGTATGCTTCGTTGTGATGATAATTCAGGTAAGTGCGAGCACATATTATGAGAAATTGTGATATGCATGTTAATGTGTATTTACGTACTCTATGGCAAACATGAACAGTTCTTTTGATTTATGTAGAAATAGATGTTAAACTGGAAACAATAAAAACACGAATTCTGATACAAATTACAACCTGAACATTAAATTTTACAAAATCAAGAAAATGGTTATTCCATTGCGCATATGTAATTTTTCAGCAGTGCAAAAGATTTCAAACTTGCTATACACAGCATCTGCTAAAAATGTGCTTTAATGAACAACAGCATTTACATTAAAAAAAATTACATTTTGCTGTAAGAACATTTTCAGTTTCACATAGTTACCATACTACCTTGGAAGATCATGGAGATGATGCCAAAACTGGTTAAAGATGATTTTTTTTCCACTAGATCGTTTCTAATCTTCAAATTTTGAATATTTTCTTTCAAAAGTGACAAAGGTTTTGATATAATACGAACTGCAAATAATGCTTGTTGATAGTAGGCATTATAAGATTCATATGAGTTCATACGAAGGTGAATATCTTATTTTATACATTAACATGTAAATTTAAATTATTGTTTGTTTAATATATATATCAAGAGCCCCTGTTACTTCTTAATTATCTAAAATAAGCTAACGACAAAGAGATTACATAGTGACCTATCTTCCAGGTGCAACATTGCTACTGGAAGTTCAGCAAGGGCGATGTGTCTGTTAGCACTAGATTGGAAGTGAACAAAGAGTTGCAGCAACCAACAGTTACCATCTGCCGTTACCCTGGATACAAGATAAAAGTTCTTGAGGTAATCCTACACTTGTCCTCAAAACAGCATTATTTCTTACTGGTGACCTATTAGCTAATCTTTTCTTTCAGACTTCACAGCTTGGAACAACCCTAGCTTGGAATCTGTGAGATCGACACAATTGTTGTTGTAACATTTTCTTACGTAATATATTGTCGTGCATTGTAGATTTAACAGTAAATGTGTACACTATTGTTCTGCGTACTCCTGCCTTTTTTATTTTATAATACACTACTATTAGATATTGTATTGTTCCACCACATAATCTGTTTTATGGATTATGGATTTTTATGCTCTTGCGATGAGTAATTCTAAATGGAAGTGGGTACTGCAATGCTGCAACAGCGCCGCTAGTATGTGCCAATTTACGTCACAAATGCATTAGACCCTTCAGTCCTCTCAAGTCACCTTAATGGAAAATATAAATGACTGATCCTTGCTTTCCTTTGTGATGGACATCACTGAAAAGTGACATGATACTGGGGTATAGCGTACAAGCTGAGTATAACTAGTGTGTAATTGTAAAACATGTTGAATAATTGTGAAAGTATACTAAGTGAACCTGATAATATAATAGACTTTACATAATGTCCCAACAAGCACTGAAATACTAGAAGGTTTTTGTGTCATCAACCATGTGAATGAACTATAAGCAAACTCTCCCTGTCGCACTGTATTACGTGTAGCATGAATAGTGTACTGCGTAAGCAATGGGCAAACTCTCTTTGTCGTATTGCATAACATGGATTGTGCAATCTCTGAACAGACACTTCCTGTCCTTCTGTATAATGTTCACTCTTCCCTCTCAGCCTGTTTGCTCTCCATGCCCAGACATAATGTAAGAGAGGTATCAGGTTTCCTGTTTGCTGCTTTTCTCCTCCCTCCTCCTTGCCATTTCCATTACATTCTCCACTTTACATTCATCCACGTACTTGATGTACTTTTCTTCCAGGGGACGTGATAGAAACTATGAAATTTCGTCTCTTCTGCACAACTTCCACAATAAGTCCTACCTTCTTCTCTTCCAGAAATACAACTGGGTACTTTGAAGCTACTCACAATTATTACACGTTGTGCAACTGCCCCCGTCCCTGCTACACCACAACGATCGTAATGGATTACTCAACTGAGGATCGAATAGGTGAAAAGGATGGTTTGTATAACGTTGTCCACATCAGAATCTCCTCCGACTTCGTGTAGAGGCTGGAGGAGGTGTGGGCCTACGACGGGTCCCAGCTCCTGGCGGACGTCGGAGGGTCCCTGGGTTTCCTGCTGGGCGTCTCAGTCATCAGCATGGCCCGTTCCGTGCAGGAGCTGCTGCGTGGAATTTATCAGTACTTCAAGCGTTCTCTGTGTCGCCAGTAAAGCTGCAATACATGTCTATGTTTGTCGATATTTCTATTTTAAAAAGAAATACCATAATTCCACAGGTGTGACCAGCCTCACAGTATTGGTTGAGTCATGTGATTACTTTTACTTCGCTTTCATAACACTTTTGGCTAACCTCGCAATGAGCAAATGAGTGATGATATGATGAAATTGATGTTCACACAGAACACCCATGCCCAGGCTGGGATTCGAATCCGGGACCTTTGGTGTCGTAGTGGCTTGTATCGCGGAAGACGGCCCAAAACATTGGGTCGTCCTACATAATTTATGTATAGAATACGAAGTGATTAAAAATAGTTTATTGATCTGAAATTATGATAATGCAGTACAAGAGAGTCACCAAGCACGCATGTCCAAACTTCTTTTACTCTATGATTAGCAATGTTTTTATAAATGTAATAAACTTTCGAAAATATTTCTAAAAATATTTATTTGATTAGAAATCCTTCATTTTGATCCAGCGAAGAAAACAAAATATGTTTAATAATATTAGAAATTTTTTAAAGAAAAGCAGAAATTCAGTAGTTGGGAGATTGCTTCCTCAGGTTCGTGGTGCTTTCTTAGAAATTAACTCTAGACAATATATCGGAACACAATAAATGTATCCTTTTCGTTAATTTACACAGATACTCTAACTAACTAACTAACTCTCTAGCCTTCTTAAACCCGAAGGTTCATGGCTGCAGCAACACAGGCCTTCCATCTTTCCCTATCTTGAGCAAGTTCTATATACTCTTTTCCATCCCTACCGATTTCCCTTAGGTCCATCTCAACGTTGTCCCTCCATCTTCGTCTTGGCCTTCCAACAGGTGTCTTACCATCAGGTTCCCAACAAGAATCCTCTCCCATTCGTGCCACATGGCCTGCCCACCTAAGTGTTCTTGATTTAATTATTCTAATAATATCTGGACATGAATACAAATTATGTAGTTCTAAATTATGTAACCTTCTCCACTCACCTGTCTCCTCATCCCTTTTAGGTCCAAAGATTTTCCTAAGGATCTTATTTTCAAATACTCTCAATTTATGTTCCTCTTTCAATGTAAGGGACCAAGTTTCACATCCATATAATACTACAGGCAAAATTACGGTTTTGTATATTTTAACTTTTAGTTTCTTAGATATTAAACCAGAAGACAAAAGTTTATGAAGAGAGAAGTAACATGCTTTTCCTGAATTAAGCCTACTTTTTATTTCCTCTTTAATATAATTTTCATTTGTTAATATTACTCCTAAGTATTTGAATTTGGAAACTGGTTCAAACGTATTGTTATCAATAATTAGATTTTGATTATTACCTAACACTTGGTTTCGGCCTGTAAGCATATAAGTATTTAGTTTTCTCTTTGTTAACTTCCAAACCTATCTCTTTAGCAGTTTTGAAAAATATTTTAGCATTATTCTTAATTGTATTCACATCATCCCCCAGTAAGTCTACATCATATGCATATGCTAACAACTGAGTCACACCATTTAATTTTAGTCCTTCGTTAGTTTCTTTTACCTTCCTAACAGCATATTCTAAGGCAAAATTAAAAAGCAATGGAGATAATGCATCTCCTTGTTTTAACCCATCATGAATTGTAAATTTGTCAGACATATTAATACCCACACGAATTTTACTTTCTGTTTCACTGGTGCATATTTTTATCATCCTAACAAGCTTCTTAGGTATTCCGAACTCTACTAATATATTATATAATTTATCTCTTTTGACCGAATCATATGCTTTTTTGAAATCAATGAATAGCTGATGGACATTTTGATTATATTCCCACTTTTTTTTAAGTGTCTGGCTGATGTGAAAAATTTGATCTGTAGTTGATCTGTTACGTTTAAATCCACATTGATAATCACCTATAATTTCATTAGCATATGGGGTTAGTCTTGTTAAAAGAATGTTAGATAATATTTTATATGTTGTTGAGAGTAGAGTAATTCCACGGTAATTATTGCAGTTCATTTTATCACCTTTTTTAAACACAGGAACAATTATGGATTCTTTCCACTGTTGAGGGATTTCTTCTTTATTCCATATTAAACAAATTAATTTATGAATTTGACATATTAATGAATTTCCACCATATTTAATTAACTCAGCTGGTATTAAATCAATGCCAGGTGCTTTGTTATTCTTTAGCCTTTTAATAGCATCTTTAACTTCAGTCAAGTTAGGTTCTGGAAGTAAAGGTTCTGCTGTGTGGACTTCATTTACTTCTGATTTATCTCGTACATGGACATTTAAAAGGTCATTAAAGTAGTTCTTCCATCTATTTAAAATATCACTTAGGTCAGCTAGAAAATCACCGTCTTTATCTTTTATCAAATTTACTTTAGGTTGCCACCCCTTTCTAAACTCATTTACACCTTTATATAAATCTCTGATATTTTTATTTTTGCTTTTTGCTTCAATTTCGTTAATTTTGCTTTTCAAGTAATCTCTTTTTTTACTTCTAAACGTGCGGTTAACTTCTCGCTTTATTCTATTATAATTGTTTAGATTTGTATCATCAGAGTTATTTAACCACCTAAGTCTAGCCTGATTTCTTATTTCTATTAGATTATGACATTCATTATCAAACCATGGCTTACTTTTTCTCGGTTTATGGTATCCTATACTTTCTTTAGCTGCTGATTCTATTGCATTACGTATGTGCTCCCAATTCTTATTTACGTCTGTTTTATTTATATTTTCATCATCATTTAAATCCTGCAAAACATCAAATCTATTTGACAATTTAATTTGGTAATCTTTCTTAATTATTTCATCAGTAAACTTTCCTGTATCAAATTTTAGAACTTTTAGATTTTGTTGCTTATGATTTATCACTGAGAGTCTTTCTCTTAATTTAGCAATTACTAAATAATGGTCACTGGCACAGTCAGCACCTCTATGTGTACGAACGTCAATTATACTAGTATGCCTTCTCTTATCAATGAGAATATGATCTATCTGATTATGAGTTTTACCATCTGGAGAAGACCAGGTATATTTATGGATATCTTTATGTTTAAAAGTGGTACTTTTCACAATTAAATTCTTTGAGGTTGCAAAAGTAATCAATCTTATACCATTATCATTACTTAATTCATGAAGACTTTCTTTACCAATCGTGGGTTTAAATGTCTCTTCTTTGCCAATCTGTGCATTACAGTCACCTAACAGAATTTTCATATCATACTGAGAAAATTTATCAAAGACCTGTTCTAACTCTGTATAAAAATCATCTTTAGTATTATCATCTTTATCTTCCGTTGGTGCATGTATGTTTATTAAAATAATTTTACACCACCTACCCTGTAAAACTGCATATGATATCCTATCATTAATAAATTCTACTGTTTTAAGAGCCGAGATAATTCTATTATTTATGAAAAAGCCTGTTCCAAAATTATGATTTTCAGTACCACCATAGAAAAAAGTATAATTTTTAGTTTTACAATTCCCTTCTCCTGGCCACCTAACTTCCTGGACAGCTACTACATCTAATTTATACTCAACTATCTCATTAACAGTACACTGAAATGCCCCAGGCCGGTAAAGGCTCAGAACATTCCAGGTGCCTAATTTAATATCCTTATTCCTAACGTATATCTTATCCTTAGTCCAGGGACCTCCCAAAGTAGTCCCCACCCGGAGATCCGAACGGGGGACTATTTTACCTCCGGAATATTTTACCTTGGGAACATCCATGGCCTTATATTGCTGTTTCTTGACATGTCTTTTTACAGTGCAGAGTTGTCAGCTCTACGCCTAACCCCCAATATGAATGGAGGAACTACTACACAAGACAAACACAAACACATTAGACAGCACAATTACTACACAAAACGAACACAAACACATTAGACAGCACAACTACTACACAAGACACACACAAACACATCACAACTATAACACAATATAAACACAAACACACCACAACTACTACACAATATAAACATAAACAAACTACACACCACAACTACTACACAAGACAAACACAAACAAATTAGACAGCACAACTACTACGCAAGACAAAACAAGACATTAACTTTACTCAGAAAAAAAATATATATATATATAAGGAAACACTCATTTGCACAAATACATCAGTCTCAAGTTCTATTGTATTTTATGTGTTTTACAGATAAATAATAAATAAATAATCATCATATACATTGTACCGTCTTATGAATATAATTCCAAAGATATAAAGTATTTTTTTTATATTGGATTTGGTACACCATGTCAGATTCGTAATAAACAAATATTGTGTTCCTTTTTCATTGTAGACCTCTGAAAGCACGAAACAGCTTCCAAGATACTCAGAAAATATTAATTTCTGACATTATACTCGTATTAATTATTTATATTTGAGCCCTTTATGTATATTTATATTATCCCATCTGGAACTGAGCACATTAACTCATCCACAATTCAGTGTTTCCTCGGCGTTTCTGCAACTAAACGGCATCTCACCAACTCGTTCGTCGTCTTAATGTGTCTGGGAACTTCACTGCAACACAGAAGTAACAATTCATCTCAGCGTCTCGGCATTCGGCGTTTCTGGAACAATTCGACGTTTTTAGCAACCTGGCGACTCAGCAGTATATCTATTTAGGAACAGAGCAATCCTTAGATTCGTCGACAATTCCGTAGCTCAGAAAAACGCTTTTCTGTTTCTATTTACTCCCTCAGCGGATTTAAACAACTTGAGCTTTCAATTTATTGTTCCCACTACTTGAGTGCGCCACCCGCTAAACTAGACGACAAATAGTATAACTCGGAGCTACGGTTGGAGATTGTCTGCACGGTTGGAGATCGGTTAGTCCACATGAACTCTCCAGCCTAACCATTACCAGTGCGTGGTTCGAGATAGGTTAGTTCATTGAACTCCAACTATCGACTATTTTTGGGAAACATATTTTAGATACTTTTATGCCCCTACAACTGCAAACAGAAAATGTTAATCACTAGAGAAGTTGAAAGGGGATTGCCATTAGCCGAAAATTTACGTCGCCGAAGGGTAGACGACAGGCAAGAAAATGCGTTGGCAACGCTGAGTCTCACCATTACCCTCTCCTATTTACAATTTCTACCAAACGGAAAAGAAAAGTTTAAGACAAACGAGCTTCTTTGACGAACTGTCACAACATATTGACTGTCGATTTTCCAAGCCAGATCGTTCGAACGAGCCCGAGTCAAGCGATTGGGCTCGAAAACTAGACTTCACCAAATTATCACACAGGAATTTGCTTCCATGAAAAATCGCCGAGGATTGGTAATGGGCACTTTACAATATCGTAATTCTTGTACTAGTAACAGCGTATTTTCATATGTAATTATAACATACATTTTTTTAGTTTCTCTGTTGTCTTAACCTTTCGTATCAATATATATATATGTATAAATCAAAGAAGGAGAAAGGAAACACTCGCCAGACAGTGAAAAAAAATTCAAATTTTCGCTAGCCTTATCGTAGTATCTTCAGAGTAAGAAGAAATAGACTTCTCTGAAGATGCTACGATAAAGCTAGCGAAAATTCGATTTTTTTGCACTGTCTGGTGAGTGTTTCATTTCTCCTTCTTTGATTTTTATTTAGCCCTTTTGGCCCTCTTTGCTTTTATCCATTTTCCCACTTTGTATATATATATATATATATACACCGGATGAGTCACATAAAATTACCACCGGAAATATTTCATGAACAACAATAAATATTGAAAAATTGTTTTCGCAGATATATAGGTATGAGAAGGGCTCATGAAATTAGTGGACACAATACGTTCAACTACGTAAGGAAGTACGATTTTCAACACAAACTTAGTTTTTTTTAAAATGAAAACCCATTTTATTTTCAGCTCATTTGAAAGTACGGAAAAAATCATTAGAATGGCGTTTGTTACATTGTAATACGTCAAGTAGTTCTCAGGTAATTGTAACGTGAACTTAACTTTTGAAGTAAACATTCTCACAAGTTGATTCGTGTGTCGTAACATATATATTCCGCTTTTGACGCCATTCCTGTATCGTAGCAAACATGATACTCTTCTGTATACTATGCGTTGTGTTTAGGAAAGTAACGTTCCAACAACTGCGGGTTACAATCAAATGTGTAGTTTGTACATAATTAAGCTTTGACAAATTATCTAAAAGATTCTGATACATCTTTCTGAGTTAACAATTGTTAATTAAAAATTAAATATCAACTCAACTCAACTAAGATTTATTGGACTTACAATTTTACAGGTGTGTTTATGCCCAGCATACATTATAAGTACATAAGATACATTTTTAATATAAATTTTACACACAAAGTTCATAAACGCTCTTAAATACAATTTTATATAACTACATTAACTCATTCAGTAACAAAAATATATTATAATTTTATATCAGCTTTTCTCAAAAAAGCAAGTATAACATATTCAATTCTAACATCTGGAGCATACAACATTGAAGTCATATTAATGGGGAAAGGAACATTAATTTTTGACAATGTTTTGTATAAAGTCTTTCTTCTCTCTGAGTGAATTGGACATTCCAAAATAATATGATGAGCATCACCCCTTAAATCACCACAGTCACAATTCGGAGATTTTAAAATGTGTATTTTAAATAAATGATGATATGTTCTCGCGTGACCACTTCTTAGTCTATTTATTAAAACAATTGAATTTCTTGAACCTTTACAATTATAAAACCAAGGTTTTTTCCTAGTGTAATCAACATAAGGACGATAACTTTCACCAACACTTTCCAATGGATTATTACACCATATCTTCAAAAAATTTCTTCTTAACCCTCGGCAAAAGATCTGTGTAATGCAATGGTAACTGGATTGTTTCATTCAATTGAGCAGCTTGTTTTGCATATCTGTCTGCTTGTTCGTTTCCGTAAATATTAATGTGTGCTTTTGTATTGTTCAAATTTCCTTCTCTGTAGCAAGCTAATCACTTCTGACTAGTCGTTGATCACTAATTTCTTTATAAAATGATACATTTACATTATTTACATGTACTTACATGATGTGCAATTCATGTCCTTGTACATTTGTTACGCATATTTCCATGTATACTGAAATCTACCTGTAAAAATAAAATCTTGCGTGTTAGAGCATTTTTTAAATTATTTTTTTGTATTTTTGAATTCAGCACACTTGTTTCCATAAGAGGCAACTTATTTCGCTCTGGAGGCAAAAAAAATAATCATTTGTTCCCTAGTGTATTTGAAGACATTAAAAATTTGTAACAAAATACATATTATTGCTTTTGCTATTTCTTGTATTAGATATCTCATTCTGATCCAGTAACACAATGAAAAAATATTTATAATTTCTCTAAAAAGTCCAAATGGTGTTGAAAATCAATTCTGAAGAGTAAACCTTATTACTTCATAGTCAGACTCCTCATAGTACTAATCAAATACAATATTCAACCTAACCAAAAATTTTCAAAGTTCTGAAAAAAATAGAGATTTTTGTCCCTTAAATAGAGGTGTTCTATACAATCACAATATAAATATGATTGAAATTAATAAACAATTAATTCGAATATTTTATAAAACCAATCGTGGAATGCTTGCAAAAGTTTCAAAATTAACGTGTTTCTTTTCGTTTCCGATTCGGCACTGGTACGACGTTCATTGTATTTGATTGTAAAAATGGGTGTGTTAATATGAAACTATTATTTTAAGTGACAATCTCTTACATATCCAATAAAATTCTCTGTCATAACTATAGTTTGTTTGCTTTTCATTAATGGTTCCATTCTATATTTACAATTAGACAAATAGTACATATTAATTATTTCTATGAAGATGACTAGGATGACCAACTCTCCCATATTTCACGGAAACTATCGTATTGTGAGGGTTTTAGATAAGGGGATCTTCCTTGCATTTATTGAAGGGTGCAAAATGGCCTGATGTGCTGACGCACCCTAAAATTTTAAATCAACCAATCAATCAAACTACCGTATTAGAGCTATTTAATTTATCTTCCCGGCTCACGTGTTGACATTATTTTTCTACCGTATATTTAATTAAGAACCAAAATAGCGAAATTGCATTGATATTTGTACAAGATGTTTTTTTTTAAAAAAAAAAAGCTTGGTACTACATCATCAGTAGACAAATGGTTATGAAAAATTCGAATTTGTAAATTTTTATTCTGCATTATAGCCTATATATTACATAAAAGGTGTCGTGGGAGAAGCGCACGTGGGAGGAGCGCACAGTGTGATCTACGCACAAAGAGTAAAAGATCGTGGGTGAAGCGCACATTCAAATTTTCTTTCTTTCCTTGCAGGTGAATGCGCAATGGAAGTTATTACCAGTCCCAAGGGTAAACCTTGTTTCTTACTGGACGGACACCAGTATCGTGTTGGCCGTAAGACTGAAAATGTTATCTACTGGAGATGTGTAAAGGAACGCCGGCTGAAGTGCAAGGGATCACTAAAGATAACATTAAACAACGACGTTTTGGAAAGAAAAACCTCATCAGCGTGTTCCGAATGTTGCAGAGTTGGAAGTTGTAAAAACCATGTATGTATGCAGGAAAAGAGCAAGGGAGGAACTGTCTACGCCAGCGAACGTCGTCTACAAACAAGAATTTGGGAAATTGACGAGTAGAGGTATGAACTAGTTACTGAAATTCCAAAATATGATAACGTTAAAACCTCTTTGTGTGAAATACGTAGGAAAACACTGGGAACAACCCAAAATCCGATTGGTACCTAGTTCCGAAATCTCCTTGGATGAAAATGTGTTGAGACTTTTCGACGGGACGAGCTTCACTCCCCAGAACGAAAAGCTGATGCAGTATCTTGACTATTTCGTAGATCAATGGCTGGACAATGCTTCTTTGCCGAAAACGATGTGGAATGTTTATAGACAAAGACACAGGACAAACAACCTGTGGATGGTTGGAATAACAAGTTAAATAGGATGGTGGGAATACATAAACCAAATGTTTATTTCCTCATTCAGAAACTGATGGAAGACGCTGAGGAGATGAGCGCCAAAATTATAGCTAAATACCTAGGCACTCCAGGTCGCAAGAGAAGAAAACCGTATATTGAAACCGACAGGTGTATAAACACAATTTTAGACAAATCTGTTGAAACTGAAGATTTATTTCGTTGCCTCAATTCTCTGTCGTTCGTTGAAAAGTTTGATTGAAGATCGTTCTGAAAAGTTGACGAAGCTGTAATAGAAGCTGCTGATAGAAGAACCTGTATTCTTGGTGTATTAATCTACACGTTGTCCAGTCCAATGTCTGGAAAGAAAAGTGCAAGGGAAGGTTCTTATTGATTATAATCATACTGTGCGCTAATCCCACTAACACCTGAGATATATGCGCTTGTCCCACGAAATCTTGCTGTGCGCTGATCTCACGTGCGCTCCTCCCACGTAATCACATAAAATGTAAATTAATTCCTTTCTCTAACATTATCCATTCCATGAACATTTTCTGGAGTGAGGCCGCGCCACCAAAAATTCGCAAAATTTGTCGCGACTGAATCTCCCTTAAATTCAATGCCAAGAGTTGGAATTCAATTCATGACCGAAAGTTTGTCACCCTAGAAATATTTGAACACGATTTTGATTAAATGCTTTGTATAGAATGTACACGCTTCGAACTTAGAATTCTTCACGTCAGAATAAGAGAGTTAACAATTCGTACGAGAGGAAACAAGAATTGTTTATTAGCGTCCGTAATAAGAGATGATTCACTGGTAAGTGTCGTCTATCAAATTAAATTTAATAACACTTAATTGCCCTGTCCACTCAATCGTTAGAATGATGCACTCTTAAGAGACAACATTAACTTATTCATGGTATACATACAGACTTTGATGAATTAGATCAACACCCTCCACTGGAAAGTGACTTGGTAACAAGAGAGAGAATCGTCAGACCTCGAGATTCGGAACGAAAGTAAAATTTTTCAGAGCCAGACGTATTCTTGATAATAGTGTGTCCAAAATCATGACGATCTCCACAATAGAAGACCTTAGAAAGACGGATTCTAAGCAAAGTAACAGGGGATTAATGACGAAATCTACCAAGCAGCTGGTGGTATCAACTCCCATCTGGTTGGTGCTGATAGTATGTTTCATTACGGTTGTCATTCAGGTAGGTGTCTGTGAGAGTTATTCCATAGCAACACTCTAAATGTGTAACTAAAGGACATTTCGGACAATAGATTCTAGTGTGTACACTTCCAATTTCAAACGGCTTTGCCAACTTTCAAACTATAGGAATGTTAGCTTAATGGTCAGTAAAGATCAAAAGGAACTTTGTACTATCTCCGTTGTACGGATCGTAGCGTCGACCAAATCAAACTTACACATCGTGGTAAATGTGTTTCCATGTGACGTGTGGAAATGAAATCTTGTATAAGGGTGATTACTGATATAACGAACTTAACGTTTCACTATCTTCTCCACCAATAACGTCTGGTTGATGATTCAGTGTTATGGGATGATACACCAATATATCATACATATTTAGAGAACATATACAGGCAGTAACATTCTGTTCCATCATTACTCTCAGTATCATCGTCAGAATCAAAGATTTTGATGGTATTCAGTCTGGTTCGTTGATCTAGTGTCATCCTTAAATAACTTGTATCTGTTTGGATATTTGATATTTTGTGATTGGATCACATTTATAAATATTGCTTCACTTGTGATAAGTTCATGATTATGATACAAACATAGTACATAATGTCGAAATTTATTCTACTACAATGACAAACTATAGTTCATCTAGAATGCATATATTAAAATGATTGGTAACACCAAAGATATAATACAAAAACTATTCTTCCAGCTGAAGCAGTGTTATTGGAAGTTCACCAGAGCGGATGTATCTTTAAGGACCAGATTGGAAGTCAACAAGGACTTGCAGCAACCAGCCGTAACACTCTGCCGTTACCCAGGATACAAGCAGGAAGTCCTTGAGGTGATCATATTATGCACTAGTCTTTAAGACAATGTTAATTCCTTGTTGGTATACAGCATTTACACATTTGCTACTCTCCAGGAGCAAAATTATGTGATTGAATCGTTACCGGCCATGACAAAAGACGAACTTGGAAAGGTAACCTGATTGTAACGTAACAACGAGGTTCAGAGTTAGAGTCACGAGAAAAGTATCATCTTCGAGTTAAAATCAAGAATTTCAAGAATTTTTAGAATACCCGGAAAACCTATCCTAAGCATTTACCAACTCCTGAGAGCACTATAAAAAGTAGTACCAACCTGCCTCAGGAGGAGAAGTCAACGAGAACGCCAAGGGATCGCGATCGTGTCGTGAGAGCGCGACAGTGCCGGACGCTGAGAATCGACTCCAATGCCGCCCAGATGCCGTGGGGCTCACGCCGGGGTCTGTCCAGCGGCGAGACACCTCAGGCCAGCCAGCGGGACCAGCACCCATCCGACCGTTCCAGCGTCCAGGCGATCCCGAGATACTTAAGTACCTGCCCCTTTATGGTGCTAATGCTTTCGGCCCTAACTTTTACCTTCTATTATTCTATTGGATTGCTATAGTTTACTGAATAATACTCGGTCAAATAGCTATTCAATTTGTGTTACGTTAATTACTTGCTCTACCTCTGACTCGTCGCCCATTGGTCAACGGGTCCTACCCTCTAATACAGAGGGTGAAATCCAGTACGAACAATTTAATGCCCCCAATTGTGTCTCCGCGAACCAGCCCTGGGACAGAACCTTAGCGCGTAACGGTAGGGTGACTGACAATTTTATTTTTCAAACATTTTCGAACACGATATTATCCAAAGGCTTCGAGTCTTTTATACAGGAAGTGTTGATATAAGACTAATTATATTATATCTTAATGTCTCTTCCAGAAATACAACTGGAGCGTGAACTACAGACCATTAGCGGGTTACTTCTTCGTTTGGAAAAATGACACATCCCTGAAGAAATTCTGGAAGGAAGCCACCTACACAGAACGGGAAATATGTGACCATGTGACGTATAGAAACAACATGGTGTATAGTGGTGAATATTGACAACAACTAGTACATGCTAAAAAGTGTTTTCTATTTTCAGGGTGATTCGTGATTGTATTAGGGTAAATCAAAAAGTAAAGGCAATTTTCACATAACATCTTTATTTCCACACAAGAAGAAGAACTACACATATCACTTTTCCACATATGCCCCCTGCACGGCAATGCACTTTTGGTATCGTGAAATCAGCTTCTGTATCCCGTCCGCGAAGAAGGTTTTGGGTTGGTCACGAAACCACGTCTGCACCGCCTGCTGGACCTCGTCGTCTGACCTGAACCGACGACCACGCAGCTTTAAAGCGGTCCACCCACTCATACACCTTTCGTTGAGTCATGCTGCGCATGGTGCTCCATACTGCGCTAACAGCCGACGGTGGATGTCTGCCTGTTTGACTCCCTCCGACCACACTACGACGCGCTGTTCCTCGATGGTGCATTCGTGGAGTGGTGCATCCATACGTGTCCGCTTTTTGCTCCGCAACACTCGACTGAATGGGGCAGTGATAGACACTCCTACTTCCACGTCGCTCCAAGTATACACGTGGTGACGTCAGACACACCCAGTCTTCGTTTATTCTTGCGAAAACACAAAATTGCCTTTAGTTTTTGATTTACCTAGTAATATTATGAATGATACACCACTGTGTACATTGGGAGAACTGTAGCTGGTATTAGCATGATATTGATTAAATTATTATTTCAAATTTAAAGAACCATCGTTGAGGTTATTATGCAATCTTCTCTCCCAAACGACTTTTCGTAATATGTATGTAATTTTCTGTAATAAAGTTAACTAGAAAACTACAATACCGAAGTTGACCACAATAAGGCAAGATGCAAAAATCGAAATACACTAGTAGAATAGTTCTTGGCACGAATGATGCTGTGAAATGCAAAAATTCGCATTACACAAGATGAAATATATTAACTCTTCGATATATTGATGTCACGATGAAGAAATTCGAAACTGGTATTGTATATGTTTCTGACAAATGATTTATGATAATAATATTACAATCTAGTGTTGTAACTCTAGTTACCACTCCGTGTGGAGAGAACGATTCGCTAAACAGCAGAAATAGACCTATTAAGTAATAAATAGAATATAGTAAAAGCGCACAGAAATTGTAATAAGCGGACATGTGGACAAAAGAGTAGGTTCTGTGGCAGAATTACGTTATCATTTTGATACACCATTTAATGTCTAAATTTCAATAAGTAACTTGTAGCGTTTATACACTAAAGTTAACCCATTTTAACCTGATGCTTTCCCCATCTCTCTAACAGCAAAAGAACTACATGTAAGAAGTAGAATGCATTACAAGTACGGAAGATGCATCACCTATTCCATAAACAAGACAGCCATTAGAGGATTTACTTTCACCATGCACTTCATAAACTACGACCATTCGGACGAGAAGCCGAGCTTCCTCGTCAACTTACATGATCACAAGGAACTGTGGACTGGTAGGTATTGCACACATGGGTGCCAGCGAGAGAAGAGGTGGTGGGTCAAGGAACACCTGTAGAGAAATAAATGTTCCAAATTGAAATTGAACCTTTTAATTATATTGTTGATATGTTCTTCTCCTTTTTATAAAGACATTCAAGATGGCTATATTGAATTGCATATTACGAAACTGCTTGCTTTGCAAATACCTTGAAACTATCATTACGATCATCTCACGATCATCCTCATTTATGACGAGATCATTTTCAAAGTTGTTCCTTCAGCAAGAAAGATGTCATTGTTTTTCTGTATGGCAGCAATTACAGAGATACCGATATTTTTGTTGTACAGCAATCGCATAATGATAGTTTTGCCTTGCTGTTAGTTATTACTTGTAATTATACATCCATATCTCGTTTCACTTCCTTCGCTGCTTTCAGAGTACGACATCGATTGGCTCCAGAAAACCAGCGTACGAGTTCTACCAGACCAAGAAGCCACTCTTAGTATCAGACTCCAGAGTGTCCAGGCGCTGAACTACCCAAAGAATCCCTGTATTCAGGATAGGAACTACAGCATTTCCAAGGTACGTATTTAAGACTATTACGGTTCTAAGAAGTTAAATCTGCAATTACGGTCGACAACTGCAAAAACGAGAATCCAGTATGGTATATCTATCAGAGCTGTTTCTAATTTGTGTTTGATTCGGTGTGTTCTCTTTACTATTCCATAAAATCATCATTCAACATCATCGTTTCGGATAATTTAAACAGATAAGAAAGAACAATACGGCGAGATTCGGGATAATGCAATTTAAAATATAGTACTTTAACAGATATTTTACGGTTGCATATGCTAAGTTATAAATTACTACAACAGAAAATATAACGTACAGAAATACAAAGCATTGAAACAACTAATCTATATTTAAATAACTACACCTCCTTCTCTTGCAGTGTGTATCTGAGTGCATAGATAGATTATCGGCCAACAAGACTCGATGCATCGCCCCATGGATGAGAGTTCGTGGATATCCAGAATGCAAGGATTCTAGTTCGTACAATCAACTGGCGTATTTCTACGCACGAACCACCGAGGATTATTACAAGTTTTGCAACTGCACCCGTCCCTGCTACACCACTAGGATCGTGATTGATGGTTCCACGGTGGATCGTATGGGGCTGGATAAGTATCTGACTAACATTGTCAGCGTCAGAATCTCCTCCGACTTCGTGGAGAAGCTGGAGGAGGTGTGGGCCTACGACGGGTCCCAGCTCCTGGCGGACGTAGGAGGGTCTCTGGGTTTTCTGCTGGGCGTCTCAGTCATCAGCATGGCCCGTTCCGTGCAGGAGCTGCTGCATGGAATTTATCAGTACTTCAAGCGTTCTGTCTGCCACCAGTAGGTAATATTTGGCACTCCTTGCACAGACTGCTGTTTCTGTAATCATCACAGGGCATCCCATAATAGAGCACTAGATAGAAGCAGGTAGGAAAGCAGCCCCGTCTAGTTCGCTGCTAGGTGTAGTGCAGATGCATTCCGGTGTCAGGCTGGTGCAAGGAAATGAAGCTCAACCAAGCACGAGAGTTGGGGAGTAAGTTATGGCAACCCAGTAATATTTTAATTATATGCAAAAGTGGACGGAAAATGGAGACTGCGGGAGGAAGCCTCACACGAGTACTTTACTCGCTGGTCAATAGATGGCTCTGTGTGTTGTACTGGATGAGCACGGGGCGTTGGGAAAACAGTCAGTCGTAGAGTAAGATGGAAGTGACCAGATTGGAACAGCGATCGTACATCAACGTGGCCGTTCTCCGGGAGAGAAATGAGAGTGATTGTCATCAAGACTTGGTAGAAGCGTTAGTGAATAACGCTCTGCCATATCAAACTGTCGCAAGATTGGTAGCAGCGTTTCAGAGAGGACGCCAATCAATCAGCGACATGGTCCATGATTCCTACCAACAAAATATCCATAATGGATACTCTTTCAGATGTATATAACAAATTTTTAATACATCCTTCGATTGTCGAATCATTACTGGTTGCCATGACTTACTCCCCAATCCTCGTAGATAAATAGCGGTGTTCAAGTTCAGAAGATTCAACAAATGCCTGTCTGCTGCTTTGAACATTAATTTGATTAGTTACCACGCACCACGTGATCCTACACCACACATTACACCGCTCCAGAACGCAGTGCAAACGGTGCAGACAACAAACACATACTCGACACCAAATCAACGACGTGTATGAGTCGGTGTTGCACTGTGTAGCCAACTAGGCGCGTGAGTGTAGAGAGACTCAAAAAGTGTAGCGAACTACATGGGCCTAGGATGTAGCTTGTGAGTGGGCCATTATGGTTTCAAATTGGAGAGGGTAAAAGTTTCATTACTGTAAATCCTTCTATGTACACAATGCAATCTGAACTTCTAGCCCTCCAAGGCGGATTTTAGTAAAGTTTTCAGAATCTGAAAGTCACAAGTCCGAAAACTTTACAAAAATTGATTTTGTTTCCAGGCTTTGTGACTTTCACTCCATCTATCCTCTATTTCTCTTTTTCTGTAACCTGCTAGCTCTACTCGATTCGATGTTTCATTTATATTATATATATCTTACTCAAAAAATACTTTATTGAATACGTGCAAAATAATAACAAATATGTATTATTATTGCAGTGTAGAAATTGCACAAATTCAATATAAGTTAATATCATTCTTTTGCAAACCTTGATCCCTCCCGTTGCCAAGCTTTTCGACACCTTTATTTTACCAAGCAAGGTATTTTGACTATCCCAATACAATTTTGTGATTTAGTGTAATATTTGTTTTTAGATTCTGTTATTTTCAATGAATACGAGTATCTTTATTTAGTATTGAGGATAGTATTCAAATTATTAAAAGTATTTAAATTGAACATAAACAGCGTATGGTGGCACTAGTGCAGCGTTGCATGTTTGCGCGATCTAATTCAACTCAACAATAGTATCCTGACACAATAGAGAACAATATATGTTATTTGAGCTAAACAATGGATGTATGGTAAAAGTCAACAATGGAAAATTAAATAACGAAGATGAATGAGAGACATATTTCGTAAAAAAATTTTTGACAAATAAGAAGATAAGACATTTCATACCAAGCCGGGTAGTCTCACAACCCCACCAATATATCCATCAATAATAACTATAAAAACAAAAAAATTGAGTCAGTCACGAGTGTGAATACGATCTCAATCATTTTAGGACAAAGTCATGAAACCACAAGTATGTAGCTCTTCGGATAAAATTATTATAGGGAAAAATCAACCTGGGGTAGTCAGAATACCCCGCTTGGTAATGCGAAAGTAGTGTGTTTGGTACTATTATTAGCGCACTCATAGCGTACAAATGAAGAGGTTATTTGATTAACAGACCCGATTTGGCTATACTTAAAACTATGCCAAGATGCCCATATGCCCCAATCGGCCAAGTGTGCTATGCTGTCAATCCCAAGAACCCTGAATCCTAGTGTACAAATGAAGAAGCCTCAACAGCCCTATTTGGCTATACTTAAAACAATGTCAAGATGTCTATATGAATCAATCGGCCAAGTGTGCACACAGTTAATCTAAAGAATCTTGAGCCCTAGTGTACAAATGAAGAAGCCTCAACAGACAGATTTGGCCATGTGTGTAAAAGCTGAATCTGCCAGATTGTTGTCCATAAGCTTGTCAAAAATCTGCCCCTCTTGATATTGTTTTGGCTACACTTAAAACTAAGCCAAAAATGCTCATATCCTCATGCTCTAACAACTTACAGATCTAATACAATACAGGATTACTTGGACAAAGGCAGGCTGCAAATTGAAGTTTCATGTTCTTTCTAATCTTTGATCAGTTTCATGCCCCGGCCAGTAATTACTTAGCTCAGAAAATGCATTAGTCTGTTAGACAGTTTCAATCGGGAAAATTGATGCATTTCTGAGTTAAGTAATTGCTTGCCCCGGGCAATAAATTATGCATGCCTGGGGGCTTTCATATGCTAGCACGCATGGGATATAATCTACACACAGAAATAAGCTGAAAGGGGGCATTATTGATATTTCTATGTAATTCACTGAAAGAGCATAAAACTTCAATTAATATTTCTGTGTAAAGAGGGAAATTCTTAGTAAAAGAACATTACCCTCTTGTATGCTGTCATGGAAACCTGACTCCAATCCAAAATGCTTTGCTCTGATAATATATACACAAGTAAGACATTGAGAATATTCATTGCACAGTTAAAATCAAATTTTGACTGTATTAGCTGGTATCCAGCTCATAGCTCCTGGGCTCTGATACTCAGTAGAGTGTGGGCATAGTCCCATGGCCTATATGCCTTGTAATCAAAGGCTCCCGGGTTTGAGGCCTCTCAATGGAGAAGTGTTAATATTGCTGCCTTGTAATCAAAGGCTCCCGGGTTTGAAACCTGGTAAAATGTGTAGGCCTCCCTGATGGCGAAGTGTTGGTATTATTGAATTGTAATCAAGAGGCTCCTGGGTTTGATACCTGGTAAAATGTGTGAGATTGAAATACATGTGGCAGAATAATATCCCCAGACGTGAAACTTTGAGAATATTCACTGCTAGCTGATATACAGCTGAGGTTTGATACCTGGTAAAGTGTGTTCTACAACAGCATAATAGAGCAAAACTATTTTATATTGGGGATCACCAGAGCCTAGTTACTGCTGTTGTCTGGGTATTAAAGCACCAGCTCAGCCACTAACTGCTGTTATAATTGTTTTGGCATTCTATCCATTGTTCTGTTTTTTTGAACCCCAAGAAATTTTATATAATAAACCAACAACAAAAATGCCAAATCAAAAATATTGTAATCAATGCAATAAGAATATATCCAGCCCTAATTGGGCTAAGCACCAAAAGAATTGTAATCCAGATAAATGCAGAACTCTCACAAAAATATGCCCAAAATGCCATGGAAAATATAGCATGGAATACTTCACATATAAACATATAGATACTTGTTCTGCACAGTCATCAATATTGCCAAACAAAATTGATTGGAAATATTGGTGTGATTGCTCTGTATAGCTTAGATTGCAAGGCTAAATTTTGCAATTTTCTAGACCAGGAGCTAGATATTGCACACCAGAAACAAGCCATAAAATGCCTCTCCACAAATTATGTGAGCATCATGGAGCACACAATAGGATTTTAATCCCTACCTTGTACAAGTGACCATGATTTGTGGTAACAAATTCAATATAACTATTTATTGTTTTCCCAAAAACTTTCTTCAAAAATCTGTAATGCACCCAATTTGCACTCTGATCTGCAATAATATATATCCTGTACTCTGGAGAAAATTCATAGCAATTGCAGAACCAATAATAAGAGCTGTTCTTTTGAAAGCTAACAAACATTCCCACAATTCTCCTAGATCTGTTGTATACAATCCTTTCAAACTTGCTGAGTATTTTCAGGGATATGTATTGAAAAACCCTGTCACTGGCAAGCACCCACTGCATCTCAGTCTCATTCTACACTGCAAACAGGTCATACTCGGACAGGCCAAAAAACCTAAGCTTGAAATTATTCACAAATAACTCGGATTTTATGTATCTTGAAATGGATCTTCTCTCAAAAAAATTCATACAGGCAGATATTTAACAACATATCTGTAAAAACATATTACACAGTCAATGATTGCTTCCCACAACTGCACATAATATTAGCCTCATGCAGTGATTCAATAATACACCTATAATTGCAATCTCTGAATTTTTGTCTCAAAAAATACAAAACAATCTCACTAACATGTATGTGCTCGTGGCATTCAACAACATCCATATTGAAATCCTCGCCACTGTACAAATTCCCATCATCTGTTGTGACAAATTTAACACTGTCACCTAGAAATATTTTGTTCATCCTATTGAAATATTTGTAATGTGTCCAGTTCAAACTCTGATCTAAAATCATATACATACTGTACTCTCTGTGAAATTTATTGCAGCTGCTAAACCAATAACACTGATAAACAATGAAATACTCCTTTAAATAAAACTAAGTGATCTTTATGTATTCAGATGTGCTGATAACGAATATCGCGTCCGTTTTCCTGTATCACCTAAAGTTTTTGCAGAACACCCACATTTTATAGTTTTATGGTTTCAGATCTCCGCACCCTGCTCCGCATACGGTTTAACGTTTGGTTCCTAGCAAATGGATAAGAACCTTTTAGCCACCTTGCGTATTTATGACTGGCACTTAATATTTCGTGAAGGAAACATCTGGCAGTAGAGTAATTTCCTGTTTCTGTCTTAAAATTTGTTCTTTTGTGGGTTAGTCGAGTCTTAACTTCCTTTCCGATAACTTTGCGAGTAGCCTTCGCGAATAGCCGTATTTTATTTTTGTATATGTTCGTGAAATTGTGAATGTAATATTATGTATAGTGAAGTGAAGTGTAAGTTGTATTTTAACAAAACGATCAGAGCATTCATAATTATTTTTTTTTTGAAGAAATATATTATAACTCAATTAATGAGTTCGCCATGTCAAGCAAATGTGTGAATAACCCGAACTTGTTTTGTTATGTTTGCGGGGTATTTACTCCGAAGTCACAGAGAAATACTATCACTCCTATAGTGAAAAAAGCATAGGAGTTGTATTTTGGAAGTAAAGTAGACGAGGGAAAAAGCTGGGCACCAGGTAAAATTTGTTGTAATTGTTCGAGAACTTAACGTGGTTGGCTTAATGGCACTCACAAATCAATGCCCTTCAGAAACCCTGTAATATGGACAGAACAGAAAGATCATACTACGGATTGTTACTTCTGTTTAACAAACATAGTGGGATCTAGTTCTAAATCAAAACATTGTATATTTTATCCTGATGTTCCTTCAGCCAAGAAATCTATGAGTCATGATTTTATACCAATTCCTAAGCCTCCTAAAGAATGGACAGTGAATGAAACAGAACCAAGCAGTGTTTCTCCAGATGACGAACCTGGACCCTCATATTCAAAAAACACCGATCCAAATTTTCCTGATCCAAATATACCTCACTTTATTTCCCAATCCGAAGTAAATGATCTAGTCAGAGACCTCAACCTTTCTAAAGTTCAAGCGGAATTATTAGATTCTCGTCTCCGAGGGTGGAATTTATTACAAGATGGTGTTAAGGTGTCATATCGGAAACGCCAACAATCACTGACACTTTTTTTTCTGTTAGTAATGAGTTAACTTACTGCAATGACGTAGAAGGCCTTCTGCAAGTACTTGGAAGGAGTCGCATCCCAAACGAGTGGAGACTATATTTAGATTCATCTAACAATAGTTTAAACGTAGTATTGTTGCATAATGGGAATATATACCCATCAGTACCCCTTGCCTGTTCTTCCACCATGAAGGAAAGGTATGAAAATATGGATACAATATTAAAAGTGATAAATTATGAAAAATATGGTTGGCAGATATGCGGAGACCCCCTAACTTGGGCGCGGTTAGTGACGAATGCGGCGAGAGATTTCACCAGGATATTTCTGTAATGGAGAAACGATATGCAGGAAAATCGGTACAGAACATGTTAGCAGACTACTGTTGGAACCTCAAGGAAGAGGTTTCTGGTGGCAGTTACAAACGGCAGAGTTCAAGAAAGAAATTTTGAAAATGTGAGTAAAAATGTGGTTTTTTTTTCCTTTTTTTGCATGAAATTTCTTCATTGAACAGTCAAAATCGGTCCTATTTATATTTTATATATTTCATAGTTATTCACTTCAATATTTAAATCTTATTTCATGAGCAAACAAACAAAAATAATTTCAAATTTCGATGTATTATTACAAAGGGAATTAAATTTTTATTAAAAACAAAAAATGAAAATCCAGGGAAAATGATAGGTGATACAGCATTTCTACTTTCAGATTTGGATTCAGCGGGGTCGAATTATAAATAATCACCTATTTTCGTTCAAAGGAGCAAAAAAAAGTTTGAATTTGTTTATCAGTGTAATTTGCATATAATCTCAACATGCTAAGATTGTGATAAGACTTGTTTTTGTAAAACCTAACAAACATCCCTACAATCCTCCTGTGCCTGTTGTAAACAATCCTCTCAAACTTGCTAAGCATCCCAAGAAACAAATATTGGAACATCCTATCACTGTCAAGCACCCAATGCATCTCAGTCTCATTCTGCACTGCAAACATGTCATGCTCGGACAGGCCATAGAACCTGAGCCTGACACTCTCAACAAGTGACTCGGATTGTATGTATCTTGAAATGCATCTCCTTTCAAAAAATTCCATACAATTCTGAATGCTACCCATATGTACAACACTATATAGAACAAAACAGGGTACATGTATAATTATTGCACAATTACCTTGAGCTGTCTCTGCTGGGTTGCCTGCTGCAACTCTATGGCACAAAACCAGATTCCTGTACCTGAAATACATATCACACTGAGAGGCTGCACAATTGTTTTCCACAGTTGCATATGTCATGCAAATTATTCTCCTCCAGTGATTTAACAATACAATCACAAGTACAGTCTCTAAATGTTTGCCTTAGGAAATACATAACAAGCTTATTCAAATTTGCAACAGACAAAATCTGGATTGAAATTCTTACTATTGTATAGATGCACATTATCAGTTGTAACAAATTCAACCTTCTTATCTATAGACAGGTTGTTAATTTTATTTGAATATTTATAATGTCTCCAATTTACACTCTGAAATGTAAGAATGTACATATACTCTGCAAACAATTCACAGCAATTGTTGAACCAGTGACTGTCAAACAATTTTAACATGTAATAATAATAATAATAATGACTATCTGTATGAAAATTTACAAAACACCCAACAATCCTCCTGCCCCTGTTGTATGTAAATCCACTGCATCTCAGTTTCATTCTGCACAGCAAACAAGTCATACTCGGACAGGCCAGAAAACCTAAGCTTTAAATCATCAACAAGTAACTCAGACTTTATGTATTTCAAAATACATCTCTGTCAAAAAATCCTCTATCAGAATTATCCATGCAATAAAATTTTCACAATTACCTTGCCTGCTGCCTTATATTGCTTAGTAATTGATGATTGTTAGGAATCTTGCCTGTTGTATCTATAAAAATAAATAATATTGTTAATTCATGTATTATTCTTTGTTCAAATCTGGATTATGCTGTACTTTACAAACTTGTTTTACACCGAGATATTAGAGAATTTTTTCCCACTGCTGCATGTATCATGTTGTTTTCTTCCAGTGATTCAACAACAATCAGAAGTACAATTTCTGCATGTTTTGAGTAGCATACAAGTTCTGGATTGAAATCCTCGCTACTGTACAAATTCCATCATCTGTTGTGCAAAAATTTATAGTGCAATTTGAACTCTGATCTGAAATTAGGTACAGTTTGTGAGTTGTTGAACCAGTGATTATCATATATTCTCAGTAGGGAGTTATAATAATAATAATAATAATAATTGTTTTTGTAAAAATTGACAAAGAATCCAACAATTCTCCTGTTGGAGAATGGAAGTATGGAATATTACAAGAATGTTGAGAGACAAGAACCACCCCAATATAGAGAGGTGGAAAGGGATTGTTGCTACTGCCCTGTTAATCCTGAAACAGGATATTCTCAGTGTGGCCCTACAGTTTTGAAGGCTATGTTTGCCTTCTTCTGTGTAATATCACTAATTTTGATTCTGGGCCACTTGTATTTCTGGGGGTGATCCAGCATAGGATACAGAACAACATACTCAAATTTTGAAAAAAATCAATAATTTTGTTTCTCTGATATCTCTGAAACTATTGATGCTATAGACATGGGGCTTGGTGATTTTTCATATGCATGCCAAAATTCAACTTTTTGATCTCTATAATTTTTCAAAAAAATCTTGTTGTTCTCTAGATCCCGAATAACTTGCCTATTTTTCAAGATAGAGTCATGGGAGTTGTGTATTTCAACTCTGTATGCTGTTTAGAAGTTTTGTGAAAAAATCGATAATTTCTTGATTTTGTGATTTCTCAAAAACTACAAGTGCTGGAGACCTGACATCTTTTCAGGTGGATTCTGTGCATGATACTCTATGTTTTAGGTCTCTATAATTTTTTTGATAGATGCAATATTTAAGCTGCAAATGTCCAATTTATGCCTGTTCTATAAATAGAATTTTATGAAAAGTGCAGTATTAACAGTATTTTGAGAACTATGCATTCTGTGCCACTCCAGCAGGAAGATATCAACATATCCCTGAAAATACTCAGCAAGTTTGAAAGAATTGTATACAACAGATCTAGGAGAATTGTGGGAATGTTTGTTAGCTTTCAAAAGAACAGCTCTTATTATTGGTTCTGCAATTGCTATGAGTTTTCTCCAGAGTACAGGATATATATTATTGCAGATCAGAGTGCAAATTGGGTGCATTACAGATTTTTGAAGAAAGTTTTTGGGAAAACAATAAATAGTTATATTGAATTTGTTACCACAAATCATGGTCACTTGTACAAGGTAGGGATTAAAATCCTATTGTGTGCTCCATGATGCTCACATAATTTGTGGAGAGGCATTTTATGGCTTGTTTCTGGTGTGCAATATCTAGCTCCTGGTCTAGAAAATTGCAAAATTTAGCCTTGCAATCTAAGCTATACAGAGCAATCACACCAATATTTCCAATCAATTTTGTTTGGCAATATTGATGACTGTGCAGAACAAGTATCTATATGTTTATATGTGAAGTATTCCATGCTATATTTTCCATGGCATTTTGGGCATATTTTTGTGAGAGTTCTGCATTTATCTGGATTACAATTCTTTTGGTGCTTAGCTCAATTAGGGCTGGATATATTCTTATTGCATTGATTACAATATTTTGGATTTGGCATTTTTGTTGTTGGTTTATTATATAAAATTTCTTGCGGTTCAAAAAAACAGAACAATGGATAGAATGCCAAAACAATTATAACAGCAGTTAGTGGCTGAGCTGGTGCTTTAATACACAGACAACAGCAATAACTATGCTCTGGTGATCCCCAATATAGAGTAGTTTTGCTCTATTATGCTGTTGTATAACACACTTTACCAGGTATCAAAACCCGGGGAGCTATCAGCTGGATATCAGCTAGCAGTGAATATTCTCAAAGTCTCACGTGTGGGGATATTATTCTGCCACATGTATTTTAATCTCACACATTTTACCAGGCCTCAGACCCGGGGAGCTCTTAATTACAAGGCAATAACACCAACACTTTGCCATCAGGGAGGCCTTTACACTCTACCTGGTATCAAACCCGGAGCCTCTTGATTACAAGGCAGCAAGACTAGCACTTCACTATGGGGAGCCTTTGATTACAAAGCATATAAACCATGGGGCTATGCCACGCTCTACTGAGTATCAGAGCCCAGGGGCCTCTTGATTACAAGGCATAAAAGCCATAGAGCTATGCCCACACTCTCTACCAGTCTTCACCCCGGGAGCTCTGAGCTGGATATCAGCTAGTAGTGAATATTCTCAAAAGCTCACCTATGTATATATTATTTCAGAGCAAAGCCTTTTAGAATTGGATTCGGGCTTTCATGCTGTCATGCAAAGGAGTAATGTTCTTTTAGTAAGAATTTCCCCTCTTACTCAGAAATATTAATTGAAGTTTCTTGCCCTTCCAGTGAATTGGAGTCAATGGCATGTGTCAAGGCCTGCATGCTGTCATACAAAGGAATTTTCTCTAGAATTACACAGAAATATCAATAATGCCCCCTTTTAGCTTATTTTTCTGTGTAGATTACGTCCCATGCGTGCCAGCAATAATGGAATATGAAAGCCCCTAAGCGTGCATAATTTATTGCCTGGGGCAGTAATGCATCAATTTTCCCGATTGAAATTGTTTGATAGACTAATGCATTTCCAAGCTAAGTAATTACTGCCCCAGGCATAAAACTGATCAAAGATTAGAAAGAAAACAGGTAAGAGTGCAATTTGCACGCTGCCTTTGTCCAAGGTAATCCTGTATTGTATTAGATATCTTTAGCAGGATTACAGACAACAATCTGGCAGATTCAGACTTTGCACACATGGCCGAATCAATCTGTTGAGGGTTCTTCATTTGTACACTAGGGCTCAAAATTCTTTAGATTCAACTGTGTGCACACTTGGCCGATTGATTCATATAGACATCTTGACATTGGTTTAAGTATAGCCAAATCGGGCTGTTGAGGCTTCTTCATTTGTACACTAGGATTCAGGGTTCTTGGGATTGACAGCATAGCACACTTGGCCGATTGGGGCATATGGGCATCTTGGCATAGTTTTAAGTATAGCCAAATCGGGTCTGTTAATCAAATAACCTCTTCATTTGTACGCTATGAGTGCGCTAATAATAGTACCAAACACACTACTTGCGAGGGTTAAGAGTTGACAAAGAATAATTTCAAATATTTTTCTCAGCAATTTCGATGTTGAAGAGAACAGAGCAGCACACTTCGATGCTAGGACTTCCGGGTCTCAAACCAGACTAATACGAATACAGAGATGTGTCTACATGTCATATTGAAAGAAGTTTAGGAAGGAAGATATTCGCACAAAGTAACTTGAAAGAAATCTTGCTACATACAAGTCATGGGCCGGATATGATATAATAATTCCACTGTTTGTCAGTTACAGTACAATCTACACAGTATTCGATGACAAGCTTTTCAGCATACTTTTATCGTGACTGTTAGATTCTTAGAGTCCCTATTAGCTAAATAAATATTTTAGAAATATTACCCCTATATCATCAACTGCTGTGGATTAATATTAATGTGATATGTAGCTAAGAGATCACATTAATACTTCAGAGACAACTCGAGAATAAGGCATTATATTAATAATTAAAAGAAATTACCTAAAACGTTCATTCATTTATGAAAATGAGAATCTATGACTTCCTATGTGGAAATACATGTTCTCAACGTGAACAGGGCAAAGCCTATACGTCACTTTCAATAATATCAGCATTGCAATGTGTGGAGTATTATTACCAGTTGTATTGTCTGTCTTTTCTTTCTTGCTAGTACGAAATTTGGGATAGAGTATTCTATGATGGTAACGAGTTACAGTATTACCTTACTAGATGTCTTCACATATGTATAGTGTTGTATAATATATGCTACAAGCATTATACAATAAAGTTCAACACAAAGTCAATACGGTAGAACCAAATCAGATAATGAAGAGTAACTTTAAAAAAAAATGGCACAGACTGGTCTTTTTTACCTAGCTTGTTTTTACGTAAAAATGTGTACTAATTCTTTATTTCATTGTCTACTTCTTACAGCGTTGGTATAGTGTCTGTGGTACTTGGCGGAAAAAAATAGTTTGTGTAATAAAAACAGGAACTTCAGTAGACAAAATTACAGATTACTTTCGCTTGTGGACATTCCAAAATTATTGATTGCTTCCTTCAAAACAGTTTACCTTGGTTTCAAAATTATTAACAGTAGGTATATATATGTAAATCATTGGTTATTTCTTTTACTTCTCTCTTTGCAAAGTTCATAATATAAGTTATGTTATAGCAATAAATTATGCAACACAAATACGCATACTTTATTAAGGACTGTCACATAGTGTAAATATTGCTTGCTCCAGATGCCTGTCACTGATTTTAAAATGGCCGCGGACTGTTCCAATTGAATGTAATATCTGAAATACAATTTTGCTGAACCATATTGTCCACTCAGCGATAAGAATAACAAATTCGTAAGATAAACAGTTCTAACCAAGTGGAACACAAAAGGAATTTCCCAACATTAACTTCACTGAATGACATCTAGTACTTTCTTTAGAAAACGAACAGTCGAGCAAACACACAACGTGATCCAAACTTAAAATGCATTTTTTTTTCAAATGCAGACGTGTTAATGACAGTACGGTGTCTATAAAGGTAATGACAGATGAAAAACAAAGTGTCCGAGTGTTAGTTGCAAAGGCCGGCAGGATGTTTGTGTTTGTAGTATCGGGGCCAATTTGGATAGGTTGGATGGTATGCTTCGTTATGGTGGCCATACAGGTAAGTACTGTGTACCAGAGCTGCATATGTGGGGACCTCGCCGATGGCGCATTGGTAGCGTCGCACAGTGGGATAGAATCGAAAAAAGCTGGCCATTGGGGAAAAATCGAAAGTCCCAGTTTCACGTTGCCTTGTGTACCGACCGTTAGTTGGAACCCCAAAACACAAGGAAAAGCGGTTTTCAAGTGTTTGATGCCACTCAGCCGTGAGTCAGGTCATTTCAAAGTTCAACGTGCAAGCGGACGCGTCTAACAAAAATACAGCGTGTATATAAAGTGCCGGAGAAATAGTGCGCTATTATCGGCATAATATATGATATTAGTATAAATTGTTTCGGATTCTTTTCTGCAAGGTATGTGTAATACGAAAATTAAATCCAAGTTTATTCATAATTAACTGTAAATTAGTTATTATTAATTAAAGACACTCATGTTTTTTTCATTTTATTGAGAACATTTTTATAAACATTGAGCAAAAAGTTAACCACTCGACTTCACTCGATCGATGATTCTCACTGGAAAATGTTTGTTGAACCCTTAACTTTCGATATTTCAAAGAATTGGCTGCTACAACCTGCTACCCTAGTAATAAGACTAATTGTTGAAACAATGTGCAGTCATAAACAAAATATAAAGAGAACGTACGTGGGTGGAAAATCGGTTAGATATTAATGAATGTTGTTGAAAATGGATACTCCGGGGTTTTTGAGGTCACTGATTACGAATCTGGCAATATTTTTCCCAAAAACAAAATGGCGGATCCAATATGGCGGCCAAAAATTCACAAATGTTGATAAATATTAACAAAAATTGTTACCCGGGGGTTTTCGGGACCGCTGATTACGAATCTGACAATATTTTTACCAAAAACAAAATGGCGGATCCAATATGGCGGCCAAAAATTTACAAATGTTGATAAATATTAACGAAAATTGTTTCCCGGGGGTTTTCGGGACCGCTGATTACGAATCTGACAATATTTTCCCCAAAAACAAAATGGCGGATCCAATATGGCGGCCAAAAATTCACAAATGTTGATAAATATTAATTTTGATTATAATTATTTATAATCAAATAATAAATTGAAATAATTATATTCAAAGTTACTGAAGAGAACGTTTGGACTAATTACATTATTTTAAAATAAATATTAATGCTGATATCGTTTATGACGATTAAATTAAGTGATTAACTTAAATACAATTTTGTTAAGTTAATTGGTGACAATTGGTCAGATGTCTGAGGAAGCGCAAGAAGCGAGTAACAAGCTAATAAAAAAATATAGACAAGAATTCTCCAGAAAACATAGCCGAGAAGCGACAATGAGAGATTTATTTCATCGATTATTACTTAGCTCCGATCCATATGCTTCAAGTGTTCGGAAAATCCTCCCAAAAAATAAAAGATCACTGTCACTAGAAGCACGTCAAATGATAATTAATGATACCGATACCGACACCGAAAGTGAAGTAGAGTCATCAGATGTTGGAGATGGCAGCAATTACGAAATTGAAAGCGATTAAATGTATTAATAATTTCTTTACTTTAAATCATTTAGTAATAAAAATTACAAAACATTCCTTTGTCATTTTAAAATTATATATATATGTAATAAAACCTTTCGCTTAAATAAATTTTCACGGTAGAAACTGTATACTTCAATAAAAATTGTTTTAAAAAAAATATTTTTAAATTTATACACTTTTAAATCCCACGAGTAACGATTTTCGTTAATATTTATCAATATTTATTAATTTTCGACCGCCATATTGGATCCGCCATTTTGTTTTTGGGGAAAATATTGTCAGATTCGTAATCAGCGGTCCCGAAAACCCCCGGGTAACGATTTTCGTTAATATTTATCAATATTTGTGAATTTTTGGCCGCCATATTGGATCCGCCATTTTGTTTTTGGAAAAAATATTGTCAGATTCGTAATCAGCGGTCCCGAAAACCGCCGGGTAACGATTTTCATTAATATTTATCAATATTTGTGAATTTTTGGTCGCCATATTGGATCCGCCATTTTGTTTTTGGTAAAAATATTGTCAGATTCGTAATCAGCGACCCCAAAAACCCCCGAGTAACGATTATTGTCACGATTTTTCAATTCTGTCTCGAGTTATTTGATGATGACCACCTTTTTCGAATTTTATCCCACTGTGCGTCGCCAAGGGGTCCCAGGCTCGATGCTCGGTGGAGGCATATGTGTAACTGGTATGTACAGGACCGGAATTGAATACATTGTGTAAAAGACGCTCATCTATAAGTATACTTTCATTAAAGTGTTATAGGAATCAGTCGTCTGATAAGTAAAATATAATTGTAATATTGTAGTCAATCTCTATACAAATCTCCAGAGGAACCCGAAGGGGCAAAAATCTTGGTATACTCAACTGATCTTTGATTCGTTACATTGTTACCAGTCTCGTAACTAACATGTTGAGCATTTGTTGTGCGTCCATACTTGTTTATATATATACACACACACACACAGGGTGAGTCACCTAAAATTACCACCGCAAATATTTCGTGAACAACAATAAATATTGAAAACCTGTTTTCGCAGATATATAGGTATGAGAGGGGCTCATGAAATTAGTGGACACAATACGTTTAACTACGTACACAAACACAAACTTAGTTTTTTTAAAAAAAAAATGGAAACACCATTTTATTTTCAGCTCATTTGAAAGTACGGAACAAATCATTAAGAATGGCGTTGGTTACATTGCAATAAGTCAAGTAGTTCTCAAGTAATTGTAACCTGAAATTGAACGTGAAGGCTCATCCAATGCTATGCCTCTCGGCAGAGCCGAGCGCCAATGCCGTCGCGCATACAGCCTGCACGCTTGTGCTGCATTTTTCCTACACTCGCCATAGATAAGTATCATCCCGGCCTTTTCAGAGTCTGAAAATACTATTTTCTCAGCAACAGTTCTGACGTACGTACACTATTACAAACGTCTTGTTAATTAGTGCACTTTGTTACACCCTTGTTTTATTTGATAAATTTAATAAATCAATTTGAAGGAAAAAAATGTATAAAATGCAAAGTTTAAAAGTTGAAAACTTAAAGATTTGTCATGCAAACGAGAAGAGTTGATTGTTCCAATGTACTAAAAATGATGACGTAAATAAATGAACGCCAATTAAAAATTAGAAAGATGTTAATGTACTAACATTTATGTATTTAACTGATGGCGGAATGTTTAAAATTTTTACCTTTTAATTAACAATTATTTGTTAACTCAGAAAGATGTATCAGAACCTTTTAGATAAGTTGTCAAAGCTTAATTATGTACAAACTACACATTGATTGTAACCCGCAGTTGTTGGAACGTTACTTTCCTAAACACAACGCATAGTATACAGAAGAGTAACATGTTGGTTACGATACAGGAATGGCGTCAAAAGGGGGATATGTATGTTACGACACACGAATCAACTTGTGAGAATGTTTATTTCAAACGTTAAGTTCACGTTACAATTACCTGAGAACTACTTGACGTATTACAATGTAACAAACGCCATTCTTAATGATTTTTTCTGTACTTTCAAATGAGCTGAAAATAAAATGGGGTTTCCATTTTTTTTTAAAAGAAAACTTAGTTTTTGTTGAAAACCATATTTTCTTACGTAATAGAACGTATTGTGTCCACTAATTTCATGAGCCCCTCTCATACCTATATTTATTTATTTAATTATTTATTTATTTAATAGAAGTTTCAAATACAGCCTTAGCCATTTTACATTGGAACGATTTTATAGAACATAAGGACAAAAATAATAACATAGAAAAATTACATGTGGTTAAGAGACTTACATACTTTTAGTTAACTTCCTTCAAAAACAGTCCAGATTTTCAAAAATGTCTATTTGGCTTCCTAGATTATTATATTCACTGGGCAGTCTATGGAACAGAGAGCGCTGGATGAGGCACAATCTCGGCTTCTGAGAGGCAAAAAGTTGAGTGCTTCTTGTTGAGCGGGCAGGCACACGAAAGGGAATTTCCTGAAGAAGGCGGTCACTTCTGATGTTGCCATTCACTATTTTATGTAGAAATATATGGTCAGCCAGTCTATGTCTCTCTTGAGGATTTTGGATATTTAACATTTGCAGGAGGATGGACTTTTGCAAGTGTTTTGTGGACGGAATTCGGTGTCGAACAATGGCCAGGAAGAAATTTAAGACGGAATTTAGTATATCTGAATTTGAGGGGCACGCCATAGACCAGATCGGAGAACAGTATTCAATTTTAGGTGACACAAAAGATTTGTAAAAGGTGCCGAGGGCAGTCAAGTTGTTTATTTCCGTGAAACGATAGAGAAGACCCAGCATACGCATTGACCACCTTGTGACTGTAGAGATGTGCTCAGAAAAGGAACGTTTCTCGTCAAATATGACGCCCAGGTCCATTTGTGCGGCAACTCTTTGAACACAATTATTTTTTTATGAAATATTTAGTATTAAATGTGATTTTCTTTAAGGAGAAGGTCATCATGGTACATTATTGAGGGTTGAGTTTTAAGTTCCATAATTCACACCACTATATTAGAGAATCTAAATTCTTTTGCAGAAGTGTCATGTCACTGAAATTGGAGATTTTACTATATATTTTGCAATCGTCAGCAAACAAGAGAAGGTTTTTGCATGAATCGGAAAGATATTCCGGAAAACAATTTTTCAATATTTATTGTTGTCCACGAAATATTTCCGGTGGTAATTTTAGGTGACTCACCCGGTATATATATATATATATAAAGTGGGAAAAAATGGATAAAAGCAAGGAGGGCCAAAAGGCCTAATAAAAATTAAAAAGGAGAAAGGAAACACTCACCAGACAGTGCAAAAAAATTGAATTTTCGCTAGCTTTATCATAGCAACTTCGTAGTAAAAAGTCTTTCTTCTTACTGTGAAGATACTACGAAAAACCTAGCGAAAATTTGAATTTTTTTCCACTGTCTGGAGAGTGTTTCCTTTCTCCTCCTTTGTTTTTATATATATATATTGATACGAAAGGTTAAGACAACAGAGAAACTAAAAAAATGTATGTTATAATTACATATGAAAATACGCTGTTACTAGTACAAGAATTACGATATTGTAAAGTGCCCATTACCAATCCTCGGCGATTTTTCATGGAAGCAAATTCCTGTGTGATAATTTGGTGAAGTCTAGTTTTCGAGCCCAATCGCTTGACTCGGGCTCGTTCGAACGATCTGGCTTGGAAAATCGACAGTCAATATGTTGTGACAGTTCGTCAAAGAAGCTCGTTTGTCTTAAACTTTTCTTTTCCGTTTGGTAGAAATTGTAAATAGGAGAGGGTAATGGTGATACTCAGCGTTGCCAATGCATTTTCTTTCCTGTCGTCTACCCTTCGGCGACGTAAACTTTTCGGCTAATGGCAATCCACTTTCAACTTCTCTAGTGATTAACATTTTCTGTTTGCAGTTGTTGGGGCATAAAAATATAATATATTTCCCAAAAATAGTCGATAGTTGGAGTTCAATGAACTAATCTATCTCGAACTACGCACTGGTAATGGTTAGGCTGGAGAGTTCATGTGGACTAACCGATCTCCAACCGTGTAGGCAATCTCCAACCGCAGCCCTCAAGTAGTGGGAACAATAAATTGAAACCTCAAGTTGTTTAAATCCGACGAGGGAGTAAATAGAAACAGAAAAGCGTTTTTCTGAGCTAAGGAATTGTCGACGAATCTAAGGATTGCTGTGTTCCTGAATAGATATACTGTTTAGTCGCCGGGTTGCTAAAAACGTAGAATTGTTCCAGAAACGCCGAATGCCGAGATGCTGAGATGAATTGTTATTTCTGTGTTGCAGTGAAGTTCCCAGCCACATTAAGATGACGAACGAGTTAGTGAGATGCAGTATAGTGGATGAGTTAATGTGCTCAGTTCCAGATGGGATAATATAAATATACATAAAGGGCTCAAATATATAAATAATTAATACGAGTATAATGTCAGAAATTAATGTTTTCTGAGTATCTGTATAAATTAACGAAAATGATACATTTATTGTGTTCCCCTATATTGTCTAGAGTTATTTTCTAAGAAAGCACAACGAACCTGAGGAAGCAATCTCCCAACTACTGAATTTCTGCTTTTATTTCAAAAATTTCTAATATTATTAAACATATTTTGTTTTCTTCTCTGGATCAAAATGAAGGATTTCTAATCAAATAAATATTTTTAGAAATATTTTCGAAAGTTTATTACATTTATAAAAACATTGCTAATCATACAGTAAAAGAAGTTTGGACATCCGTGCTTGGTGACTCTCTTGTACTTCATTATCATCACTTCAGTTTAATAAAGTATTTTTAATCAATTCGTATTCTATACATAAATTATGTAGGACGACCCAATGTTTTGAACCGTCCTCCGTGGCACAGGCCGCTACGACACCAAAGGTCCCGGATTCGAATCCAAGACTGGGCATGGGGTTCTGTGTGAACATCAATTTCATCATATCGTCACTCATTTGCTCATTGCAAGGTTAGCCAAAAGTGTTATAAAAGCGAAGTACAAGTAATCACATGACTCAACCCATACTGTGAGGCTGGTCACACGTTTGGAATTATATCATTTCTGTTAAAAATAGAAATAACAACAAACATAGACATGTATTACAGCTTTACTGGCGACGCAGATAAAGCTTGAAGTACTGATAAATTCCACGCAGCAGCTTCTGCAGTGAATGGGACATGCTGATGACTGAGACGCCCAGCAGGAAACCCAGGGACCCTCCGACGTCCGCCAGGAGCTGGGACCCGTCGTAGGCCCACACCTCCTCCAGCCTCTCCACGAAGTCGGTTGAAATCCTGATGAAGACAACGTTATACAAACCATCCTTTCCACCTATTCGATCCACAGTTGAGTAATCCATTACGATACTCGTGGTGTAGCAGGGACGGGGACAGTTGCACAACGTGTAATAATTCCGAGTAGCTTCAAAGTACAAATACATAAGTTCCCCGTACCAATGAATGTAGTTGCATTCGGGATGCCCGGAGACGGTCATCCAAGGCCCCGTGCATCCGCTGTTATTGGTCACCCACTTGTCGACGCACTTGGATACACACTGAAAGATACTGGTAATGGGTTCAGTAAAGGTTTTAATCTCCTCACTAAATATTTACATATGAAAACAGAATGACACTACCATAAGCAGGATTGTACAGCTACCGAGGGCTGTTGTTGCCAAACGTATTATTTATGCAAACATGGCGACCGACTCTGCTGTGTGTACCGTAATATTTATAAATACCTTCGTAACGCTGTAGTTCCTGTCCTCAATGCAGGGGTTCTGAGGGTAGTTCAGCGCATGGACACTCTGCAGTCTGATACTGATGGATGCCTGTTCGCCCGGCACAATTCTTAAGCTGGTTTTCTGGATCCAATTAATGTCGTACTCTGAAAGGAGTAAAGGCACTTTAAAGCAGTGAGCAGAGTTTATATTGTTTTGGGAAAGGAGAAGCTTGACACGTTTGATAGTTATAGTCAGTTGGCTCTTGACCTGTGAAAGCAGTCACTTTTAATCGAACTATCGCTGGCGCACATGTTGGGGGAATTCGGTACTATTCCTCGACGCCAGTCAGATTTGTATTTCCTTACAGAATGACACCAAAACAAGCTCTGTAACGCTTTCGAATAATTTTCTATGTACTTACAAATTTGTAAGCCCATTTTGAAAATGAAAATCCTCTTTAAACTTGGCTTTACGATGTCTTGGAATATAATAACTGCCTCATAATTGGAAGAAAGGCATAGACAATGAAGAAAAATATATTACTGATTAATTTCTGTCTTTCTTCATCTCAAATGAGTATCAAATAATAATAATAATAAAAAGCTACTAACTAATGCATCAACCTGATATATACAGTGCGTTCGTTTTGGTTCTGGGCCGAAATAGCTCGTGGCATGGCGTGACATGGCGCAAATACCGGCATATCCTTAGCACGTAGACAATTATTTTTATATTCCAAAACGAGTATTAACCTGTGTTATAAGAGTTGCTCAAAGTTGTTCACACACAATCTCGGTCCAGAGCCAAAACGAACGCACTGTACAAGCCTGCATCCACACAATAACAAAAGTTTTCAAAAGAGGGAATAGTTCATAATAACAATGTGCTAGTCTTCATTTGTCAGCACGTGATAATACGTACCAATCCAAGGTTCCTTCTGATCATGTATATTGATGATCAAGCCTGGATTTTCGTCCAAATTGCTGTATTATCCCGTCTTCACGGTGAATATATAACCTCTTCTTGCTGTTTGGTTTATGGACAAGATACCACATCTTCCGTTTGTGAAGTACATTCTACTATCCTCGTGAATTTCACCTCCTGTTGGAGAGATTATACTATACCGCGTGAGGCAGCTAAAAGTACCACCTGAAATAGCGAAGAAACCAGAAACAGTAGCGATGTGAGGTTTGCGGGAAACAATAATATTAAATGGGGCTCGTAAATCGGAGGTATGGGCTGCGTCGAAAAATATCGACAAATGGGGCATCTGGAGCAAAGTCATATTTTTTTTAATGGAACAATATACAATAACATGCATAATATAAAAGAGCACACGCAGAGAAACACAACGTAGTTGGTCTCATGCATCTACTGCACATAGGAACGAAGATATGGCCATGTGAAAATATGTAAACAAACTAACAAATGGCCCACTTGACCGTCAGTACCACGGCATGTAAGACTTCTCAGGTGCCTGACAGAACTGCCTTTACGCAGAGCAAGTTTTGATAGCAGGTCCACGAGATCGTGTTAGTTCATAGCAAGCAGTCGTAGTGGTAAGAGCGAAGATTATGGTGTTCACAAACATAGAAAAAGCGGACATGATCCTGATTTATGGGGAATGCCGAAAGAATGCCTCAGAAGCCTACCGTGTGTACGCAGAGAGATATCCGGTGACAAATCCACATTGGCTTCGTCAAGTTGAACGCCAGCGCCCATGGAGTGTGAACGTGTGGTATGGTATAGTGGGTGAACATCTCATTGGCCCTTTTTTTATACAAGGGACACTGAATGCTGACCGATACATACGGTTTTTACAACATGAACTGCCTGTACTATTGGAGGACGTACCACTTCAGACAAGGAGGGAAATGTGGTACCAACATGACGGGTGCCCAGCTCACAGTGCAAGACGCGCTACAGCATGTGTGGAAAATACATTTCCAAATCGTTGGATTGGACGTGGAGGGCCTGTCAAATGGCCGGCTCGTTCCCCAGAGTTGCCACCGTTAGACTTTTTCCTGTGGGGAAAGCTGAAGGACATTGTCTACCGGGATGTGCCAACAACTCCAGAGAATATGCAACACCGCATTACTGCGGCCTGTAGGGACATTCCCTACGAGATGCTACATTCTGTGCAACGATCTTTGCGTGGGCGTCTCGTTGCCTGTATCGCAGCTGACGGCCACCACTTTGAACACACACTTTGACAGGTTTTCGCTTCTTACGCAGTGGTTCTTCGACATACTGTCATGGTCATTTTCATTATGCTGTAACACTGTCAAATACATGGTACTGACGATGTCTACTGTATTTTTTCTTCCTTTAACACGTTCTGTCTTCATCTTGTCCAATGGCTTCCGACATCTCATACTTGTACATGCAGTGGTACTGACGGTCAAGTGGGCCACTTGTTAGTTTGTTTACATATTTTCACATGGCCATATCTTCGTTCCCATGTGCAGTAGATGCATGAGACCAACGGCGTTGTGTTTCTCTGCGTGTGCTCTTTTATATTATGCATGTTATTGTATATCGTTCCATTTAAAAAAAATATGACTTTGCTCCAGATGCCCCATTTGTCGATATTTTTCAACGCAGCCCATACCTCCGATTTACGAGCCCCATTTGATATTATTGTTTCCCGCAAACCTCACATCGCTACTGTTTCTGGTTTCTTCGCTATTTCAGGTGGTACTTTTAGGTGCCTCACGCGGTATATATAGCGCGTCATTTTAATGGCGCCCACGGACCACAGAAATGTATAGAGGGCATCAAAGAAAAAAACTTTTCTCAGTAACATTTTTCTTGTTGGTGCGTCGTTTCCGCGCTACAGTCGTTCAAAAAATCCCGTTTTCCCGCATGAATGATGGCATCCACAAACAACATTTAATCGCATCTGTGACATCATTTCCTGCTGCGAAACAGTGCACGGCAGCGTTGTTGTCTCCTTGACAGGTACCATTCCCCGTCCGGTCCTCTTTCTCTTTTGTTGAACCGTGCTTTGTTCTTGCTGCGGTGTCTCCCCACTGTGTTTGGGGACTACCCACGCGCTGCATGTGTTTGTTTCCCGCTGTGCAATTGTTACTTCATGCTTCATTGCTTCTTTTGTCCCTACCGTTGTCGATCGCTACCCTTTCCCTTCACTTGTCTTGCGGGACACTCCTATTTCCTTTGTGGAACCCCATGCGCATGCGTTGCGCAGCTGCCGCCTAGTGTTTTTCGGATGGGCGACTTTGGTGTTCCTTTTGACTTCGTTTGTTCCGCCTTTCTATCTTCACTGGTACTCGCTGTACAGAGGTGTGAAGTTCATTTTCACACTTTTCGGCGTTGTCTAGCTCCTCACGGAGGCATCTCTCGGCAAAGTGGAAGGGGAACTTTCGTCTCTATTTCATGGGAGGTATCTGTGGTTTTCGTTTGTACTATACCTTTAGAATCACCCTATATATATATATATATATATATATATATATATATATATATATATAATTTGTTAAACAAATAATTTCAGAAGATAAACGTTACGAGTACTTACTTACCGTCTCAAAAATTGATATCGAAATGATTATATAATATTTAGCACGGCCTTTGCATTGTATATGTTCCACAAAACATGTTGTGAAACGCATTGTTTCAAGGCTCACAAAAGAAGATGATATTTAATCAACTTCTGTTGTCATAATAAAAGCTCCAACGTTTCCTCAAGGTTACACAACGCTCTGGAAGGAGGATGTGAAGAGCAATTCCATTGTGACGGGTGTGGCATTCAGAGGAATTTACATTCATTTTTATAATTATATTCTTAGCACCTTCCAATATGTAACTCCATCAATTCAAGTAATTTCATTTTCCTTGATGAAAGGTATTTGATTTCAGAATTTCCCTCCCATCTCAATTTTCAGCTAATTTTTAGATATATATTAATATATATATATTTGTGAAAGGTGTGACACTTCTGAGACATGACATTATGACCTTTCTCAGTCTTTCACAAGTCCCTGTGAAATATATGGGTTTACTGAAACAAAATCATTTTATTTTCAGAAAGCGAACTTTACTCGACGTTATATACTTTTAGTTTCTAAAAATATTACTACATGCTTTAGTTCTTAACATTTTTGGCTTGTTACGGGTGTGGCATTATGCACATGTAGGATTATGGAACAATGCAAAAACTATGAATATTATCAAAAATAGATTCTTCAAACTAATGTTTGTTTCAGAAATAAAGTAAGATAGAAACAATAAAAGAGACAATTAGAACTAGATTAGAATTAATTTAGTTTTCTTATGATGTAATACTGTGTAATAATGAGGCTAAATTAAATGGAAACGCCACACACAAAATCCCACTTCACTATAAAAAGTAATAGGTTTTAAATAATACTAGGGTTATTTTTTAATTAATTTCAGTTTTGCAATAAAAACGAAGTAAATAAATGTTTTTCAAAAAAACATTTATTTTCTGAATTTACATACACTTCATTATTTTTTCCTTGCCGGTTTAAACATTTATCGTAACGAACTACGAATTTTTGGATACCCTCCTCATAGAACTCTGCCGCCTGTGATGGTAGCCAGTTACTCACGGTCGTTTTCACTTCCTCATCAGTATCTAAACCCTTGTCGCGCAGGAAGGTATTCAGGTGGCGGAAGAGGTTGTAGCAGCTAGGTTCAATTCTGGACTGTTTGGCGGTTGATCGAATACCTCCCAGCCAAAAGATTCGATCAGATCTTGAGTGTGAACCGCAGCATGTGGCCTTGCATTGTCATGAATCAGTACGACACCGGCTGACAGCATTCCACGCCGTTTGTTCTGGATTGCTCGACGAAGTTCTCTTAGGGTCTCACAGTAGGAAGCTGAGTTAATTGTTGATCCTTGCGGCAAAAAGTCCACTAACAAAACACCCTGCCTGTCCCAAAACACAGTTGCCATGATCTTGCGCTTTGAAAGTATCTGTTTTGCTTTCACTTTGACCGGCGTTGATGTGTGTCGCCACTCCATCGATTGTTGTTTTGACTCAGGAGTCACGTGGGACACCCATGTCTCATCTCCTACGACGACATGACTCAAAAACTCATCACCTTCCTCGTTGTAGAGAGTGAAAAATGTAAAAGCACCAATCTTTTCTTTTTATGTTCCTCACTCAACAGTTTAGGAACCCATCGACAACACAATTTCTTGATCTGCAAGTTCTCAGACACAATTTTAAACAAAACTGACCTTGACATTTGTGGGAATTCCGATGGCAACTTGGAAATTGTGAATCTCCTGTCTGCGTGAATGTAGGTGTCAACTGCGTGCACCAACTCTTCAGTGATTACATATGACCGGCCAGAGCGCGATTCGTCATGGACGTTTTCCCGACCTTCCTTGAACAATCTCACCCATTTTCGCACTGAAATTCATTGCATTGTCTCCGTAAATTTCATATATCTGGCGATGAATATCCGCAGGTTTCATGTTTTTTCCTGTTAATAATCGGATGACTGATCGTATTGCACAGTTGGCGGGGCGCTCGATTTTCTTAAACATTTTAACGAAGCGTACAAACTGACGCCGTGAATACAAATGGCGTCGGATGCTGCTCAACGAATGCCGGGAGCCTGCGCGCGCACTCATTCCCACGCGCACGCGCAATTTCAAACAGCATTCACAAACAGACCTTGCATTTAGCCTCTACTACTAACTGGCTATCATCACAGCGGCAGAGTTCTATGAGGAGGAGATCCAAACACTCGTAGTTCGTTACGATAAATGTTTTAACCGCCAAAGAAATTATGTAGAAAAATAGTGAAGTGTATGTAAATTCAGAAAATAAATGTATTTTGAAAAACATTTACTTACTTCGTTTTTATTGCAAAAAGGACCTTACTTTTTTATTTAAAAGTCATATGTGTATTAATAATTATAATTTTATTTCAATTTCCTGTGTAAGTGATGCTTTCAATTAAAATAAATTAACCTCGTTTGTCGACTTTCACATGGAATGACTCTGAAGCAAAAATTGCTATCAACAGTAATCACCTAGATAGTTATGGTGGCCTCCATACGTCAATTCATCATATATATTTCCTTCGGCTTGTAAGTGGCTTCCTCCCAGAGATCCTTCAGGGATTTAATATTCGAACCATAGACTACTGGTGTAAGGTGGAATACCCACTTGTATTTCTGGAAGAGAAGAAGGTAGGTCTTATTGTGGAAGTTGTGCAGAAGAGACGAAATTTCATATTTTATATCGCGTCCCATGGAAGACAAATATATTAATGACGTGGATGAATGTAAAGTGGAGAATGTAATGGAAATGGCAAGGAGGAGGGAGGAGAAAAGTAGCGAACAGGAAACCTGATACCTCTCTTACATTATGTCTGGGCATGGAGAGCAAAGAGGCTGAGAGGGAAGAGTGAACATTATACAGTAGGACAGGAAGTGTTTGTTCAGAGATTGCACTTTCCATGTTATGCAATACGACAAGGAGAGTTTGCCCATGGCTTACACAGTACACTATCCATGCTACACATTATACAGTACAACAAGGAGAGTTTTCCCATGGCTTACACAGTACACTATCCATGCTACACATTATACAGTATAACAAGGGGAGTTTGCGCATGTCTTACGCAGTACACTATCCATGCTACACATTATACAGTACAACATGGAAAGTTTTACCATGGCTTACACAGTACACTATCCATGCTACACATTATACAGTACAACAAGGGGAGTTTGTCCATGGCTTACGCAGTACACTATTCATGCTACACGTAATACAGTGCGACAGGGAGAGTTTGCTTATACACTCTGTAAAAAAAAATTAGCATCACTGCATTCTTAGTACGGATGTTGACAATTTTGAGTTTCGCATGCATGCATCTTTCCTGCACAACTTGAAATCAATTCATTGAAGCATTGGTCTGGTATCACTGCATAGTGTGGTGTTATTCTTTTGTTGATTTAGTGTTTTGAGTGTCCGCTAGAGGGTGTTGCAATCAGTTACTGCTGCAAGGCTTCGTAATCAATTGTGAGGAATCTGTAAAACGATTGTTAGTAGAGCAACTTGTGACGTGTTTTATGTTGCAACTACATGTTCATTATTGACAGTTTGGATACGTTATCATATTTGTGAAGTGTTCTGGTGATGTGTAGTGTATTTGAGAGTGTTTTCTCGAAAAAAAAAATGGGCAGAAATATAACATTTTATGTAACCAAGGAATGGTTCTTGCTGGATGGTCATTCTCAGAGAGAATTTGGTCGGCAACTTCAAATACATCAATCCACAGTTAGCAGCTGCCTGCAAAAGTAACAAGAACATGGAAAATCATCATTGAGAAGTCACTGTGACAGAAAGAAAAAGACATCACCTTGACTGGATCGTATGATAAAGGACATGGCACTGAAGAACAGAGGAATGAGTTCATGCCAAATTGCACATAAACTTCAAAATAATGTGGGAGTTAATCTTACTCATGCTACTGTAGTATCCCGACTAAAGAAACAGGGTGTTTCTAAACACTGCCCACGTAAAAAAAACCTAGACTAACTGACGCACATGCAAAAGCTAGCGTGAGTTTGTCACGCGTTATGGCGCATGGAATGATACAGATTGGGAACATGCGATATCTTCTGATGAAAAACGATTTAAATTGCTGGGGAATGACAGCTCAGTTGAACTGTGGATGCGAAAGGGAGAAGAACTTGCAAAATCTTGTATTTTAGAAACTCAAAAGTTTTGTGGCAGTGTTATGATTTGGGCATGTTTCTCTGCAAAAGGGATTGGCAGTATGCATATTTGCACATGGACCGTTAAGGCTGATCAATATCTGGAAATCCTGAATCGGAAAGTTCTACAAACTGCAGGAGATCATTTTTCTGGACAGAATTTGGACTACTTTATTTTTCAAGACGATAATGCAACCTGTCACCGTGCTCAGGTGGTGGATAACTGGTTTCATGATATGAATATTGAAAGACTTTGGTGGCCGCCCACCTCTCCAGACATGAATCCTATAGAAAACCTGTGGGCTATGATGTGCAAAAAACTTGGTAATCAGACGTACAGGTCAAAAGAGGAACTTATGGCAGCAAATGTACATGTTTGGAATGAAATTGAGGTCGAATATTGTCAAAATCTCATTCATAGCATGCCTCGAAGGTTGGAAACACTTAGGAAGGCCAGGGGTGGCCACACTAAGTACTAGTCAATGTATTTACTTACTATCATTTCAAATTGACATATCATGATGCATTAAAAACCTTTGTTCAATCTTTTTACTTGTAAAAATTGTCTTTGTGCGAAAACGTTCCACAAGCTATATTTGCAATAATTTTGTTATTAGTTCTGTAAAGTGCATTATGTATGCAACTATGACTTAAATAATAAAAATATATTCTACAGATATAGTGTTTTATATAATTGTTAGGAAAACAAATCAACAAGTGGAATTAAATCAATAAAACAACTGATAATTCACGAGCGAAATGCTGACGACCAAAAATAATGAAGTGATGCTATTTTTTTTTTTTTACAGAGTGTAGTTCATTCACATGGTTGATGACACAAAAACCCTGTAGTATCTCAGTGCTTGTTGGGACATTATGTAAAGTCTATTCTATTATCAGGTTCACTTAGTATACTTTCACAATTATTCAATATGTTTTACAGTTACACGCTAGTTATACTCAGCTTGTGCGCTATACCCCCGTATCATGTCACTGTTCAGTGATGTCCATCACAAAGGAAAGCAAGGATCAGTCATTTATATTTTCCATTAAGGTGACTTGAGAGGACTGAAGGGTCTAATGTATTTCGGACGTACATTGGCACATAATAGCAGCGCTGTTGCAGCATTGCAGTACCCACTTCCATTTAGAATTACTCATCGCGAGAGCATAAGAAATCCATAATCAATAAAACAGATTATGTGGTGGAACAATACAATATCTAATAGTAGTGTATTAGAAAATAAAAAGGGCAGGAGTACGCAGAACAATAGCGTACACATTTACTGTTAAATCTACAATGCACGACAATATATTACACAAGAAAACGTTACAAGAACAATTGTGTCGATCTCACCCAGGGTCATACCAAGCTGTGAAGTCTGAATGCAAGGATTAGCTAATAGGTCACCAGTAAGAAAAAAATGCTGTTTTGAGGTCCAGTGTAGGATTACCTCAAGAACCTTTATCTTGTATCCAGGATAACGGCAGATGGTAACTGTTGGTTGCTGCAACTCTTTGTTCACTTCCAATCTAGTGCTAACAGACACATCGCGCTTGCTGAACTTCCAGTAGCAATGTTGCATCTGGAAGGTAGGTCAGTATGTGATCTCTTTGTCGTTAACATATTTTAGATAACTAAGATGTAACAGGGGCTCGTGATATATATATATATATATATATTAGACAAATAATAATTTAAATTTACATATTAACGTATGAAATATGACATTCACCTTCGTATGAACTCATATGAAGCTGATAATGCTTACTATCAACAAGCATTATTTGCAGTTCGTATTATATCAAAATCTTTGTCACTTTTGAAAGAAAATATTCATGAATTTGAAGATTAGAAACGATCTAGTTGAAAAAAAAATCATCTTTAACCAGTTTTGGCATCATCTCCATGATCTTCAAAGGTAGTATGGTTTGGTTTGAGTTGGTGTTTTAAGTCCACTTTATGCACAGTAAGGCTAATCGGGACTGGACCTACAGTTTAATGTGGGATCCGAACCACTTGTGCCTCCACCGGGTATCGAACCCGGGACACCTTGATTACAAGGCAATGACGCTACCACTGCGCCATGGGGAGGCCCCTCAAAGGTAGTATGGTAACTATGTGAAACTGAAAATGTTCTTACAGCAAAAATGTTATTTTTTAATGTAAATGCTGTTGTTCATTAAATCACATTTTTAGCAGATACTGTGTATAGAAAGTTTGAAATCTTTTGCACTGCTGAAAAATTACATATGCGCAATGGAATAACCATTTTCTTGATTTTGTAAAATTTAATGTTCAGGTTGTAATTTGTATCAGAATTCGTGTTTTTATTGCTTCCAGTTTAGCATCTATTTCTACATAAATCAAAAGAACAGTTCATGTTTGCCATAGAGTATGTAAATGCATTAACATGCATATCACAATTTCTCATAATATGTGCTCGCACTTACCTGAATTATCACCACACCGAAGCATACCATGAGAACTAACCAAGTAGGGCCCAATACCATGACCTTTCTGGCAGCCTTCCTAACGATTCCTCTGGTATTTCGATTAGGATCCTCCATTCTAAGGTCTTTGATTGTGGTGACCATTATATTTTTACACACTGGGCTATCACCAATACGTTTGCTGCGGAAATATCGCATTTTCTGTTCAAATCGCGTCTTCGATCGACCTACGTTTTCCGTGCTGTTCATTTTCCAGTCTATACTCATTCAATGCGATCAGTGTAAGATTTTTTTGTATGCATAAAAACGTAATATTATCTTGTGAATTTCTTATGCTTGTAACTAGAGTGCACAATCCATGAAAGAAAACTAATTTCAGAAATGGCACTCCACAAATAGATAACGTTTTCTCTTCTTCTTTACATACAAAGGGAAAACTGAAAGAACCAAAGTGTACGCTATGTAACAGTCCATTGTGACCACCGACACAGTTTACGTTATGTATTTGTGAGGTATAAATTGTATTAAAAGTTACGTAAGGTTACAGGAACTTCAGACAGAGAACGAGGTAGAAAAGGTATATATCCAAGGACAGAATGTTGTTGATTCGTTTGTCATTTGTTTGAAGAATGAAATGCTTTAATTGTAACTTTTCAAATATTCATGACTGAAAGTAATACAATTATTGCTATTGAAACGAAAGTTCCAACTGTTTTCATTACACGAACTAAGTATTGTAGCCAAGTGTCAACGACAAAATGTGGACGGCCGCAACTAGTAAACAATTAAACTAAGCATAATAACCGAGGTTGATGTACAATGTAGGCGAGTTCGGATAATTTTATTCGAACTTCACTTTAGTACATTCTCTAGGAGATTATACACCATATCGAAAATGTGTAATATGCTCCAAGTAACAATAATCTACGTTATTATTAACATTTTCAAAACTGGGCGAATCCTACAGTTTTTATGTTTAGGAAACGAAACATAGAGCATTATTGTCATCAAATCGTCTACAAGTATTAAAGCTTTTGAAATACAGCACGTGCTTAAGGCGAGGAGGGACAATTACGCACTAGTTGTGCATTTATTTCAATATCGTTGGATTGGGCACTGCTATTTAAAAAAGGGTTTAGTGTGCAAGAGAGTATGCATTTCTCTCCATGCTGCAAGTCGAAACTGTTTTTCTAGTTGATTAGTAAGCTAGACACAATGTTTGAAAAATATGATTAATAAGTATTTACAGAATCCCATGTATTCCTTATGGGAAATCGACTTCAACTTCAAGTTACGGCTAATCAAATGGGAGTTTCGACTTTTCCTACTACTATGACATAGTTCAACGTGTCCTTTTTCCGTCCACGTACTTTTCTACGTCATTGGATGTTTGATATTTCCGAGAAAACGAATAAAATAATAGTCCCATAAACCTAATGCATTTCTCCTTGCCTCATACGGCCATCCTAGCAGTGTTGCCAAACCTGATGTGCATAAAAGAGCTACACTTCACCATTAATAGAGCTAAAGATGACTTTCAAGGAGCTAGATTAACGAATGATGCATAAAGTGCCTCCTAGGGTAATTTTAGGTGTCAGAGGGGTGTGTGCACTGCTCTTATCGTTAGCTTTAAAGTGATGCCAATTTATTCTTAGTTTTCACCGCCTAGATTTGGCGGCATCGCCCATCTCAATAATCCAATGATGTTCATATGAAATCGAAAATATAGAATTCCCGTCACCTTAGCCACAGCGCTATATATAAAAATACCTGGGGAGGAAAGAGGGTTGGGTGACGCAGCCTACATATGAATATCGCGTCACGTGCAAAATGTACACTCATGGCAAAGGTTGATCTTTATGGTTCGGAGCCAGTGGTGGCATCATGGTGGGGCAGAGGGAAGGTGCCACAGTTCACAGTCAAACGAGTGCACGAAAGAACCAGATTTGGCTCCAAAAGAGCGAAGTTGGCAACAGTGATCGGCAGCTGACCCAGCGAGAAAGACCTAAGGGAAATTTTCCCTCCTCGCCTAAGTAGGTGAACGGGGCACTTAGAACGTAATCATGACTTTTGTGAGCTCAAAATTACTGTAAATTTAGTCCGATATATTTTAAACTAGCTCTGCAGCTAGATGTCTAGAATGAGAGGAATGGTATTACAATCGCACAAAATCAGACGGTATGTTTCAAAATTGGTGGATTTTTCATATCTTATGCGCATTGTGCCGTGTTGTAGGTTATGCAATATTTTTGAACACGCTATCGAGAACAAGTTTTTTATACTCTATCGGAAGGAGAAGGGCAAACCTGGTACACACGCCGTCAGAGGCGAAGCGTGACATTTTTACGTAGTCATCGCAAGGCTTGCCAAACGTCAGGGTCAATCTTTCGACCAGGAGACGGAAGGGGCGGGGGGGGAGGGGCAATATTTATCCACAGTAAACGCTAAGGTCCTGTTATGCGATTCATATTCTAGTATCTGAGAGATAATAATATCTCAAGGTGCTGTAAGCGCTTGTCCACATTACCTCAAGAAAACGAAAAATTCTGAGTTTGTTTACCGTACATTTACGGTCGATGTGAAGTTCCGAAAAATTGAGAGAGCAAAACCTATCGGAAAAAGACATTTCAGGTTCCTAATCTAGATGCACTAGGAAAATGGTTCTGTCTGATTTGAGGCGGAGGATCAAAAAATGAAAGGAGAAATACTATGAAGGAAATACAATAATTGATCCAGAGTTGCTCTTTTTTTCAATTCTGTCCAGCACTAACCGTGGGTAAATTTATGCTATTGCTTACTTATATTTTTTTCTATGCACCATTACATTTATGTAGTCTATGTAAGTTGTGTTGCGATGCTTTTCAATATGTTATATCTCTTTAAAACAAGAGCTTTGCATGCTTTACAGTTCTGGAAATAGCACACACACTGAGAAGTTTCATCTTGATGACTTCACATAAACCCTGCCGGAGGTTGAAAGAAAGGTCTCCTTCAAGAGCGGGTAGTGGTCGAAAGACCTTGGATTCGCACATCTTCTGCGATGAACTTTGCCGCCTAACATCATTGCACAGGAAACGTAGCGGGACGGTTCGATGTACTAAAGCTTCGTGAATCTCTTGCGTATTTCTTGGTGTCACGTGACTAAATTATTATTTTGCTTTGTCGTCGCCGCATCTCTTGATGAAATTCTTCATTGAATGTTGCTTCCCTTGTAAAGACAAGTACAAGTTGAAAATATTCTGTTCTGCAATATTCCACTGTTTTATTTAATCAGGATTAGTATTTTTTTTAATTACCCGTAAACCTGCATACATAATGAGGAACCAACGTTAAAAATTTCGCGTGTGTGTGAATATGTGTGAATATATTGAACTCCCATACAGGATTGTACAGTATATAAACAGAATATGGTAATCAAATTCTCAAGCAAAATTTACATATAAGGTATTATGTTCTATAATTATATATAATCACAATATGTGATTCTTTGGTCCAACTAATCAAGTTTGATGTACCTTGATATGTAAATTTTTGTTGTCAGAGCTAGTAATTGTAATTGCAGTTTCTCAAATTTTAACTCATGTGTATATTCTCAGTCCCTACTATTCATTTATAACAAAAAACTAGCTCAAATTCCAAATGATGGTTTTTTTAAAATAGTTAAGTCTCGATATTTTCTGCATTGTAACTTTTCTCGGAAATTGTTAGATTTTTTTGCAGAAATGGAAAAGAGAACAATCACTTATGGGAAAATGAAGTGTACAATTCAAGATTTCCACAGTGTCGAGAATTTTTAAAGTTTTTCTGTCCCGAACGCCGGTATCTAAAACATTTACCGTCCTCTCAAAGCAAATTACGTCCTGCACACATCTACCTGAGATTTCGGTCTGTGTGTGGGACCTGTGGCCACCCAGCATCGTCAGTAAATTGATCAGCTACGAATGAGTAGCATAATCCGGTCATAGAAACGTACAACAACGACTGTCTGATCGTCGTTCTGACCACACGACACTCTGTAACTGGTTGTTGCCGCCAATCTCTGCAAGTGCAAGGGGAAATGTCACAAGGGAGACATTAGTTAACATCGAATTATTGGAGAGGGCATACTACGCGTATATAATAAATATCATGCGCATGGCACTTAAATTATTTACTGTCGAGTGCTTAGAGAGTTTCTGCAATTTCGGGACCCCATAATAACTAAACCATGGGGGAGGCCTCTGAAAACATATTGTACTCCATTAGTTCACCAGAAAAACAATTGCCTGAAGACGCCGTTGAACAGGGCCATTATATTACGAATCCGTCGTTCTAAATCTCAACCCACTCTGATTTCAAGCATATCAAAAAAAGGCACATTACTACAATTACATATTACTCAATTAAGTGTCTCAAAAGTAAACCAGACGATCCAAAACACTACGGATGAAAGTAATAATTTTAAAACACGGAAGTGATGATTACAAAAATGTGCGTGGTGTTGAGTAATCCAAGAAAGCAGCTTTCGTATTCAAAACAAATGCAGAAAGATAGAGTAAATCTCAGAGATGCCAGTTTGTAATATAAAATTCCACAAAGAATGGCAACTAACTAAGTGTAGAGAGTTAGTGACATCGTCGAATTTGAGCAGAAACATCGAATTGATGAAACGCTGAGATTAACTGTTACTTCTGTGTTGATGAGAAGTTCACAGAGACATTGAGACGACGAGTTGATGAGATACCGTACAGTTGCAGAACCGCCGACGAGACACGCTGATTGTGGATGAGCTATACATAAAGGACTCAACAACAGTAAATAATATAATCTCAGAAGTTATTTCTTTCTCCATGTATAAATTAACGAAAATTAATCATTTATTGTGTTCCCTCATATTGTGTAGGGTTATTTTCTAAGAAACACTCTCCCAACTATATACCACATTCTGCTTTTCGTTCGGACATTTCTAATATTATTAAAATTATATTTTCATTTCTTTGCTGGATAAAAATGGAGGATTTCTTATCAAATAAATATTTTTAGAAATATTTTCGAAACTTTATTACATTTATAAAACATAGCTAATCATAAAAGAAATTTGGATATCCGTGTTTGGTGACTCCCTTCCACTGCATTATCATCATTTGAGAACAATATGCTTTTTTCAATTAATTCGTATTTTTTATATAAATTATTTAGAACGACCCAATGTTCTGGGCCGACTTTCGTGGCGGAGTGGTTCGCACAGGCCGATACGACACCAGGGCTCCCGAAGTCGAATCCCAGCCTCGTTCAGCTTCACTGGCAACGCAGAGAACGATTGATGTACTGATACATTCCACGTAGCAGCTCCTGCACGGAACGGGCCATGCTGATGACTGAGACGCCAAGAAGGAAACCCAGGGACCCTCCGACGTCCGCCAGGAGCTGGGACCCGTCGTAGGCCCACACCTCCTCCAGCCTCTCCACGAAGTCAGAGGATATCCTGATGAAGACGTGGTTGTACAAACCTACCTTTCTCCCAATTCGATCCACAGTTGAGTAATCCATTACGATCCTCGTGGTGTAGCAGGGACGGGGACAGTTGCACAACGTGTAATAATTGCGCATAGCTTTAAAGTAAAAATTAATAAGTGTCCCGTACGAAAAAATGTCGTTGCATTCTGGATATCCGGAGACGGTCAACCAAGGCCCCGTGCATTTGCTGTTGTTGGCCACCCAGTTGTCGACGCAGTCAGATACACACTGGAAAACAATGGTAATGGGTTCAATAAAGGTTTTAATCTCCTCACTAAATATTTACATATAAAAAAAGAATGACACTACTATAGGCATGATTTTACAGCTCCCGCCGAGAAATATTCCGTCGCCTGCGGACCATTTTTGCCAAACGTATTATTTGTGTAAAAATGGCGATCGACTCTGCTGTTGCACCAGTCTATCAAAAGGACAAGCAAATACTTATGAATGATAAACCCTTAGAGGGCAAATGTTTTTCCTCTCGTACTCTGAAACACCTGCTGTCGTTTGCCTCTCCTTCTCCTTCGTTGTGAATGTTGCAACGAAGGGTTCAATTAAGGGATGTCCACAATATCCGGATAAAGGATATACGGATTTCAAATTATCCTATATCCGTTTCGTATGCAACGGATAATCAAAATATGCGAATAATAAGGATAATCCAAATGTCTGGACAACGCGCATGCACACACACACACACACACACACACACACACACACACACACACACACACACACACACACACACACACACACACACACACACACACAGACAGAGAGAGAGAGAGAGAATTCTAAATATATGTACACACGTGTGTGTGTGTGTGTGTGTGTGCTGGCATGCCTGTGCGTGCGTGTGTACCGTAATATTTATAAATACCTTCGTAACGCTGTAGTTCCTGTCCTCAATGCAGGGGTTCTGAGGGTAGTTCAGCGCTTGGACACTCTGCAGTCTGATGCTGATGGATACCTGTTCGTTCGCCACAATTCTCAAGCTGGTTTTCTGGATCCAATTAATGTCGTACTCTGAAAGGAGTAAGGCAACTTCAAGCAGTGAGTCGATTTCATATTGTTTTGGGAAAGGAGAAGGTTGACACGTTCTATAGTTACCGTGAAGTCAGAACTCAGTTACAGAACTGGTTGTGGTGGCAATGCATCAAGTTTGACTAACGTAGTGGAAGAGTATCGAAATCAGCCACCGCAAGTACCATTGGCAGTTCCATTATAACTGGCTGCTTTCACAGATGAAGAGCGAGCTCGCTGTATGTTTTGGCGCATTCATTTCCAACAAGATGCGCACCACCTCACTACTCACCGAAGCCCTGGATATCCTCAATAATCGATTTCCATGTCGATTGATAGCTCGAGGCAGGCCAATTGCATGGTCACATTGTTCACCTAATATGACACCCTTCGATATTTACTTTCCGGTTTCATTCTTCGAACTTGAAATCAGTTGTTGAGAATATCTAGGACTTTGGTAAGGTGGTGCGCCATCTCGTTGGAAGTGGATGCGGCCTTCAAACTAAAACAAACAGCGAGCTGGCTCTTGACCTGTGAAGGTAGCCACTTTTAATCGAACTGTCGCTGTCGTACTTGTTGGGGGAATTCGGTACTATTCCACGACGCCAGTCAAACTTGTATTTCCTTACAGAGTGACACTAAAACATGTTCTGTAATGTTTCCGAATCATGTTTTTATTCACTTACAAATTTGGAAAGTCCGTTTTGAAACTGAAAATGCTCTTTAAACTTGTTTTTACGATGTCTTGGAATAGAAAAACTGTCCCATCATAGAAAGAAAGTCATAGACAATGAACAAAAATATATTAGTGATTTCTATCTTTTGTTTATATCTCAAATGAGTATCAATATAAAAACTCTTGCCCACGATGAAAAAGAACACTACGAACAAATGCATCAACCTGATATATACAATGCGTTCATTTTGGCTCTGGGCCGAGTAGCTCGTCACATGGCACAGATGACGGCATTTTCGTCCCGTAACGTCCCTCTTATTTTAGCACATACCTTTAGCACGTAAGTAGTATAAAATATGATATTATAAACCCGAGAAATGATGAGCCCCCTCAGGCAGATTTGGCTACACTTAAAACTAGCTCAAGATGAGAATATGAGCTTATTGCTCAAGTGTAGTACTCTGTCTAATCCAAGATTTTTGTAAAAATGCCCTCGGAAATTTCCTGTGAAATGATGACCCCCCTTAGATTGATTTGCTACACTTACAAAAGGCACTTCTGTGAGATTGTTGTCCATAAGCTTGTCAAAAATATGCCCCTCTTGATATTGTTTTTGCTACACTTAAAATTAAGCCAAGATACACCCACCCACCCACATATACACCCACACATACCCCCCTCACACACACACACACACACATACACACACATACATACACACACATACATGTAATGCAAGAGCTATTGCATCATGTTGTGCAACAAATTATTATCCAATATTATGCAACAAATTATGATGCAAGAGCTATTGCATCATGCTGTGCAACAAATTATTATCCAATATTATGCAACAAATTATTAGGCATGTAAGTTTTCTAATTGCTTAATTATGACATAATGTGATGATGTGTTATATTCTGATTGGTTTATTGTTTCAGAAGTTTTAATCCGTGCTTAGGGTATATAAAGAGATTTTGCATTACATATCAGCCAGTATTGTGAGAGTGGCTGAGGAGTACAGATGTGTTGTTACAGTGCTTTTCATACTACAGGCCTGTTTGGTTTAATATATAACATTTCTTATTGTTCATATTAAATATATTTCTGGTATATTGAACAAAAGGGCTTATATTTTGTATAAAAAATCTGATATTTGTTACATCCAGCTTGTTTGTTGTAATCCACTCATATTTAGAGTCAGGCTTATATCTGTCCCAGCCTGTTATACAAAAATCAATACATAACACAGTGTTAGGTCATTGCCTTTCTAGGACATGCATGTCTGTGCAGGTATTTAAGCTAGGTCAGTGTAGATCAATATTTATTCTCTTTTTCCACTTGTAGGCTATTAGCTTTACAACCTGTCATAGTAAGCATAGAGTTTTGATTAAAACCCAAGAAATTTTATATAATAAACCGAGGATAAAAATTAATAATAATATTAATAATAATTAATAATATTAACATTAAATATATACAAGAAATATACAAAGCACACTGCTGAACCCAACTTATATTTTTTATTCAGTATAAAGTTTTGAATTGAAGCCCAGGAAATTTTATATAATAAACAACAACAAAAATGCCGAATCAAAAATATTGTAATCAATGCAATAAGAATATATCCAGCCCCAATTGGGCCAGGCACCAAAGGAATTGTGTTCTAGACAAATGCAGAACTCCCACTAAAATATGCCCTAAATGCCATAGAAAATATAGCATGGAATATTTCACTTATAAACATAAGGGTACTTGTTCTGTACAGTCATCAACATTGCCCCCACAACCATCTACATCTGGTCTGAAAAGGAAGCATCAAGCACCTGTTAATGCTAGAGCAGCAAAGCAGCCACGCTATGCACCACCCATCCATAGCAGTTTTAATGGCCAACTTAGGGATTACCGGTTTGTATCAGAGCCAAGATGTGGTATTAAGAATTTTTTGAACAGTATAAATCCTGATGTGCAGGCAATTCTAAATGCACAAAATGGCTCTTATAAGCTGTCTCTCAAATTGTTTACACAATATAAGAAACCAAATGGCACAAAATTTACACAGCCCCACATAACAGAAACTGTACCTGTATACTCAAATACAAATTCAGACAAAATAATAAGCAGTTTGATAGATCAATTGAATATTAAACACTCTGAATTTGCTGGAAAAGAGTCAGGATGGAGACTATGCGGATCTCCACACAAGCTTTATGTTAATATTTCTGAATTCAGTCCATTACAAGGATCTACATATTTGCCATTACCTGCCAATATTAAAAACAAAAGAGCCGTGGTTAACATAGAAAATAATGATGAGAAATGCTTTTTGTGGTGTATTTTAGCTGCTTTGTTTCCAGTTTTAAGGCATCCTGAGAGAATAAGTTATTATAAACAACATGAACATGATTTTGATGAAGCAATGGAGGGTTTAGAATATCCAATGTCTGTTCAGAATATTGATAAATTTGAAAAAAGGCCCGGGATATCAATGGTAAACAATTATCTATTAATGTATCTATTTGTTCCACTGGTCGTGGCAATTGCTTGATAGCACCTCTCAGAATCAGTACATTTGATGATGATTCTGCTGTTCCGATTGATCTGCTCTTAATTGAAGGGGATGGCACACACCATTACACTCTGATACATAATCTTGAAGCTCTAGTCAAAACACAACTAGACAAATCTAATAGAATATTTAAGTTGTGCAGAAGATGTTTAACTGTATTTGATGGTCAAAAAATAATGAATGGGGTTTGTAAAGAGAATGCAGAAATTGCTAAAAACAAGTTAATTGAACATTTAAAATACTGTGGCAACTATAAACCTGTTCATATGGTGATGCCTAATCCAAGTGAAAATGCCAAATTCAAAAAATTTGAAGCCTTGTTGGAACACCCAGCATATATAGTCTGTGATTTTGAATCAAATCTCAAACCTCGTGCGTTCTGCAGCCCAGAGCCTGATGAACCTTCAATTACACCATACCAGTTACATGAACCTTCTAGTTTTTATTATGTTGTTGTACAGGATGGTGTTGTTAGTAAAGAATATTTATACATGGGACCAGATGCCATCAAAGAATTTGCACATAGAATAGAAAATGAGTGCCATGACATAGCATCTAATGTCTTATTAAAATCAAAACCCATGTTGCCTTTAACAGAGAAAGAGATTGAAGATTTCATCAATGCAGAAAAATGCCCGGTATGTGATTCTGAATTTTCAGATACAAATATCAAGGTGCATCACCATTCTCATACAGATGGTAAATTCTTAATGGCCCTGTGTAATAGCTGTAATATTAAGATCCAGAGACCAAAATTTGTCCCCATATTTTGCCATGGTGCATCCAATTATGATTTCCATCATTTGATCAGGTACGAGGGGTTTGACAAGCAGAAATTAAATATTTTACCAGAAAATAATGAAAAATATATTGCTATTAGCAAAATAATTAAAGTTAATGGTGTTCCTATTCACTTAAGATTTCTTGATTCCTACAGAATTCTGTCTGCTAGCCTGGCTACACTGGCCACTCAATTATCTGATGATCAATTCAAAATCACATGTGCTTTGTTTCCAAATCAGGACCTGAAATTAATTAGGCGGAAGGGTGTATATCCATATGACTATGTTACAGATTTTTCTAAATTTGATGAGTGTGCTCTGCCACCACAACAAGAGTTTTACAGCAAAATCAGAGGATCTGGAATCACTGATGATGATTATCACCATGCCCAGTTGATGTGGAACAATTTAAAATGCAAGTCATTCGGTGATTATCACAAGGCATATTTAAAACTTGATGTGACCCTCTTAGCTGATATACTGCAGGCATTCAGAAAATCTTCCATGCAAAATTATAAACTGGATCCAATGTATTTTTACAGTGCGCCAGGCCTAGCATGGTCTGGAATCTTTTTGAACACTAAAATGCAATTGGATCTGATCCAAGATCAAGATATGTATCTGTTTATGGAGCAATGTATAAGAGGGGGCATGGTGCAATGCTCTCAGAGATATGCCAGATCTAATAACAAATATATTCCTGATTATGATCCAGCACTGCCATCAAATTATATACTGTATGTAGATGCCAACAGCCTCTATGGTTATGCTATGATGGATAAACTGCCATATGCAGGGCTTGAGTGGGTTGAAGATTTCAATATTGAAGATCTTAAGGATTTTGATGACAGTAACAATGGCCTATTCTTAGAGGTTGATCTGACAATTCCTGATAATTTACACAACACATTTTCTGATCTGCCCCCAATTCCTGAGGTTGAGTGCTCATCTGGCTCTAAACAGAAGAAATTGATGATGACTCTGGAGCCAAAACAGGGTTATGTCATATATTACAAAAACCTCCGGTTCCTGATGAATCATGGTGTTCAAGTGACCAAAGTTGGAAAAGTTTTGAGGTTCAGGCAATCAAGATGGTTGAAGCCATATATTGATACAAACACAGAGCTTCGAACATCTGCAATGAGCCAATTTGATAAGACCTTGTTTAAATTGATGGTAAATTCAGTGTATGGCAAAACAATTGAAAATGTCAGAAAACATATTGATGTTAAAATAATTACTGACCCCAGCCGGAGCAAAAAATTGATAGCAAAGCCCAACTTCAATTACAGAAGAATTTATGATGAGCATATGGCACTTTTTAATATGAAAGAAACAAAGATTAAGTTTGATAAGCCTATTTAAGTACGGGCTGTGATATTTGAATTGGCCAAATTACACATGTTAAAATTGTTTTATGATGTGTTGAAGCCTTTTTATAAGGATCGTGTAAAACTGATGTACATGGACACAGACAGTTTTGTTCTCGATATTCAAACAGAAGATGTTTATCAAGATATAACACAGCCTGAATTGTTTAAATATTTTGATACCAGTGAACATACAGAGATTCAACCCCACAACAAAAAGGTGCCTGGCAAGTTAAAAGATGAGACACTTGGTGATGTTATTGTGGCATTTGCTGGGTTAAGGGCCAAGATGTACAGTTTTGAAACATGTAGTGGTGTTGTTGCCAAAAAGGCCAAGGGCATTGGCAGAGTGACTGTAGACAAAGAGCTTGAATTTGAAGATTACAAAAATTGCCTCAAATCATGTAGCACAATCAGAACATCAGAAAATAGAATTCAGAGTGTGGATCACTAATTGACTACAAATATTGTAAGAAAAGTGGCTCTGGACCCACATGATGATAAGAGATGCATTTTATCATGTGGCATACATACTCTACCATGGGGTCATTGTTATTTGAAAAATGGCAATCAATCCCCAATTACAGAGCATGATTTGAAATAAATAAACATGCCTATGAACTTATTTGGGTTCAAAAAACAGGCTATTATGGACCTGCCAACACCACAACCCTCTTCTGATATAATATCTAAACTAAGTGCTTTGTTAATTATTCATCTGAACAGCATACTTACAGATGTTGATGATGAAACAGGTAAAACATTGTACATATTTAACAATAATTTAAATTATTACCAATTACCTGTAGGTTGTCAATTGCAATTTATTACAACCCCTGAGGGTAATGTCAAGATTTCAATAGGGAGAAATATTTATAGAATTAAGCACTCAAACATGATTTCTGGCACTGTATATACTGTTTCTGCTGGTGACTGCTTATATATTGAGGTCCCTGGATCCTATGACAAGCTTATACCTTTTTTTATAGAATTAAGAATTAGATACTCTATAATAAATAACCACTAAAAACAAAATGCCTAATGATATATTTGGCCATACAAGGCATGAAGATCACAGTGATGAGATTTTGATGCTTGATGTCAGAGTCAAGAAATTAAGAAGTGATTTACAAGCTTTACAAACCACACTCAATGCCAGTCTTCAACTAGAAATTACAAATTTACAATCACAATGCATGGACCCTCTTCTTAAAATTGATTCTGAACTCAAATTGCTGCTTCAAAAATATACTGACTTGGCCACATTAGATAATTTTCAAAGTTTAGAAGAGGCTGTAGCAGCTCTTCAAGCCAAATTTAAGACCCAGGCCACCAACTCTGAGCAATTGAAACAACAATTGGAAGAGCAGATAAATAATGTCCAGACACAGCTCCAAACAATTGTCAAAAGCATAAAATCACAAGAAGATTTTGATCTAGTGATTTCCACTCTAAAGGAACAGATTCAATCACTGGAGATACCTAATCTGGACCCCTTGAACAATGCCATAGCCGAGGTTAAAGAAAAAATTGAGACACTTGAAATTTTTATGATTAACTTGCCATCTTCTGATGCTTTGAGTGCAGTAACTCGGAGTGTTGCCAACATCAAGCTGCAACTTGAAACATATGAAGATTTTGGAAAAATTCAAAGTACCATAACCCATCTTGAGGGTACAATAGCAGCAATGCAAAGTGATTTGACAAATGTACAAGAATCTCTAGAATCCCGCCTGCCTGGTATTGTAGACACCCTTGTCAGTGTCCAGCAAGAGATCACAAAGCTTGAAAACCTCAACACTGAATCTGAGCTATCTCATTTTCATCATTTGATTGATGATATCCAAACAAAGCTTGAAATTTTACAACAATAAACACCTACTCAGGCAGATATAGCCCTGCTCCAAGATGCTATGCAAAGTGTGGCTGATGCTTCTGAATTAAACAATGTAAAATTGGCACTTGAATCTTTGCAAAATACTGTATCAAATCTGCCTACATCACAGGAACTTAAAAATATAAAGAGAGCAGTGAATCGCATATTGAAATCAGAAGATATCAAGAATATCCAGACAGAGATCAAACAACTTACTCAGAAAGTGGCCACTCTACCAACCAATCAACATATTAATGAACTGCATGCCCTGTTTGAGGATATTAGAAGACAAGTCCATGATCTTACTGCTCAAAATTCAAAATTGGCAGTTGTTGAAAATTTACAGCAAATTGTAGCTAATATCAAGCAACAGCTAGGGACCATGGAATCCAATGAAGCAAATGCTTTGTCTGTTTTTGCCACCCAGCTACAAGAAATTGTGCAACAATACAAAAAACTTGTTGTGGACATAAAAATCAAGCCAGGCCATGATGATGTTGTTAGGACCATCAATGAGCACCTTGAATCTGTAACAAGCCGATTGCTTACAGCAGAAAAAGAAATAACAGGCATAATCGAGAATCCTAAACATACAGTAATTCTTGAATTGTACAGTATCCCCAACAAAGAATATGATTCACCATTTACACCAGGTGGCAAAATATATATGCTGTCTCCTGCACAATTTTATTACCAGTTTTTTGTTGGGGGCACACTGAGACCAATCAAGATCAAATATTGGCTACAACCACAGGCACACCACTACCCTACCTTATCAATAACAAATGCTGATAACAAAGCAAAAATCACCAGTGTAGAATTAGAGGATTTTACAGATCCCAATACATTAGAAACATCTTATGCTGAAGATGATGGCTCTTTGGAATTTCATATACAAATAGGAGACAAATTATATTTAGAAAATCCTGTAGTATCAGCTGCTGAACACCCTATAGTTGCAATATTCTTGTTTTCATATTATGTCTAGACAAATTATTGTTGATGAATTACACAGACAAGCCAGACATAATTATAAGAGACTGCCAGTAGTTACAAAAGGCATAGATGATTTATGGCAGTGCGACTTGATTGAGATGGCAAGTGGACAGCTGAAAAACTTAGACAAAATCAACAAGGGCTACAAGTATCTACTCACTGTAATAGACACATTTTCAAAATTTGCCTGGGCTGTGCCACTCAAATCCAAGACTGGAAAATGTTGTTACAGAAGCCATCAGAACAATCATCAATCAGAGTGGAAGATCACCGCGCTATTTGCAAACAGATAATGGCAAAGAATTTTATAATTCTGTGTTCCAACAATTTATTAAAAGCCAGGCAATACAACATTACTCGAGTTACAGTGATCTCAAGGCCTCAATTGTAGAGAGATTCAACACAACCCTAAAAAATCTTATGTATAAACAATTCACCCTTCAAGGTAATTATAAATGGTTCAGTATCCTTCCAGAACTTCTACATAAATATAACAACTCGGTCCATTCCACAATCAACATGAAACCCTCTGAAGTAACTTCATCTGATGAGCAAAAATTGATCAGGACTGTTTATTATCCTAGATACCAGCCAACAACAAGAAAAGCCAAATACAAGGTAGGTGATCAAGTAAGAATCAGCAAATATAAGCACTTATTCAAAAGAGGCTTTACAAGAAACTGGAGCACTGAATTATTTACAGTGGTTCAAGTTAAACCTGGGACCCTTAACACATATATAATAAAAGACCACCGAGGAGAAATTCTCAAAGGCCGGTTCTATGAAGAAGAACTCAACAAAACTAAACAGCCTGACACATATCTCATAGAAAAAATCATCCGCAGAAAAAGCAACAAGTTATTTGTCAAATGGCTAGGACTTCCAGAACACAGCTGGATCGATGCAAACAAAGTGATAATATGAGCACCTGGGATGTTATAAAGAGCCTGCCAGAACCTGAACAGCAGATTAAGAGAAATGGCAAGTTGCTGCCTGAAAATATTAGATGTCTTATTGTTGGGCCATCGGCTTGTGGTAAAACTACACTAATGATTGATAATTTTTTATTTGCACCCAACTGGTTAGACTGGAAAAATAGGCACTTGTATGTCTTCTCTAAGAGCTTGGAACAATTAAAATATCAGCAACTGATGAAGCTATATGATGGATTGGATATAGCCACTTTTGAACCAGATGTTAAGCCACTCCATGAATGTCTCGATAATTCTGTTGTTGTGTTTGATGACATTATACTGGATAATCAAAACAAGGTTAGAAATTTCTTTACACAGGGCCGACACAAAAACATTGATTGCTTCTACCTGGCACAGACTTTTTCTAAAATTCCGAAGCAGCTGATCCGAGACAACATCAATTTTATATGTGTGTTTCATCAAGATCATACCAACCTCAAACACATACATGATGAATATGTAGGTGGGGACTTGAGCTACAATGATTTTTCCAAGTTTTGCAGTAGGTGCTGGAACCAGGACAGCTATGGGTTTGTCACAATTGATATGACAAGAAAACCCAATAGTGGCAAATACAGAAATAAAATCAACAATTTTCTAGACATTGAAACATATATAAATAACCATGAAAAGGCCAATCATTGATGATCTTAAATTAAGAGATTATCTTGTAAAAAGATTTAAGGGATGGAAATCAGAGAACCGAGGAATTTATGAAAAACACAAGCAAACAGAACAGCCTATTATTGATGCTATTAGTGAATTAGGTAAAAATATCAAAACTGTTACAGAGCAAAATCAAAATTTGATCACAGAGCTTGTACCTGTAGCTGCAAGAAACATATTAGATTACCCAATCACCCCACTTTCTAGAATTCATACACCTAGTCCTGTTGCTCCTCGAAGAATTGAGGCTAGTCTGGATCCTATTGAATTGGGTCTTCTTGCTCAAAAATATTTAAGCACACCTAAAGACAACAAAGATGAGGTTTTTCGCTTATATGCTGACACAGAGCGTGATGGTAGCATCATACATAGAATTGGCAATTTCAGAGTAACATTTATGGGAGATGATATAATTGTATATTCAGAATCTCATCTTGGAGAAAGAGGTGCTTTTGTTAAGTATCTTGGCACACCTGGATTGTGGGAACTGATGACTAGGAAAAGGCCTGGCAGCTATACAGATCAAGATTATGAGCATTACAAGGAAATATTAATAAAATCAGATGCTCTATACCAGAACAATGATCCCACACAAAAAAGAGTCAAGTCTAGCAGTGGAGCAAAATACAACAATTTAATCAAGCCCATATGGTCACAGATCAAGACTGGTAGTGGAATCAAACATTACAACACCCTGCCTAAAGAATTTGTGTGGGTTGATGATGTCAGGAAACTTGTAGATAGGTTATTGGTGATAGCTGGGGAGGAAAATGCTGGCAACCACAATTTTTACAATGAAAAGGTTGGAATTATGGACATGATAAGCACCAAATTGTCTAATTTTATAGTGAATGACACTAAGGGGATTGGATATCTTATAAAAATTATTAATACTCTACCACCTAAATTTTGGAATATTTCTGAGGGTCGGGGGTTGGTTAATGACATTATAAACAAGCTGCCATTTGAACTACACATTCCAGGCTATCAGTATTGTGGTCCCGGTACAAAATTGGACCATAGATTAAACAGAGGGGATCCTGGTGTTAATCCCCTAGATGCTGCTTGCAGAGACCATGACATAGCATACAACACACATTCTGATCTTGACAAGAGACATGTTGCAGACAAGAAATTAGAAGAGGCTGCATTTGGTAGATTTGTAAGCAAAGATGCTTCTTTGAGTGAGAGAATAGCAGCATTGGGGACCACCATAGCTATTAACACCAAACAAAAACTGGGGTGGGGGTTGTGAATATGTATATATAATAAACCTACAATGAAGGCCAAGGGTGTTATGTATCAAATACCTTATGCAGGTCTTAAATCTCTTAAAACTATTGATAGTCTTTTAACCAAAAAGCAGCGCAAGAAAAAAAGCTCTTGTCTTGCAAAGGGCCATGGTATGAAATTGTTGCTTAGTACCCCCCAATTAAAAAAATTACAACAATCTAGAAAAAAATCACATGTGGGTGGATTTATATTTACTATCCCGGCCATCTTAGCAGCACTTGGGGCTGTTGGGATCTTGGCTGGGGGATCAGCTGCCATAGCAAAAACAGTAATAGATGCCAAAAAAATTAAGGCAGAATTAGATGAATTGAAGCGCCATAACCTGGCCATAGAGAAACAAGGCAAAGGTGTTAAGAGAGCCATGAATAAGTTTTAAAAAAAACAAGAGCCGCTTACAAACCAAGATATTGAAGCCTTAATCAAGCCACTGGGCATCAAACATTTTAGAGGTGTGTACATGTCTGATTCTTTACCAGAACAACCACTCAACAAAGAGTGTGGCATTGTTAATTTGGATAAGTACAAAAATCAGGGCACTCACTGGATCTGTTATCTTAAATATTTAAAAGATGAAGCATTTGTGTTTGATTCATTTGGAGGTGTTCCACCTGAAAATTTAATAAAATATCTAAATTCAGCTAATCTTTATTACAATAATGCCCGTGTTCAAAATTTCAAAGATGTTAATTGTGGACATTTGTGTTTATCTGTTCTTAGATATATGTCTCAAATAAATAAACCATCAATTGAAGATTTTCAAAAAGCCTTGTGGTATTTAAAACATCATGGGGGTATTCCATCTCACCAGCCAAAATTCAATATTGAAACTTAGATTACATGATGACATAGTATATCCCAAAACAATAGCTCTCAGAGCATTTTATGGCATGTACTTGATCCCTAATATTACACACCACAACAACACAATTGCAGTTGGTAATCAAAAAATTGTCATCACTCCAGGGCAGTATAATCTATCTACTCTAAATGCTCAGCTACCCAGAGGTATAATATTAACTCAAAATTCTGTCACTCACAGAGTAGAGATTGTATCTGCTACAGAAACAGTGGATCTGGGTACTATAGGAGAGCTGTTAGGCTTTGAGAACAACACAAAACTTGAACCAGCCATCAAACACACTGCTATTAATATACCTAAATTCTTAGCCATAGAGACTCTGAATATTCACTGTAATGTGGCCGAGGGTATGATCACCAAATCAAATGGCATAGGCACTCACAAACAAACTGGCATCATTGCAACATTCAAACCTAACTCTGAATTCATGGAGCCCATCATCTACACTCCATCCCCAACATTATATTTTCCTGTGTGCCATAATAGAATAGATTACATTGAGTTGATGGTCACTAATGAAAAAGAAGAATTAGTTGATTTTGCTGGAGCCACAACAACTGCAATCATAGAGATTAATATTTAAATAAAAATACATACCAAAAAAAATGGAAAATATTGAGATTTATGAGCTACAATCATTCCCCCCAAACAGGAGGATCTTTGCAAATTTAAATCAACCCAACACAGAGATTGAGCTTGATCTTGATGTAGGGGATGGCTTTATACACCCCCACAGAGCAGATCTATACATCAAATTTGATGTTGTAAAGCTCGATGGTACAGATTATCCGGCAAATTCAAACATAAGATTGGTGGATAATTTTGTGCCACATCTGTTCTCTGAAATTGAGATCAGAAAACATGGTGTTGTTATAAACAGAGTGGATTATCCCGGAATTACCTCCACAGCTTTGGCCACACTAAAATTATCCAAAACCGAGGCTTCTTACTACAAAATAGGTGGATTTGAGGCTGGTGATAAAATTATATCTAAAAGCCACACTGTACTGTTCCCCATGCGCCTATTGCCAGGATTCTTCTCAGATTACAAAGATATTATGTGGAAGGGTGGTTTAAGAATCACATTTAGAAGAGCTGCCAATGATAATAATGCTTTGATGAGGTACAGTACATTAAACTCTACAGGGGAAGCTCTGCCTAATACCCTACCTGATGAGGGCAAGTGCCTTATTCAGACTATGGAGCTAAGAATCCCGGTTGTTGAATATGAAGCCAGTTATGCTCTTAAATACAAAGCAGATATAATAAAAAATCCACAGGTTCCTTTACAATTTTATACATATCAATGTGTACAGAAGCCCGCCACTGGTACCTATTATGAGTTTGATGCTACAAATTCATTCTCCAGTATACAATATGACATGCCAGATTTTGTGGTGGTACTGTTTCAGACTGGAAGACACAATAATCAGGAAAAAAATTCAAGTAAATTTGATAACTGCAACATCAAGAACATTTATCTTAAAAATGGCAGAAATGAGGTATTTCCTAGAGAAAATTATAATTTAGACATGTCCAAGGATGATTACCTTAAATTATACGAGGCATTTACAGCATACAAAAGGGTCACTACTGGCAATACCGACATGTATTACACACCAGATGAATTCAAAGCACAGAGACCCATGTTTGTCATCAACACTTCAAAAAGAAAACAAGTTGTGGTTAATGACAGGACAAACATTAAAATTATCTGTGAATTCCACGATACACTCCCTGATGACACGTATCTAGTCTTATTCTTATAGGTGAAAAATCATATGTTTATGATGTAAGAAATGAGAGAGTCACAGAGCAATTCTAGAAGAATTACATTATCTTAATACTAGATATACAAGTTGAGCCTGGTGCCCAATTGAACTTAAACCGGAAGTGGACCGGAAGTAAATATGTGTGTGTCTGTGTGTGTGTGTGTGAGGGGGGGGTGAGGGGGGTATGTGTGGGTGTAGATGTGGGTGCGTGTGGATGAGGGTGGCTTAGTTTTAAGTGTATCCAAAAAAAATATCAAGAGGGGCTTATTTTTAACAAGCTTATGGACAAAAATCTCACAGAAGTGCCTTTTGTAAGTGTAGGCAAATCAATCTGAGGGGGGTCATCATTTCACAGGAAATTCCCGAGGGCATTTTTACAAGAATCTTGGATTAGACGGAGTACCACACTTGAGCAATAAGCTCATATGCTCATCTTGAGCTAGTTTTAAGTGTAGCCAAATCTGCCTGAGGGGGCTCATCATTTCTCGGGTTTATAATATCATATTTTATACTACTCACGTAGACAATTATGTTTATATTGCATAACGAGTACTAAACTGTGTTATAAGAGTTGTTCAAAGTTGTTCACGCTCTATCTCGGCAGAGAGCCAAAACGAACGCACTCTGCAAGCTAGCATCCACACAATTACAAAAATATTCAACAGAGGGAATATTTCATAAGAACAATGTGCTAGTTTTCATTTGTCAGCACATGATACTACGTACCAGTCCAAGGTTCCTTCTGATCATGTATATTGATGATCAAGCCTGGATTTTCGTCCAAATTGTTGTAGCGTCCCGTCACCATGTCGAAACTATAACCTCTTCTTGCTGTCCGGTTTGTGGACAAGGTACCACATCTTCCGTTTGTCAAGTACATTCTACTATCCTCGTGAATTTCATCTCCTGTTGAAGAGATTATTATTTTATATATATATATATATATATATATATATATATATATATATATATATATATATATATATATATATATAGCGTGTCATTTTAATGGCGCCCACGGACCACAAAAACAACGTATGGAGGATATAAAACAAACAACTATTCTCAGTAACATTTTTCTTGTTGGTTCGTCGTTTCGGCGCTACAGCGTTCAAAAAAGCCCGTTTTGCCGCCTGAATGTTGGCAGCCACAAACAACATTTAATCGCATCTGTGACGTCATTTCCTGCGGCAAAACAGTGCACGGCAGCGTTGCAAGGAACACACAAATTTTTGGGAAAATGGCAGACTACCAACAAAAACATGAGCTGTAAAACAAGGATAGGAACGCGTTCAGTAGACCGAACATGTAGAGAAACAGCCTACCAGCCAGAAGACCAGCAATCATCCAAGGGGAAGGGGGAAGTGAACCAAAGACACGAAAAACAAAGTATTTAAAATGAAGTGACAATATCGAATTTTGTCTCTTAAGGTGCGGTATCGTTTGTGCGATGGTCGCATGCGAAGACTGCATGCAGTCGCTGCACACATACACGTCAAATGGAATTCCCCCCGGAGTTGTTTCGTTTGTGCGTCGAACGCTAGAGAACGCATGCGGCTGCTGCAACGGCTCCTCTGGGAGCAGTCAGCCTGCAGCGATCGCATGCGGCTGCTGAAACGACTCCTCTGGGAGCAGTCAGCCTGCAGCGATCGCATGCGGCTGCTGAAACGACTCCTCTGGAAGCAGTCAGCCTGCAGGCGATCGCGTGCGGCTGCTGAAACGACTCCACTGGGAGCAGTCAGCCTGCAGCGATCGCATGCGGCTGCTTCAACGACTCCTCTGGAAGAAGTCAGCCTGCAGCGATCGCATGCGGCTGCTGAAGCGACTCCTCTGGGAGCAGTCAGCCTGCAGTGATCGCATGCGGCTTCTGAAACGACTCCTCTGGGAGCAGTCAGCCTGCAGCGATCGCATGCGGCTTCTGAAACGACTCCTCTGGGAGCAGTCAGCCTGCAGCGATCGCATGCGGCTTCTGAAACGACTCCTCTGGGAGCAGTCAGCCTGCAGCGATCGTATGCGGCTGCTGAAACGACTCCTCTGGGAGCAGTTAGCTTGCAGGGATCGCATGCGGCTGCTGAAACGACTCTTCTGGAAGCAGTCAGCCTGCAGGCGATCGCATGCGGCTGCTGAAACGACTCCACTGGGAGCAGTCAGGCTGCAGCGATCGCATGCGGCTGTTGAAACGACTCCTCTGGGAGCAGTCAGCCTGCAGCGATCGCATGAGGCTGCTGAAACGACTCCTCTGGGAGCAGTCAGCCTGCAGCGATCGCATGCGGCTGTTGAAACGACTCCTCTGGGAGCAGTCAGCCTGTAGCGATCGCATGCGGCTGCTGAAACGACTCCTCTGGGAGCAGTCAGCCTGCAGCGATCGCATGCGGCTGCTGAAACGACTCCTCTGGGAGCAGTCAGCCTGCAGCGATCGCATGCGTTCCAGTAGGTTCTCGTGTTTCTCGATTGCGCAACTTGTGTTTATTGCTTGGATGAATAAGTTTCAGGGAAGAGGATGATTCAAAACTCGTAGAACTGGACCACTGATTGCAGTTTACAGGTTTTATTCGATGTGGTGCTGAGGAATAATATTTGGAAAAACATAGTACCCTCACATCTGGAGAATAGAACACGTGAATAGCAACTGCAAGCACTTCAATTAGTGACCATGACAGAATTTTCTCAGTCTACGAAAAGTATTATTTTAACACATTTTTACATATTTCTGTGATTTATCTACATATTTCGCAAGCTTTGGCTACATAAAAATCCGGGCCTTCGAATGATTGTTGATCGACGAGAAGATGAGGTAGACTTATTTTACAAGAGTCTGGCAATGTCGGTGAAAATATTTGCCACGGCAAAACTGAAATCCCTACAAATAGTGACGGAACTGAGAAATCAAGCCACAAATGAGACGCTGAGTGTGGAGAATATTGTGTTTATATCAGAATCCACAAATTTTATTTAAATATTCAGGAAATATTGATAAATGGTATCAATAAAACATTCGTATCTGTTTGATGATTGTATTCATCCAATTTTTACAACCCACTACAATAGTACTAAATATTGATTGTAAACACGAATTTTTCTTACTGTTTTTGAAAGTGATTTTCGTACGATACAAAGTCTGACATGCCACGAGAAACGATGGAGTTTTGATTGTGCATATGATATTCGTGATATTAGTGGTGTAATAGTGTGCTTGTGCATTTGATCGTGTAGTAATTTGAAATACATACATACGGACATATCAAGCATAGTGCATTATTTAGCGCTTCGGTTAGGTTAGGTTAGGTTAGGTTAGGTTAGGTTGTGGTGAAATCAGGGTTTAGATCATAGCTCGAGGCAATCATCAGGAACGAATGGTCGATACACCATGTAAAGGAACGACTAATGTATTTAATAGAAGATAAAACATGTAGTGTAAACCCGCCTGCAACGATCCTAACCTACGATATTGATATACAAGGTCCATATGTGATACTTCTGGACGACAGTGTAGGCAAGAACGAAAAATATTTATCTGCTGGTAGTGTGGGCAACTTTTTAAGGAAACGAGAAGTTATAGTACACTTGGTAGAACAATGAGGACGAAGTCGGGTAAGGTTGACTTATAAATCTTCCCATATGGGAAATGTATTTGAAGATAAGCGGATCCTACTTTCCTTCCTCCAAAGAGAAGGATTAGTATTTGGAATAGATCACGACATCTCTGAACAAGATATTCTGGAGGGTCTTGAAAGTTCGATCAAGGCTCTTGCAGTTAAAATAATGAGGAAAAAATTTGGCGGGAAGACGGTTCGTTCATTTCGGTCTCTACCAAACTTATTTGTATTACCTTCCGTGGCAATATAGTGCCCAACAGAGTCATTATAGACAAGATAACTTACAAAGTAAATCCGAGGAAACGTTTGGTACAACAGTGTCGAAAGTGCTTTAGATTTTTCCATCGTCATTCTACATGCAAGTCTAAACACAAGTGCGCCACATGCGGCACTGATAAACACGAGGGCGACTGTGAATTAGGCGTCAAATGCATCAACTGTAAACTACCTCATTCTGCCTTAGATTGTAATTGCACTCATTGGCGCTTCCAATCGACTGTACAAACTCTGATGGCTGACCAGTACATTTCATATCATGAAGCTAAACAGAAAGTGCAAGGTACTTCCCACTTGTGAGGAAATATTACACCCCCACAATAATGAGAAATAGTTTCCACCTTTGCCATCTATAAGGTTGAGATTATATGCTTCTGGTAGAAATATAATCACACCACATTCGACTCAGATTACCAACAAATATCAACCCCTCTATAATCTTCCAGATACAAGAGTCGAAGGGATTGAGGAAAACGTATTACATACTTTCAGAATCACACAACCAGACAATACAACTTAACAGGACACTTCCTTCCAAAAGAAAAGTTGGACATACAAAATCTCAGAATCCGAAACATCGAAGTCAAAAACCAAAAACAATGTTTAAAAATGGAGGAACAGAACTTCGAAACCATTCTAATACTTCTTCTTCAGACTCTGAAAATGCAACGTCTGAACCCATAGGATCCAAGACATTCCCAGTTCGAAATCTACCTACTTTTGGACATCATTATCAGACTTCCTCTAGTTACAGTAAATGTAGTTCCTCTAGTTTGATAAATGAATATCATCCTCACATACTTTGTCTACAGGACGTCAGCGGTGTAATTAATGAAACCTACCAAATTAAACATTTTATAACCTATATGGCAATCCCACAACATATCGTGGTTCGGGAATCTATATGCATGAAACGATACATCATTCGGAAATAGATATTCCTTACTCTGTTAATCTTATGCACAAATACCATGTAGAAATAGTAGCAATCCGCGTCAAATTATTTTCTCGTGAATTCTCCATCATTTCTTTATGCATCCCATCCCATTACAGTTCTCAAAGAAAACTATTCTTGATTTACAAGATCTCCTCAAAATAATACCTGGATCTTTCATAATTGTAGGAGATTTTAATGGATATCATCCCACTTGAGGAGATTCTCATACAGACCGACTAGGAATATCTATAGACATATGGATAAACAATAATCAGTTAATAACATAAAATGAAGGCACGCCTACGCATCTCCCCTTATGCATTGATCTTACACTCATGTCCGCCAATTTTTATCCAGCTTATACTTGGATTAAGGAACAAGACTTATGTGGTAGAGATCATTACTCTATTATACTTACTGATTCCCGCACCTCTTGGATTCACAAGCCTTCGACACATAGATATAAGACTCTAATGAAGGGCTGGATTAATTCTTCTATAAAATGGAGTTCATGCAAGACAACATTTACACTAATGAAAGAAACGTTATCACTTCAAGACAAGGATATGATCACATATCCCGTGTTTCTACAGGTGATTACTTATTCAATATAAATGAATGCGATCCGATCATCATATCGCCAGCAACAACAGTACCACTCGATTCACTGGTGGACTTGTGAATGTGATCTCGTGAAACGTCAAAAACGGTCTCAACTAAAAAAATACATTTTTCGAATTGAATTGAATTTATTCCAAATAGTACGAATGCTACCCGATCAATTCAGCGAGTTAGAAAAAAAAAATTCCATGCTTCCCGTTTCGCGTGTATATATATTTTCGTTGCTCTCGCTTGTAGCCGTTTTAGTTCTAAACGGTCTTCTAATGTGAAGTCGGGCGGTATGGGCCAAATAATGACATGATTTTATTTCAGGGGCCGATGCCAAAGTTTAAGAAGAAGCCTGCAGGTGAAAGCCATGGAGAATGGTCTGCCGATGACATGAAATTAGAGAACAAAATATCGCTCCGGACCTAGGCAGAATAGCATAATGTACCAAGAACGACTTTACGCAGAAAACGTCATAGTGTTAAAACTAAACCACAGGTAGACTGAAACCTCAACCGGGTGGTTTTATACCAAGTTACAAAAAAATGTACAAGAACAAGCTGGTCACGCATATGAAAAACTTGGATGCCATTGTCGAGAAATGAATTCTTAACACACTCCTTTGATTTAGCAGAAAGTTCGAAACTGCCACACAAATTCAATAAAGAAAAAAAAATCAGGTAAAGATTTATATTTAGCGTTCATGAAGAGGCATCCTGAAATAGCCTATCGAAAACCTGAGTCCACTAGCCTAATGCGGGCAGTATGCTTTAATAAATAATAATTAAAAGTTAAAACACTGTATTACCAACTATGTAAACTATTAAGTGAATAAAATAAACAATTTAGTGCTCAAAAACATGTTTCGTTTCACTTAATTCCTCTTTTTAAATTGTGGTCCATATTACCCGACACTGAGAAGTTTATCATAAATTCAGATCTAAATTGTCACTAATCTTTTATTTCACAAATAAAAATTATTTTTTAAAGTATGTATGTAAAACCAATGCTTCAAAAAATTGTATTGTATAATTTTACATGATTCTCTTGGATTTTTATAAATTTTATATGATATTTTCCTTAAGAGGGCCATACTGCCCGCCATTCCCCTACATTAAATTACGTGTTTCCTTTGGAATTTTCAGTTTTTCATTTCTATTTTGCCAACTGTTCAGAGTGCCACAGACAACGAGTATCAGAAGGACGAAGTGGATAGACTAAATTGTAGATGCCAACTTGGCAACGAGATTTGCAAATTTTTGATATGTAGGCTGAGACAAAATTAGATATTACCACTTCCTTTTGAATACCTTGTTCTTCTACCATTATTCGCCTCGTTGGTTCACTTCCTGTTGGGTTACAGAACGTGTTTTCTCGCTACGTTTTACAGTACATAATGTGGCTGATTGTAGCTATATCATTTTTCACAAAATATGTGTGTTCCTGGCAACCCTGGAACGCATCGCTCCACGATAGGAAATGATGTTTCAAATCTTAGACTATAGAAGGATATAGAGAGAGAGCGTAGCGTGTGTGACGTCAGCTTTCGGCGGCCGTCATGTGGAGATGTGCCTGTCGAGTCCATTTGTTAACATTCAGCAAGAGGGAATTTCGTCGAGAAAAATAAGGATGTTTGTTATGTTTCTTTATATTGTAATCGTCAGAAACAATAACACGAAGTTATTAGTAACTAGTTTTGACAAAAAAAAAAAACAGAGAAATCTAGACCTTTTTATGTACTGGGGGGTGTTCACCAGAAAGAGTTTAATGAAATATCAATAGAATCCAAATAGGACTTGCATTATAACTCCTACACTCGTAAATGCATCACAAAAAATTATTATATAAAAATATGAGCTATGTACAAAGGTTTAACACGATTTAATAACAATTTACGCCACCTCAATAAGTAAGCCTAAGTTGAGATATAGGTAGACCGAAACATCAGGCGATACGCGACACTCGATAAGCAACAAAATACATGAGCCCGTTCATTCAATGGAAGCATTCAGACCGAAGCGACAGGCGACAAGCTATAAGTGTCTTTTGGCAACCGACTCTCAGAAACGAATGCAATTTTTTAAACCGAAGCGACACGACTAACTGAATATTTTGCTTTGGTGAGAATTCACACCGAAGCGACACGTGTCGCTTGGGAACGAGCTAATTAACAGAAACGTTTCACACCATAGAGACGTGACAGGTCGCACTAGGCTGCCTCCGATGAAATCCTTAAGCTACACATGCCGCGTGTCACATTTCAGTGTAAAATCTCCCTAAAAGCAAGCATTCACCGCGCATGCGCTACAAAGAGACCGAGCCGACACGATAAACGCTATTGGGAAAACGGACCAGTCTGACACATGCAGCTTGCTGTGTTGCTTGGGTTCGAAAAGTTGATTTCTGAGGGTTCGCTTCCAAGTGGCACGTGTGGCTTGTCGCTTCGGTCTGAATAGAGACATTTCATACGTAAACAACAAGCGATACTTGCCGCTTTGAGGATTTCACCAATGCAGGCTTGTGCGGGCTGTCTTGCCGCTAAGGCAGGTGTAAACGTTGACTGGCTCGTTCCGACGCGACATGAGTTCCGTGTACATTAGATCTGAAAACTCTATTATTTGAGGCGACAAGCGACACGGGCTCCTTCACTCTGAAGAAAAAAAATAACTGTCCATACGCCACCAATAGACCGAGGCGACACGATGGGCAGTATTAAGAAAATGGCCCAGTCCGAGTGACACGTGCAGCTTGGCTTGTCGCTTCGTTTCAGAAGCTCTCATTTATTTCTGATGGTTGGTTTCCAAACGACATGTCTGAAGTATCTCTTTGTTCGTTCAATGAATTTACATTCCACAAAGTTCTCAACACGTATAAACATTTGTAATAGTTACCTTTATGAAACGTGCGAACGATTTTCGCTATTGCGATATGTCACAATTTTGAATTTATAAATGTATACATACCGTTAATAATAATACACTAACAAAATCACAACAGAAATGCGTGTATAATAAACGTAAACATGTGTTTATCTGGGGACCTCTCAATTCCTTCTTTTCTTAAAAACATTTCTTGCCACTTCTATTGTTACATCCAAAAGCTGTGCAGGGAGACCTGTAGCTTTTTATTTAGCCTATTATCTACTCGCAGTGTCACTGAAATGTACATATAGTATGTACTATAAACGAACATTCCATGCTGAAATCCCTACTCCCACCACTGTATCAGCTGTAACTGTAGAACATCCCAAGATGGCGGTTTTACCTCACCCCCTTCCCCTCACGGCTTTATTCCCCCTCGCCCCGAAAACACGCTTAGGCTCTCTCTATACCCTTCCATACTCTAAGTTTCAAATGCAATCATATATTGAGTGTGCAAGCCCGCATTCAAGCGGCAAAAAGGCCTTCTTTGAACGAAATAATATGTTATATAAAAGCTGAAACTAATGTGTGTATTAATAATTGTAATGTCCCTTTAATTTCATGTGTAGTAAGTGATGCTTTCAATAAAAATAAATTAACTTCATTTGTTGCTCTGAAGCAAAAATTGCTATTAACAATAATCACCTAGAGATCTTCGCTTGTATGCATACGCCACTCCTTCATAAATATCCCTCGGTTTGTAAGTGGCTTCCTCCCAGAGATCCTTCAGGGATGTAATATTCGACCCATATACTACGGTGGCTATTGGTATAAGGTTGAATACCCAGTTGTATTTCTGGAAGAGAAGAAGGTAGGCCTTATTGCAGAAGTTCTGCAGAACGGACGAAATTTCATATTTTGTATCGCGTCCCCTGTAAGACAAATATATTAATGACGTGGATGAATATAAAGTGGAAAATGTATACAAATGTAAGAAGGAGGGAGGAGAAGAGGAGCAGGAAACCTGATACCTTTCTTACATTATGTCTGGGTATGGAGAGCAAACAAGCTGAGAGGGAAGAGTGAACATGATACACATTATACAGTACGACAAGAACTGTTCGTCCAGAGATTGCACTCTCCATGTTATGCAATACGACAAGGTGAGTTTGCCCATGTCCTACGCAGTACACTATCCATGCTACACATTATACAGTACATCAGGGGAGTTTGCCCACGGCTTACGCAGTACACTATCCATGCTACACGTAATACAGTGCGACAGGGAGAGTTTGCTTATAGTTCATTCACATGGTTGATGACAAAAAAAAACTTCTAGTATCTCAGTGCTTGTTGGGAAAGCATGCAGGGTGTATTCTATTATCAAGTTCACTTATTATAGTATGCTTTCACAATTATTCAACATAGTTTAGCAGTTACATACTTGTTATACTCAGTTTGTGCGCTATACCACCGCATTATGTCACTCTTCAGTGATCTCCATCACAAAGGAAGGAAAGAATCATGCATTTATATTTTCCATTAAAGTGACTTGAGAGAACTGAAGGGTTATAATGCATTTGGGACGTACATTCACACATAATAGCGGTGTAGTTGCAGCATTGCAGTACCCACTTCCATTTGGAATTACTCATCGCGAGAACATAAAAAATCCATACAACAGATGATGTGGTAGAACATACAATATCAAATACTAGTGTATTAGAAAATAAAATGGCAGGAGGACACAGAACAATAGCGTACATATGTACTGTTAAATCTACAACGCACGAAAATATATTACATAAGAAAATGTTACAACAATTGTGTCGAAATCACGGATTATAAGCTTACGTCGTACCCAGCTGTGAAGTCTGAATGCAAAGACTTTTCCCCGATTAGCTAATAGGTCACCAGTAAAAAAATATATGCTGTTTTGAGGACCAGTGTAGAATTACCTCAAGAACTTTCGTCTTGTATCCAGGGAAACGGCAGATGGTAACTGCTGGTTGCTGCAACTCATTGTTCACTTCCAATCTAGTGCTAACAGACACGTCGCCTTTGGTGAACTTCCTGTAGCAATGTTGCACCTGGAAGATAAGTCACTATGTAATCTCTTTGTCGTTTGCCTATTCTAAATAATTAAGAAGTAGCAGGGGCCCTTGATATATATATTACACAAATAATAATTTAATTTACCTATTAGCAATTAGCGTATGAAATATGACGTATGAATTCATATGAAGCCTATTTTTCCTACGATCAACAAGCATTCTTTGCAGTTTATATTATATCAAAATCTTTGTCACTTTTGAAAGGAAATATTCAAAATTTTAATATTAAAAACGATCTAGTTGATGAAAAATCCTATTTTCAAATTTCATGCATAACTATTAGTTTTCATGCAGCAATCGAGCCCATATTTTGTACGGAAAATCGTGCATACTTAAAATATATATTTCATTTACCCGATACTTGAAATTTTTCATCTTTATGCAGTTTTGGCATCATCCCTATGATCTTTGAAGATAGTAAATTTGTCAAACTGAAAATGTTTTTTCAGCAAAAATGTTATATTCTTTTATGTAATTTTCGTGTACTGTTGTTCATTAAAGAACATTTGTGGCAGATGCTGTACACAGCAAGATTCAAATCTTTTGCAGTGCTGAAAAATTACGTATGAGAAATGGAATAACCATTTTCTTGATTTTGTAAAATTTAATGTTCAGGTTGTAATTTGTATCAGAATTCGTGTTTTTATTGTTTCCAGTTTAACATCTATTTCTACATAAATCAAAAGAACAGTTCATGTTTGCCATAGAGTATGTAAATGCACATTAACATGCACATCACAATTTCTCATAATATGTGCTCGCACTTACCTGAATTATCACCACAACGAAGCATACCATGAGAACTAACCAGGTAGGGCCCAATACCATGACCTTTCTGGCAGCCTTCCTAACGATTCCTCTGGTATTTCGATTAGGATCCTCCATTCTAAGGTCTTTAATTGTGGTGACTATTATATTTTTACACACTGGGCTATCACCAATACGTTTGCTTCTGAAATATCGCATTTTCTGTTCAAATCGCGTCTTCGATCGACCTACGTTTTCCGTGCTGTTCATTTTCCAGACCATACTCATTCAGTGCCCCGAGTGTAAGAACTTTTCGTATTCATAAAAACTTAATACCATCTTCTGAATTTCTCATTCTTGTAACTAGAGTGCACACTCCATGAAAGAAAAATAATTTCAGAAATGGCACTCCACAAGTAGATAACATTTTTGCTCTTTTTCTTTGAATACAAAGGGAACATTGAAGGTAGCAAAGTGTACGCTATGTGACAATTCTTTGTGATCACGGACACAGTTTACTTTATGTAAAAACAGTTTTGTGTAGTATAAATTGTATTAAAAGTTACGTAAGGTTACAGGAACTTCAGACAGAGAACGAGGTAGAAAATGTATATATCCAAGGACAGTATGTTGATGATTCGTTTGTCATTTGTTTGAAGAATGAAATGCTTTTAAGTTGTAACTTTTCAAATATTCATGACTGCAAGTAATACAATTATTCCTATTGAAACGAAAGTTCCAAAGTATTTTCATTACACAAACTAAGTATTGTAGACAAGTGTCAACGACAAGATGTGGACGGCTGCAACTATTAAACACAATCAAACTAAGCATAATAACCGAAGTTGATGTACAAGATAGGAGAGTTAGGAAAAAAAATATTCGAACTTCACTTTAGTACACTCTCTAGGAGATGATACACCATATCGAAAAGGTGTAATCCGAGATCCGGAAAGTGCTGTATGCATCAAATGTATTAAATTAGTGTAGTCGACAATCCGTCCCCTTGTTTTACACCTTTGTCAAATGTAAACTCTTCACTGAGTTGTCCTTTTACTTTTACTCTTGCTGAGGTATCCATCAGAGTCATCTGTACAAGTTGTCTTAATTTTTTGGGTATACCAATTCTTTCCATTGCTTTAATTAGTTCTTCTCTTTGTACGCTATCAAAGGCCTGTTTAAAATCTGCAAATAGCATATGTAGTTCGCTCCCATGTTCATAATGTTCCTCTAATATTTGTCTAATTACAAATATTTGGTCTATGGTGCTCTTATTTTCCCGGAATCCTGCTTGATACTCTCCAAGGATGGGTTCAATTATTTCCTGTATCCTTTTATTTAATATGCTCGAGAATATTTTATATCCAACATTTAGCAATGTTATTCCTCTATAATTGCTACAATTGTATTTGTCTCCTTTCTTATAAATGGCACATATAATTCCTTGTCTCCATTCGTCCGGTAGTTCCTCCTTTCTCCATATTTTACTAATCAGCTCGTGTATTTTCTGGTATAGTTGTGTGCCTCCATGTTTAATCATTTCGGCTACCATATTATCACTTCCTGGTGCTTTGTTATTTTTCAATCTCCTGATTTCTTTTGTTACTTCATCTAACGTTGGTGGTTCTATTGTTTCTTCTTCCTCTTCTTCGGTTTCCCGTTCTGTATTTCCGGCTTCTATTCCATTTTCTCTTCTTGACAGTTTTTCTTTGAAATTTTCTGCCCACCGTTTTCTGATCTGACTTTCTTCATACAGCATTTCTCCATTTTTATCTTTACATCCTTCAATTTCTGGTTTATATTCTTTTGTAAGACTGAACATGGCTTGATAGAATTTTCTTCTCTCATTTTTTTTATCTAGTTCCTCTACTTCCACTAGTCTTTGTTTTAAATATTGTCTTTTCTTTTGGATACATATTCTTTTAGCGGCTCTTCTTAATTCTGTGTATCTTGCACAGTTACTTCTAGTTTCTCTCTGTAACTTCTTATTTCTTGCTTCATTCTTCTTCTGGATGGCCTCTTCGCATTCTTCATCAAACCATGGTTTTCCATATTCTCTTTTCTTTTCTCCTATTTTCTCTTCAGCTGTTTTTAGTATTATTGATTTTATATTTTTCCATTCTTCATTACTATTCCTCTCTTCTATCTCTTCTGTTTGCTCAGTAATTTTTTCATTAATGGTGGCTCTAAAGGTTTCACACACCTCTCTCTCTTTAAATTTCTCTGTGTCCCATCTTTTTCCTAACATTCTTTGTTTTCTTCTGTCCACTTTAACAATTTTTAATCTTATTTTTGCTCGCACCATGTAGTGATCCGAATCGATGTTAGGTCCTCTCAGGCTCCTGACATCCATTATCGATGACCTATATCTTTTATTGGTAAATATATGGTCAATTTGGTTTACTTCTTGGGTTCCTGGAATCTTCCAAGTTCCTAAATGAATGTTTTTATGAGGGAAAGTGGTACTACTTATTATCAAATTGTTTCTTAAAGCAAATTGTATTAGATATGCTCCGTTTTCATTACTTATGTTGTGGAGAGTATGTTCTCCGCTAGCCTTATATATGGCTTCCTCCTTCCCAATTTTAGCATTAAAATCACCGATAATTAAAATCTGGTCATTTTTGGCTATTTTCTCATATGTACTTTCTAATAATTCATAAAATATCTCTTTTTCTCTATCTTCTTTTTCTTCAGTTGGTGCATGTATTGACAGCAGAGTTAGATTTCTAAACTTTCATTTTATTCTCAATCTACAGATTCTATCATTTGTTGTTTCTATCTCCAATATTTTCTTGCTGGTTTCTTTCTGAATCATAAAACCAGTTCCAAATAATCCAGTTCTTTCTCTGGTTCCAATATATATCATGGTAAACTCTGGTTTTCTTATAATTCCACTTCCCTGCCACCTTATCTCCTGTAATGCCATTACGTCTATCTTATATTTCATCATTTCTTGTGCCATTTCCATCATCTTTCCTGCTTGTAGCATAGTTTGGGTATTCCATGTTCCAATCCTTATCTCGTAGTCCTTTAAAAGTTTGCCAGGTTCATTTCCTTTATATCTTCCTTTCCGAGGCATAGTGTTTGGTTTCTGAACGATTTTTTGTTTTATGGGGCCGGGTTGTTAGCCCTGCGCCCAACCCCCAACTTGGAGGACCAGGTAATTTTCTGTTGGGGTGTTATTCCCCTAGCCTTTGCCAGTCCCCTGGCTCCTGCAAGGTAGCAGTGCTGATTTTGGTCCGCCCTGGCTGTGCCAGTACTATATATATCTATATAGCATTCCCCTATCCGCTACCTGGGGAGGCCCCGGTTGGAGATCAGCAACTCCTGGCCGGGACTTTATTTTAGTTGATTGATTGATTTGTTCTTCAAAGTCCACTTTATTCACGAGAAGGCTAATTGGGACTGGACCTACAGTTTAAAGTGGGATCCGAACCACTGTGCCATGTGCATAGAATAAAATACAACCTCGAAGTGGAGGAACTAATAAAACATAAAAATATAGTTCGCTTTATCAAAGCGAGGAGAATCAGCTGGATAGGACATGTATATCGCCTACCAAAAGATGCCATGCCGAGAAGAATAATAGAGAGTAAGCTATATTCAACTAAAAGGAAAGGAAGACCTAGAAGCAGATGGAAGGAAGAAGTATGCACGGACCTAAACAAGATAGGAGTAACAAGATGGAAACAGAAATGCCAGGATAGACAGAAATGGAGGGACATAGTGGAGGAGGCCATGGCCCGACAGGAGCTGTAGCGCCGGATGGTAAGGTAACTAAAATAAAGTTCGAATAAACTGACCCAACCCGCCTATCTTGAGCATCAACTTCCGTTATTATGTTTTCTTTGATTGTATACCTTGCCACCTATCTTTCTCAGGATAGAGACAGATGGAAGGCCTATGTTGCTGCACCCATGAACCTTCTGGTTTAAGAAGGCTAGAGAGTTAGTTGGTAGTTAGTATACTTTGCCACCGTCAACATCTTGTTTGGCTACAATAATTTGTGTCATGAAAACACTTGGAAACTTCAGTTTCAGTAGATATAATTGAATAGTTATGAACATTGCAAAATTACATCTTGAAGCATTTCACTCTTCAAACAATTGACAAACGCAACAGCAACATTCTGAGCTAGAACACATTATGTATACATTTTCTACCTTGTTCTGTCTGAAGTTCCTATACCCTATGTAACTTCAACGTAATTTATTCACCACAAATGCATAAAGTAAATTGAGTCAATCGTCACAAAGGACTGTCACAAAGCTTACACTTCCCATCTTTCAGTTGTCTCCTTGTTGAAAATAGCATCTCCTTATCGAGTCGAGTGCCATTTGTGGAATTAAATTTTGCAACTGAAGAGATAAGAATAAGAAATATCTTAAAGGAACTCTTTCTAATCCTCATGGCACTGAATGGGTTGCACACTGGAAAATATACAGTGCAGAAAACACACGTCGATCGAAGACACGATCTAAAATGAAAATGCGATGTTTCAGAAGCAGAAGTATTAGTGAAAGTATGGTGCCTAAAAAGAAAATGGTCGCCACAATCACAGAGCTTAGAATGGCGGATCCTAAACGAGATACCAGAAGGTTCGTCAGGAGGGCTGCTAGGAAGGTCGTGGTATCAACCCCTACCTGGTTAGTGCTGGTGGTATGCTTCGTTACCATGGTCATTCAGGTAAGCGAAGAGTTATTAGGGCCCAGAATTGTAGGCAATTACGTGTTTTTTCTCTTGTAAGCCTAACAATGTGCTTTTCATTTTACATATTTTGAGGTTTCTTCCATATTTCCCGATTACATTATATGACTTCCGCAAGACAACGCAGCAGTAGTTCATAGTGCAATCAGCAGATGGCATGTATAGAGGCGGTACGCGCGCTCAGTGTTCAGTGTTGATAGAGAGTGGAGTGAAGATGGTCGTTACACCACAACTACGCGCTCAGTGTGTCGTGTGGTGGACATGTTGAGTGCTAATGTGCTGTGACATAAACTCCCGAGTCTCCTACACATGTCTGTACCGTTTACAACCAATAAATGTTCATAGTTTCTAGTTAATAGCGTTTTACTTTTCTGACATCCCAAACGGATGACCCTGTATATTTTTCAGTGGCGTCTCGTGAACGCATGCGGTGCAAGCTGCGCATGCGTCAATTGTGGGAAAAAGGACAGCTTGCTCTGCGACTATATTCATGAGCATTTCTACATTCTAATTTCTTCATATAGGAGGATCTGAAGTGTCGCATGCATCAATTGTGGGAAAATAATTATTACTTCCTTTCACTTCAGATCCAAGAAATGTAATATAAGCTTAGTTCAGCGCTCTCGTGTAAATTTAAATACTTCTCCTGTATGAAGAAATTAGAATTTAGAAATGCTCATGAATGTTGTCGCAGAGCAAGCTGTCCTTTTTCCCACAATTGAGGAATGCGCAGCATACACCGCATGCGTTCACGAGACGACTTTGATATTTTTACATAAAATGTGATGCTTGGACCATCTTTCTGATTTTTCATTGAGTGAGGAACTATAATTTTGGGACAAACATTCAAATCTTGATTTCTCCAAAAATAAAAAAATAAAAAATCTCTCCAAAGGTATTTAGTGGTTCACTGTGCATCACATTAACATGGCATGTACTGAAACAGAAGCACTTTTTATTTCTTTACGAAACAATGTATTGTTTTATTGAATGTACATTTTATATTTTGCCTCACAAACTATCTTGTTCATTCAGAGAATGTTCTTCAGCGTTGTAGAAATTTTCCCACGGAGAAAAATGTATGACCACACTGTGCTCTGTTGTCATTACATTATCAGCTTATGTTATCACGAATTTTCCGATGTAATTTAGCAAACATGTCTTAGAGAGTACTTAAAATGGTATTCATCTCAACCTCGTACATACACATCACCACTCGCTGCACCGAACACTTTTGGTACTCCACACATAGACATGAGCCCCAACTGATAATGATCACTCTCTCATAGCACATGCACGGCGTTATCACCACTTCCTGACAGTGTTGCCACTTTAAAATTTACAACCCACATGTAAGTAAATTTAAGGCAAATCACTACCAGGCCATCCAGGCCGAAAAAAGTACACGGAGTTACAGTATAATCAGCCTGTGCCGGGTGTGTTCGTCCAGTCTCCAACTCGGCAAGGTTCTGTCACGCCAAACTCTTCGCCCATACAGCTCCGAGGTCTAGCCAATGGCAGAGCTTGCTTTAGGCACATGATAATACAGGTCTACTAATGCTTGACGTAATTACATGAGCCATACTACACTATATGCTTATAACACCAACAGCTAAAAAGTAATAATACAATTTCAGGTGCAGAATTGTTACTGGAAGTTCACAAGAGCGGAAATCTCTGTGAGGAACAAATTGGAAGTGAACCAAGAGCTCAAATATCCAGCCGTCACTATCTGCCGCTACAAAGGATACAAGAAATTCGTTCTTAAGGTAAGCCGACAGCAGTTTTTGAACTACCGCATTTCGAGGAGCTTCTTGGTAATCGTGATCGTGGGAAATATTACCGCGCATAACGGTAGAGAAGGGGAGGAAGCAAGTGGGCGGAGGAAAGCAGTGGTAGCTGCAGCCGCGTCCTCCCCACCATGCACTCACTTCCCTCTGTAGTCACTTTCACCTGCAGTGTTTAGACATCCAACACGAACTGCAACGACGTTGATCTTCCAAGGTCTTCATATTGTATTAAAAAAAAAGTAAAACACAATTAACGCAACATAGCAAAGATAACGCAACCTCACGTCATAAAATCTCTGAAGAAACTGAATGGCAACATCTCATTTACTCCACGTGGACTTGACAAGCACTGTCAGTTCCTAAAACGGACGCTATTGGTGAGAAAGGTTTGAGGGGAGGATCCACTGGGCTCCACGTGGACGTGACATGTGGTTGTCAGAGGGAGACTGATCTCTCGGAACTTTCTTTGAAGTAAAGTGGGTTCGAATCACGAACTTTAATTTGGCATCTCTCTTCTATTCCAGAAATACAAGTGGTCGTACTACTCTAAGCCTGAAAGCAGCGAATCCCGTTGGAATTTCACATCCCTTAGTGATCTCTGGGAGGAAGCCACTTGTAAAAGTGAAGATATGTGGACCTTCGCGCAGTATGGATCCGACATCATACATAATGGTGATTATTGGTAGCAGCAAGCTCTTGCTTGTGGATTTAAATATTGTGGTATGACATCCCACTGTGTATTAGACAACCTTGCCTCATGTACTGACATGACAGGATCAAGTATACTCTGTCCCGGGAATAACGGAGAAGCATTTCCCTATTCGTAAACTCAGTTCCCCTCTCACGTGTTCATTGGTCGAGTCCTCTCGACTCGAGTCACTACTTGCTCAGAGACTTACTTTTGTTCTCTTGCTCCAGAGATTCCCGGGATAGAGTACAGTAGGATTACGAATTATACTAGTGTAAGTCAGTAAGTAGGTCATTGATACACTTATCCCATTGCTTTATCAGTCCCCCAAAACCTGCCACATAAAAGTCTTTGGGCTGCTGTCCTAGCTGTAGTGTTAGCAGGATAGAGAGATAAGCTATGTATCCAGGTGTGGGTCGGAGGACGTACTGCCCCAGGCACTGGCACCAGCACCTTACACAACATCCCCCTTCTTTATTCAAACTATATGCTTTGTTTGCATATGCCACATCTTATTACAAAACATTTTAAACAAAGTAGCCGACTCTTAGTTCAAATTGAAGAACAGTAATCTTTTAACCAAAACATGAAAAATTGTACATTTAACAACTTTATCCATAACCACCATACCCATTAACAAAGCAACAAATAATATCTTAACCTACGTAATCCTTCATCCATCCTGGAGGGTTTCTTTCCCTTCGAGGATGCATATACACCAAACTCTCAGCATCTTTTAACTTATTTTCTTTATTATTATTTCGTCCTGATGTAGTTAGAGGTACTCTGGGGTGAACCCTTTCAGGAAATGTAATATCATCCCTTTTCATTACCTGAGGAGTAGGGATGAGGAGCCATCTGTTTCCACGATAAGTACCTGTATTCGTTTGTTTTAAGTATGATCTAGGAGATTTCGACTTAGTTTTAACTGTTCCACATTGTTTTAAATCTGTGATCCAGATCCTCTCACCCACCTTTAGGTCTCTTACATGTCTAACTCTGTGCCTTTGGTTGTAATTATCAGCTTGTTTGTTCCCTAAATTCTTATACTTGTACAAGATTTGTCTACGATTCAACACTTTAGGTAGTAATTTTACAGGTAACATCGATAAATCTTATCTTAATTTCCTGTTCAGAAATAATTCTGCAGGAGAAAAACCATGGCTAATGAAGTATTCCTATATGATAGCAAACCTTTATATATATCATCATTCTTCATTAATAAATGTTTATCAATTTTAACAGTAGCTTCCAGTTGTCCTTGAGACTGACTATGATATGGCAAACCTGCTTAGTGATTATAGTTATAATCCTTAGCAAAACAACGAAATTCGTACTGAAACTGCGGTCCATTATCAGATTTAATTACATTACAAAACCTAGCAAACATTTGTTTCATTTTTGTGATTATCACTTCTTCAGTCAATTGTTTCAACGGAAATATCTCAAAAAAACTTTGAATAGTAATCTGTGGCAAAATGGTACAATATACCTTTACATTTAAACAAATCTACTCCCACCTGTTGACATGGTCCATCAGGTAAACTTTCCATTAAAAATGGTTCTTTACAGTTACCTCTCATTTCAATACATTGAGAGCAATTTTTGACTAAAGTCCTAGCCACCATGCTGACATCTGTGCTCAACGTCTGCATTTCGTTATACCCTGATGACCTTGGTGTATGAATTGTAAAACCTCCAGTTGCAGTGAACCTGGTATTACAATACGAGAACCCTTTAACAATATATTATGTATTATTGAGAAATATAATTTATATTGATAGTAAGGTAAGTAATTTTACTTTTCTCAGGCCAACCATTCATAGTATAGTACTTAAGTTTCTTACATATGTTATCATTTACTTGACACTGTTTGATTTTGTCTAACTAATAATCTTTCACAAGACAGTGTTGAATAACAAAATTTATAAAATCATGAATTTCTTTACCTAATTCCTCTCTCTCCCAGCTATCAAGTTCACGGCCTGGTTAATTGACTGTATACCTTATTAACCTTATTCTAAATATTTACAATATAGGAGTTAATTCATCAATGTTTTTAGAACACAAAATATGGATTAATGGTTTGAGATTATTAGTTTCCAAATACACTTTTAGACCTGAAACATATTCTGAAAATTGCCCACGTTAAAGCCAAAGCTTCCTTTTCAATCTGTGCATACCTTTGTTCTGTAGGTGTTAATTTTCTAGAAACATAAGCAACAATTTATCTTTTTTACCTCTCATTTGAAATAACACAGCACCTATGCCATATGATGATGGATCTGCACTAACAATGCACTGTTTACTAGGATCAAAATATGCTAATGTTGGGGTTGTAGTTAGAGCTTGCTGTAGCATTATGTAACTACATTCTTGTTCTGCACCCCAAGAAAATTCTACACCATCTTTAAGCAAACCAGTTAAAGGTGCTAAAATATCTGATTTATATGGAATACATTTACCTGCATAGTTAACCATACCCAAGTATGTTTGAAGCTCTGATTTGCAAGTAGGCCTTTCCATGTTTACTATAGATTTTACCCTCTCCGGGTCTATCGAAATACCTTTCTCACACAGGATATGACCTAAATACTTAACTTTAGTTACACCAAAAATACTTTTGTTTTTGTTAATAGTAATACCTTCTGCTTTCAGTTTATTCAAGCCTCTTTTAAGAGCTTCATCATGTTCTTCTATAGTACTCCCAAAGAACAATATGTCATCTACATGAAAAATTACATTTTTTCCACCTTGCAATAACATGGAAATCTGTGTTGTAAAACACTCAGGAGCACAAGAAATCCCAAATGGCATGCGCAAAAATTTGAATCTTCCAAATGAACAAATGAAGTTGATTTTTTCATCTAATTTGACTTGATAAAAGGAAGTATTTAAATCAATTTTACTGAAATACCTTGCTCCCTTTAATTGTGCAAGTGTTGATTCTAATTTTGGCATAGGGAAATGTGACCTTAACACCCACTCATTTAACTTTGTATAATGACAACATAGCCTAACCTCATTACCTTTAGGCACACACACACACCATAGGACTAACCCATTCTGTTACTTCTTCTACTGGTTCAATTATTTTTAGTTTTTCAAACGGTTAATCTGTACTTCTAGTCTTTTCAACATTGGTATGGGTACTACTCTTGCGGTGGCGTGCCCAAGAGGGGTTGATGTGGGTTATAACCCCCCTTTCGCCCAGTATTCCTAAAAAAGAACGTCAAAAGTAGGAAAATATGACAAAATGAGGGCTGACTACCAAGAAAAAGTATACATAACCCCTCCGTTCCGAAAATCCTGGGCACGCCACTATACTCTTGGTACAACCTGTACATATGGTTTTGCATTAGTTTTCATAGCAACAGAAACTGTTTTCTTAAATTCTCCAATCTTTTGAAACAAGTAGTGGTATTGGCTATATAACCAGGGCGAGAAAGTATGAACCCCCCTCAGGCAGATTTGCCTACACTTAAAACTAGCTCAACATGCCCATATGAGCTTTTTGCTCAAGTGTGGAACCCTGTCTAATCCAAGATTTTTGTAAAAATGCCCTCTTGAATTTCCCGTGAAAGTATGACCCCCCTCAGATTGATTTGCCTACCCTTATAAAAGGCACTTCTGTGAGATTGTTGTCCATAAATTTGTTAAAAATATGCCCCTCTTGATATTTTTTTTGGCTACACTTAAAACTAGGCCATACCCACACACACACACACACACATTTACTTCCGGTCTAAGTTCAATTGGGCACCAGGCTCAACTTGTATATCTAGAATTAAGATAATGTAATTCTTCTAGAATTGCTCTGTGACTCTCTCATTTCTTACATCATAAACATATGATTTTTCACCTATAAGAATAACACTACATATGGTGTCATCGGGGAGTGTATCGTGGAATTCACAGATAATTTTAATGTTTGTCCTGTCATTAACCACAACCTGTTTTCTTTTTGAAATGTTGATTACAAACATGGGTCTCTGTGCTTTGAATTCATCTGGTGTGTAATACATGTCCGTATTGCCAGTAGTGACCCTTTTGTATGATGTAAATGCTTCATATAATTTGAGGAAATCATCCTTGGACATGTCTAAATTATAATTTTCCCTAGGAAATACCTCATTTCTGCCATTTTTAAGATATATGTTCTTGATGTTGCAGTTATCAAATTTACTTGAATTTTTTTCCTGATTATTGTGTCTTCCAGTCTGAAACAGTACCACCACAAAATCCGGCATGTCATATTGTATACTGGAGAATGAATTTGTAGCATCAAACTCATAATAGGTACCAGTTGCGGGCTTCTGTACACATTGATATGTATAAAATTGTAAAGGAACCTGTGGATTTTTTATTATATCTGCTTTGTATTTAAGAGCATAACTGGCTTCATATTCAACAACTGGCATTCTTAGTTCCATAGTCTGAATAAGGCACTTGCCCTCATTAGGTGGGGTATCAGGCAGAGCTTCCCCTGTAGAGTTTAATGTACTGTACCTCATCAAAGCATTATTATCATTGGCAGCTCTTCTAAATGTGATTCTTAAACCACCCTTCCACATAATATCTTTGTAATCTGAAAAGAATCCTGGCAACAGGCGCATGGGGAACAGCACTGTGTGGTTTTTAGATAATATCTTATCACCAGCCTCAAATCCACCTATTTTGTAGTAAGAAGCCTCGGTCTTGGATAATTTTAGTGTGGCCAAAGCTGTGGAGGCAATGCCGGGATAATCCACTCTGGTTATAACAACACCATGCTTTCTGATCTCAATTTCAGAGAACAGATGTGGCACAAAATTGTCTACCAATCTTATATTTGAATTTGCCGGATAATCTGTACCATCGAGCTTTACAACATCAAATTTGATGTATAGATCTGCTCTGTGGGGGTGTATAAAGCCATCCCCTACATCAAGATCAACCTCAATCTCTGTGTTGGGTTGATTTAAATTTGCAAATGTCCTCCTGTTTGGGGGGAATGATTGTAGCTCATAACTCTCAATATTTTCCATTTTCTTCTTGTATGTATTTTTATTTAAATATTAATTTCTATGATAGCAGTTGTTGTGGCTCCAGCAAAATCAACTAATTCTTCTTTTTCATTAGTGACCATCAATTCAATGTAATCTATTCTATTATGACACACAGGAAAATATAATGTTGGGGATGGATTGTAGATGATGGGCTCCATAAATTCAGAATTAGGTTTGAATGTTGCAATGATCCCAGTTTGTTTGTGAGTGCCTATGCCATTTGATTTGGTGATCATACCCTCGGCCACATTACAGTGAATATTCAGAGTCTCTATGGCTAAGAATTTAGGTATATTAATAGCAGTGTGTTTAATGGCGGGTTCAAGTTTTGTGTTGTTCTCAAAACCTAACAGCTCTCCTATAGTACCCAAATCCACTGTTTCTGTAGCAGATACAATCTCTACTCTGTGAGTGACAGAATTTTGAGTTAACACTATACCTCTGGGTAATTGAGAATTTAGAGTAGATAGATTATATTGCCCTGGAGTGATGACAATTTTTTGATCCCCTACTGCAATTGTGTTGTTGTGGTGTGTAATATTAGGGATCAAGTACATGCCATAAAATGCTCTGAGAGCTATTGTTTTGGGATACACTATGTCATCATGTAATTTGAGTTTCAATATTGAATTTTGGCTGGTGAGATGGAATACCCCCATGATGTTTCAAATACCACAAGGCTTTTTGAAAATTTTCAATTGATGGTTTATTTATTTGTGACATATATCTAAGAACAGATAAACACAAATGTCCACAATTAACATCTTTGAAGTTTTGAACACGGGCATTATTGTAATAAAGATTAGCTGATTTTAGATATTTTACTAAATTTTCAGGTGGAACACCTCCAAATGAATCAAACACAAATGCCTCATTTTTTAAATATTTAAGATAGCAGATCCAGTGAGTGCCCTGATTTTTGTACTTATCCAAATTAACAATGCCACACTCTTTGTTGAGTGGTTGTTCTGGTAAAGAATCAGACATGTACACACCTCTAAAATGTTTGATGCCCAGTGGCTTGATTAAAGCTTCAATATCTTGGTTTGTAAGCGGCTCTTGTTTTTTTTAAACTTATTCATGGCTCTCTTAACACTTTTGCCTTGTTTCTCCATGGCCAGGTTATGGCGCCTCTGCTCATCTAATTCTGCCTTATTCTTTTTGGCATCTATTACTGTTTTTGCTATGGCAGCTGATCCCCCAGCCAAGCTCCCCACAGCCCCAAGTGCTGCTAAGATGGCAGGGATAGTAAATATGAATCCCCCTACATGCGATTTTTTCCTGGATTGCTGTAATTTTTTTTAATTGGGGGGTGCTAAGCAACAATTTCATACCATGGCCCTTGGCAATACAAGATTTTTTTTTCTTGCGCTACTTTTTGGTTAAAAGACTATCAATAGTTTTAAGAGATTTAAGACCTGCATAAGGTATTTGATACATAACACCCTTGGCCTTCATTGTAGGTTTATTATATATACATATTCACAAACCCCACCCCAGTTTTTGTTTGGTGCTCATAGCTATGGTGGTCCCCAATGCTGCTATTCTTTCACTCAAAGAAGTATCCTTGCTTACAAATCTACCAAATGCAGCCTCTTCTAATTTCTTGTCTGCAACATGTCTCTTGTCAAGATCAGAATGTGTGTTGTATGCTATGTCATGGTCTCTACAAGCAGCATCTAGGGGATTAACACCAGGATCACCTCTGTTTAATCTATCGTCCAATTTTGTACCGGGACCACAATACTGATAGCCTGGAATGTGTAGTTCAAATGGCAGCTTGTTTATAATGTCATTAACAAGCCCCCGACCCTCAGAAATATTCCAAAATTTAGGTGGTAGAGTATTAATAATTTTTATAAGATATAGTGTCATTCACTATAAAATTAGACAATTTGGTGCTTATCATGTCCATAATTCCAACCTTTTCATTGTAAAAATTGTGGTTGCCAGCATTTTCCTCCCCAGCTATCACCAATAACCTATCTACAAGTTTCCTGACATCATCAACCCACACAAATTCTTTGGGCAGGGTGTTGTATTGTTTGATTCCACTACCTGTCTTGATTTGTGACCATATGGGCTTGATTAAGTTGTTGTATTTTGCTCCACTGCTAGACTTGACTCTTTTTTGTGTGGGATCATTGTTCTGGTATAGAGCATCTGATTTTATTAATATTTCTTTGTAATGCTCATAATCTTGATCTGTATAGCTGCCAGGCCTCTTCCTAGTCATCAGTTCCCACAATCCAGGTGTTCCGGGATACTTAACAAAAGCACCTTTTTCTCCGAGACGAGATTCTGAATAAAAAATCAGATCATCTCCCATAAATGTTACTCTGAAATTGCCAATTCTATGCATGATGCTACCATCACGCTCTGTGTCAGCATATAAGCCAAAAACCTCATCTTTGTTGTCTTTAGGTGTGCTTAAATATTTTTGAGCAAGAAGACCCAATTCAATAGGATCCAGACTAGCTTCAATTCTTCGAGGACCAACAGGAGCAATAGGACTAGGTGTATGAATACTAGAAAGTGGGGTGAATGGATAATCTAATATGTTTCTTGCAGCTACAGGTACAAGCTCTGTGATCAAATTTTGATTTTGCTCTGTAACAGGTTTGATATTTTTACCTAATTCACCAATAGCATCAATAATAGGCTGTTCTGTGCGCTTGTGTTGCTCATAAAAACCTCGGTTCTCTGATTTCCATCCCTTAAATCTTTTTACAAGATAATCTCTTAATTTAAGATCATCAATGATTGGCCTTTTCATGGTTATTTATATATGTTTCAATGTCTAGAAAATTGTTAATTTTATTTCTATATTTCCCAGTATTAGGTGTTCTTGTCATATCAATTGTGACAAACCCATAACTATCCTGGTTCCAGCACCTACTGCAAATCTTAGAAAAATCATTGTAGCTCAAGTCCCCACCTACATATTCATCATGTATGTGTTTGAGGTTGGTATGATCTTGATGAAACACACATATAAAATTGCTGTTGTCTCGGATCAGCTGCTTGGGTATTTTTGAAAAAGTCTGTGCCAGGTAGAAGCAATCAATGTTTTTGTGTAAAAAAATTTCTAACCTTGTTTTGATTATCCAGTATAATGTCATCAAACACAACAACAGAATTATCGAGACATTCATGGAGTGGCTTAACATCTGGTTCAAAAGTGGCTATATCCAATCCATCATATAGCTTCATCAGATGCTGATATTTTAATTGTTCCAAGCTCTTAGAGAAGACATACAAGTGCCTGTTTTTCCAGTCTAACCAGTTGGGTGCCAATAAAAAATTATCAACCATTAGTGTAGTTTTACCACAAGCCGATGGCCCAACAATAAGACATCTAATATTATCAGGCAGCAATTTTCCATTTCTCTTATTCTGCTGTTCAGGTTCTGGCAGCCTTTTTATAACATCCCAGGTGTTCATATTATCACTTTGTTTGCATCGATCCAGCTGTGTTCTGGAAGTCCTAGCCATTTGACAAATAACTTGTTGCCTTTTCTGCGGATGATTTTTTCTATGAGATATGTGTCAGGCTGTTTAGTTTTGTTGAGTTCTTCTTCATAGAACCGGCCTTTGAGAATTTCTCCTCGGTGGTCTTTTATTATATATGTGTTAAGGGTCCCAGGTTTAACTTGAACCACTGTAAATAATTCAGTGCTCCAGTTTCTTGTAAAACCTCTTTTGAATAAGTGCTTATATTTGCTGATTCTTACTTGATCGCCCACCTTGTATTTGGCTTTTCTTGTTGTTGGCTGGTATCTAGGATAATAAACAGTTCTGATCAATTTATGCTCATCAGATGAAGTTACTTCAGAGGGTTTCAAGTTGATTGTGGAATGGACCGAGTTGTTATATTTTTGTAGAAGTTCTGGAAGAATACTGAACCATTTATAATTACCTTGAAGTGTAAATTGTTTATACATAAGATTTTTTAGGGTTTTGTTGAATCTCTCTACAATTGAGGCCTTGAGATCACTGTAACTCGAATAATGTTGTATTGACTGGCTTTTAATAAATTGTTGAAACACTGAATTATAAAATTCTTTGCCATTATCTGTTTGCAAATAGCGCGGTGATCTTCCACTCTGATTGATGATTGTTCTGATGGCTTCTGTAACACATTTTCCAGTCTTGGATTTGAGTGGCACAGCCCAGGCAAATTTTGAAAATGTGTCTATTACAGTGAGTAGATACTTGTAGCCCTTGTTGATTTTGTCTAAGTTTTTTCAGCTGTCCACTTGCCATCTCAATCAAGTCGCACTGCCATAAATCATCTATGCCTTTTGTGACTACTGGCAGTCTCTTATAATTATGTCTGGCTTGTCTGTGTAATTCATCAACAATAATTTGTCTAGACATAATATGAAAACAAGAATATTGCAACTATAGGGTGTTCAGCAGCTGATACTACAGGATTTTCTAAATATAATTTGTTCCCTATTTGTATCTTCAGCATAAGATGTTTCTAATGTATTGGGATCTGTAAAATCTTCCAATTCTACACTGGTGATTTTTGGTTTGTTGTCAGCATTTGTTATTGATAAGGTAGGGTAGTGGTGTGCCTGTGGCTGTAGCCAATATTTGATCTTGATTGGTCTCAGTGTGCCCCCAACAAAAAACTGGTAATAAAATTGTGCAGGGGACAGCATATATATTTTGCCACCTGGTGTAAATGGTGAATCATATTCTTTGTTGGGGATGCTGTACAATTCAAGAATTACTGTATGTTTAGGATTCTCGATTATGCCGGTTATTTCTTTTTCTGCTGTAAGCAATCTGCTTGTTACAGATTCAAGGTGCTCATTGATAGTCCTAACAACATCATCATGGCCTGGCTTGATTTTTATGTCCACAACAAGTTTCTTGTATTGTTGCACAATCTCTTGTAGCTGGGTGGCAAAAACAGACAAAGCATTTGCTTGATTGGATTCCATGGTCCCTAGCTGTTGCTTGATATTAGCTACAATTTGCTGTAAATTTTCAACAACTGCCAATTTTGAATTTTGAGCTGTAAGATCATGGACCTGTCTTCTGATATTCTCAAACAGGGCATGCAGTTCATTAATATGTTGATTGGTTGGTAGAGTGGCCACTGTCTGAGTAAGTTGTTTGATCTCTGCCTGGATATTCTTGATATCTTCTGATTTCAATATGCGATTCACTGCTCTCTTAATATTTTTAAGTTCCTGTGATGTAGGAAGATTTGATGCAGTATTTTGCAAAGATTCAAGTGCCAATTTCACATTGTTTAATTCAGAAGCATCAGCCACACCACGCATAGCATCTTGAAGCAGGGCTATATCTGCCTGAGTGGGTGTTGATTGTTGTAAAATTTCAAGCTTTGTTTGGATATCATCAATCAAATAATGAAAATGAGATAGCTCAGATTCAGTGTTGAGGTTTTCAAGCTTTGTGATCTGTTGCTGGACACTGACAAGGGTATCTACAATCCCAGGCAATCGGGATTCTAGAGTTTCTTGTACATTTGCCAAATCACTTTGCACTGCTGCTATTGTACCCTCAAGATGGGTTATGGTACTTTGAATTTTTCCAAAATCTTCATATGTTTCAAGTTGCAGCTTAATATTGGTAACACTCCGAGTTATTGCACTCAAAGCATCAGAAGATGGCAAGTTGTTCATAAAATTTTCAAGTGTCTCAATTTTTTCTTTAACCTCGGCTATGGCATTGTTCAGAGGGTCCAGATTAGGTATTTGGAGTGACTGAATCTGTTCCTTTAGAGTGGAAATCACTAGATCAAAATCTTCTTGTGATTTTATGCTTTTGACAATTGTTTGGAGCTGTGTCTGGACATTACTAATCTGTTCTTCTAATTGTTGTTTCAATTGCTCAGAGTTGGTAGCCTGGGTCTTAAATTTGGTTTGAAGAGCTGCTACAACTTCTTCTAAACTTTGAAAATTATCCAATGTGGCCAAATCAGTATATTTCTGAAGCAACAATTTGAGTTCAGAATCAATTTTAAGAAGAGGGTCCATGCATTGTGATTGTAAATTTGTAATTTCTTGTTGAAGACTGGCATTGAGTGTGGTTTGTAAAGCTTGTAAATCACTTCTTAATTTCTTGACTCTGACATCAAGCATCAGAATCTCATCACTGTGATCTTCATGTCTTGTATGGCCAAATATATCATTAGGCATTTTGTTTTAGTGGTTATTTATTATTGAATATCTAATTCTTAATTCTATAAAAAAGGTATAAGCTTGTCATAGGATCCAGGGACCTCAATATATAAGCAGTCACCAGCAGAAACAGTATAAACAGTGCCAGAAATCATGTTTGAGTGCTTAATTCTATAAATATTTCTCCCTACTGAAATTTTGACATCACCATCAGGAGTTGTAATAAATTGTAATTGACCACCTACAGGTAATTGGTAATGATTTAAATTATTGTTAAATATGTACAATATTTTACCTGTTTCATCATCAACATCTGTAAGTATGCTGTTCAGATGAATAATTAATAAACCACTCAGTTTAGATATTATATCAGAAGAGGGTGATGGTGTTGGCAGCTCCATAATAGCCTGTTTTTTGAACCCAAATAAGTTCATTGGCATGTTTATTTATTTCAAATCATGCTCTGTAATTGGGCATTGATTGCCATTTTTCAAATAACAATGACCCCATGGTGGAGTATGTATGCCACATGATAAAATGCATCTCTTATCATCATGTGGGTCCAGAGCCACTTTTCTTACAATATTGCTAGTCAGCAAGTGATCCACACTCTGAATTCTGGATTCTGATGTTCTGATTAAACTCTGGGATTTGAGACAATTTTTATAATCTTCAAATTGGAGCTCTTTTTCCAAAGTTACTCTGCCAATGCCCTTGGCTTTTTTGGCAACAACACCACTACATGTTTCAAAACTGTACATCTTGGCACAACCCAGCAAATGCCACAATAACATCACCAAGTGTCTCATCTTTTAACTTGCCAGGCACCTTTTTGTTGTGGTGTTGAATCTCTGTATGTTCACTGGTATCAAAGTATTTAAACAATTCAGGCTGGGACATATCTTGATAAACATCTTCTGTTTGAATATCAAGAACAAAACTATCTGTATCCATGTACATCAGTTTTACACGATCCTTATAAAAAGGCTTCAACACATCATAATACAATTTTAACATGTGTAATTTGGCCAATTCCAATATCACAGCCCCTACATAAATAGGTTTATCAAACTTAATCTTTGTTTTTTTCATGTTGAAAAGTGCCATATTTTCATCATAAATTCTTCTATAATTGAAATTAGGCTTTGCAACCAATTTTTTTCTCAGGCTGGGGTCAGTAATTATTTTAACATCGGTATGTTTTCTGACATTTTCAATTGTTTTGCCATACACTGAATTGACCATCAATTTAAACAAGGTCTTATCAAATTGGCTCATTGCAGATGTTCGAAGCTCTGTGTTTGTATCAATATAAGGCTTCAACCATCTTGAGTGCCTGAACCTCAAAACTTTTCCAACTTTGGTCACTTGAACACCATGATGCATCAGGAACTGGAGGTTTTTGTAATATATGACATAACCCTGTTTTGGCTCCAGAGTCATCATCAATTTCTTCTGTTTAGAGCCAGATGAGCACTCAACCTCAGGAATTGGGGGCAGATCAGAAAATGTATTGTGTAAATTATCATTAATTGTCAGATCAACCTCTAAGAACAGGCCATAGTCACTGTCATCAAAATCCTTAAGATCTTCAATATTGAAATCTTCAACCCACTCAAGCCTTGCATATGGCAGTTTTTTCATCATAGCGTAACCATACAAGCTATTGGCATCTACATACAGTATATAATTTGATGGCAGTGCTGGATCATAATCAGGAATATATTTGTTATTAGCTCTGGCATATCTCTGAGAGCATTGCACCATGCCCCCTCTTATACATTGCTCCATGAACAGATACATGTCTTGATCTTGGATCAGATCCAATTGCATTTTAGTGTTTAAAAACATTGCAGACCATGCTAGCCCCGGAGCACTGTAAAAATATATTGGATCCAGTCTATAATTTTGCATAGAAGATTTTCTGAATGCCTGAAGTATATCAGCTAAGAGAGTGACATCAAGTTTTAAATATGCCATGTGATAATCACCAAATGTCTGGCATTTTAAATTGTTCCACATCAATTGGGCATGGTGATAATCTTCATCAGTGATTCCAGATCCTCTGATTTTGCTGTAAAACTCTTGTTGTCGTGGCAGAGAACACTCATCAAATTTAAAAAAATCTGTAACATAGTCATATGGATATACACCCTTCCGCCTAATTAATTTCAGGTCCTGATTTGGAAACAAAGCACATGTGATTTTGAATTGATCATCAGATAATTGAGTGGCCAGTGTAGCCAGGCTAGCAGACAGAATTCTGTAGGAATCAAGAAATCTTAAGTGAATAGGAACACCATTAACTTTAATTATTTTGCTAATAGCAATATATTTCTCATCATTTTCTGCTAAAATATTTAAATTCTCCTTGTCAAACCCGTCGTATCTGATCAAATAATGAAAATCATAATTGGATGCTCCATGGCAAAATATGGGGACAAATTTTGGTCTCTGGATCTTAATATTACAGCTATTACACAGGGCCATTAAGAATTTACCATCTGTGTGAGAATGGTGTTTCACCTTGATATTTGTATCTGAAAATTCAGAATCACATACCGGGCATTTTTCTGCATTGTTGAAATCTTCAAACTGTTTCTCTGTTAAAGGCAACATAGGTTTTGATTTTAATAAGATATTAGATGCTATGTCATGGCACTCATTTTCTATTCTATGTGCAAATTCTTTGATGGCATCTGCTCCCATGTATGAATCTTTTTTACTAACAACACCATCCTGTACAACAACATAATAAAAACTAGAAGGTTCATGTAACTGGTATGGTGTAATTGAAGGTTCATCAGGATCTGGGCTACAGAATGCAAGAGGTTTGAGATTTGATTCAAAATCACAGACTATATATGCTGGGTGTTCCAACAAGGCCTCAAACTTTTTGAATTTGGCATTTTCACTTGGATTAGGCATCACCATATGAACAGGTTTATGGTTGTCACAGTATTTCAGATGCTCAATTAACTTGTTTTTAGCAATTTCTGCATTCACTTCCCGAACCCCATTCACCATTTTTCTACCATGAAATACAGTTAAACATCTTCTGCACAACTTGAATATTGTATTGGATTTGTCTAGTTGTGTTCTGACTAAAGCTTCAAGATTATGTATCAGAGTATAATGATATGTGCCATCCCCTTCAATTAAGAGCAAATCAATCGGAATAGCAGAATCATCATCAAGTGTACTGATTCTGAGAGGTGCTATCAAGCAATTGCCACGGCCAGTGGAACAAATAAATACATTAATAGATAATTGTTTACCATTAATATCCCTGGCCTTTTTTTTTCAAATTTATCAATATTCTGAACAGACATTGGATATTCTAAGCCCTTCATTGCTTCATCGAAATTGTGTTCATATTGTTTATAATAAGTTATTCTCTCAGGGTTCCTTAAAACTGGAAACAAAGCAGCTAAAATACACCACAAAAAGCATTTCTCATCATTATTTTCTATATTAACCACGGCTTGTTTGTTTTTAATATTGGCAGGTAATGGCAGATATGTAGATCCTTGTAATGGGCTGAATTCAGAAATATTAACATATAACTTGTGTGGAGAACCGCATAGGCTCCATCCAGACTCTTTTGCTGCAAATTCAGAGTGTTTAATATTTAATTGATCTATCAAACTGCTTATTATTTTGTCTAAATTTGCATTTGAATATACCGGTACAGTTTCTGTTATGTGGGGCTGTGTAAATTTTGTGCCATTTGGTTTCTTATATTGTGTAAACAATTTGAGGGACAACTTATAAGAGCCATTTTGTGCATTTAGAATTGCCTGCACATCGGGATTTACACTGTTCAAAAAATTCTTAATACCACATCTTGGCTCTGATTTAAAACAGTGATCCCTAAGTTGGCCATTAAAACTGCTATGGATAGGTGGTTCATAGCGTGGCTGCTTTGCCGGTCCAGCATTAACAGGCGCTTCATGCTTCCTTTTCAGACCAGATGTAGATGGTTGTGGGGGCAATGTTGATGACTGTGCAGAACAAGTACCTTTATGTTTATATGTGAAATATTCCAGACTATATTTTCTATGGCATTTAGGGCATATTTTTGTGGGAGTTCTGTATTTGTCTGGATTACAAATCTTTTGATGCTTAGCCCAATTGGGGCTGGATATATTTTTTTTGCATTGATTACAATGTTTTTGATTTGGCATTTTTATTATTGGTTTATTATATAAAATTTCTTGGGGTTCAAATCAAAATTCTATGCTTAATCAGTTGGGTTCAGCAGTGTGTGTGTGTGTGTGTGTGTGTGTGTATGTGTGTTAATATTTTTGGCTTTGGTATTTATATAAAATTTCTTGGGGTTCAAATCAAAACTCTATACTTAATAAACCTATGACAGGTTGTCAAAAATTCTGTATATTAAATCAAATAGATTTGTAATTCAATTTATACAAATCTGCAATATTTTTGTGTTTAAAAAAATATGAGCAGCACTGCAACAACACACCCTTTCTCTTCAACAACTCTCACAATACTGGCTGATATGCAATGCAAAATCTCTTTATATAGCCTATACACGGACCGCATTGAAAACATCTGAAACAATAAGCCAATCAGAATAAAACACATCATCACATTATGTCATAACCAACCAATCAGAAAACAACACATGTCTAATAATTTATTGCATAATATTAGGTAATAATTTGTTGCAAAACATGATGCAATATAAATAAACCAGAAATAGGCCACAACTTGGCCACAAGTGGACCGGAAGTAGGCAAACCGGAAGTGGACCGGAAGTGAACCGGAAGTGGACCGGAAGTGGACCGGAAGTAAATATGTGTGGGTGGGTGTGGGTGTGTGTGGGTGGGTGTATCTTGGCTTAGTTTTAAGTGTGGGCAAAAAAAATATCAAGAGGGGCATATTTTTAACAAATTTATGGACAACAATCTCACAGAAGTGCCTTTTATAAGTGTAGGCAAATCAATCTGAGGGGGGTCATACTTTCACGGGAAATTCAAGAGGGCATTTTTACAAAACTCTTGGATTAGACAGGGTTTCACACTTGAGCAAAAAGCTCATATGGGCATGTTGAGCTAGTTTTAAGTGTAGGCAAATCTGCCTGAGGGGGGTTCATACTTTCTCGCCCTGGTTATATAGCCAATACCACTACTGAAACAATTTACAATATTCTGGTGAAGTAATATCAACTTTTGTGAAAGATCGTTGGTCTTTTTTGCAGATTATTTACATTTAGCATTTCCAAAGCAGTGACTGCATTTCGACCAAGCAATAGTTTTTGCAACCCCTCTACTACATATATCCTTGTACAAAATTATTTGCCTTTAAAGCATAATGTTAAATTCGTAGCACCTTTAAGTGTATACCCTCGGGTCCTTTAAGGCCAGATTGCTTTGCATTTAAATTACTCAACATGTTTGGAAATAACATTCTATCAGGTACACATACACAATCAGCACCTGTATCGATCAAAAAATTAACATTAGTGGCAAGTTCCTTAATGAAAATTGAACGATACCAACTGAATTCTGAATTAGAAGTAGATTCTTTAATATTTCCTACAAAATTATCTTCCACACTCCATTTTTCGTTAGTGTTTTGTTCATTCTCATTACCAAATTCAAAATCATTGATTGTTTTAGTGTTTCTCTTCCTACAAACTCGAACAAAATGTCCTACTTTTTTACAGTAGCACGTCATTGTTCTAACAATGCAATTTTTCAATTATGGGTGAAATGGTCCTCCACAGTAGGGGCAATACTTCGGTTTGTCTAAGTTTGTGTTGTACTTACTCCGAGCTGCTGGTCGAGAATTACCTCCCTTGTTCGTTGCACTTCGGGTCCCGGTTCTACTAGCATAGTCCTTCCCCGGTTGTCTGATCGCGTCGTCTGGTCACTTGTTGCACCTGTCCTTGGGCGGCAATTTCATTTGAATTCTTCTGTTGTTGTTCGTACTACTTAACCCAAATAACTGCCTCCGCAAGCGTCAATTCTCGCTGCATCTGTAGTTTGTCGGACACACGTTTATCAGCTACGCCGACAACGATCCTGTCCCGAATCATGTCGTCCTTGAGATTACCAAACTCGCAGTGTTCAGCCAGTCCAAGCAGATGCGTGATAAACACGTCAGTTGGTTCCCCCACATTTTGTACTTGAGTATTAAATTATATCGTTCAAAACTTACGTTGCGATGTGGCAGAAACACAGAATCGAACTTGTTCATCAAGTCACTCACTGAACGTGGTTCCGGGAAACGCAGCAAATATCTCTCACTTTGTGAACCCACATTACGTATAGAAGTAGGTTGATTTTTTCGTCCTCAGTTTTGTTACAGCGTCTTGAATAACGTAGTGTGGAAAACGACCCAAGAAACTGGTTCCCCAGACGGATGAGAAACATAGATGGCAGTGCGGTCAGTGTCGGTGATAATTTTCTTATGAAAGTAATGCGGCTTTGTTAGTTTTTGGAATATATTGTGTAGATTTGTTTGTCTTGAAAGGCGGTACGTGAATTGATGGAAACAGTTATACTTGTGGCGTGATTTGCAGTCACGAAATGGCATTAATTTGAAAAGAAAAGTAAAATAAAATGAATAAATAAATAGCATGCGTTACACAAGAAGAAACATCGCAATGTAATTCCGGACGTCAGGTCTTGGACTGTGTATTAGAGTTTATTTTTCTATGTTATTAGAATATAAATAGTATCCTGAGAGATATTTTTCATACCGAGGCGACAAACCACAAGTGTCACTTCAAAGCGAACAGTCTGTAATCAATGCAGCCTTTCGAACCGTAGGGACACAAGCTCTTACTGCACAGTTTCCTCAAGGAGATTTAGTCCAAAGCGACAAGCGACAAACGATACGAGGATTTCACATCAAAGCGACACGGGTCCTTCGGTCCAAGCCAACTTTCATACCGAAGCGAGAAGCGACACATGTTGCTTGGAAACGAGCCAATCAAGAGCAACATTTCACATTGTAAAGGCATGACGGGCAGCACAGGCCAGCGTTCGGCGATAAGTGTCGCGTGCCGCTTTGGTGCGCAATATCCCTAAAGCAAGACACTCATTGCATCGCGCATGCGCGAACAACAAACCACGGCAACACGTTGAATGAATGAATGGTATTTTACAGTCTGAAGTGTCTGTGTCACTAGTCACATCAGTGTAAACATCCCGTGTCGCTTGTCCCATTGGTCTGAAAGTTTCCTTATACTCATGTCGATGGCACTCCCCTTGTCGTTTCATGCAATCATTATTATCATCATTACCGCGATTAGTTTAAAGCGGAAGAAAATAGACAGTAAATATCAAAAATACAAATGCTTCAGTGTGTATATCTTTAAAAGATATGATAATGATAATAATTATGAACCTAATTCATACATAAAAATTTAGTTACCAAGAGCATTCCAAGCGTATTTTTTTCTCCCGCATTATTAATGAAAGTATGAAGATAACAGGACGTGGTCGACTGTCTAGAATGTTCGTTAATATCTTCGCGACCACTGTACCAAATATCATAGCAATTATCACGTTATTATCATAGAAATGCTTCATGTAAAAGATTCAGACGTTGCAGCAAAAACTCCATTTACTTCCATTATAAGCAGACGAATGCCATGCACAGAGACCAACACCAGCGCCTCTAGCGGTATCATTTTTTAGTGGAACCAGCCAGAGAGGACAGAACCGTGCCGTTTTCCACACTACGTTATTCAAGGCGCTGTAGTTTTGTTAACGAAGCCCGAAACGCTTAGATAACGTTCGAACCTTTTTCTCCATAATGGCCACAGTTCTGGTCGAACGAAGTCAAATTGTTCAGGAGGGTTTACATTCACTAGCGAATGCAAAACGTTGCCGGTTACGGACGAATCACTGTTGTTAGGCATGTTTAACACTCACGTGCCTTGTTCTCTGTTCTGAAAAAAGTCTAGTAGAGCCACGATATCGGGATCCCATATTCGCTATTCCACTCTTCCGTTCGACCGAATGCAGCCACCACCGCTGCCACCATGTCATGTTAGCAGGATCGATAGATAAGCGATGTGTTCAACTGTGGGTCGGAGGACGTACCGCCCAGGCACTGGCTTAGTGCAGCTTTGATTACCTAGGTGGCAGCACTTTACACAACACTAGCCACAGTCGCACCTCACGTTCAACATCATCATCCGCGAAACCAGGGGTTTATCCAGGATTTTTCCCTTGGGGGGGTGTTGGAAAATTTTGGGGGGGTGTAAGTTTGGGTAAGTTAGGTGCATATTTTGGACCGTTTTAAAAATGTTCGCCCTAATTCAATTTGTTCACGGACGTTTCTAGAGATTAACCCCCCCTCCCTTCCCTTCACGTAGCATTTCAGAAGAAAAAAGATGTCAAATACAGGAAAAGATGAAAAAAAAACATTAAAAAACACAAAATTTTAACATATTATAACCAGGAATCATTTCATGCAATTCTTAAGCTAGTTATTAGGAATATTTTAACTGTATTTGTATCGTTCTTGCCGTAGGTGAACTCGGAGTTCAACTTGGGGGTGTCCAATTGAAATATCAGTGAGAATGCATTGCATGGGTGTGCGCCCACTTGCCTGTCTGAAGTAGTAGTAATAAATACAGATATAATATGACTTAAATAAATTATGACACTGCCAGCGAAGCGAGTAAGAAAATTTTTAGAACTATTATTTATTTGCAAACTGATTATGCATATTATTAGTTAAACATAGCGACAGTATCCCATGATGTTTACTCTTTACAATCTTGCTTTGCTCGTTCGTTGAAGACTTCAATATGAAATTCTTTGACCGATTTCGTTCAAAAGCAATATCAAGTACCTATCAAACGTGCATCCCAACTTCCCACTATATTTAACGTCTTCATGGCCATGCTCTAAATATATCGAGTTTCATTACTTTATTTCAGTTTGTGAATCATCGTTTAAACAGAGATTTGAAAACACCAGCAGAATTTGGAACTCACTCGCTACATAGAACTATTAAAATTATACATGCATATTTTCTAACTGTTAGAACAGGAGGAGGCAGGGGGCATGTGGTGAGGTAAAGAGGACGCCGAACGAGCAAAGCAAGATTGTAAAGAGTAAACATCATGGGATACTGTCGCTATGTTTAATTAATAATATGCATATGAATTATATCCTTACAAAACTTTGGAAAATACGCTTGGCGCTTTTGAGAGTTTATCTTTCAAATACTAAATGAGAGACTCTAGGGAATTAGGAGTCACGTGCTTCATTGCCTTAAAAGAAAATGAAATAACATGTGCAAATAAACGCATGGCATGTTAACTGCAAAAAAGAAGGTAAGGAATTTTCACTTCTAAATTGAGGAAATGCTTTATTTTCAATTATTTGAAAATTGAATAGCATTTATTTCACTATCCAACACAAAGAGCACAATGAACCAAAAAAAATTCTCCCACCACGTTTTCCAGCAGGCAGTGGCAAGCGCCATCGTGCCCTCACTGGTGCGCCTATGGTCAGATATAAATTTGGGACTTAATGTAAATTAAATTTCTTTTATGTTTAATTCCTTACAAAGTCAGGCCCGTAGCCAGGAATTCTTTGTAGGGGGGGGGGGGGAAAGTCAATCCTAGAGGGGCAAATTTTTAATATATTGTGTCGCATTGGCAGATATAGCAGGGTACACAGAAGCACTTGACGCCTCCCCCAAAAGAGATAAGTAACAGAAAAGGGATGATATCTTAAAACTGCAACGGACAAAAAAAAAAAAACTTCGAGCAACATCAAATGGCATTTTTTCGATAATGACCTTTCCAGATTGCCAAACAATATAAAGTTTAACAAATAGGCTAATAGGGATTGTATCTACTTGATATTTACAGGTTGATAATGTTAATAGACGATTAATGGGCCTCTCTGCAGAACTGATTAACGAAGCCCTTTATAAATCATGCTTCATAATGATTCCCTCTAGTTTCCCGTATGCAAGATTTTTCCACACAAAGGAATCTAACGAGAATCCAATAACACCATTGTGTTGTGTTATGAAAGAAAAATCAAATTAATTAAATAATAATGGTTACATATTATCTACACTTTGATGAATTGTGTAAAAATTTGTAATACATTTTTTTTTGTACTTGCTAAAACATGGGTCCCTTAGTTCACCATATTTCCTTCAAAGGGGAGACTCTTGCATCACTACTGATAATGTTTGCCTACTGGTTACGTTAACCATTTTGCAAAATATTGCGTGAATTGTATTATATTATAGTTGAAATACATGTTTTGACACCTGACAAACAAATAGGAATACCTTGATTGATCAATGACTTCTTGGATTACAGTGTCATCATTAATATTTCATATTAAGTTTCATAGAAAGAAATTGTTTTAATAGGCTGCAAATAATTTTACGAGGGCACCATGGTATTCTCTTTAACATTTTCCCCCCATATAGATCGTTTGGCTCCCAGAGCCGACTCCCACCGCCCCATAGCTATAGCTCTGAACTTGGACTATAAGAATAGAAAACATTGCGAGCGAAGCGAGCAAGAAAATTTTACGAAATGTATTTTTATTTGTACAAAATTTGAAATCGAGAGGGGGACAATTGCCCCTTGCAAGTGCCCTTGACCGTCTCGAAGAAAAATGCAAGGTACTCGTAAAAACTAATTTCATCATGAATATCCAATTGTCCTGCTATTCTTAGATTCTCCTAGTCTTGTTTTTTTGTACTTCAATGTTTGCTCCCCCTAGAATGGACTTCCGTCCAAGGTCGGGAGGGTGGGGGGAGGACAATGTCCCCTGTGGTTGCGGCACTGTTTATGAGTGTGTCTTCATCAATTTCACGTCATCATTCATTGTTGCGATTAGCTATAAGTGGCAGAAAAGCAACGCTAAGTAACAAAAATCAAATATCCACTCCCTCTCTCTACCACATGAATCACTATTGCCAAAAAGGGAAATTCCCCCCCCTTCCAATCCTGATACGACATTATATTGAATCCCACACACCTTCATAAATCACAAAATCAATAAGTGTCTTTGTTATGTTGCTAGAGTAATTCTAAAGATTAGTGAGAATTCCAAGTGTTCTGTATTTTTCACAGGTGTATTTTTCACAGGGGGGGACAAAGCAGGCTCTCAGGGGGGCAGTTGCCCCCTGGCCCCCTCTAGCTACGGGCCTGCTTACACTTCTTGAATAAAATTAAACATGTCATTATGTCAGAGAACCGACTAGATACAAAGAGAAAGACAATTTTTACTAAAGCTTTATCTTTGCAAACTGACAATAACTTTAATTTAATAGGGTGCCAGTAATTTCACAGGGCACCACGACGTTAACGCTTTTCAATTTTTATCTGTTTTGCTTGTTCGGCACCCCATTTGTACTTACCGCCCAGGCAAGCACCACACGTGGACCCTCACCCTTTTACAACTCTCTTTCTAATCGTATATAATTTATTTTGCAAAGGTAAGAACTCTTGGAGCCACAAAAATGGCCATCAACTATAGACGGGAATGAATCACTTAGGTTCTTCATGAAATACTTGCCATTTTATATCGAATACTCGGTCAGTAAATTTTATATTGGTACTTTATGAATATCCGTTGAAAGAAATTGTACCTACATATAGTGTCACTGATTTTCTACTCACCACTTTCGGTTTCTTTCTATCTGGTTTTTCATTTTCTCTACGTATCATCTTCAGACAGTTTTGTAGTAAAGTTTCAGACATTGTTATACACTAAACAGAACGACAATACACGAACGGAGATGCTACACTGAGACTGACCTAAGGCCAAGGGCATTTGGCCGTTCTTTTCTCTACCACTCCAAAATCACTCATCTCGCCCAGTTACAGAAAATAGTGTTGCTAACCATAGTAACAGAATTTACTACAAGGAGTCAAACCTGTATCTTTGAATTTCTTCCCTTACTTCTATCGTACATTTTTCACATGAAAGAATCGAAAGGAAAATGCAACAAAATGTCAATTTCATTGACTCAGGGCTTGAATAATTGAATTTACGAATCTGTAACGTATTTAAGAAATATATAAGGTATTCAAACGCTGAACTGTCAACACTGTGCGCGGAATGTGCTCCCTGGAAGGAGGGCGAGAGGTCAGTTTGACATTTTCCAGATGGCAGTGTCCCTTCCCTAGAGCTGACCGAAGCCTTGTCAAGGGAGCTAGTATTTCCAGGAAATGGCCATGCTGCAGATTCCACCCTCCTTCCTTGATACTTTGGTTTTAGTTGATCGAAAGGTCCATTGGACTACGCTTCTTCAGCTACAAATGATTCTTTCTGTTAATGTTGAAGTATTGTCATTATATTGTTGATATAAACATCCATATTTACACCCCCCCCCTGTAGGGAAGTGTTCCACTTTTCTGCTTGGGGGGGTGTTCACCAAAATTTGGGAGGGTGTTGGGGGGGTGTTAGGGGGGTGTGGATAAATCACTGCGCGAAACGTTTGCCGCCTAGGTGAAATTCGGAAATTCAAACGATCATGCTGTAGGCTAAACCATGAGAACACCTTATTGCAGTTGCTGTGCTGTCTGTCGTCACTCGTTTGTCAACTCGAATCATGTCCTCCACCCGCCGCACTGTTGGTTCTGTCGCAATCTGAACAGGACGACTAGGTCGCTCTTCTACAACATTTGACTGTCCTTGCGAGAATTTATCGACCCAGTTCTGCACCGCTTTTTGCGTCAAACACTTCTCACCGTAAACAGAAAACATACCTTATGAATATCCTTTGCAAGAAGTCCTCTTGCCCACAAAACACGCAGAACAGCACGCTCCTCTTCTAACGTACACTCCTCGGGCACGGTCCCCATTTCTAAACTGACCTGCCCAAGCAGTGGCGTACTCAGGATATTATTTCGGAGGAGGCTGTAATTATGAAGTTGAATATCACGTAGCTACGTTCTGGGGCGGGGCAATATAATATATTTAGTATTTTTTGTTGAAGTCCAGATTCGAACGTCACTTTACTTCAAAGAAAGAAATCAGTTTCCCTCTGACAACCACATGTCCAGTCCACATGGAAGCACAGTAGATCCTCCTTTCAATCTTTCCCACCAATAGCGTCCGTTTTAGGAACTGGTAGTACAGTGTAAAACTTTAGTAAGGCCTCACTGAGACCGCACCTTTTACAAACAAAACAGACAAAAACTGATATTGAATTGGAAACACTGCATCGTCAATGCTGAAACTCTATGCAAGATAAGGAAGAGCTGCACAGGTGTCAGTCGTGAACACCACACAGAAGAGAATGTTAACCATGAGTCATCAAGGAATTAGCACAGCGTTTCTTTCTGTGGTCATTCGGCCTCGGAAGAAATATTTGTTGTCCATTTTGAGCTTTCAAGAAATCAGGTTCTGAGCTGGCGATTTATTTCCTTCATGAATGAAAATAGGTTGTTCATTTGTTCGTTTCTTTTCTCTCTTTTATCAATAGCTCTAAAACAAATATAAAAAGAAAACGAGCAAAGAAGGTAGTTTCTTTCGGCACGTGGCAGGCATATGTGGTAACTTTGCTATTTCTACGACCATATTATATTCCTCTTGTTTACTTTCAACGATAAGGACGAATGTTGGAGTGACCAGAAAAAATGAACGAACACAATAAGCTCTTAAATATTACCCACGCTTCGAAAATAGATTCCGGCCCCAGTGGCAGAGTGGTTACGACATCACGCTACGACGCCAGGCGTCCCGCATTCGAATCCTGGCCTGGGCTTGAATTTGTGAGTGTCCAATCATCAATTTAATCATATCGTCACTAATCCCCATATTTGATTGAGTTTGATTGATTGAGTTTGTGTTTGATGTCCACTTTATGCACAGTAAGGCTAATCGGGACTGGACCTACAGTTTAAAGTTGGATCCGAACCACTATGTGCCTCCACCGGGTATCGAACCCGGGCACCCTTGTTCACAAGGCGGCGATGCTACCACTCCGCCATCGGGGAGGCCTCCCCCATATTTGCAACTTAGCCAAAAGTGGCACAAGAAGCAAAGTAAAATAAAGCAAATCAATCAATCGAACATAGGGTCTCCGGTTTCATAGAGCAGTATACAAAGCACTCGGACATGAAGACCCTCAAAATTGAAATAAGTGGAACAAAAGAACAACCTGATATTAGAGTATTTTAAGAGTTTAGGCAGATTAACAATTCATGTCAACCTAAAACAATTTCACCTGTATTGTGTGATATATGGTTCTGCCCTAATATAATTGAACGTGCTCTTGCGATAATAGTTACACATTTCCGTCTTACAACACACAACCTCGACTCGGCACGATATGTGCATTTCTTTGCCCCTTTTCTGTATTTTTTTCTATTTAGGATATATTACGTTGCCTTTTTGCCTCTTGGTTAATCCGTGGTGATGAGAATGATTGACCAATTGATAACATGGATGTGATGGGGCAAACATGCCTTAATCATGGTTGGAACTTAAGACCTCTGTCTTCAAAGCACGTTACAATCTGCCATGTGTGTCTTTTCATCTCCAGTCACCATTAATTTGAAGAAGTAGAAAACGACGTTACTCAAACAAATTGTATAAATAATTTCCATGACCATAAACATCTATTGCACTTGTTGAGAGAAATCCATACCCTCGTAATGTTATAAGTAAACGTCGACCTAGTTGATGTCCCAGGAATCCTTCCTTGCACGAAAATCACACTGTGTCCACATGATTTACGACTGAACGCTTACTAAAGTAATAGAAATGTGCATCCCCATTTCCATTAATCGTTCACTCTTCGTATATTTTGAGGTCAGCTAATTCGAACATACGACCCTAAGACAGCTACACACTGCCAAAAAAACTGCAGTGTCAACAAAGTAATTACTGTATATTTATATATTTTATTTTTGGTAATGGAATATTTTTCCCTTCAGCATCTTATTTATGTTTGTTTGGTTTATTTTACTTCGCTTTTCTGCCACTTTTGGCTAAACGCGACGATGAGGATGAGCGATGAAATGATGAAATTGATGAAGGGACAGTCACAATGAACACCGAACGAACACAATGCCAAGGCGGTGTTTAAGCAAGCTGTGTTAACCACTCTATCACGGAGGCCGGAATCCTTTTAGTTAGGAGAAATCGTTCCTTGACAGCGAACTAATAACATTTAATATGCGTCACGTCAGAGTTATAATATTTGAAATTTCTAACAATCAATTGAGATTCACTCTTAACCATTTTTTTTTTTTTGCCTACATAACAACTTCCACACAGTTAAGATCGTTTACACTAAGGACAACAGCGTTAAAGTCCATGCTTTAAGGAATGATTAAGCACATTATAATGACGGAAAATAATAATTCACATGACTATATTCATGCATTACATCGGTGAAACATTAATTTTCGTTCAGGAAGAAATATTGAAAAACGCAGGGACACAATGACCAATTGATTTATTTATTTTACTTCGCTTTTCTTCCACTTTTGAGTAATCGAATAGATAAGGATGAAAGGTGTGTTAAGACGAAATTTGTGAAAGGCAATCACAAACGTAGGACACAGCCCAAACTTCACAGACCATTATACTGGCCTTGTGTCTAGACGCCAGATCCTCCTTAGTCTGCAAAATATACTCCATTGTCACAATGACGTAAGCATTCGTAGAATAAATTTGTATATCATTCTCCCCTTCCCCCCAAGAAACGTGAGCTAAAATATTGCGCATTCTGTGATATGTTCATTACTTCTCAGGAACCACTCGCGGCCTTCAACTAGTTTATCCTGAAAAAAACTGCGGGTTAGGATGTTAACAGATATTTCAGGGACAATATCCAAAGAATACTGTCACATACGCAGAATGCAAAACATTTCTATTTTCTCATTTCTACTACAACCCTGGCGAAAAAAAGGCGGCTGGAACGTGGTGCTGATCGTATCACCTCCAAAATGGCCAAGCTCGAGAATATGCGGTGCCCTACTACCACATCCCCTAAATGTGCCTTCATGGCACGTTGCTATACGCACGAGGAACTTTACCTAACCTTTACTACTACTAACTACTCATGCCAGGAATTTTGGTATTTTTTATTCTTTTTTATTTGCCCATTGCTAACCTGGTTCATTCCCAGCCATAACAGCAATTAGTCGATGCAATAAAAATACGCCAAACTTAAAAAGAAAAAGAAACGGGTGTCGGCGTGCGCGCGCACGCACACACACATACACAGAGAAGGGAGGGGGGGGGGGTAGGAACACAAAATTCTTCCACAAACTGCCCGGATCATGCCTGACAAAACTCCAACAGAAAGCTTTCCGGGAGCAAGTTTACGTGCGCATAGGGTAGTGATGGCCTTGTCTGCAACTGCCTTCTCCCACTTTCTTATCCAATACAGGAGTAATGAAGTGTTTCCAACTACCTTCCAATCTAACTAAGATTAGCGAGATCTTTTTTTAAAGTTCGCCAGTGTACTTGTCAAGTCCACATGGAGTAAATGAGATGTTGCCAACTCAGTTTCTTTAGAGATTTCTGAACGTGAGGTGTCGGTTCCGTTATCCTTGCTAGGATGTGATATTTATTTATAGAATATGGATACCTTGGGAGTATAACGTCGCAGTGAATGAATGGATGTCTAAACACTGCGGTGACAACAGTGCTTCTCAGAAAAACAGGCGCTGGCTCGAAACCAGATACGCGTCTAGTCGGCTTCCTTTTGAGCTATGTCAAAGATACCGAACTATCGTTCGAATAAAGATTCCAACAATACCATTTTAACTCTCGTTTTAAACGTTATGCGAAAATAAAAGTTGTAATTTTAAGGAGGGTGTTCAGTTACCACTTTGGTTTTTCTCGAGTTTTCTTTACTGCGTTCACTTGAATTTTTTTCTCTCAAAATTTCGGGAGGAGCTGTAGCCCCATCAGCCCCGCTTCTGCGTACGCCAGTGTGCCCAAGCGTGTGTGTGCTACTTAGCGACTGCTAACTGAATGTTATCAAGCTGGATTGTGCTGCCATCTATTGACACCTTCAAAAACGACTCACTACTATTTACCGACTCCACCTCGTACATATCAATTCTCAGTCCTCGAGGTTCATACGTAATTTATCACACTTTGTTGTCTGTAAAATGCTCTCAATTTATTGGTAACAGTTGTAATGAAAATGTCCTTGCTCCTTTCCCAAAACGAAGGTAAAGGTAGAAAAGCTAGCTAGCAAACCAAATCGTAAGTAATTTTTTTATCTTCACATGTGCATATTTCAAATGTGAGGAAAATTTTCTCTTACGTCACTAACATGATCTGAGGCACGGCTTGTACCCTATGTATTGAATTTTTCATGTAAATCAAGGCCAAGCAGGGACTTGGGTTTCTTTCAAATTTGTTAATTGGCGTAGAATTATAATAAAAGTAAGAAAGGTTATTTTTCTATTGTATTAGCATTAATATAATCTGAAATCAGTTCACGTCTCAACGAAACTTCACATCAAATCCAACTTTTATCGTTATGGTGGGAACACCCGCTTTAAAAAAATAAACAAATGTGCGCCTTGTCTTAAAATTAATATACAGGGTGTATCAAAAAAATCACCCGATTTCAAAAAGCTATATTTATAAACCAATGAACAGCTGTGCAGCATGAGTTTCGTTGTAAATACGGTTCTGCACCACCTACTGCTCAAGATATTCAACGTTGCACAGCTGTAACGGACTTACATTTGTTGAAGCTGAGCACGCAGAATGCTTTCTGTTGTTGGGTTGCCATCTTGACGCGGACTAAACAGTGAGCTGCACCAGAAAGACCTTCAACAAAGTAAAACGTATTGCAAGTAAAACTTTATATTCCAACATGTATTTTCCAACGTACTGCAAGGTTCTATGTTCATTGGTTTATAAATATAGCTTTTTTGAAATCGGGTGATTCGTTTTGATACACCCTGTATATTTGTATTCTCCCTAACATATAGGAAGTACCATGCACTACAAGTACGGAAGGTGCGTCACCTTTTCCGTCAACAGGACAGCCACCCGTGACTTATCTTTCAACCTGTACCTGAGGAGCGCCGCAACGTCGGGGGAACCGACGTTTCTCATCACCATACATGATCACAAGGAACCCTGGACTGGTAAGTAATGGCTATAGTGCGGTTGGAAACCAAGAAAAAGTGGAAGAATATTTCACTTCCGGCGGAGAACGTGCCAATTGGTGGAGGGGGGGGATACTACATTAAACCCCGAACCTAAAACGCCCCAGACACCAAGTTTTTAAGCCCTCCTTTGTCTGTAATGGCTTCTTCAAAATGGCGGTCATGACCAAGATTCTATTCCTGTTCATTGCAGTTATTTGTCATTCATGACATCTTATTTCCATCTAATTTGCAGTTTAAAACCTCATATTTCCAACAACTTTCCCCTTTCTCCATTATTCGCCATCTGCACTAACAACGCCGTTTGTCCTATGGTGTCACACTTTTGAAACACCCTGTATATATACAGCAGTAGTTGTATTTACGATATTATAAACCCAAGAAAGGATGAACCCCCCTCAATCAGAATTGGCTACACTTAAAACAAGCTCAACATGAGCATATGAGCTTTTTGCTCAAGTGTGGAACCCTGTCTAATCCAAGATTTTTGTAAAAATGCCCTCGGGAATTTCCTGAGAAAGGATGAGCCCCCTCAGAGTGATTTGCCTATACTTATAAAAGGCACTTCTGTGAGATTGTTGTCCATAATCCTGTCAAAAATATGCCCCTCTTGATATTTTTTTTGCCCACACTTAAAAGTAGACCACCCACACCCACATACACACCCATATACACACCCACACCCACCCACATACATACCTATACCCACCCACACCCACCCACACTCATATACATACACATACATATTGATTTTGACTCTAATATTGATTTTGACCCTGATATTGATCTTGATCTTGACGTTGACGTTGACTGACGTTGACTGACGTTGACTGACGTTCACTGACGTTGATTGACGTTGATTGACGTTGATTGACGTTGGCTGACGTTGACTGACGTTTACCTACCTACACACCCACCCACACCCACACCCACCCACATACACCCACACCCACCCATATATATTTATTTCCGGCTTATTTCTGGTTTATTTATATTGCATCAGTAGTACAGGTGCCCCGGTTCAACGCCCGAAAATGAGGCTCGGTGAGGCTCGCAGTGTTGCCAACCCCTTACTCGAAAAAATCACCAAGGTTTTTATCTCGGTCTAACCTAATTTAAAGCAAAAAGCTGGCAATACTGCGAATCTCACCGAGCCTCATTTTCTTGCAGTGTTGCCAGCTCGAGCGAGGCGTAGCCTTTTACGGTGTATGTTAACAGTTTGCTCTCGTAAGGCATGAGCCTTATTTTCTCGCAGTGTTGCTAGCTCACCCCAAGAATATTTCACTATGTGATATTTTACAGGCGAAGCTAACCTACAAATGGGAGTTGGCAACACTGGCAACATCAATTGCGGTTTAGTGTTGCTAACTCACCTCAAGAATATTTCACCATGTGATATTTTACAGGCGAAGCTAACTTACAGAGTAGTGGGGGAAAGAGAATTCAACGCCCGAAAATGGGGCTCGGTGGGGCTCGCAGTGTTGCCAGCTCCTCACTCGAAAAAATCACCAAGGTTTTTGTTTTTGGGTATAACCTAACCTCAAGCAAGGAGCTGGCAACGCTTGAGGCTTTCTCGCAGTGTTGCCAACTCACCCCAAGAATATTTCACCATGTGATATTTTACAAGCGAAGCTAACCTACAAATGGGAGTTGGCAACACTGATTAGTGGAGGTGCACGGGTTCTGCAACATCAATTGGCGTTCAGTGTTGCCAACTCGCCTCAAGAATATTTCACCATGTGATATTTTACAGGCGAAGCTAACCTACGAATAAGAGTTGGCAACACTGATTAGTGTAATCAGCTCAGTTGAGCGCCATCAATTGGCGATCAGTGTTGCCAACTCACCCCAAGAATATTTCACCATGTGATATTTTACAAGCAAAGATAACCTACAAATGGGAGTTGGCAACACTGACTAGTGGAGGTGCACGGGTTGAGTGCCATCAATTGATGTTGCCAGTGTTGCCAACTCACCTCAAGAATATTTCACCATGTGATATTTTACAGGCGAAGCTAACCTACAAATAGAAGTTGACAACACTGGTAACATCAATTGCGATTCAATGTTGCCAACTCACCTGAAGAATATTTCACCATGTGATATTTTACAGGCGAAGCTAACCTACAAATAAAAGTTGACAACACTGGTAACATCAATTGCGGTTCAATGTTGCCAACTTACCTGAAGAATATTTCATCATGTGATATTTTACAGGCGAAGCTAACCTACGAATGGGCAACACTGACTAGTGGAGGTGGCCGGGGTTGCGTCCGAATCAGCAGCAGATGTTACCTGCACCGTTACATCCGGGGACTCAGCTAATTTTTGTTGTCCGAATTTGCGGTAGACGTGGAGTCGGAGGGAAGAGCAGAGAGGCGCGACAGATGCACGCTTGAACTTGCTGTGACGCTGCGCTTGGCAGCCATATTCTAACTTTCACTTTGTACAGACAAAATTTACTGATTAGAGGATGTAAAACTCTATATTTTAATATTTTATCGATAATGAATGCAGAAAACGTAAATGATGAAATAGCGTGTTATATTTTTTAATGTGAGTAGTTAGGTGGAAATCATTGTCATGTTTGTTTGCGCCCCAGAGTGCGGTGGGTGAAGTTCGGGCTGACACCTGGCGGGAAAAGTGACAGCCGTACTACAAGGGGACATGCAGATTCGGACGACTTGGACGCGACTTCGAGTGCACGCGAGAGCAACGGGGGGGAGAACGGGATGGAGCGCTTGCCAATCCGGACACGGCTTTTGTAAACCTCTCTCGGGAACGATGTGCCACACACGCGCGCGCGCGCCTATCGGTAGATTATGTTTCGCGTATTTATTCGTTGCGTTGACACAGCGTGATGAGTAAATAATGCATTTTCTTATTTTTGAAGTACGAATGCACTTTATCGTAATCTTCCAAGTCCCGGGGACACTAATGTTTGTATATCGTGACTTTTGTAAACCTCTCTCGGGAACGATGTGCCACACACACGTGCACGCGCTGGCGCCTCTTATTATTTGTGCAAGAAAAAAGATGTTAAACATGTTAAAACTGCTCTGTGACCCTCTCGTTCTTCACGTCGTGGACGAAGGACTTCTCGGCGACCAGGATCACACTGCATACGGTGTCCTCGGGCAACGGACTGTTGAACTCGCAGACGATCTTGATGTTGGTTCGATCGTTGACCACCACCTGCTTTCTCTTAGATGTGTTGATGACGAACATCGGCCTGCGGATTTTGAATTCGCTGGGGGTGTAGTACATGTCCATGCTTCCCTCGGTCACGCGTTTGAAAGCCGTGTAAGCTTCGTAAAGTTTGAGATAATCGTCTTTGGTCATGTCGAGGTTGTAATTCTCGCGCGGGAACACTTCGTTGCGTCCATTTTTGAGATAAATGTTTTTGATCTTGCAGTCGTCGAATTTGCTGGAATCTTTTTCCTGGTTGTTATCACGCCCGGTTTGAAAGAACACTACGACGAAATCTGGCATGTCGAACTGTATGTTGTTGAACTGAGTTGTCACGTCGAATTCCATGTGACTTCCCGACGCCAACTTCTGTACGCACTGGTAACCGTGAAAGTGAATCGGCACCTGCGGATTCTTCAAGATCTCTGCTTTGTACTTGAGGGCGTAGTTCGTCTCGTATTCCACGATCGGCATTCTCAATTCCATGCTTCGGATGACGCACTTGGCCGCTTCGGGTAATGTGTTGGCTATCGGCGTGCCGTCGGCGTTCAAGTTGGTGTATCGCATCAGTGCGTCGTTGTCGTTGGTCGCTCTTCGAAACGTGACGCGCAATCCCCCCTTCCACATGATCTCTTTGTAGTCGGAGAAGAATCCCGGCAGCAGACGCATGGGAAAGAGCACCGTGTGACTTCTAGTCGATATTTTGGTCCCCGCTTCGAATCCTCCCGCCTGGTAGTATGCTGCGTCTGTTTTGGATAATTTCAATGTTCCCACTGCCGTCGACGTGATGCCTGGATAATCTATTCTGTCTATGACGGTGTTGTGTTTCCTCACCTCCACCTGCGAGAACAGGTGAGGCACGAAGTTGTCCACGAGTATCAAATTTGCATTGGGTGGAAACGCGTCTCCGCTTTCCTTCTTCACCACGTCGAATTGAAGATAGAGGTCCGCTCTGTGAGGATGAACAAACCCGTCGCCTACGTCCACGTCGTATTCGATCTCCCTGTTCGCTTCGTTGAGATTGGCGAACGTGCGACGGTTGGGAGGGAAAGATTGCAATTCGTAACTTTCGATTTGCTCCATTTTTACTATGCGTGTTATTTATTATACGTTGATCTCCACGATGGCAGTGGTCGTTGCACCTGCGAAATCCACCACGTCTCCTTTCTCGTTTGTCACCACCAACTCTATGTCGTCTATGCGGTTGCGGCATACTGGAAAATAGATCGGCGAAGAGGGTGTGTAGATGATCGGTTCCATGAATTCGGAACTGGGTTTGAATGTGGCTATGATTCCTGTCTGCTTGTGACTTCCCAGTAATCCGTCCGAGGATTTCGTGATCATGCCTTCCGCCACGTTGCAGTGTACGTTTAGAGTCTCTATGGCTAGAAATTTAGGAATATTGACTGCCGTGTGCTTGATGCCAGCTTCGAGTTTTGTGTTGTTCTCGAAACCTAAAAGTTCTCCTATGGTGCCCAGGTCCACGGTCTCCGTCGCCGATACGATTTCCACTCTGTGCGTGACCGAATTTTGAGAAAGGTACGTGCCTTTGGGTAACTGAGCTTGCAAAGTGGATAGATTGTATTGGCCTGGCGTGACGACGATGTGTTCGCTTCCGACGCTAATTTTGTTGTTGTGCTGCGTGACGTTAGGTATGAGGTACATGCTGTAGAATGCACGCAGAGCTACGGATTTAGGATAGACGATGTCGTCGTGCAGCGTGAGTTTCAGGATCGAAGATTCGCTCGTGAGATGGAACACGCCCATCATGTTTAAGATTCCACAATGCTTTCTGAAAATGTTCCACCGACGGGTTATTTATTTTAGACATGTATGCGAGAATGGAAAGGCATAGGTGGCCGCAGTTAACATCGGCGAAACCCTGAATGCGTTTGTCATTGTAGTAGAGGTTGGCAACACTGAGATACTTCACCAACCTGGCAGGCGGTGTGCCACCGAACGAATCGAAAACAAATGCATTGTTATCGTTAATTTTGAGGTAGCATATCCAATGTGTACCAGGATTTTTGTAACTGTCCAGGTTGACCACGCCATACTCTTTTTTCTTCACAGCAGAGGGTAGAGAATCGGACATGAAAACACCCCTGAAGTTTTTTATTCCCAACAGTTCGATTAGAGATTCAATATCGAAGTTGGACAGGGCTTCTTCTTTTTTTTATATTTTTTCAAAGCATCGAGGTTGCTTTTTTGTTTTTTGGTTATACCTTTCCCTTTCTTCTCCATGGCCAGGTTGTGACGTTTCTGTTCTTCCAATTCCGCCTTGTTCTTCTTCGAGTCGATGACGGTTTTCGCGATGGCGGCACTTCCGCCGGCCAAACTTCCAACAGCCCCCAATGCTGCCAGGATGGCTGGGATGCTGAATATGAAACCTCCGATTTTTTGCTGTTTTCGCGAACGCTGCAAGCGTCTCAATTGAGGTGTGCTGAGAAGTAATTTCATTCCGTGTCCTTTCGTCAAGCAAGAACGTTTCTTCTCGCGTTGTTTTTTGGTGAGTAAACCATCGAGGGTACCTAGATTTTTCAGATTGGAGTATGGTATCTGGTACACGACACCTTTGGGCTTCATGTTGATGCTCTATATGTTATCTTCACGGTATGTTATTTATATATATGTTCTGAGATTTTTTTGTTTTGTGTAATTTTTTTCGGTATGTTATTTATATATAAATGTTCTGAGATTTTTTTTGTTCCGTATAATTTTTTTTCAAGGATATACTCCGCGCAGAGCCCTTACACAAATTCTATTACGTGCTTTGTTTTCTTACCAAGAAGTTCCTTTGTACCCTTGTACACGATTTGAGTTTTGTTCTCGATTAAAATAGCTAGCTTCTCGTCGGATAACATGTTAGCGTATCGATCTGGTAAAAATAGACTGTATTGTGCGTTGAGCAACAAACGCGCCTTGGGACCATACTGGGTAGAAACAATTGAACCGGAAGTTATCGTGTAAGGTTTGTCCACTTCCAATTCCTGAATTTTTACATACTCTACTGACAAATTTAGCATTTGTTTTAATGCTTGGAGGTCACTTATTTTTTCAGTCGTCATATTGAAGAGAAATTTTCAGTGTGTGTGTTAGAGAAATTTAATTTTTTACAATGTGTGTTATTTATATATACACTGAAGATTATTTTTTTTCACGATGTGTGTTATTTTATATATATTTTTTTCACGAGATTTTTGTATCGAAGATTTTTTTTGTCTGTGTTAGAGGAAGAAAGTTTGTGCTTCGGAAAATGCGATAATGTGCGTGATGATATCTTCCGTCTCTTGTTTCGACTTATGCCAATCATCTGTGAATCGTCTTCTCCCCAGCCTCGCCTCGTGCAGTTCATCTAACCTATTGTTTAATTTTTCCCCTGCGACCGAAAAAAGAGTGTCGAGATCGCCGCACCTCATGCCGCTAATTTCCCGAAGATAATCCTTAACAGCCATTTCACAAGGGGTGCGAAATTCCGGCGTTGATCTCGCTATGATCAAAAATTTTCTTATATCCTCACAATCTCCGTTTACTGCATGTTTGAATATTTTACACAGCAGTTCGTGTGGCAAGTCGGTTATACCAGACATGATGTTTTTTTTTTTTTTTTGTTTTTTTTTTTTTTTACTGTATGTTATTTATATACCCCACCCAAGTTTTTGTTTTGTGTTCATGGCTATGGTGGTGCCCAGTGCCGCAACTCTTTCTCCCAGCGATGCGTCTCTGCTGACGAATCTTTCGAAAGCTGCGTGCTCTAACTTTCTGTCTGCTTCGTGGCGTGCATCCAGATCGGTGCGAGTGGTGTTGTAAGCGATGTCGTGATCTTTGCATGCGGCGTCCAACGGATTCACACCCTTGTCTCCTCTCTTCAATCTTTTCTCGAGTTTGGTACCCGGTCCGCAGTACTGGTAGCCGGGTAAATGCATCTCGAAAGGTAACTTGTTGATGATGTCGTTCACGAGTCCCTTTCCTTCGGCCACGTTCCAGAATCTCGGAGGCAGCGTGTTGATAATTTTAATAAGGTAACCTATGCCCTTGTCGTCGTTCACGATGAAGTTGGAAAATTTTGTGCTGATCATGTCCACAATTCCTACCTTCTCGTTGTAGAAATTACGATTGCCTGCATTCTCCTCTCCTGCAATAACCAACAACCTGTCTATGAGCTTGCGCACGTCGTCCACCCACACAAACTCTTTGGGCAGGGTGTTGTAGAGTTTGACGCCGCTGCCTGTTTTCACCTGGTTCCATATCGGCTTGATGAGATTTCTGTACTTCTCGCCGCTGCTGGATTTGACCCTATTCTGCGAGGCGTCGTTGTTCTGGTACAAGGCATCCGTCATGATCAAAATTTCCTTGTAACTCTGGTAATCTTCGTCGGTGTAATCTTTCGGCTGCTTTTTGGCAACGAGTTCCCACAGTCCCACCGTACCCGGATACCTGTTCCAACTATCCTTCTCGCCTAAATTAACTTTAATGTCGTTGCCTTCGAAGGTCACCTTCGATTTTCCAATCTTCCAAACCACACCGCCGCCTTCGTTGCTCTCCATGCTCGGATACAATCCGAACACTTCATCCTTGTCGAATTTCCCCGTGCTCAGGTAGTCTCGTGCCAAAGGTCCCAACTCGATCTTATCCAAAGACGACGACGTGCTACCTATGGCTCGACGTCGTGGCGGTACGTCTCTTAGTTCGAACGGCGTCGAAGGAATGCTCGAAATGGGCGTGGGTACGGTGTAACTTTTAGCTGCAAGTGGTACGAGTTCGTTGATCAAATTTTTATTTTGTTCCGTGACGCCTTTAATTTCTTTACCTAGATCGCTGATGGCGTCGATCACAGGTTGATCTTGACGTTTCTTCTCTTCGTAGAATCCGCGATTCTCGGATTTCCAACCTTTGAAGCGTTTCGCGAGGTAATCGCGAAGCTTGAGATTTTCGTCTTCGATTTTTCGTTTCGTCATAACGTTATTTATACACGTCGTTTCTCACAACGTTGCAACGTTTAGAAAGTCGTTGATTTTGTTTCTGTATTTTCCGTCGTTGGGTTTCCTCGTCATGTCGATCGTCGCGAATCCGAAATCGTCACTGTTCCAACAGTGGGAGCAGCAGCGTTCCGAAAATTGATTGTAGTTCATGTCTCCGCCTACGTAGTCATCGTACGCGTGCTTCAGGTTGGTGTGATCTTGACGAAACAAACATATGAAATTAGCGTTGTCACGTACTAACTGTTTTGGAATTTTGGAAAATGTTTGAGCTAGGAAGAAGCAATCTATTCCTTTGTGACGACCTTGCGTGAAAAAATTGCGAATTTCATTTTGATTTTCCAGAATAACATCGTCGAACACAACAACTGAATTTTCACGACAATCGTCGAGTGGTTTTATTTCCGAAGCGAACGTTGCAATATCCAGACCATCGTACAGTTTTATCAGTTGCTGGTATTTCGCTTGTTCGAGACTTTTCGAAAATACGTAGAGGTGCCTGTTCTTCCAATCTAACCAATTCGGTGCGAGGAGAAAATTGTCCACGAGCAGTGTTGTTTTCCCACACCCCGAAGGACCTACGATCAGACAGCGGATGCTGTCGGGAAGCAACTCGCCGTTCTTTTTTCTCGTTTGACTTTCCGAATCCGGTAGACGTTTCACCACGTTCCACGTACTCACAAGATCACTTCGTTCGCGTTGATCCAACTTTTTTCCGGAAGCCCCAGCCATTTGACAAACAGTTTGTTGCCTTTTCTACGCAATACTTTCTCGATGAGGTACGTGTCGGGATGTTTTGTTTTAGAGAGTTCCTCTTCGTAAAATCTTCCTTTCAAAATCTCGCCACTACTATCTTTTATTATATACGTGTGTCGGTTTCCGGGTAAAACTCGAACCACCGTAAAAAGTTCCGTGCTCCAATTTTTTGTGAACCCCTTCTCGAAGGTGCGTTTGAATTTGCTGATCCTCACCTGGTCTCCAATTTTGAATTTTGATTTCTTGGTAGTCGTGGGAGTGTACTTTGGACAGTAAACTGTAGAAATTAAACGCTGCTCGTCAGATTTCGTAACGTCAGCTGGCTTCATGCCTATCGTTCTGTGTACTGTATTATTATAGGTGTCGACGAGTTCCGGCAGTATGTCGACCCATTTGTAATTTCCTCGAAGCGTGAATCGTTTCCACATGTGTGTTTTCAAGGTTCGATTAAATCTTTCCACGATGCTGGCTTTGATGTGACTGAAGGTTGAATAATGTCGAATGTCGTGTTTCCGAATAAACTTTTGGAATACGGCATTGTAAAATTCTTTACCGTTGTCTGTTTGCAAAAACCGTGGTCGTCTGTCGTTTTCGTGAAAAATTGTCTTGAATGCTTCCGTGACGCACGTTCCTGTTTTGGCCTTCAAAGGTAGAGCCCATGCGAATTTCGAAAACGTGTCTATGACGGTGAGGAGGTACTTGTTGCCCTTGTTCAATTTATGTATATTTTTTAGATTGCCGCTACTCATCTCCACGAGGTCACTTTGCCAGAGGTCGTCGATGCCCTTGGTCACCACCGCCAAACGTTCGTAGTTGCGGCGTGCAGGTTTATGCAATTCTTCGACGATGGCTTGCCTAGACATTTTTTAGAGATTACGTTTGAAGAGAAGCACTAGCGTGATGGGATTCAAAGAGGGTGGCACTTCGCTCGTGTTTTGAATGATCAGCTTATCGCCGGCACTCACGTCAAAAACGGTGAGATCTTCGTCTTCGTGTATTTCATATATGTTGCGCGTTTCGTTCCAACGTGCCAGAGGAATGTTTCCTGCTTTCTGGACACCACGATTCGATATCAAGGTCATGGTGGGAACGCTAGCTTTTCTGCCGTGAGACCAGTACGAAAATTCGTTTACCTGAATCGTGCCATCGAGGAGAAACTTGTAGTACGGATGATAAGGATGCAACATGTACAGTTTGTTACCTTCGACGAACGTGGAGATTCTCTGCTGATTGGGAACGCTGTTAATTTCAATGGCTTGCAGAGAATGCAGTTTAGCAAATTTAGTATCGACGCTAACGAGGTTGCTGTGAAGCTGTCCCAGTGTATTTTGTACGGGCAACAAATATTCGACTATAGTATCCGTTACGGTAGAAAATGACGGTTTGATTTTCACTTCCACGTTCAACTGCTTGTAGCTTTCGTTGAGTTCTTGCAACTTGGCACCGAAAGAGGCCAGCGTCGATTCCTGCGTGGATTCCAGCACTCCAACTTGATCTCTGATGTTGACGACGATGTTCTGAAGGTTCTCGACTTGATTCAATTTCGAGCTCTTCTCGGTAAGATCGTTCACGATGCTTCGCATTTCGGTAAACTGCGTGTGAAGGTCGGCGACGCTCTGCGAAGTGGGCAGCGTCGACACCAGCGAAGTAAGTTCGTCTCGAATCTGTTCCACGTTCGCCGTTTCCGTTTCCAGTCGTTTCAGCATACGTGATATGCTTCTTTTCAAAGCGTGCAATTCTTTGGAGGTGGGGAGATTGGCAACCCTACTCTCGAGATCGCTCAACGAACTTTTGATGTCGCTCGAATCGGATAGTGCCGTCACCGCCGTTTTCAATTTTTCCAAATCTTCGCTCGAAGGTACGCTCGTCCGTAACGATTCCAAGTCACCCTGTATGTTGTCCAGCACGTGATGAAAATGAGCAAGATTGGATTCGACGTTCAAATTTTCTAAATATTCGATCTTCTGCTGAACCGTGCTTAACGTGTCTTGAATACTCGTCAACGCGCTCGCTTCAGCATGAATATTTTTAATTTCTTCGTTGATCAACTCCAGAGATGCCTGAAGCGTAGCGATGGTGGTTTGAATGTGTTCGAAATCTTGATAAGCCTCCAATTGAATTTTTATGTTCGCGACGCTTTTGCCGATGACCTGCAGTTCGTCTGACGATGGTAGGTTGGTCATGGTATCTTCCAAAGTCTGTAACTTGGATTTAATTTCTTCCAACGTGCTGGCGAATTCTTCTTGTAATTTGGAAACAACAACGTGCAAGCGTTCTACATCAATATCTTTCACGACGGTTTGAAGTTCAGAGAAATTCTTTTCGATTGCCGAAGTTCGTTCTTCGATTTCGAGTTTCAATTTTTCCAAATCTTCATTTTTCGATTGAAATTGTTGTAATTTGGCCAAATCATTTTGAAGTTTATCCACGCTCAACTGTATATTTTGAACGTTATCGTAAGAAGGTACGTCGACATAATTTTTTATGAGCGTTTTCAGTTCGGAATCGATTTTCAGAATGGGGTCGAGACATTGCGTTTGGAGCGTAGCGATCTCCGACTCTAAACTTTTGTTTAAGGTCTCCTGCAAAGCGATCAAATCGCTCCTCAACTTTTTAATTCGGACGTCTAACATGAGAATCTCTTCTGCGTGGTCTACACGCTTGGTGTTGCCGAAAATATCGTTAGGCATTTTGGTTAACGGTTATTTATAATAGGATAGACGATTCGTAATTCTACGAAGAGAGGAATGAGTTTGTCGTAATCTCCTAGGAGTTCCACGTATAAACAATCTCCTGCAGAAACATCGTACGTAATGTTAGAAAGCATCTTGTCGTGCTTGATTCGAAAAATGTTCTTGCCGGTAGATATTTTGATTTCGCCTACGTTTTCCGGATTCACGGTGATTTGAAGTTTTCCATCGATCGGAATTTTGTAAAAATGTAAATTGTTGTTGAAGACGTAAAACATCTTGCCCACATCGTCATCCAATTTCGTCCAAATGCTGTTAAGGTGAACAATCAGTAGACCGTTGAGTTTAGTTAACATGGAAGGTAGAAATTCATGATCTGTCGTCGTGTGGTGTACAGTCTCCATGTTGGTTTGTTTTCGGAAACCAAAGAGATTCATAGGTATGCTGGTTATTTAAAATACGGTCAAAGTTTTTTTTGTAATGACAGTCAGTGTTTTTTTTTTTTGTAATGACTAACAAAATATTTTTTTTTTGTTTTCTTTTTTTTTGTTTTGTTTTATGAATCTTCTGTTGAAGATGGGCATATGTTGCAGGTTTTGCTTTCTGCTAAGCGATAGTGCCCCCACGGCAGTGTGTGGATTCCACATTGAAGAACGCACCTCTTGTCGTCGCGTGCGTCCAGGGCAACCTTTCTCACCTGGTTGGTGGTCAACACATGGTCGACGCTCTGGATGCGCTGTTCTGCTCTTAGAACCGACGACCTGGTCTTGAGGCAATCCACGAAGTCCTCGAATGTGAGATGCTCCCGAACCACCTGTCTGCCGACACCCTTGGCCTTCTTGGTAACGCTGCCCTCAGCTTTGATGGTATAGGCCTTGGCGCGAAGACCTGCAAACTCGAGAATTATATCACCGTTCTTCTCGTCTTTGAGTTTGCCAGGCTTCTTCTTGTTGGAAGTCGGGATTTTGTATCGGTTTGGCTGGGGATAGCCTGACGTGTCAAAGAGGTTCGCAAAAGCTGGTACCGTGGCTATATCCCTGTACGCATCGGGTGAGTGGACGTGGTACATCAAACTATCTGTGTCCGTGTAGAGTAGGTTGATATTGTCGTTATAGTGCTGGCGTAGTATCCCATAATATATTTGAAACATGTGCAGTTTGCTCAGGTCTAATACTGAGGCACCAACATAAATTGGCTTGTTGAGCATCACCTTGTTCTTCCTCATATGCACTAGAGCAAGCTGCTCATTATAAATAGTCCTCGATTTAAATAACGGGTTTGCTACGAGCCTGCGACATTGTACTTTGTTTGATATTAGCCTCACATCTACATGATTTCGCACATTCTCCATAGTTTTCCCAAACACCGCATTGTTCATTAACTTGAAGAAATCGCGATCGAAATCAGAAGTGGCGACTGTACGATGTTTGGTGTTGAGCTCGATGTATGACCTCAACCATTGAGAATGCTCGAACATCAAAACTTGATGTACTGTGCGGACGGTAACCCCTTGCTTCATCAACCACCGGAGGTTTTGGTAGTGCAGGACATAACGCTCTTTGGGCTCGAAGTCCATGACGAGCTTCTTCTGGTTGGAATCGGGTGGACACTTGAACTCGGGTGCAGGGGGAAGATCGCAGAACAAATCCTGCAGCTTCTCGGAGAACTCGAGGTCCACCTCGGCAAAAAATCCGCATTCCTCATCGTTGAAACCTTCAACGTCGAAGTTGGAGGGATCAGCCCACTCGAAACCTCTAAAAGGGAGTGGCTGCATCATGGAGTGTCCGTAGAGGTTATTAACGTCCGTGTACATGATGTAGCTGGACGGTTGTGAGGGGTCGTAACCGGTAGCCATGTGATGGTTGTTGGCATGCGAGTGTCGCTGCGACACCTGGACTATTCCACCCCGCACGGCACGTTCCACAAACAGCATCATGTCTACGTCCGAAAGAAGCTCCAGCTCAATTTTCGTCACCAGAAACATGGCCGACCATGCCAGTCCGGGGAGACTATAGAAGTAGGCGGGATCCAGGTGGTAGATGGTCTTCGCAGTTGCACGAAACGCCTGGATCACGTCGGCGAGGAGCGTCACATCAAGTCTGAGGTAGGCGTCGTGGTAGTCTCCGAGATTTTGGCAATCCAGCTCGCGCCACATGGACTGAGCATGGTTATAGTCATCCTCAGAGATGCCCGAGCCTCGCAGTTTGCTATAGAAGTTTGCTCGAGGAGGAAGCGACGTCTCCGCAAACTTGGTAGAGTCGGTGACGTATTCGTAGGGGTAGACCCCCTTACGCCTGAAGAGACTGGCGTCCAAGTTCGGAAAATTCGCAGAGGTGATGAGCATTTTCTCGTCGCTAAGCTTCCCCGCGAGAGCATCGAGGCTGGCCGGGAGGAACCTCAGGGAGTCGAGGAAGCGAAGTTCGACGGTAGAGTCGGATTCTGGGATTCGAACCCATTTGCTCACACTGATGTAACGCTCCTCGTTCTGCGCCAGGACGTTAATTCGCTCGTTGTCGTACCCAAGATGCTTGATCAGGTGGTGAAAGTCGTACCCCGAGCCATTGTGAAAAAACACAGGGATGAAGCGCGGGTCCCGAGCCAAGCGGTTGCAGTCGTTGCACCAAGGACCAACATACCTACCGTTAAAGTGATCGTGGTGTCGGACTTTACAGTTGTTGGCGATGTACTCCTCGACGCAGACAGGGCAAGCGATGGCCTCGTCGTGTCTACGTTGATCGTCGGGGGACAGTGGGAGCATAGACTTGGGGGTCAACAGCACCTTCCCTATCTCGATAGCCTCGACAACCATCCTCTCGAGGAAGTGTTTGGCTGCGTCGAGACCACGGTACACGTAGGGCTCGGAGGCGATGTGTTGGTCTCGTCGTACCACAACGTATGCGAAACTGGATGCCTCGTGGAGTTGGTAAGGGGTAGTGGAGGAAACTTCGGGATCGGGATCGCAAGTGGACAGGGGTTTGAGGAAGGCCTCGAAATCCGCGATGATGATAGCAGGGTGCTCCACCATGGCGCCGTGCATGTGGAAACACTCCACGGTGCCAGGTTTGGGCAAGTCTGCCAGCCCCGGTTCGTTGGCTTTGCAGTAGAGCTTGTGGTTAGCGAGCTTCTCGGCAGCGATGTTGGGACCTCTGATGCGCTGGTAATCCTGCTGTTCTCGATTATCAAAAATAGACAAGCACCTGGGACAAACTTCTATGTGGTGTTCGTCTTTGTTCAGCTGGCTCGAAACAAGCCGAGAGAGGGAGCGGATGAGGGTGTAATGGTGGTGGGCCTTGTTCTTGATGAGTAGGAGATGGATTTCTCGAGCATCATTGTCCTCTACGTCGCTCACCCGGATAGGGTACACCACTTTTTTGTCGATGAGGCCATAAACATTGATGGCCAACCGAGGGTTGTGTGTACGGGCCTCGAACTTGCGAATGTCCGAAAGCGCCACCGGGTAGTCAATTCCAGCAATGGCATCTTCCAGTTCTGGCTCGTAGGGTAGGTAGTGGTTAACTCGGTGTGGATGGTTTTTCCAGTGAACAGGGTGTAATGCTGCAAGCACCGACCAGAGAAAGCACTTGGCGTCACTGTTCTGAATGTTCAGGACAGCCTTCTTTGCCGCAATGGCAGATGGTAAGGGGACGTAGCTGGATGCGGAGAAAAACACAAACTTGGAAAGTTTGACGCGCAGTTCGTGAGGCTCCCCACACAGCGAACCTCCCGAGCCCTTAGCTTCATGTTCTTCTTGCTTTGCCAGCAGCTCCTCGACAAACTTGTTGTAGATGACCTCGAGGTTGTCGACATCCGCCAGATGCAGCATCTTCGCCTTGGTGTTGTGGCAGAAGCTGTAAATTTCATCAGACGGTTTTTTGTACCAGCAACGAAGCGATGCGTAGAATTTAGTGGAGGAGTGCGTAGCCAGTGCATTACTAAAAATAGAAACTATTTCTGCTCGCTTCTCCTCTAAAAAGCTACGAACATCGCAAGAGCCATCCGACAATTGAACGTAATCTCCTAATATTCCACCGAAAGCAGACCGGTCTGCTTTTATCGCAGGCTTGACGCGTTTAGCAGGTGGTGCATTGATGGAGGCTGCTTCTGCCTTCCTCTTGGTGGAGGTCGAAGGCTGGGCCCCAGATGTATTTTTGCTTAGACAAGTAAGCTTATGCTTCTTGACATACGCAATTGTAATGTATTTATTGCATCCGGAACACAGTTCGGTGGCAGCCAAATGCTTGCTTGGCACGCAGGTGCGACAATGTCTTGCAAAATTTTTGCTTGATATGGCTGTTTTGCACACAGGGCAACTTTTCATGGAGCGCATTTTTTTTGGGTATGTTTATTTATATGTGATCGGTTGGTGGTAGAGTGTTGTCTTCTTCAAATATGTGCTTTAATCAACCCTATAAAAAAATTGAAAAAATATATAAGAAAAATATGATTGTAGATAGAAAAAAAATAAATATTGTATGCATGTGTAATTCTATTTAGCTTATTTTTGCTAGACACAAATCTTCTTCAGATTTTATTGCCCACTAATATATTTTTCTACCAATTTAATAGAAGTGTGAAACTATGAAAATATTCTGAGACAATCTTCTCTAGAATATTCTTCCCCAAAGCTAATGTTAACAACCTGTTGTAATCTAAGCATCGTGTGTATTGCATCCGGCGAAGCCACGCTAACGCCCAAGCAGCTCGCTATTATGTACCTGCACGCTCCGGATATGCTGATGATCTTCCATCCCAGCTCGCTGTTGTGTGCCTGCATGCTCCGGTTATCCCGCTTGCTTTGAAACAAAATATAAATAAAACAAATTGTATACACCCAAGCGACCCGCTATTTATGTATTTGCACGCTCCAGATGTTGCGGGGTAGGTGTATTGACGAGGCTCACCGTTGTGTAATTTTCGTCGTCCCAAGGCTTACGTATTGTTGATAGCACACGCAGAGAGGAGAGGGAGCAAAATTGTAGTTTTTCTAGATGTGTTTGCGCCATAATACAGAAATAATAAGAGGCGCCAGCACGCGCGTGCGTGTGGCACATCGTTCCCGAGAGAGGTTTACAAAAGTCACGATATACAAACATTAGTGTCCCCGGGACTTGGAAGATTACGATAAAGTGCATTCGTACTTCAAAAATAAGAAAATGCATTATTTACTCATCACGCTGTGTCAACGCAACGAATAAATACGCGAAACATAATCTACCGATAGGCGCGCGCGCGCGTGTGTGGCACATCGTTCCCGAGAGAGGTTTACAAAAGCCGTGTCCGGATTGGCAAGCGCTCCATCCCGTTCTCCCCCCCGTTGCTCTCGCGTGCACTCGAAGTCGCGTCCAAGTCGTCCGAATCTGCATGTCCCCTTGTAGTACGGCTGTCACTTTTCCCGCCAGGTGTCAGCCCGAACTTCACCCACCGCACTCTGGGGCGCAAACAAACATGACAATGATTTCCACCTAACTACTCACATTAAAAAATATAACACGCTATTTCATCATTTACGTTTTCTGCATTCATTATCGATAAAATATTAAAATATAGAGTTTTACATCCTCTAATCAGTAAATTTTGTCTGTACAAAGTGAAAGTTAGAATATGGCTGCCAAGCGCAGCGTCACAGCAAGTTCAAGCGTGCATCTGTCGCGCCTCTCTGCTCTTCCCTCCGACTCCACGTCTACCGCAAATTCGGACAACAAAAATTAGCTGAGTCCCCGGATGTAACGGTGCAGGTAACATCTGCTGCTGATTCGGACGCAACCCCGGCCACCTCCACTAGTCAGTGTTGCCCATTCGTAGGTTAGCTTCGCCTGTAAAATATCACATGATGAAATATTCTTCAGGTAAGTTGGCAACATTGAACCGCAATTGATGTTACCAGTGTTGTCAACTTTTATTTGTAGGTTAGCTTCGCCTGTAAAATATCACATGGTGAAATATTCTTCAGGTGAGTTGGCAACATTGAATCGCAATTGATGTTACCAGTGTTGTCAACTTCTATTTGTAGGTTAGCTTCGCCTGTAAAATATCACATGGTGAAATATTCTTGAGGTGAGTTGGCAACACTGGCAACATCAATTGATGGCACTCAACCCGTGCACCTCCACTAGTCAGTGTTGCCAACTCCCATTTGTAGGTTATCTTTGCTTGTAAAATATCACATGGTGAAATATTCTTGGGGTGAGTTGGCAACACTGATCGCCAATTGATGGCGCTCAACTGAGCTGATTACACTAATCAGTGTTGCCAACTCTTATTCGTAGGTTAGCTTCGCCTGTAAAATATCACATGGTGAAATATTCTTGAGGCGAGTTGGCAACACTGAACGCCAATTGATGTTGCAGAACCCGTGCACCTCCACTAATCAGTGTTGCCAACTCCCATTTGTAGGTTAGCTTCGCTTGTAAAATATCACATGGTGAAATATTCTTGGGGTGAGTTGGCAACACTGCGAGAAAGCCTCAAGCGTTGCCAGCTCCTTGCTTGAGGTTAGGTTATACCCAAAAACAAAAACCTTGGTGATTTTTTCGAGTGAGGAGCTGGCAACACTGCGAGCCCCACCGAGCCCCATTTTCGGGCGTTGAATTCTCTTTCCCCCACTACTCTGTAAGTTAGCTTCGCCTGTAAAATATCACATGGTGAAATATTCTTGAGGTGAGTTAGCAACACTAAACCGCAATTGATGTTGCCAGTGTTGCCAACTCCCATTTGTAGGTTAGCTTCGCCTGTAAAATATCACATAGTGAAATATTCTTGGGGTGAGCTAGCAACACTGCGAGAAAATAAGGCTCATGCCTTACGAGAGCAAACCGTTAACATACACCGTAAAAGGCTACGCCTCGCTCGAGCTGGCAACACTGCAAGAAAATGAGGCTCGGTGAGATTCGCAGTATTGCCAGCTTTTTGCTTTAAATTAGGTTAGACCGAGATAAAAACCTTGGTGATTTTTTCGAGTAAGGGGTTGGCAACACTGCGAGCCTCACCGAGCCTCATTTTCGGGCGTTGAACCGGGGCACCTGTACTACTTGCATCATGTTTTTGCATGGTTCTGATTGGTTGCTTGTGACATAATTTGATGATGTGTTATATTCTGATTGGCCTATTGTTTCAATGCGGTCCGTGCTTAGGGTATATAAAGAGATTTTGCATTGCATATCAGCCAGTATTGTAAGAGCTGTTGAAGAGAAAGGTTGTGTTGTTGCAGTGCTGAACCCAACTGATCCAGCATAGGGTTTTGATTTGAACCCCAGGAAATTTTATATAAATACCAAAGCCAAAAATATTAACACACACATACACACACACACACAAAGCACAGTGCTGAACCCAACTGATCCAGCATAGAGTTTTGAATTGAAGCCCAGGAAATTGTATATAATAAACAACAACAAAAATGCCAAGTCAAAAATATTGTAATCAATGCAATAAGAATATATCCAGCCCCAATTGGGCCAGGCACCAAGGGAATTGTAACCCAGACAAATGCAAAACCCCCACAAAAATATGCCCCAAATGCCATATAGAATATAACATGCAATACTTCACATATAAACATAGAGATACTTGCTCTGCACAGTCATCAACATTGCCCCCACAACCATCCACATCTGGTCTGAAAAGAAAGCATGAAGCACCTGTTAATGCTGGACCTGCAAAGCAGCCACGCTATGAACCCATCCATAGCAGTTTTAATGGCCAATTAAGAGATCACCGGTTTGTATCAGAGCCAAGATGTGGCATTAACAATTTTTTGAGCAGTAAAAAACCTGATGTACAGGCAATTCTAAATGCACAAAATAGCCCTTATAAGCTCTCCCTCAAATTGTTTACAGAATATAAGAAACCAAATGGCACAAAATTTACACAGCCCCACATAACAGAAACTGTACCTGTATATTCAAATGCAAATTCAGACACAATAATAAGCAGGTTGATGGATCAATTGAACATTAAACACTCTGAATTTGCGGCAAAAGAGTCTGGATGGAGCCTATGCGGCTCTCCACACAAGTTATATGTTAATATTTCTGAATTTACTCCATTACAAGGATCTACATATCTGCCATTACCTGATAATATTAAAAACAGAAGAGCCGTGGTTAATATGGAAAATACCGACCAGAAATGCTTTTTGTGGTGTATATTAGCTGTTTTGTATCCAGTTTCAAGGCATCCTGAGAGAATAACTTATTACAAAGAACATGAACATCTTTTTGACGATGCAATGGAGGGTTTAGAATATCCAATGTCTGTTCAGAATATTGATAAATTTGAAAAAAGGGCCAGGAATATCAATAATAAACAATTATCTATTAATGTATTTACTTGTTCCACTGGCAATTGCTCAATAGAACCTCTCAGAATCAGTACAATTGATGATGAATCTGCTATTCCAATTGATTTGCTCTTAATTGAAGGGGATGGCACATATCATTACACTCTGATACATAATCTTGAAGCTTTAGTGAGAACACAACTAGACAAATCCAATAGAATATTCAAGTTGTGCAGAAGATGTTTAACTGTATTTGATGGTCAAAAAATGGTAAAGAGGGTTCCTGAAGAGAATGCAGAAATTGCTAAAAACAAGTTAATTGAGCATCTGAAATACTGTAAAAATCATAAACCTGTTCATATGGTGATGCCTAATCCAAGTGAAAATTGCAAATTCAAAAAGTTTGAAGCCTTGTTGGAACACCCAGTATATATTCTCTGTGATTTTGAATCAATCCTCAAATCTCTTGCATCCTGCAATCCAGATCCTGAAGAATCTTCAATTACACCATACCAGCTACATGAACCTTCCAGCTTTTGTTATGTGGTTGTACAGGATGGTGTTGTTACCAAAGAATATTCATACATGGGGCCAGATGCCATCAAAATATTTGCACATAAAATAGAAAATGAGTGCCGAGACATAGCATCTAACATCTTATTAAAATCAAAACCCATGTTGCCTTTAACAGAGAAACAGATTGAAGATTTCAACAATGCAGAAAAATGCCCGGTATGTGATTCTGAATTTTCAGATACAAATATCAAGGTGAAACACCATTCTCATACAGATGGTAAATTCTTAATGGCCCTGTGTAATAGCTGTAATATTAAGATCAAGAGACCAAAATTTATCCCCATATTTTGCCATGGAGCATCCAATTATGATTTTCATCATCTGATCAGATACGAGGGGTTTGAGAAGCAGAATTTAAATATTTTAGCTGAAAATGATGAGAAATATATATCTATTACCAAAATCATTAAAGTTAATGGTGTTCCTATTCACATAAGATTTCTTGATTCTTACAGATTTTTATCTGCTAGCCTGGATACACTGGCCACTCAATTATCTGATGATCAATTCAAAATCACACGTGCATTGTTTCCAAATCAGGATCTGAAATTAATTAGGCGGAAGGGTGTATATCCTTATGATTATGCTACAGATTTTTCTAAATTTGATGAGTGTTCCCTGCCTCCACAAGAAGAGTTTTACAGCAAAATCAGAGGTTCTGGAATCACAGATGAAGATTATCACCATGCCCAATTGGTGTGGAACAATTTAAAATGCCGGACATTTCGTGATTATCACATGGCATATTTGAAACTTGATGTGACCCTCTCAGCAGATATAATGGAGGCATTCAGAAAATCTTCGATGCAAAATTATAAACTGGATCCAGTGTATTTTTACAGTGCCCCGGGCCTAGCATGGTCTGCAATGTTTTTAAACACTAAAATGCCATTGGATCTGATCCAAGATCAAGATATGTATCTGTTTATGGAGCAAGGTATAAGAGGGGGGATGGTGCAATGTTCTCAGAGATATGCCAGAGCAAATAACAAATATATGCATGATTATAATCCAGAATTGCCATCAAATTATATAGTGTATGTAGATGCCAACAGCCTCTATGGTCACGCTATGATGCAAAAATTGCCATATGCAGGGCTTGAATGGGTCAAAGATTTCAATATTGAGGATCTTCAGAACTATGATGACCGTGAATATGGCCTCATCTTAGAGGTTGATCTGGCAATTCCAGATGATTTACATAACAAATTTTCTGATCTGCCCCCAATTCCTGAGGTTCAGTGCTCACCTGGCTCTAAACAGAAGAAGCTCATGATGACACTGGAGTCAAAACAAGGCTATGTCATATATTACAAAAACCTCCAGTTCCTGATGAAACATGGTGTTCAAGTGACCAAACTTGGCAAAGTCTTAAGGTTCAGGCACTCAGAATGGTTGAAACCATACATTAATACAAATACAGAGCTTCGAACATCTGCAAAGAGCCAATTTGATAAGGCCTTGTTTAAATTGATGGTCAATTCTGTATATGGCAAAACAATTGAAAATGTTAGAAAACATACCGATGTTAAAATAATTACTGACCCCAGCCTGAGCAAAAAATTGGTTGCAAAGCCTAATTTCAATTACAGAAGAATTTATGATGAAAATATGGCACTTTTCAACATGAAAAAAACAAAAATTAAGTTTGATAAACCTATTTATGTAGGGGCTGCAATATTGGATTTGGCCAAATTACATATGTTAACATTGTATTATGATGTGTTGAAACCTTTTTATGGTGATAATGTAAAATTGATGTACATGGACACGGATAGTTTTATTCTTGATATTAAAACAGAAGATGTTTATCAAGATATGGCACAGCCTGAATTGTTTAAATATTTTGATACCAGTGAATTGCCAGGCCATTTGAATATTCAACCCCACAACAAAAAAGTGCCTGGCAAGTTAAAAGATGAGACACTTGGTGATGTTATTGTAGAATTTGCTGGGTTAAGTGCCAAGATGTACAGTTTTAAAACATGTAGTGGTGTTGCTGCTAAAAAGGCCAAGGGCATTGGCAAAGTAGCTGTGGAAAAAGAGCTCCAATTTGAAGATTATAAAAATTGCCTCAAATCCCAGAGTTTAATCAAAACATCAGAATCCAGAATTCAGAGTGTGGATCACTTATTGACTTCAAATGTTGTAAGAAAAGTGGCTCTGGACCCACATGATGATAAGAGATGCATTTTATCATGTGGCATTCATACTTTACCATGGGGTTATTGTGATTTGAAAAATGGGAATCAATGCCCAAGCACAGAGCATGATTTGAAATAAATAAACATGCCTATGAACTTATTTGGGTTTAAAAAACAAGGTATTATGGAGCTGCCAACACCACAACCCTCTTCTGATATGCAGTCTAAACTGAGTGGTTTCTTAATTATTCATCTGAACAGCATATTTACAGATGTTGATGATGAAACAGGCAAAATATTGTACATATTTAACAATAATTTAAATCATTACCAATTACCTGTAGGTGGGCAATTGCAATTTATTACAACTCCTGAGGGTGATGTTAAAATTTCAATAGGGAGAAATATTTATAGAATTAAGCACTCAAACATGGTTTCTGGCACTGTATATACTGTTTCTGCTGGTGACTGCTTATATATTGAAGTCCCTGGATCCTATGATAAGCTTATACCCTTTTTTATAGAATTAAGAATCAGATACTCTATAATAAATAACTACTAAACAAAATGCCTAATGATATATTTGGCCATACAAGGCATGAAGATCACAGTGATGAGATTTTGATGCTTGATGTCAGAGTCAAGAAATTAAGAAGCGATTTACAAGCTTTACAAACCACACTCAATGCCAGTCTTCAATTAGAAATTACAAATTTGCAATCACAATGCATGGACCCTCTTCTTAAAATTGACTCAGAACTTAAATTGCTGTTTCAGAAATATACTGACCTGGCTACATTGGATAATTTTCAAAGTTTGGAAGAGGCTGTAGCAGCTCTTCAAGCCAAATTTAAGACCCAAGCCATCAATTCTGAGCAATTGAAACAACAATTAGAAGAGCAAATAAATAATGTCCAGGCACAACTCCAAACAATTGTCAAAAGCATAAAATCACAAGAAGATTTTGATCTAGTGATTTCCACTCTAAAAGAACAGATTCAGTCACTCCAGATACCTAATCTGGATCCTCTGAACAATGCCATAGCCGAGGTTAAAGAAAAAATTGAGACACTTGAAAATTTTATGAACAATTTACCATCTTCTGATGCTTTGAATGCAATAACTCGGAGTGTAGCAAATATTAAGCTGCAACTTGAAACATATGAAGATTTTGGAAAAATTCAAAGTTCCATAACCCATCTTGAAGGTACAATAGCAGCAGTGCAAAGTGATTTGGCAAATGTACTAGAATCCAGATTGCCCGGTATTGTAGATACCCTTGTCAGTGTCCAGCACCAAATCACAAAGCTTGAAAACCTCAACACTGAATCTGAACTGTCTCATTTTCATCACTTGATAGATGATATCCAAACAAAACTTGAAATTTTACAACAATCCACACCCTCTCAGGCAGATATAGCCCTGCTCCAAAATGCTATGCAAAATGTGGCTGATGCTTCTGAATTACACAATGTGAAATTGGCACTTGAATCTTTGCAAAATACAGTATCAAATTTGCCTACATCACAGGAACTTAAAAATATTAAGAGAGCAGTGAATAGGATATTGAAATCAGAAGATATCAAGAATATCCAAGCAGAGATCAAACATCTCACCCAGACAGTGGCCACTCTTCCAACCAATCAACATATTAATGAACTGCATGCCCTATTTGAGGATATCAGAAGGCAGGTCCATGATCTTACAGCTCAAAATTCAAAATTGGCAATTGTTGAAAATTTGCAACAAATTGTAGCTAATATCAAGCAACAGCTAGGAACCATGGAATCCAATCAAGCAAATGCTCTGTCTGTTTTTGCCACCCAGCTTCAAGATATTGTGCAACAATACAAGAGACTTGCTGTGGACATAAAAATCAAGCCAGGCCATGATGATGTTGTTAGGACCATCAATGAGCATCTTGAATCTGTAACAAGCAGATTGCTCACAGCAGAAAAAGAAATAACAGGCATAATCGAGAATCCAAAACATTCAGTAATTCTTGAATTGTACAGCATCCCCAACAAAGAATATGATTCTCCATTTACACCAGGTGGCAAAATATATATGCTGTCCCCTGCACAATTTTATTACCAATTTTTTGTTGGGGGCACATTGAGACCTATCAAGATCAAATATTGGCTACAGCCACAGGCACACCACTTCCCCACCTTATCAATAACAAATGCTGATAACAAAGTGAAAATCACCAGTGTAGAATTGGAGGATTTTACAGACCCCAATACATTGGAAACAGCCTATACTGAAGATGATGGCTCTTTGGAATTTAAAATACAAATAGGGGATAAATTATATTTAGAAAATCCTGCAGTCTCAGCTGCTGAACACCCCATAGTTGCAATATTCTTGTTTACATATTATGTCTAGAAAAATTATTGTTGATGAATTACACAGACAGGCCAGACATAATTTTAAGAGACTCCCAGTAGTCACAAAGGGCATAGATGATTTATGGCAGAGCGACTTGATTGAAATGGCAAGTGGACAGTTGAAAAACTTAGACAAAATCAACAAGGGCTACAAGTATCTACTCACTGTAATAGACACATTTTCAAAATTTGCCTGGGCTGTGCCACTCAAATCCAAGACTGGGGCATGTGTTACAGAAGCTTTTAGAACAATCATCAATCAGAGTGGAAGATCCCCGCGCTATTTGCAAACAGAAAATGGCAAAGAATTTTATAATTCAGTGTTTCAACAATTTATTAAAAGCCAGGCAATACAACATTATTCGAGTTACAGTGATCTCAAGGCCTCAATTGTAGAGAGATTCAACAAAACCCTAAAAAATCTTATGTATAAACAATTTACACTTCAAGGTAATTATAAATGGATTAATATTCTTCCAGAACTTCTACATAAATATAACAACTCTGTCCATTCCACAATCAACATGAAACCCTCTGAAGTGACTTCATCTGATGAGCAAAAATTGATCAGCACTGTTTATTATCCTAAATATCAGCCAACAACAAGAAAGGCCAAATACAAGGTGGGGGATCAAGTAAGAATAAGCAAATATAAGCACTTATTCAAGAGAGGTTTTACAAGAAACTGGAGCAGTGAATTATTTACAGTGGTTCAAGTTAAACCCGGGACCCTTAACACATATATAATAAAGGATCACCGAGGAGAAATTCTCAAAGGCAGGTTCTATGAACAAGAGCTCAGCAAAACTAAACAGCCTGACACATATCTCATAGAAAAAATCATCCGCAGAAAAGGCAAAAAGTTACTTGTCAAATGGCTGGGACTCCCAGAACACAGCTGGATCGATGCAAAAAAAATAATAATATGAGCACCTGGGATGTTATAAAAAGGCTCCCAGAACCTGAACAACACAATAAGAGAAATGGAAAATTGCTACCTGATAATATTAGGTGTCTTATTGTTGGGCCATCTGCTTGTGGTAAAACTACACTAATGGTTGATAATTTTTTATTGGCACCCAACTGGTTAGACTGGAAAAACAGGCACTTGTATGTTTTTTCTAAGAGCTTGGAACAATTAAAATATCAGCAGCTGATGAAGCTATATGATGGATTGGATATTGCAACTTTTGAACCAGATGTTAAGCCACTTCATGACTGTCTCGATAATTCTGTTGTTGTGTTTGATGACATTATATTGGATAATCAAAACAAGGTTAGAAATTTTTTTACACAGGGCCGGCACAAAAACATTGATTGCTTCTACCTGGCACAGACTTTTTCAAAAATACCCAAGCAGCTGATCCGGGACAATAGCAATTTTATATGTGTATTTCATCAAGACCATACCAACCTCAAACACATACATGATGAATATGTAGGTGGGGACCTGAGCTACAATGATTTTTCTAAATTTTGCAGCAAGTGCTGGAACCAGGACAGTTATGGGTTTGTCACAATTGATATGACAAGAACACCCAATAGTGGCAAATACAGAAATAAAATCAACAATTTTTTAGACATTGAAACATAAATAAATAACCATGAAAAGGCCAATCATTGATGATCTTAAGTTAAGAGATTACACTGATAAACAATGAAATACTCCTTTAAATAAAACTAAGTGATCTTTATGTATTCAGATGTGCTGATAACGAATATCGCATCCGTTTTCCTGTATCACCTAAATTTTTTGCAGAACACCCACATTTTATAGTTTTATGGTTTCAGGTCTCCGCAGCCTGCTCCGTATAGAGCTTAACGTTTCGTTCCTAACAAATGGATAAGAACCTTTTATGGACCTTGTGTGTTTATGACTGACACTTAATATTTCATGAAGGAAACATGTGGCAGTAGAGTAATTTCCTGTTTCTCTGTTAAAATTTGTTCTTTTGTGGGTTAGTTGAGTCTTAACTTCCTTTCCGATAACTTCGCGAGTAGTTTTATGTTTGTTTATGTTCGTGAAATTGTGAATGTAATATTGTGTATAATGAAGTGAAGTGTAAGTTGTATTTTAACAAAACGATCAGAGCATTCATAATTGTTTTTTAAAGAAATATATTATAACTCAATTAATGAGTTCGTCATGTCACACAAATGTGTGAATAACCCGAACTTGTTTTGTTATATTTGCGGGGAATTTACTCCGAAGTCACAGAGAAATACTATCACTCCTATAGTGAAAAAAGCATACGAGTTGTATTTTGGAAGTAAAGTAGACGAGGGAAAAAGCTGGGCACCAGGTAAAATTTGTTGTAATTGTTCACGAACTTTACGTGGTTGGCTTAATGGCACTCACAAATAAATGCCATTCGGAGACCCTGTAATATGGACAGAACAGATGGATCATACTACGAATTGTTACTTCTGTTTAACAAACATAGTGGGATAAAACATTCTATATTTTATCCTGATGTTCCTTCAGCTAAGAAACCTATGTGTCATGATTTTATACCAATTCCTAAGCCTCGTAAAGAATGGACAGTGGATGAAACAGAACCAAGCAGTGCTTCTCCAGATGACGAACCTGGACCCTCATTCAAACACCGATCCAATTTTTTCTGATCCAAATATACCTCACTTTATTTCCGAATCCGAACTAAATGATCTAGTCAGAGACCTCAACCTTTCTAAAGTTCAAGCTGAATTATTAGGTTCTCGTCTCCGAGGGTGGAATTTATTACAAGATGGTGTTAAGGTGTCATATCGGAAACGCCAAAAATCACTGACACATTTTCTTTCTGTTAGTAATGAAGTGTTATCAGCGCATGGGGTGCAATATGTCCTTGAAAATTCACTTTTTACATTTGCATTTGGACTTTTTCCCCCCTAACTTGGACGCGGTTAGTGACGAATGCGGCGAGAGATTTCACCAGAATATTTCTATCATGAAGAAACTATATGCAGGAAAATCGGTACAGAACATGTTAGCAGACTACTGTTGGAAACTCAAGGAAGAGGTTTCTGGTGGCAGTTACAAACAGCAGAGTTCAAGAAAGAAATTTTGAAAATGTGAGTAAAAATGTGTTTTTTTCCCTTTTTTTGCATGAAATTTCTTCATTGAACAGTCAAAATCAGTCCTATATATATTTTTTAATTTTTTCATATTTCATAGTTATTCACTACAATATTTAAATCTTATTTCATGAGCAAACAAACAAAAATAATTTCAAATTTCGATGTATTATTACAAAGGGAATTAAATTTTCATTAAAAACAAAAAATGAAAATCCAGGGAAAACGATAGGTGATACAGCATTTCTACTTTCAGATTTGGATTCAGCGGGGTCGAATTATAAATAATCACCTACTTTCGTTCAAAGGAGCAAAAAAAAGTTTGAATTTGTTCATCAGTGTTATCTTGTAAAAAGATTTAAGGGATGGAAATCAGAGAACCGTGGAATTTATGAAAAACACAAACAAACAGAACAGCCTGTAATTGATGCTATTAATAATTTAGGTAAGAATATCAAAACTGTTACAGAGCAAAATCAAAATTTGCTCACAGAGCTTGTACCTGTAGCTGCAAGGAACATATTAGATTATCCATTCACCCCACTTTCCAGTATTCACACACCTAGTCCTATTGCTCCTAGAAGAATTGAGGCTAGTCAGGATCCTATTGAATTGGGGCTTCTTGCTCAAAAATATTTAACCACACCTAAAGACAATAAAGATGAGGTTTTTGGCTTATATGCTGACACAGAGCTTGATGGCAGCATCATACATAGAATTGGCAATTTCAGAGTAACATTTATGGGAGATGATATAATTGTATATTCAGAATCTCGACTTGGAGAAAAAGGTGCTTTTGTTAAGTACTCCGGAACACCTGGATTGTGGGAATTGATGACCAGGAAGAGACCTGGCAGCTATACAGATCAAGATTATGAGGATTACAAAGAAATATTAATAAAATCAGATGCTCTATACCAGAACAATGATCCCACACAAAATAGGGTTAAGTCGAGCAGTGGGGCAAAATACAATAATTTAATCAAGCCCATATGGTCACAAATCAAGACTGGCAGTGGAATCAAACAATACAACACCCTGCCCAAAGAATTTGTGTGGGTTGATGATGTCAGGAAACTTGTAGATAGGTTATTGGTGATAGCTGGGGAGGAAAATGCTGGCAACAACAATTTTTACAATGAAAAGGTTGGAATTATGGACATGATAAGCACAAAATTGTCTAATTTTATAGTGAATGACACTAAGGGGATTGGATATCTCATAAAAATTATTAATACTCTACCCCCCAAATTTTGGAATATTTCTGAGGGTCGGGGCCTTGTTAATGACATTATAAACAAGCTGCCATTTGAACTACACATTCCAGGCTATCAATATTGTGGTCCAGGCACAAAACTGGATCATAGATTAAACAGAGGGGATCCTGGTGTTAATCCCTTAGATGCTGCTTGTAGAGACCATGACATTGCATACAACACACATTCTGATCTTGACAAGAGACATGTTGCAGACAAGAAATTAGAAGAGGCTGCATTTGGCAGATTTGTAAGCAAAGATGCTTCTTTGAGTGAAAAAATAGCAGCATTGGGAACCACCATAGCTATGAGCACCAAACAAAAACTGGGGTGGGGGTTGTGAATATGTATATAATAAACCTAGGATGAAGGCCAAGGGTGTTATGTATCAGGTACCTTATGCAGGTCTCAAATCTCTTAAAACTATTGACAGTCTCTTAACCAAAAAGCAGCGCAAGAAAAAAAATTCTTGTATTGCCAAGGGGCATGGTATGAAATTGTTGCTTAGTACCCCCCAATTAAAAAAAATTACAGCAATCAAGAAAAAAATCACATGTGGGGGGATTTATATTTACCATCCCTGCCATCTTAGCTGCTCTCGGGGCTGTTGGGAGCTTGGCTGGGGGATCAGCTGCCATAGCAAAAACAGTAATAGATGCCAAGAAAAATAGGGCAGAATTAGATGAGCAGAAGCGCCATAACCTGGCCATGGAGAAACAAGGCAAAGGTGTTAAAAAAGCCATGAATAAGTTTAAAAAAAACAAGAGCCACTTACAAACCAAGATATTGAAGCTTTAATCAAGCCACTGGGCATCAAACATTTTAGAGGTGTGTACATGTCTGATTCTTTACCAGAACAACCACTCAACAAAGAGTGTGGCATTGTTAATTTGGATAAGTACAAAAATCAAGGCACTCACTGGATTTGTTATCTTAAATATTTAAAAGATGAGGCATTTGTGTTTGATTCATTTGGAGGGGTTCCACCTGAAAATTTAATAAAATATCTAAATTCATCTAATCTTTATTACAATAATGCCCGTGTTCAAAACTTCAGAGATGTTAATTGCGGACATTTGTGTTTATCTGTTCTTAGATATATGTCTCAAATAAATAAACCATCAATTGAAGATTTTCAAAAAGCCTTGTGGTATCTGAAACATCATGGGGGTATTTCATCTCACCAGCCAAAATTCAATATTGAAACTCAAATTGCATGATGACATAGTGTATCCCAAAACAATAGCTCTCAGAGCATTTTATGGCATGTACCTAATCCCTAATATTACACACCACAACAACACAATTGCAGTAGGGGATGAAAAAATTGTCATCACTCCAGGGCAATATAATCTCTCCACTCTAAATGCTCAATTACCCAGAGGTGTAGTGTTAAGTCAAAATTCTGTCACTCACAGAGTAGAGATTGTATCTGCCACAGAAACAGTGGATCTGGGTACTATAGGAGAGCTGTTGGGCTTTGAGAACAACACAAAACTTGAAGCAGGCATCAAACACACTGCTATGAATATACCCAAATTCTTAGCCATAGAGACTCTGAATATTCACTGTAATGTGGCTGAGGGTATGATCACCAAATCAAATGGCATAGGCACTCACAAACAAACCGGCATCATTGCAACATTCAAACCTAATTCTGAATTCATGGAGCCCATCATCTACAATCCATCACCAACATTATATTTTCCTGTGTGTCATAACAGAATAGATTATATTGAATTGATGGTCACTAATGAAAAAGAAGAATTAGTTGATTTTGCTGGAGCCACAACAACTGCAATCATAGAGATTAACATTTAAATAAAAATACATACAAGAAGAAAATGGAAAATATTGAGAGTTATGAGCTACAATCATTTCCCCCAAACAGGAGGACATTTGCAAATTTAAATCAACCCAACACAGAGATTGAGGTTGATCTTGATGTAGGGGATGGATTTATACACCCTCACAGAGCAGATCTATACATCAAATTTGATGTTGTAAAGCTCGATGGTACAGATTACCCGGCAAATTCAAATATAAGATTGGTAGATAATTTTGTGCCACATCTATTCTCTGAAATTGAGATCAGAAAGCATGGCGTTGTTATAAACAGAGTGGATTATCCCGGCATTACCTCCACAGCTTTGGCCACATTAAAATTATCCAAAACCGAGGCTTCATACTACAAAATCGGTGGATTTGAGGCTGGTGATAAGATATTATCTAAGAACCACACAGTGCTGTTCCCTATGCGCCTATTGCCTGGATTCTTCTCAGATTACAAAGAAATTATGTGGAAGGGTGGGTTAAGAATTACATTTAGAAGAGCTGCCAATGATAATAATGCCTTGATGAGGTACAGTGCAATAAACCCCACAGGAGAAGCTCTGCCCAATACCCTACCAGATGCAGGCAAATGCATTATTCAGACTATGGAGTTAAGAATCCCTGTTGTTGAGTATGAGGCCAGTTATGCTCTTAAATACAAAGCTGATATAATAAAAAATCCACAAATTCCTCTGCAATTTTATACATATCAATGTGTACAGAAGCCCGCATCTGGTTCTTATTATGAATTTGATGCTACAAATTCATTCTCCAGCATACAATACGACATGCCTGATTTTGTAGTGGTATTGTTTCAGACTGGAAGACACAACAATCAGGAAAAAAATTCAAGTAAATTTGATAACTGCAACATCAAGAACATATATCTTAAAAATGGCAGAAATGAGGTATTTCCTAGAGAAAATTACAATTTAGACATGTCCAAGAATGATTTCCTCAAATTATATGAGGCCTTTACAGCATTCAAAAGGGTCACTACAGGCAATACTGAAATGTATTACACACCAGATGAATTCAAAACACAGAGACCCATGTTTGTAATTAACACTTCAAAAAGAAAACAGGTTGTGGTGAATGACAGAACAAATATTAAAATTATCTGTGAATTCCATGAGGCATTACCTGATGACACCATATGTAGTGTTATTCTCATAGGAGAAAAATCATATGTTTATGATGTAAGAAATGAGAGAGTCACGGAGCAATTCTAGAGGGTCTCTGCATATTGCATTGTTTTAATATTAGATAAACAAATTGAAGCTGGTATCCAATTGAACTTAAACCAGAATTAAATATGTGTATGTGTGGGTGTGTATATGGGTGTGTATGTGGGTGTGGGTGGTCTACTTTTAAGTGTGGGCAAAAAAAATATCAAGAGGGGCATATTTTTGACAGGATTATGGACAACAATCTCACAGAAGTGCCTTTTATAAGTATAGGCAAATCACTCTGAGGGGGCTCATCCTTTCTCAGGAAATTCCCGAGGGCATTTTTACAAAAATCTTGGATTAGGCAGGGTTCCACACTTGAGCAAAAAGCTCATATGCTCATGTTGAGCTTGTTTTAAGTGTAGCCAATTCTGATTGAGGGGGGTTCATCCTTTCTTGGGTTTATAATATCGTAAATACAACTACTTACAGCTTATAAAAAATTGAACTAATATTATTTCGTGGGCTTAGTCTGACACTACTTTTGATGCCACCGTTGAGTTCTGGAACCTCCAAAACATAAGGTTTGATATCAAACATGATCACATGCCTGAAAGGGTTGGTTATGTTTAGACTTTTCGCGGCCATATTGGCCGCCATATGTAATAATATTTGATGAAGTGGGTCTTTTTATTTTCTCATTATCATAATATAGTTATAAACTGCAAATTAGGTGGAAATAAGATGTCATGAATGATAAATAACTGCAATGAACAGGGATAGAATCTTGGTCATGACCGCCATTTTGAAGACGCCATTACAGTCATAGCAGGGCTTACAAACTTGGGGTCTAGGGCGGTTTAGGTTCGGGAATTAATGTAGTATCCGCCCCCCAAAGGGCACGTTCTCCACTGAAATATTTTCCGGTGTTCCGACCCCACTACTAAGGTCCGGATGATTACACTAATAAAGAGTTAAATATATACGTACACACTGCTCGACCACGAAAGACGTGCGTGCCTAGCTCGAATGGGCGAGTCCAATTTCCAAAGTGGAAACAGAAACATTACTTTTAGATCGGTATTCCACTTGTTTGCGTTCAGTAGTTGTTCATTAACGCTCGATTTTCCTGTTTAAGATTTCTGGTTATTTGTAACCACTCCTAACAAACCCTCTCAAAGTGGAACAAATATAATTTTCGTGTTGCACCTGCAGCCATCCCTATTTTGACAGTGGACTCGTCCATTCGGGGCATGCGCACTTGCGACGATGGTCTCGACAAACGTAGACAGACTGTACATGACAGGTTCGTGTGAGGGACATGGTTATGCAAGTAAATATTATTAGAACAAGATAAACACAAAAAGTTGAACAAAACATACATAGTTATTTGAAAACTACACGTTTGTCACTCACGTACATGTACCACGACACAGAAAGCTAGTAACAGAATATATCTGTCTATAGTTTGTCTTCTTCTAGCCATGAATACCAGACCTATAACTTGACAAGTTTAAAAACAAGACGCTGCAAATAGCTGTTGCGCATCTCACACCACATTTCTCCACTCCTTTCTCCGCAGCGACGTTGGTTCGCAGTGTTGCAACCTGGAGGGAGCGGAATGGTCTGAGGATTTTCAACGAAATTTGTATTCGCTTTTTCCTGGTCTGTTTTCTACCAATCGGAGCACACAAATTCAGCTCACCAGAACTCACGGTATTGACTCAATGATATTTCCCCTAAGCACGTTTAATCATTTTATGCCTGTAACACGTTGATGCTTTGCAGTCTTGTACCGTACAGCATCTTTTCCTACAGAATAATTATCCCGTGTAGTTATATGTCAGCAAAGAATTGATATTTTCTAATACGCATAAATAAAAACTCCTATCAACAGAACGATATTGAAACTCTTCTCTGGAAAAGTTTGTTCAAAATAAAAGTTGCACTTTTTCCCTTACATTTCTTTACGAGATATTTCACGGTAAGTTAAATTAGTAACTGCTTGGTTTTCAGTTTCTGAGAAGTTTGCTCGTTTTATGTGCACCAGAGACCATAGGCGTAACTTGGCGGGGGGCAAGGGGGGCAATTGCCATCCCAAAAATTTCAGTTTATTAAAATTTACAAGTTAGGTGACCTGAGGAGCAAATTAATAAAGGGTAATATTTGTAATTTCGCAAATGTCAGAGTTATTTAGCAAATAATCCTGGATACTGCTTTTATTGGATGGAAAACTGTTCAAATCTTTTCCCCCAAACATAAGCCCCAAGTCTGATTCTGCCCCCTCAAAATTAGACCCAAGTTTAATTCTGCCCCCTCAAAGTTAGGCCCAAATTAAATTCTGCCCCCTCAAAATTAGGCCCAAATTTAATTCTGGCCCCTCAAATTTAGGCCCAAATTAAATTCTGCCCTCTTAAAATTAAGCCCAAAATTAATTCTGGCCCCTCAAAATTAGGCCCAAATTAAATTCTGCCCCCTCAAAATTAGGCCCAAAATTAATTCTGTCCCCTCAAAATTAGGCCCAAATTAAATTCTGCCCCCTCAAAATTAGGCCCAAGTTTAATTCTGCCCCCTCAAAATTAGGCCCAAATTTAATTCTGCCCCCTCAAAATTAGGCCCAAGTTTAATTCTGCCCCCTCAAAATTAGGCCCAAGTTTAATTCTGCCTCCTCAAAATTAGGCCCAAATTTAATTCTGGCCCCTCAAAATTAGGCCCAAATTTAATTCTGCCCCCTCAAAATTAGGCCCAAATTTAATTCTGCCCCCTCAAAATTAGGCCCAAGTTTAATTCTGCACCCTGAAAATTAGGGCCAAGTTTAATTCTGCCCCCTCAAAATTAGGCCCAAATTAAATTCTGCCCCCTCAAAATTAGGCCCAAGTTTAATTCTGCACCCTCAAAATTAGGCCCAAGTTTAATTCTGCCCCCTCAAAATTAGGCCCAAGTTTAATTCTGCACCCTGAAAATTAGGGCCAAGTTTAATTCTGCCCCCTCAAAATTAGGCCCAAGTTTAATTCTGCCCCCTCAAAATTAGGCCCAAGTTTAATTCTGCCCCCTCAAAATTAGGCCCAAGTTTAATTCTGCACCCTGAAAATTAGGGCCAAGTTTAATTCTGCCCCCTCAAAATTAGGCCCAAGTTTAATTCTGCACCCTCAAAATTAGGCCCAAGTTTAATTCTGCCCCCTCAAAATTAGGCCCAAATTTAATTCTGCCCCCTCAAAATTAGGCCCAAGTTTAATTCTGCCCCCTCAAAATTAGGCCCAAATTTAATTCTGCCCCCTCAAAATTAGGCCCAAGTTTAATTCTGCCCCCTCAAAATTAGGCCCAAGTTTAATTCTGCCCCCTCAAAATTAGGCCCAAATTTAATTCTGCCCCCTCAAAATTAGGCCCAAGTTTAATTCTGCACCCTGAAAATTAGGCCCAAGTTTAATTCTGCCCCCTCAAAATTAGGCCCAAGTTTAATTCTGCACCCTCAAAATTAGGCCCAAGTTTAATTCTGCCCCCTCAAAATTAGGCCCAAATTTAATTCTGCCCCCTCAAAATTAGGCTCAAGTTTAATTCTGCACCCTGAAAATTAGGGCCAAGTTTAATTCTGCCCCCTCAAAATTAGGCCCAAATTTAATTCTGCACCCTCAAAATTAGGCCCAACTTACGCCCATGCCAGAGACCCTCAAATACGTGATGGAGAAAAAGTTACTAGTACACCACTCTGAGATGTCTATAACAGACAAAGATCACTAGTAAAATAGCTATTCGTACAAGGACACTTTTTGCAACGTCTCTTTCTGCTGGAGGTAAATTTCTTGCTTTCAGAGTACGACATTGATTGGGTTCAGAAAACCAGCTTACGACTTGTGAGCGAAGAAGAGGCTGCGGTCAGCATCAGGCTCCAGAGCATCCAGTCGCTGAATTACCCAAAGAATCCTTGCATTCAAGATCATAACTACAGCGTGTCAAAGGTATGTAGCGACAGCCACCGAAAGCCGCTGACTTTTGCTGACACCTTCCAGGGGTCAAATCCCCTCGCGTCTGGTAAGGCGGTTCCTTCTCCCCCCGTTAGGTGGCAGCAAAAGTCAGCGGCTTTCGGTGGCTGTCGCTACACCCAGTTTGGGGAATAATCACCAAAGGTATTTAAGGATGCTACTGTTAAGTGAAGTTTGATCTGTGTTTAGAGTGCCTTGTTGGGCCAGGGTTGCCAGACGTCCGGTTTTTCCCGGACATGTCCTACATATTAGCCTTATGTCCGGCGTCTTGAGCGTCACATAATATTAATTAGGAAAATTCTTGTTTAAGTTAAACTTAAAGAAAGATAAATAATGAAAGTTACAAGTCTATGGACTGCACTCCCAAATTCAATAGTGAGATTTAATGCCCGAAATGAAAATAAAAGTTTCTGCTAGAACAAAAACGGAAGAAGTTTTTGGGCCACATTCTGATGATGTCACTGTTCAGTGCCTGACTGGAATTTCTTGCCTTGAGGTTTACACTGATGGAACAATATGTTTTCCATTCCTATTCAATATTTTGATTGTAAATCAGGGGGTGTAGGAAACAAAGTTATTGAAAACACTAAAGTTGCTGGCCAAGGCAGTTTATTATGATTTTTTTAAAAAAAAAACTGCCTTGGTCAGCAACTTTAGTGTTTTTAATATGTAAACAAGTCTTAATTATATTACCAAAGTTATTGAACTAAAAACTAGCCTCGATGAAACTTCTGGAACCATTTCAAGTTATGGTAATCGTTAAATATTTGTTTCCCATTCCAGGACATAATGAGAGAGTACTTTCATTACCATCAGCATGACTCAGTAATGAGAGGTTTTTTTTTTTCAAAAAAGGTTCAGAATAATTTCAAACAGTTTTACTGTTCAATCTCTCACAAATATATTTTGACTAAACCAGAAATTTTGATAAAAATTGGCTCCTCTGAGAATGAAAAACTAAATATGCTGACCAAGGCAGTAATTTATTTTATTAAAAACATAAACTAAACGTAACGTTTCAACCTTTTAGCAAGGTCTTCATCAGACTCTGTATCAAGTACAAAACTAACAAGATACAAAAACAGGGCATTATATATACACAAACATTACTCCCTTAAGACTATTAGAAAGTTGTTATGGAACTTTCTAGCAGGTGGCTCTCACTTGTCAACTGTACTTTCACCTAAAAGGCTAAAACATATTTATTTCCATATAGAATACGCTCTTTTTCCTTCATTTTTCTTCCTTCTCCTCTCCTCTTTCTCTCTTGTCCTTTCCACTCTTTCTAACATCTTCTTCCATTCTTTGTTTCACTTCAGTCCCCCATTCCAGTTCATTGTGTCTTCTACACCTTTCTTCTCTATTTCCTTGGCTTCCTTCCATTTTCTCACTAGCATTCACTTCTCCCTTCCTATCTGCTTAGCCTCATCCCACTCTAAGTCATGTCCTGTTTCTCTAGTGTGTTTAAATATCGCATTTCTCTCTCTCTTAAGTCGTACATCATCCCTATGTTTTTTCAACCTGTCTTTCAGCCTTTTTCGTTTCTCCTATGTACACACTCTGACATTCTTTACATTTCACTTCGTAGATAATTCCTTCCTCTTCATCTTCTCTGTTTTCCTTTTTCTTGCTTGCATTCTTCGCTATTCCTAAGATGCTTCTCCCTCCCTTTCTGTAAGTTTTAAAGCCCGCTTTCCTAACCACTTTGCATATCTTTTCTGTGGTCTTCCCCATTCTCCTTATTCCAAACCTTCTCTCCTCTTTTTCTTTCACTTCCAATTCTCCCTTGCCCGTTTTATTACTTCTTCTGTTTATGTCCAGTCTATCCTGCTTCTCATAGCCATTGTTTTCCAGCTGTTTCCATAGGCTATTTATTTTGCCTTCTTTTTCACATTCTTACATGCATATTTTCTTGATTCTGTCCTCCATATTCGTTATAAAATTTATTTTTGTCACCTCACTTACATCACTTCTTTTGTGGCAGAATACCCCTGCTGCACACTTCTTCCCTCTAAGGAAGAGAAACAGAACATGACTTAGAGTGGGATGAGGCTAAGCAGATAGGAAGGGAGAAGTGAATGCTAGTGAGAAAATGGAAGGAAGCCAAGGAAATAGAGAAGAAAGGTGAAGAAGACACAATGAACTGGAATGGGGGACTGAAGTTAAACAAAGAATGGAAGAAAGTGTTAGAAAGAGTGGAAAGGACAAGAGAGAAAGAGGAGAGGGGAAGGGAGAAAAAGAGCGTGAGATAAAAAGTCCAAACCACATTCTATATGAAAGTAATTATGTTTAACCTTTTAGGTAAAAGTTCAGTTGGCAAGTGAAAGCCACCTGCTAGAAAGTTCCTAACAACTTTCTAATAGTCTGGAGGGAGTAATGTTTGTGTATATATAATGCCCTTTTTGTGTATCTTGTTACTGTTGTACTTGATACAGAGTCTGATGAAGACCTTGCTAGAAGGTTGAAACGTTACGTTTTAGTTTATGTTTTTAATCAAATAAATTACTGCCTTGGTCAGCATATTTAGTTTTTCATAATCATGGAAACAAGGCTTAATGGTGTTATAATCCTCTGAGAAGTATCAGTCAATACAAGTAGTTAGAAGTGTAGTGTGTATTATTTACTACAAGTTTGGAAATTTTGCAATTAAAAATTCACTAAGGAATAATGTTTTTTAAAGAAGCTGAAAATTTAAAATTACTTTCTAAAATGTTCTGGAAATATCAATTGTATCGTACATTTTGACTTATAAAGTCCTTAGTTTTTGGACATTATGTTCTACATTTCCCTTTTAGCGATTTGGTAACCCTATGTTGGGCAAATAATTATCTAAAGATAACGTCTGATCCTTCAATCCACTTCTTTGTAAGTATGTGTATTTCTTAGTTGTGAAGACCCGGGTTCGATACCCAGTGGAGGAACATAGTGGTTCGGATTCCACTTTAAACTGTAGGTCAAGTCCCGATTAGCCTTACTGTGCGCAAAGTGGACTTACACCACCAACTCAAACCAAAACCAAACCAATCTTAGTTGTGACAAAACTATGTGGTTAAGCATCTCATTCGTTCCTCCACTCTTTTCTTGACATTTAGTTTCGCCTCATTTACCAGCTTTTCATTTTTACAAAGTTGATGCTATATTTCGGTAAACAAAGCATGAATTACAGTTTTTTCGACTTGTTTATTTTTTATTTTGTGCTACTTGCTTACGGTTGTTGTTGTGCTATTCAGTTCGTTCCTACATCGAACAGAGAATAGGTGGAATGTTCCTGATTATATTACTCTTGAGGTGTGAAAGCGGAATTCCCGTTTCGCCGAATATTTTGAAGGTAGCGAATATTCCCTCAACTTGGAAATTTCATGTGAAAACCAACAGAAAAGTTATTAAAAAGTTATATGGTGGAAGATACCTAGAGAAAGGACGTATCTTAAGTTTTTGTGGATCTGGATAAAGCATTAGATGGAGTGAATTGGATGAACTTACAGAGGTAATGAAAAGATTGGTGTAGACTGGAAATGAGCTGAACTAAGAGTGGGAGAAGAAGTGACAGAAGGAAATGAAATTGGGATACGAGTACGACAATGACGCTCCCAATCGCGTAAAATAATCAACATCTACCCAGTCACTGAAATTTCCAAGCGGAGTGAAAATTGCCTAACTTTAAAATATTCGGCGAAAAGGGATTCGCCAAAATGGGAACTCCCTTTTTGCCGAAAATTTTGCTTAGGTGAGATATTTGTTTCTCGGGCATTCGGGGAATGGGGATTCGGCGAAACGGGAGCTAATCATCGTGATCAACAGATTCATCGCGCACATTTACATATATGAAAAAAAAGGCCATTTTCCATTGAAAAGAAGTTAGCCTGCAAGTTAACCTCAAACAAGGCTATCAAAGCAATAGAGGATTCGCACTATTTTCAGAGTAGCATCTCTAGTTCATGTAGCATGTACGAGTGACTAAGTATACAGCTGCCTATCTATAGTTTCATATAGATTTAAAGGAACTGGGACCTCACCTTCCTCAGAATCAACTGGCAACATTGAAGGAACATGTGGTGGTCACTCATCTCTTCATGCTTCATCAGAATTGTGAGGAAGATGAGATCCGAGTTCATTTAAGTTTGTCCAGAACTATACAGGAAGATGAAATGAAAAATATGAATATTTGAATTGGAAAGTTAAATTTGGTAGTCATTCAATTTAGGAACACATATTTTTCGTTTTCTAAGCACAAAATGTGTTGAAATTCGCTGAAAAGCCACAATTCAAATTTTATGTCAAATTCTCGTTACTTCGCGTAATGAAGCAAAAGTGTTTGGAAGACAAATAGGGGTTAGACTGAGTACAAATGGTCATGATAGAAACAGGTTAAGCCTAGGAGGAAACCATATTGGTGGCCGCCATATTAAATCAAACTCATTTTTCTTTTTATGGGAACGGGTTGATGTGCTATATCAAATCAGACTAGAATTTCACGAGAAATGTAATGGTGAAGGTTTTTTCAACCTATCTTTAATCAGAGAAAATTATGACACCATGATTGTAACATATATCTGATTTTCCAGGTGTGAGAAAACAGTCTCAGAATGCTCCTAAGGCGTCGGTTGAAGTCCTGATCGTCGCCTTTCGTTGACTGATCTTGTCTTCCGGACCTTTTGGAGTAATTGTGCGATTATCACATGCGACACCGGATCTCCTTTGGGGGTATCATTGATTGAAATCATTTGTAATGGCACGCGAACTTCTCTCCACAGTCAGCACTACGATCTCGATGAGTTTTGAATCACCCAGTACAGCCAACGGCAAAGATAACAGTAGGCAAATTGTCCATCATTAATTTCATTCTATTCTATTCTACATCCTGTGTTGTTTTAAAGAATGGAATTCTGTCCATGCGAAACAGATGTTTTCCTCTGCTTATTGGCATTTTCATTTCAATTCATGGTCATCACATTGTGGAAAACAGACTGGAGGAAAATGGTGATTGACAATTCGCAATACCATTCTTTTGCCGTTGGATGTACAAAAGAATATTATTGCAACAATTAACCGATGTTTTCGCGTCTGCGAAACAATCAAGGTTCCTTTATAACTATAAATTCTTACTGTAGTGCTGGAAATACTATACGAAAACAAGTGCACTTCTTCTCTTGCAGTGCGTATCCGAGTGCATCGACAGGTGGGTGGCCAATTTTAGTCGATGCATCACGCCATGGATGACCGTTCCCGGGTATCCAGAATGCAAGAACCCTGATGAGTACAAGCAATTAACGTTGATCTACTCCAAAGCTACCGAGGTTTATTACAAGTTTTGCAACTGCACCCGTCCCTGTCACACCACAAGGATGCTGATTGAAAGTTCCACGGTGGATCGTAAGGGACCGCGGTATTATAGGATTAACGCCGTCCGCATCAGAATCTCATCCAGCTTTGTCGAGATGCTGGAGGAGGTGTGGGCCTACGACGGGTCCCAGCTCCTGGCGGACGTCGGAGGGTCTCTGGGTTTCCTGCTTGGCGTCTCAGTCATCAGCATGGCCCATTCACTGCAGCAGCTGCTGCGTGGAATTTATCAGTACTTCAAGCGTTCTGTGTGCCACCAGTAGGTAATATTTGGCACTCCTTTCAAGACTGACTGGCTTGTATTTCTGTAATTATCACAGCACTAGCTAGAAGTAGGTAAGGAAGCCTGTAGCTTGTGAGAGAGGCATTAACGTTTCAAGTAGAAGGGGGTAAAAGATTTACTACTGCAAATACTTCTATGTACACAATGTAATCTGAACTTATAACTCTCCTTCTTAGATTCTTATAAAAATAGCGGAATCTAGGAGGCACCGGAGAATTTTTTTATATACTGCGTACAGTAAAACTTCTCCTAATGGACACCTCTGAATAGCGAACACCTCTATATTACGAACATTTTTTAATTCCCCAGCAGAAATACATGGGGTTTAATGGCAATATTACTTCTCAATAACGGACATTCTTAATAACGGACGCGGACATTGAAAATTACCTCCCCAACGCAAATAAAACTTCTTAATAACGGACAGCCTGAAAAAAAACGGTCGTAATTCCTGGATTCGACACAACAATGGCCAGTATTTCGAACTAGCGCGCATTGTTTCATGTTGCACCGAACGTACAGTAAAAATATAGATGATTATTTTGGACAATCTGGGTCTGGCCAGAAATAGTTAGAGCCTATTGAAAATGAAAGAGCATTTTGAATGCAGTAATTTAACAGAGGATTACACTACGTGTACTGTATTTTATTTTTTGAAATTTGTAATGTATGTAGGGATACTTTAGTAAATTTAAATTCACCGTATGTAGTACAGTATTTTGTTCCTTCAATGTAGGAAAAAAAAACATTATGTTCGTAAAGTACGTATTGTAATATGCTTAACCTATTGTACAAAATCCTACACTTTTTTCTGAAAACCGGACACTTCCAAATAACGGACATTTATTATTCCCCCAGGCCTGTCCGTTATTGAAAAGTTTTACTGTACATATATTGTTTCAAAAAGCTTGATTTATCCTCTACCTAGCTCCACTTGTTTGGCAGTTTTGTCTACTTTTTTATGTATCTTAAGCAATAATCACTATTTTGAAAATGTGCTAAATAACCAATTAATGTTTTTATTATTGAAGTGTGCAGATTATGCAAATTAAATATTAATTAATTTCAATCAAACCTCGATTATGAATCGTCAAAGCATCATTTGAAATGTTTTATCCAGCTATTTCAAAACCCACAATTGTGGTCGCTTCCAGAGCAGCGCACTTCGATGCTAGGGGTCCCGGGTTTCAATCCTGGGTAATACAGAGACAGTTTGTCGTATTGAAAAAGTTGTTCGCTATAATGTTATCGCAAATGTTAGATGTTTAGATTCCTTATTAGCAATAGAGATATTTAAAAATTACTACTTCTCTGTCATCAACTGCTATGTAATATTAAAACGACATGTTCCTGAAAAAATTACATTTAATATTGTAAGACTGTTCGAGAAACAGGAAAATAATACATAAGTAATGGAAATGCCCGACAATGTTCATTCTTTATGAAAAACAAAGTTCGAAGACTTATTATGTGTAAACTCATACTCTGAAGAGCGAAATGGGCAAAGTACCTAAGTCACCTTGATTAATACTAACATTAAACTCTATGGAATATTATTAGTAATTCTATTGGCTATCTTTTTTTCCTACTGTGTAATTTGAAAAAAGATGTTCTGTGATTTTAAAGAATATTAGTATTGCTTTAATAGATGTCTTAATGCGTGCTGTATTATCATATGCTATAAGCACTGTGAAATAAAGTTCAGTATTATGTCAATACGAAAGAACCAAACGAGTTAATAAAAACAGAGTTTGAAAAAATATATCACACTCGTCTTTTTTTCCTAATTTCCGTTCTACATACACTTCTGTTCTTATTTTAATTTCGTTTTCTACTAGTTGCATCATCGATATATTTCCCTTGGCACTTGTTTGCAATAATTAGTCTGTGCAATGAAAACAGAAACTTAGGTTCATTCTTAACCGTTTTACACTACAAAACAATTAACAAACGATACAACCATGGTTGAAAGGTTAAATACGTGTTAGTCCGTTGTTGTTGTTTTTTTACTTCGTTTTTTCCGAAGTTCATATTGTAAGTTATGTAATTTCAATATATATTATGCAACACAAATACACATAATTTATTAAGGAGCGTCACATCATGTACGTTTTGCTTGTTCAAGATGTCTGACACTGATTGTAAAATGGCAGTGGACTGTCCCCCATTGAATTTCATGTCTGAAATTCAATTTTGCTAAAACAGATTGTCCACTCAGCGATAATAAGAACAGCAAATTCGTAAGATAAACAGTTCTAAACAAGTGGAACACAGAAGGCATTTCCCAACACTAACTTCACTGAATGACATCTAGTAATTTCTTTGGAAAACGAACAGTGTAGCAATTCCAGGTGTGGTCCAAAGTAAAAATGCGATTTTTCAAATGCAGACGTGTTACTGATACCACGGTGTCTATAACGGTAACGACCGCCTCAGGTCTTAGAAGGAAAGATAAGAAACAAAGTATCAGAGAATTAGTTGCAAAGGCTGGCAGGATGTTCGTGGTAACTTGGCCTTCCTTGTTGGTACTGATGGCATGCCTGGTTGTGGTGGTCATACAGGTAAGTACTGTATGCCAGAGCTGTACATGTGTAACTGGTACATACGGGACCGGAATTTAGAGCAGCATTCCCTGGCCGCGTCTAGTTAGTTGTTTGTATCATGTTTGAAGAAGTTGTTGAAGAGTTTATAAAAATTGTTTTCGTGCATTGTTTGATTATGCAGCACCAGCATATGGTGGGGCCAATCCAAAACTTCTTACGTCTATAGACGTATTACAACGACGAGCCTTACGTACGTGTCTAGGACTCATGCCGTCCAGTCCCAATGTTAGTGTATATTTAGAAAGCAATGAAACCTCTTTGTCACACAGACGCATCAAACTCACTGTGCAATATTTGTTCAAATCGTGGGCGCGACACGCTCATCCCTTTAATAAAACATTTGCGATTCAACGACAATGGTTTGGCCTCCCGACCCCCCCCCCCCCTCCCCCCACTAAACGTTTTTTTTTCTTACAATGTTATAATATTGACCCTGAAGCTTACCACCAAACCTTTACCCATCCGGACCCGCTTTTATATCAACTGAATATTCCCACAGAACCCCGAGTAGAGATACAATATGAAGATCATGGCAGACATGAAAATTATAGAGAATTGTGGCCCACATCAACCTTTATTTATACTGACGGATCGAAGTCTGCAGACGGTGTGGGATGCGCTTTTAACGTACCATCTCATAACATCACTCGACAATTTTCCCTCCCATCCGATATGTCGATCTTCTCGGCGGAATGTTATGCTATCTATAAAGCACTACAATTCGCCCTGCAGTTACGACTCGATCATTCGTTAATTCTTACGGACGCATTGAGCGTACTTCAAACGTTAGCACGAACAGGTCGGGCAGCATATAAATTAACGGTATTTCCCTATCTTATTCTCCGAATCATGTTAGACCTTCAACAGCAGGGTCTGTCAGCGACCTTCACATATATTCGCGCCCACAGTGACCTTAATAAATATCAAGATCGCGTTGATGTAATGGCTAAACAAGCAAGAACGAAAGAAACTGTTACCCCGATGCGCCTGCCGTACACTGACCTCCTCCCACGGGTAAAAATAAAAGTAGAACAACAATGGGACGATTGGTGCACCCAGCAACTCCTCAATACCAATACATATAGATGGCATGCACAAGTCGGCAATAAACGTCCTTGGTTTCAACACATTAACCTACCCCGTGCAGTTTTAGTGTTTACCATGCGAATGCGTACAGGTCACGTAGTTATACATCCCATTTCATATACCGTGCCTGCAACTTCCTGTCAGTGTGGAGAACCTATTCAATCAACCACACATTTGTTTTTACAATGCCCAATTCGAGAACAACAACGCAATACTCTATACAAACAGTTACAACGTGTGGGTATTCCATTTCCGATGTCCCTTTCGACTCTACTCTACGAGCCACGGTCTGATGTCATGTGGATACTGTACAGCTTTGCACGAAAAAACAACATTGTAACATAAACAAACAGACACTTGGAATGTAAACAAACTTTCTCATAACAAACCAAATAGGACCCCTGGCAAGAAATCGCTCATAGGCGGTGTGTGCCAATCAAAGAAGAAGGAAGAAGGAAGGAAGGAGTTTAACACACTTCTGATAGATAGGTGCTGATGTAGAAATTGACTATGATATAGGCGAAGCTCAGAGTTACAAGTTACCTCCAGAACTATGTCCATCATTAGTCGATAGTCAGGAAAGCAGTAGTTCCTCGTATGCTCGCCGATGAATACAAAATCTGCACCCATTTGCTTGTCTGTATAAAACATTCAGCTGCTGGCCTGATCAATGCATTGACGAATAGCTTTCTTGTCACCATACACAGAGTTTTTATTTCAAAGCCACAGCTCCAATGCTTATTATTCATAGCAGCTATATGCTTTGTGGTATGTATATTTCAATACCGTCTATCCAACACACTAAAAAGAAATCTGAATTGCGCGACAACACTTGGGTCCCCTTCCTTGTGTGTTGCTTCTTGAGTAAACTGCTTTAACTTAAAAAGTACCTTTCCAAAAGTCACACTGCTACTCAGTTCGAGGATGTGACATACGTATTTTGCGATGCGACTCAATAACATTGTATTCTTTACTCTTATGAACTGCATTCAAACTGTTTTTCTTTGCTTCCCATATTCCTGCAACGAAATATCTCAAATCAAACCCATCTGCATATTAACAAGCGGTCGATGAGTAGTGAATAGACAAATTATCAAGCATATTATTTTAGGTAGGTAGCAGATTCCAATTGTAGATTGTTATAGGATTAATAAAAGTACGTCAATAGTGTCAAGTAAGTTCTAGTCACCCTTTGTTTCACTAATAGCTATTATTGAATGTGCAGTGTGGATACCGGTCACACATCTTTATTTGTAAGCAAGGTTAATGTGATTTCGACATGCTTGATGCATAGTTTGTAAAAAAAAAAAAAACAAGCAATGGAATTGTTAAGAGCTCCACATCACATAGTATTCACGGGGTTTGAAAGTTTGAACCTCAGTCGACCAGCTCTACGTTACAATGTCTAGTAAGAAAGGAAGTTTCAGGAGTTTGGAGAAACAACATTAGTGGGAACCATACATCTCAACGCTACGATTAACCTATGGAGTACGAAAATAGGAATAAAATGTACAAAAACATATTTTTTTCTCAAGTCCCAAGCTTCGTATCACCTTCGATCAGTCCATGACTTTAAGTGGGCCTAAATTACACACAAACCAGTGACTCAAGCAATTCTAATAATACTTCCACGCACTACAGATATAAATTCGAATTATCTAGAGTGGATATATCGAGAGAAAGACAGGGAGAATGTAATTGTTTTATTATTTTTCAACAGCAAAGAGATAATAGAGTGACTTTTCTATCTTCCAGGTGCAACAGTGCTACTGGAAGTTCAGCAAAGCCGACGTGTCCGTGAGGACTAGATTGGAAGTCAACAAAGAGTTGCAGCAACCAGCAGTTACCATCTGCCGTTACCCTGGATACAAGCGGGGCGTTCTTAAGATCCTTAAGGTAAGGAGGGACAATTACGTACTAGTTGTGCCTTTATTTCAATATCGTCGGATTGGGTACTACTTTTTAGAAAGGGTTTAGTATGCAAGAGAGTATGAATTTGTCTCCATGTTGCAAGTGGAAACTGTTTTTCAAGTTGATTAGTAAGCTAGACACCATGTTTGAAAAATATGTGTGACGAACCTGAATGTTTGCTTACATTTGTTGAGATATTAAGATTTTTTAAATGTTTGTTATTTCAAATTATGTGCGAGATGTCACACACAACTTCAGTGAGATTGGTACAGTTGGGGTTGGAATGTGTATATATGTTTTGGAAATACGTCATAATCTGTTCGCATTGACGTCACTTTTCTATCTCGGCTGAGGAAGTGTATGAACCCGCCTGAATGTTTTGCCCTGACGACGGACTGATTTGAAAAACAGGCGAAGGTAGAGGAATCAATAAGCATGTGGCAACGGGAAAATGGAATGCAAGAATAGTGTTATTGGTTTGCCTTAATTGTGTTTCTTTAAAGCGATGCGCTGAAATAATGATTACGTGCAGAAACCTTCGTGTATTTTGGTTTGTTTTGTCTAACGTTGTGTGTTAGTCATTGTGATTTGAAATGCTGTAAGAATTGTTTCTCTTCGCATCTTCAGGCATCAAATGACAAAACTTAAGAAACGTGTGTAAATCTGTACATTGCTTGTAAGTCCGCATACGATAAGTAATTATAAAACTGCGTCTAACTTTGAAAACCGTGTTGTATTTCTTGTTACACAGCAAGCCCTAGTGAATTTAAGAGAGTCTCCTCATGTTCCCTATACAAGGAGCAGCGGACTAACTTTGTAATGACTAATATCCAACTGGAGGATGTTGCATATGATTAATAAGTATTTACAGAATCCCATGTATTCCTTATGGGAAATCAACTTCAACTTCAAGTTACGGCTAATCAAATGGGAGTTTCGACTTTTCCCTCTACTATGACAAAGTTCAACGTGTCCTCTTTCCATCCATGTACTTTCCTACGTCATTGGATGTTTGATATTCCCGAGAGAACGAATAAAATAATGGACCCATAAACCTAATGCATTTCTCCTTGCCATCTCCTTGCCATCCTGGCAGTGTTGCCAAACCTGATGTGCATAAAAGAGCTACATTTCACCATTAATAGAGCTAAAGATGACTTTCAAGGAGCTAGATTAACGAAGGCTGCATAAAGTGCCTCCTAGGGTAATTGTAGGTGTCAGAGGGGTGGGGGCGCTGCTATTAACGTTAGCTTTAAAGTGGGCAATATATTCTTAATTTTCACATCCTAGATTTGGTGGCATCACCCATCTCAATAATCCAATGATGTTCATATGAAATCGAAAATAAAGGATTCCCGGATAATAATATTGTCATCTTCACCTTAGCCACGGCGCTATATATAAAAATACCTGGGGAGGAAAGAGGGGGGTGGGTGACGCAGCCTATATATGAATATCACGTCACGGCAAAATATACACTCATGGCAAAGGTTGGTCTTTATGGGCCGGAGCCTGTGGTGGTATCATAGTGGGGCAGAGGGCTGGTGCCACATTTCACAGCCAAACGAGTACACGAAAGAGTCAGATCTGGCTTGAAAAGAGCGAAGTTGGTAACAGTGATCGGCAGCTGACCCAGCGAGAAAGACCTAGGGGAAATTATCCCTCTCCCCCTTAACGTAGCATTTAATCCTTACTAGTGGGCAGCACATGGATCTGTGTGCTAATTGCGAGGGAGGACAATCTTTTTCATTGACAGACTTCCCCGCTTGGTACGACCATAGTATACAATGAGGTTGCGAGGTCGACGCAATTGTTGTAACGTTATCTTGTGTCGAACTGTGTTGTGTGTTCTATATTTAGGAACAAAGCTGTAGTTATCCATTTTAGCTATTACTTCTGCCCTCTGTGGTCAAGATATTCCTTGTGACGCTTTATGTGCTTAGCCCACTAGTATTTGATATTGGTACTACAATGCGACGTCACCCTAATATGTGCCAATTAATGTTCCAAGTACACAGGGGGTGCGAAGGGGTGCTCGCGCACATCTTAGTTTTCTTTCGCACCCCCTTCAACACCCCCTTTTCAAAACCTATTCTCAACCGAAAACACTATTAACTCTTGGAGTGACATATTGTCATGTCACATTGTAGTCCCTTCGTAACTTGTGTCTGAATATTTACACTCCATGACCACTTTCTTGGAATGGAACACAATGTGTGTCATTGCACTGCCTTCAAAGGGCTATTGCTTTCAAATCTCCAAACTGGCAGAAAAACAATGAAAAATAACCTAATCAAATCAATCAATTTCCAAACATGTGGTTGTTATGGTAAAATCAAGAGAAAAATAAGCAAGTTGCTATAATCCTTCAGTTTCATTGGCATATTATCATATATGCTTACTAGAAGTTGATTGGTATTTTCATTTATTTTCAACATAGCACCCCTAAATTTCATTCCGCACCCCTCAGCACCCCTATAGGATTAATCCTGGCGCCGCCGCTGCAAATACATTAGGACCCTTGAATCCTCTCAAGTCACCTTACTGAGGAGAAAAGATTGATGATCCTTGCCTTCCTTTATCGTGGGGACTTGGCAGCAATGACGTCATACGGTAAGTTACAGAACGAGTTGAATGTAACAAGTGTGTAATGTGCTATACGTTTGGAATGGGTGTCAAAGCACACTAAGTGAATCTGCCCCTATATTCTTTAGCATTAAGCACCGAGATGGTTGACGGTTTTTTAAATTGCTGGCTGTGTAATACATGGGCAAAAGCTCCCTGTCTTACTACAATATATTATGGTGGTATGGATAGTATACTGTGGAAGGTATGGACAAACGCTCCCTGTGGCACTGTACAGTGCGTAGCACGGATGGTCTACTTAACGGTTACTCCCATCAAATACATCGTAATCGTTCATTCGGAAAAATAATTGTTGAAATCGGACCATTAGTTTCAGAGATACAGTCGCTCCTTCAAATGTCAACATCGGCCATCTTGGATTGGCCGCCATTTTCTATTAAGCTACCACTTTGAAATGGCAATCATGTTTTTTTCTTTTTTGGCATCCTTACACACCCATGTAACTGTAACATAAAGGAAAATTAGAACCCCAAATTATTCCGAATTCTCTGTTGGCCCATAGACTAACTACATGTGTTGATCCTGGGAAGGACGTTGCAAGGTGGCGCCATGTTTCTGAGTCACCGATAGTCACGTGACAACGAACACTGCTGTTTCCCGATAAAGTTCTTTGCCCTCTCTGGCCAGAAAGTCATCGCGTTCCTTATTTGGTCTTCTTCTTCCCTCTGTTCTTTATCCCCTCGATACCATCTTCATTTACTGTCCATTTTGTATTCATCTGTCACTAATATTTTTCTTCCAGGGGAAGCATTACAATATTTGAAATGTCTTCTGTTCTGCACAACTCCTACAATAAGGCCTACCTTCCTCTCTTCCAGAAATACAATTGGACAATGCCCAATGCGCCAACGATCGACGTCAAGTATGGTTGGAATATTACCTCACTGACAGATCTCTGGGAGGAGGCCACTTACAAACAGACGGAACTGTATGCTCACGTGTTGTATGGAGATGGGAAAAGACCTAATGGTGAATATTGGTAAAAGGAATCTCTGCTTTCCAAATCTTATTTACCAAAAATACTTTAGAGATATACATGTAATCTTGCAGGGACTTCGTTGCAGTTGACGTGACTCTAGACAGTGGCGTGGCTCGGATTTTCTAAAAGGGAGGAATATGTAACATTACATGCATATGTAGGAAGGGGTTGGGTCTTCTCTTTAGTAGTAATCAGTTCTTTATTGTGCCGGTTTTTGTTCAGCATTTGACGGCCTTTTCTTCGGGTCCAAAGAGGGGTTCGGACCTCACCAAGCACTCTATGGCACGCTACTGACTCTAGATCAAATATTAGAATTGTGATGGTCTTTACATATAAATTCATTTATTGTGTATACGTAATGTTATATTAAGAATTGTAAATTTCATTTCTCTACGGAAACTTAAAAAAGTTACTTAATAATGGGTTGACTACAATGATGCATTGCTTTGAGTCTCTGCCGGTATACAACTGTGCGTGTATACATATGTATATATACATTATTATATATTTGTATAGTCACCATCTAATACATTACACGACTTTCGATAATATTTTATAATAATTTCATTCTATTTGTACAATTTACTCTTTACATTTGACAAGCGAAAAATAGTATTTTTGGTGAAATCTCTATTTTTATTAGTAATGAAAAGTCCAGGTGTGTGTATATAATGAAAAGCGCATAAACTATACACACAGACACAAGACACGACAATACAAAGGCCATGGTGATGTAATGTAATCATTTTGATGTCCATTTTCATTACAGCAAGTTACGTTTATCTACTGAAATTCAATGTACGTCTTATATTTCTCTAACAGAAGGAATTCGCAAGGATAGTAAAATGTACTTACAAAACGGAAGGTGCCTAATCTTGTCCATAAACCAGACAGCAACCAGAGGATTAAGTTTCACAGTGCAATTAGAATCCTGCTTTTACATAAGCAATCGATATCTGCTTATCAACATACATGATCACAAGGAACCTTGGACTGGTAGGTACTGACACATCCAAACAAAGGAATGATAACAATACGTTGTCATTATCACAACACTCAGAAGTTGTACACTTCCGGCATTTGTGGGGATGCTAGAATTTATATATACTGATTTATGAAGACAACAGGCTACTGCCCGGTTAGAAAGTGAACAGTATAGCCTACAGGTTATGGGTAATTCCATGTCATGGTACGTATGGTATCAACCAGTGCATAAACCTTTGATTGTTTTTCTGAGTATTGTTATTGTTTTTTCTGAGCATTGTTATTGTTTTTTCTGAGCATTGTTATTGTTATTTTTCTGAGCATTGAGTCTTTTGTTATAGTCCACGCGTTTACTTCGTTAACGTCCAAGAACTGAAGGAAGTCGCCGCCACGAACGTGCGTGGGGTTAAACAGCGCGCGAGTTATTCTTGTCCAATCACACTCAACCTTCAGCCAATGAACGCAGCTGTCATTCTGCTCGTCTACTCCACGTGGAGTCTCAGTCACATGACTGCGGATACGCTGTTGCCGTACTTTGCAACTTCAATGTGGAGACCGTGGGAAGGTGCTAGTGCGGGGGAGGGACAAGGTGGCGTATAATAGATGTGTGGCAACACTGTGCGTTGAATGTGATTGTTGCAGCTGGTGGGCGCGCTCCGTGAACTCCAAAGCCAGCCGGTCGTTGACGAAGCTAGCACGTCTAATATACTTGAAACATGACTCTACCAAAAACTAAATATGCTGACCAAGGCAGTAATTTATTTTATTAAAAACATAAACTAAACGTAACGTTTCAATCTACTAGGAAGGTCTTCTTCAGACTCTGTTTCAAGTACAAATGTAACAAGATATAAAACAGGGCATTATATATACACAAACATTACTCACTCCAGACTATTAGAAAGTTGTTATGGAACTTTTTAGCAGATGACTTTCCCTTGTCAACTGTACTTTCATCTAAAAGGCTAAATATATTTACTTTTTCGTTTCTCCTATGAACACACTCTGACATTCTTTACATTTCACTTCGTAGATAATCCTTCCTCTTCCTCTTCTCTATTTTCCTTTTTCTTGTTTGCATTCTTCGCTATTCCTAAGATGCTTCTCCCTCCCTTCCTGTAAGTTTTAATGCCCGCTTTCCTAAGCACTTTGCATATATTTTCTGTGGTCTTCCCCTACTCCTTATTCCAAACCTTCTATCTTTTTCTTTCTCTTCCTCTTTTTCATTCTCTTCCAATTCTCCCCTGCCCCTTTTCTTCCTTCTTCTGTTTATGTCCAGTCTGCTTCTCATAGCCATTCTTTTCCAGCTGTTTCCATAGGCTATTTATTTTGCCTTCTTTTTCACATTCTTTCGTGCATATTTTCTTTATTCTGTCCTCCATATTCTTTATAAAATTTATTTTTGTCACCTCACTTACATCACTTCTTCTGTGGCAGAATACCACTGCTGCACACTTCTTCTGATGCCAAGCGGTTTCAATTTCTTGTCCTCTCTTCCTTTTCATCAATATATCTAGGTAGCTTAACTTGTCTTCTTCTTCAATTTCAAGTTCCAATAAAACAAAATAATTCTGTGGACGATTGTTTTGGTATATGGAAGGGAACGAAGAGGCAGCTCGACATTTTTGCCAAAAAAATACAAGATGAAGAAAAATGGATATTATTGGAACTTGAAATAGAAGAAGAAGTTAAGTTAAGCTACCTAGATATATAACTTTGGAAGGGATGATCGTAGAGAGATGGGGTTTTCTGCGTTAGAGTACGCGTAAAATATTTGATGGTCCTGAGGTCAAGGGGTGGGCCAACGTCTCGATGTCCTCCATGACTGGAAGAAATTCCAAATGACGACAGGAAGTGAAAAACAGATTACACAATTAGTTAAAATCTGTTTTTTTTTTTATACGTAGGTCAGTTGTTTCCCATGTAGGTTAGCTTAGCACGTAAAAGGTCGAAAAATCAAAAGTAGGTCAAAGTATGTCTCCAGCTCCTACCGTTTCATAATACTCTACATGTAGAGTAGTTTAGTGTGTAAAAGATCTAAAAAAAACAATCCTCATGACAGGTCACAACTGTAGTGAATGTATGTTACCTAACTCGTAGAAAAGTGAATAGGTTAAGTTATATCACGTAAGATCGTAGCATACCTACAAAGGATGAGCTAGGAAAAACCGAGTTGCGGTGAAAATTGTACTGGAACGTCGTCGAACGCTATAAAATCCTGAAAAAATCGTCATAATATGATACAACTCAGGCTAAATCCATAGAAATAGGGGATACCTACTTGGGATCAGTTAGAAACAACCAATATACACTACTTTCCTTGCTTTCAGAGTACGACATTAATTGGATCCAGAAAACAAGCTTGCGACTTCTGCCAGGCGAAGTTGGCACGGTGAGCATCAGGCTCCAGAGTGTCCAGGCCCTCAACTCCCAGGAGAATCCCTGCGTTCAGGATAGAAACTACAGCATTTCGAAGGTATTTGAGAATATAGTGTATTAAACAGGGTGTCCTAAAACAACTTCAACAGCGAATGGGTGCTGGTAGATGTAAAAATAAATAACTTTTTCTCATAAACATTACCTCGAAAGCTCCGAGTTTCTGCGTTATAAGCGCTCAAAATCTAACCTGTATATATGGAACCCAATATAGAAAACGATCGTTTTGACTTAACTTCCAGGGACGCGTGGCACGTTTGCCACCAGCGACCAGAGTCTCTTGTTAGATGACGACTTGAAAACGACTTTGGAGTCATCAAAATACAAAAGATACAAATACCAAAGATATTAAATCAAATCTTCATATACATACAGGTTGTAAGTGATATTTTGCTCAGGTGACTTCCAAGTTGTTGTTTTGAAGTCTTCTATCTTAACAAAGGACGCTAGTGGCTACCCTGCCAAACGTCCCTGGAAGTTAAGTCTGAGCGATCGTTTTCTGTGTTAGGTTGCATACATACAGGTTAGATTTTGAACGCTTGTAGACCAGAAATTATTCGAGGTAATATTTATGAGGAAATGTCACTTGTTTTTATGATATCTACCAGAACCCAACCGTTGTAAAGTTGTTTTAGGACATCCTGTACATATATATATATATATATATATATATATATATATATATATATATATATATATATATATATATATATATATATATATATATATATATATATATATACACACACACACACACACACACACACACACACACACACACACACACACACACACACACACACACACACAGGGTGTTTCCGGGCTGGTGATACAAACTTTCAGGCATGATAGAGAAGGGCACGTGTATCAAGTTGAGATAAGAAACCCTGATCCGGAAACGACTTAGTCGAAAGTTATAAGCGAAAATCGGTGTATGAAGATGTAATACTTTTATTACCTGCACAAGTTTCACAAGCTGTACCGTGGCCAGCTCGGTCACCTGATCTGACCCCACTTGATTTCTTCTTGTGGGGTCATGTGAAAAGTCTTGTGTACGAGACACCTGTAGTACACTGAAGAGGATCTCCTGGCAAGAATTCCCGCTGCCTGTGACGTTGTTCGAACGACCCCGGGGTTGTTCCAATGGGTACGCCAGAACTTTGTGCGACGATGTCATGCCTGCAGCGAAACTGGGGGACGCCACTTTGAACAACTGTTGTGAATGTAGCAGCTTGTGAAACTTGTGTACGTAATAAAAGCATTACTATTTCATACACTGATTTTCGCGTATACCTTTCGACTAAGTCGTTTCCGGACCAAGGTTCCTTATCTTAAATTGATACATGTGCCCTTCTCCATCATCCCTGAAAGTTTGTATCATCAGCCCGGAAATACCCTGTATATACACACACACACACACACGGTCGTCTGTATAGCACAGAGAAGCTTTCACACTCTCAAGACGACACCAAAACGAAAAACGTTTCTTAGTAATGATTTGCTCGCTGGAGCTTTGTTTCGGCGCTAGGAGTCAGTGAAAAACGACATTTTCCATCCTGTATATGCACCTACACCCTGTCCCAGTTATCTCTGGAGCAAGCCCACGCATAGCGACAGAATAGGGAGGAATCGAGTGGACAGAACGAAGCCGTACACACTGCTCGAAGGCTGGGAACTGCAGTCGCTTCCTCCCCCCCGGCCCCTCTCAATACCGTTCCCTCTCGAGGGTTCATTGATGGAGCCATCGCTACTTGCGCAGAGACTTGTTTTCGTTCGCTTGCTCCAGAGTTAGACGGAACAGGGTATATGTGACATATTCGCTGTTACCACCGACAGTTTAATATTATGTCCAACAATAACGAAACTTCTTAGTACATTACGGACACGATAAGTAATCAATGGAATAACTGCTATCTCCCTTAAGGCTCGATGGACCTTTGGCAACTAAATTGGAGATTTTTTTCAAATTTTCCTCTCCATTCAAAAAACCAAAATCTGAAAAATTACATCAGCTTAGAATTCCTTCTAGAGCATTGAAGTGAATTTTCGTGTAGTTTGTTTTCACTGTTATCTAGATATTATCAATACTTTAATAGACTTAGGTAATCGTGAAACTATTGATAATATCTAGATAACAGTGAAAGCAAACTACACGAAAATTCACTTCAATGCTCTAGAAGAAGTTTTAAGCTGATGTAATTTTTCAGTTTTTGGAATATCACAGCGGTTTTTCGAAAGGAAATCAAAATGTAAAAAAAAAAATCGCCCATTTTGTTGCCAAAGATCCAGTAGAATGCGAGTAACCAACAACATATCGTTGATAATGATGATACAGAGTAAATCCCAATGCTTCATAAATCAGTGTGTCTGCTGGCATGATGATGTCTACTTAAAGTACCATCGATTTTAACATGTTGTATAGACTAAGTTGTAAATTATTACAGCAGAAAATATAACTTAGAGAAATAAATACTTAGTACTTAAATTATTTTTGTTGAAATATGTACACCTCCTGCCTTTACAGTGTATCTCCAACTGCATCGATAGCTGGGCGGCCAACAACAGCGGATGTTTTACGCCGTGGATGAGCGTTTCCGGATATCCCGAATGCAAAAACCACCGTTCGTACGCGGATCTCATGTCTGCCTATTACGAAGCTATTGCCTATTATCACAAATTGTGCAACTGTCCCCGTCCTTGCTACACGACAAGGATAGTAACGGAATACTGCACCGTGGATAATTTTGTGACAGTGGGATGCATGCTCAACCAAATCAGCGTCAGGATCGCCTCCGACTTCGTGGAGAGGCTGGAGGAGGTGTGGGCCTACGACGGGTCCCAGCTCCTGGCGGACGTCGGAGGGTCCCTGGGTTTCCTGCTGGGCGTCTCAGTCATCGGCATGGCCCGTTCCGTGCAGGAGCTGCTGCGTGGAGTTTATCAGTACTTCAAGAGTTCTAGGGGCCACAAGTAAAGCTGTAGCACAATTTGCATGTACAGCTGTATTTGTTAATGTATTATTTTGCAATGAATGTAATGCAGTAAAGAAGACGTCACCAAATCCCTCTAAAATATTCATTTGTGTTTACCAGCAGGCTTCGTTGACTGAAGTAGGTTTCTTTGGGTATACATATGTGTCTGTATGTTACCAGTCATTAAACTAAACTACTGCTTTGCGGTTCTAAGTGCCTTTGAACACTGCTTCTAACCTTGGTCATAAAATCTTACAATAACATTTACATGTAATCTGGAAACACTATGTACGGGGTTATTACAAATGATTGGAGCGGTTTCATGAGTTTGCTGTAGCTATAATATTTCACATATTGCCATGAAATTTTACAGTAATGTAGAAAAACTCAAAAGGTTTTCTTCCCTTGTAGGTGTGCTTCGGATTTCTATCGGAAGAGCGCAGCACTGAGCAGAAAGTAAAGATGGCAACAGGCGCTGAGAAAGCTTATGCTGTGCTGGAATGGCATGCATATCAGCAGGTCAAAACAGTGCAACGACACTTTAGAACAAAGTTCAAGAAAAATGCACCGAGTCTCAACTCCATTCGGCGATTGTATGCACAGTTTACAACTACGGGATGCCTCTGTAAGGGGAAATCAACGGGTCGGCCTCCAGTGAGTGAAGAAACTGTTGAGCGCGTGCGAGCGAGTTACAAACGTAGCCCACAGGAGTCGACGAATAGAACGTGCAGAGAGCTGAACATTCCACAACCAACCGTTTGGAAGATCCTACGGAAACGATTGCAACAGAAGCCTTTACCGCTTACAACTGGTACAAGCCCTCACGCCCCATGACGAAGTGGTTCGCAAGGGGTTTGCTACATAAATGCAACAACTGATGGAAGAGTATAGGTTTTGTGAAAAACTTGTTTATAGTGATGATGCACTCGGTGCATCTTTCTTAAACTTTGTTCTGAAGTGTCGTTGCACTGTTTTGACCGACTGATATGCATGAAATTCCAGCACATCATAAGCTTTCTCAGCGCATGTTGCCATCTTTACTCACTGCTCAGTGATCTCCCGACAGAAATCCGAAACACGCCCTGCAAGAGAAGAAAACTTTTTGAGTTTTTCTACATTACTGTACAATTTCATGGCTGTATTATAGCTACAGCAAACTCATGAAACCGCTCCAATCATTTGTAATAACCCTGTATTTACATTCTAAGAACATTCAAATTCGTACACAAAAAGAGCTATCGAACTAATAACACCGGAATTTTGAACAAATTTCTATTGCCAAGTTCAAACTTAACCTATTTACACGTTTCGTGCGAACGCTTTAATATACACAGGTAAAAAAATAAGCAGTATGTTACGAAAACTTAAGTGGAAAACAACCTGCTGTTGTGTCGGCTCGGTGAAGTTGGTCAGTTGCAGAATGTTCCTTTAATCCAAAAGGCTGCATCCATTCTGGCAGGGAACTCTTTGAGGATTGGAGCATTAATGGGCACGAATGGTTATTTCAATTGCGTAGTTAGAAAGTGGTATACAACGTGCATTCTCTTAATTCCGTTTTTTGAGGAGAAAAAACATCCCTGGTAGGGATAAAGATAATGTCTTTTGCCGGGGATATTTTTTGTGGGGGTGATTCCCAGGCACACTGGCTCCAGATCGTGTGCTGATGCAGTGTAATGTAGCCAACCATTCACGAACTACTGAGCTACCGGTACGGTAGTTCGCGATGAACGTTTTGGCGATCGTGAAGGATCTCCTGTATGGAATAAACTGGAAATCAAAATTTTCAAAGCACCGAGGTTTCATAATGCAGAAAATAAAGCGTAAAATTCTCGTACAGTTTCTTTATAATAAGCGATCAAAATTGTGATTTGGAGACTTTTGAAACACCCTGTTCCCTGAGGAGGAAAACTTTAAGATGGCGAAGAAAAATTCAACAGATTTATCTAGAATACCTCCTCGCTCTTCCCTGGCGGATGTTCAGAAAGACAGTCTGATGATGTCTTCTTTCCTCCAGCGAGAGAAGAACGGAGCTGTCGGCAGGGGTTGCATCGATTCGAAGGTGAAACGGCAACAGCCTTTTCATGCTCGTCGCACCAGGTTGCCTAACTTTCCGGCGCCGATCTTCCAACCCTCCCGCCACGTCCTCTCCCCACCGTACAGAATGGCTGTTGTTGCTTGGAAACAAGCCGACCTTCCGAACCGAGAAAAAGACATTAAGAAAAGAATTACAGAAAGGAAACGTGGAACGTTTAGCAACATGAAAGATTAAGTGAAGATAGTCTTGTTTTGTATAGACCGTTGTGTGTATGCGTACGCCCCAACAACCCCCCAAAAAAGGTTTAGATTTATTAAGATTTACTATACTCTATTCCGGGAATCTCTGGAACAAGGTTGCGCATAACAGTAGAGAAGGAGAGAAATCGAGTGGGTGGAGCAAAGCAGTACATGCTGCTGCAAACCGACTTGTTTCGGTTTGCTCGCTCCAGAAATTTCCAGGACAGGATATGGTAAAAGGTATTTTTGTAGCTTCATGTCCTACCCCAACGCCGTGTAGAAATTGTGCTAAGGGTTTTAGATATATGACGCACCCCCGCTACAATATTGTAGAATTTGCATACGTTTTTCTTGCCAAACTTCATATTAGAATGAAGAATATATGTAGCTTTCTCAAAGGTTCATCACAAATGATTTGATATCGAGCTTACTGGTCTAATTTGAATTGTTTTCCAATAACGATTGATTGACTTACCTTATATTACTTTGCTTTTCTGCTCACTTTTTGCAGCTAATCGATGAAATAGGGCCAAAGACAGTCAATCACAAACACGCGTGGACAGAGCAGAGCAGAGAGGATTATTCTGGCTGCGAGTCAAGACACCACAGCCTCATTGGTCCACAAAAAGCAGCTCAGGGTGTGACCGGAAGTGGACGTGGAAAGAAGGTTGATGTTCGGATTACGAAGGGTCACAAAATTCGAATAACCGATGTCCGGATTTCAAAATATCCCATATCCGTTTCGGATACAACGTATAATGCAGATAATACGGATATCCGGATAGTACAGATTTGATGAAGGATTTGCAGAAAATCCATACAGTGAAAGTGAAATACGAACATGACAAATAAAAGAATATGTGGATAGCCCGTAAAACTGATAAGCGACAGAGCAACTGCTCGGATAATGCACACATTCGGATATGCGGACATTTCGAGTAATCCGAATATCGGATATCCTGATAATTTGGATAATCCGTGTATCTGGATATCAGAATATCCGATACACAGATAATCCGAATATATTGAAGATTAGGCACACACATGAGATGTACTACGTAGAAATTTTACGTAGAAATTTTTCGCTGAAAATTTCTACGTAATCCCAATATAGTTTTAACAAAACAGTGGTGATGTAAACTACCAATTAATTAATATAATTCTAAAAACATCAAAAGAGATAATAATATCAGCCTGGATAATCCGTATATCAGAATATCAGATATCCGGATATTTGAAATTCGGATAGACAATTATCCGTTATCCGGATATTTGAAATCCAGATAGAAAATTATCCGGATTTGGCCACGAGCGGCTAGGGACAGCATTAGCACCTTGGGAAATACATACTAACAGCACCTTACCTGACGTGCCTAAACTATCTACGTATGCATATAATAGCTTAAATAAAGAAAATATAACTTTCCAAGCCTATTTACATTCTTATTTACGCTGTTATATGCCTACCATGTTTGGTGCCGTTAGCATGTATTTCCCAAGGTACTCGTGATTTGGCCATCCCTAGTTTGGGTGTCTTCAGAAAGAGGCGCCCCCTTACACTGCTGTTTTATTAGTACATGCAGTAGCAAGTACTTGAGGAAGATATGAACAAGGTTTCCTTTCCCCTTATATAATAAGGCATGCATTTTCTCCCTCCTCTCTGGCTGGCCCAACGCTAGAAACGGGAGAGACGGATTTAGGGTAAGAGCAAATTTATGAAGGCGTTTATAACTTCTTTATGACTGCGCTTGGGCAATCACAAAGCGATGGGGTGGGAGCGGAAGCAGAAGAGGAAGGAAATGGGCTCCGCAACTTCTAGCAACGTCCTTCTCCACCATATGCCGCCTGGGGAATTAATTTACCACAATTGAAAGATGCTAAGAGAGGGTCCGTTTCCCTCTGCTTGCCCTGCGTATGCATTTTCGTCCCCTGGAAATTAACATCGCATTTCAGCCTTCATTTCAGCACGTTGAGTTGATTGAGTTGCACAGAAGGATGAGGGTTCGAGTCCGCGCACGGATGTTTCCAATTATCATTCTCGTCGTCGCGCCTAGTTCGAAAAGTGCAGGAAAGGTGACGCAATATAAAGGAGACGCAAATGCATATGTTCACTTGCACGTAGAATTGCTGCTGTGATCTAATCTGATAATTTTCTCTGTTGTTTTTTCATCATCTCGGTCAAACGTTTATGAATAAAATTATACATATTATTTTATCAGTGAAAGTGGGGACGTCACGTTGAAATCCTAGATACACTGACAAAGTTTCTACGCATTTTGAAATCAAATTTCTGTTGTTTCGTACACGATACAAATTAGTCATTTTCAGACAACTCTCAATTTAGTAGATACATATTTCTGTAAGTATATCTCACCACACAAAAAGACAATTGAGAAAAGATAGGAGAAGATATGAAAGAAAAACAACATGGATGAGTATCATAAATGTGTTTTAAAATCAGCTGTAAGGACACTAAGGGTACTCGGAATTGGACCTACAGTTTTAAGTGTGATCCGAATCAGCGATATATGCGAACAACAGGATCCTTCGTTATCCACCGTCTTTAATAGATATTTAGGCTATTCGAGTTATGGATCAATTCCAGTCAATTATGAAGTTATCAGCATTGTGTCTCGCATGTGCGTGACTATCAAGATTGAAGCAAGAACCAAAGTTATTAATAAATTAATACCCTGTCGAACAGAAACATGAACTTGTCGTAACTAGCGCCAAGTAGACATATAACTTCCACGAAAGGTGTTTAGTAATACATTACGGTTTAGCCAACGAATGAATGCTCGTCTTTTGTCGGTCTAAGGAGTTCATTTTCAAATACTCTTTACTAATATTCCTCTTTCAGTATAAGGAAAACAATTTGACATTCTCATTCGGTAGGTAAATTAATTTCTAGCATACAGATTCTTTGATATTAGGCGAGAGGATACAGTTTATGAATATAAAAGTAACGTGCATTACTTCAATTAAGATTGCTTCTAATCTCCTAATTCTTAATATTTCTCCTGAGTAGTTAAATTAACAAACTGTATGAAAGAAGTTGCTATAAAAAATTATTAAGTAACACTGGCTTTGATCTGCAAACACGTATATGATTGATTGGTTTGGTGTTTTTAAGTCCACTTTATGCACAGTAAGGCTGATCGGGACTGGACCTACAGTTTAAACTGGGATCCGAACCACTATGAGCCTCCAGCAAACACGTAAATATTTATGTATTCTTTCTCCACCCACTGCAAGCATAAAGTTAATATAAACAAAACAATGCGATTATCAGAAATAGACCCTTTCCTATGTATAAGTTCTGATGTTAGTTTGCCCATGAGTATATATGTTCGTAGCTGCACAGGTCATAATATCAAGTCACAGAACGTCAATATAGCATCAGCGTTGGGTGGTATGAACTATTGGGTAGGTGCATAAGTTCGTAGCGTTTTATAACATACGTTAACAGGAATACAATAATTAATTAACACAAGTACACAGGTGGTAAGATGAAATATTGTTATTGTGCACAGTCACAACAACACTCGCTCAGTCAGTAATATAGTCGCCTCCATTGTCAATGACCATCTGCCAACGTTGGGGAGGTGTTCGATGACTGGCCTGTAGAACTGCTGTGTTTTCAGCATATGGCATTAGCCCCATACACAGCACAAATTGTTTTTGAGTTGAAGAAATCAGTTAGCCAACTTGCAAGAGCAGCTTCATTAGGAAATACTTCCTTATTCTGCACTTGATCCTCGGTTGAACTCGACTAAACTCGAAGAGCAGAATGTGCCGGAAATGATCAACTTTGTCCACTTGACACTCCACTTTAACAAGTATGCAAAATACTCAAAATGTGCTCAGAATTAGAATACACTGTGTTTTCACGAACACAATACTACAAACTACAGCGCCTTGAATAACGTAGTGTGGAAAACGGCACAGTTCTGCGCACTCTGGCTGGTTCCACTCGAAAATGATCCGCTAGAGGCGCTGGTGTTGACCCCGGTGCTTGGTGTTCGACTGCTTATAATGGAAGTAAATGGAGTTTTCGCTGCAACGTCTGATTCTTTTACATGAAGCATTTCTATGAATGTGATAATTGCTATGATATTTGGTACAGTGGTTGCGAAGATATTAACGAACATTCTAGACAGTCGACCACGTCCTGTTATCGTCATACTTTCGTTAATAATACGGGAGAAAAAATACGCGTGGAATGTTCTTGGCAACTAAATTTTTGTGTATGAATTAGGTTCATTATTATCATCATCATCATCATTTCTTTTAAAGATATACACACTGCAGCATTTGTATTTTTGAAATTTACTGTCTCTTTTCTTCCGCTTTAAACTAATCGCGGCGATGATGATAATGATAATTCCATGAAACGACAAGGGGAACCCCACAAACTTTCTTAGTGCCATCGACATGAGTGTAAGGAAACTTTCAGACCAATGGGACAAGCGACACGGGATGTTCACACTGTCACACCAGTGACACACACTTCCAGACTGTAAAATAGCGTTCATATGGCGTATTCGCGTGCTACTTGTTACTTCGGTCGGAAAGCTCCTTAAAGGAAGGGTGCTCAGACCGAAGCGACGCGCTACAGGGGGAGTTCTCAACTAAGTGACAAGCGACATGGTACCTTCAGTCTATTGGCAAGCGTTCGCTGCTAATTGTGCGAACAACAGATAGGCGACACGAAAAACCGCACATTACAACAACAGATCTAGGCGACACGATAAGTCACACGTGTCGCTTTGTCGCTTGTGCGTCGCTCAAACTGGGCCATTTCCTCAATAGCTTGCAACCTGTTGCCGTGGTTTGTTGTTCGCGCATGCGCGATTCAATGAGTGTCTTGCTTTAGGGAGATTGCGCACCAAAGCGACAAGGAGCACGCGACACTTATCGCTTGAGGATTTCACCAACCGAACGCTTGCCTGTGCTTCCCGTCATGCCGCTACGATGTGAAATGTTGCTCTTGATTGGCTCGTTTCCAAGCAACATGTGTAGCTTCGGTGTGAAAGTTGCCTTTGACCGAAGGACCCGTGTTGCTTTGGTGTGAAATCCTCGTATCGTTTGTCGCGTGTCGCTTTGGTGTAAATTCTCCTTTAGAAACGGTGCAGTCAGAGCTTGTGTCCCTACGGTTCGAAAGGCTGCATTGATTACGGACTGCTGGCTTCCAAGCGACCCTTGTGGTTTGTCGCCTCGGTATGAAATATCTCTCAGGATACTATTTATATTCTAATAACATAGAAAAATAAAACTCTAGTACACAATCCAACACCTGACGTCCGGAATCACTTTGCGATGTTTCTTCTTGTGTTACGCATGCTATTTATTTATTAATTTTATTTTACTTTTCTTTCCAAATTAATGTCATTTCATGACTGCAAATCACTCCACAAATATAACTGTTTCCATCAATTCACGTACCGGCTTTCAAGACAAACAAATCTACATAATATATTCCAAAAACTAACAGAGCGGCATTACTTTCATAAGAAAATTAGCACCGACATTGATCGCACTGCCATCTATGTTTCTCATCCGTCTGGGGAACCAGTTTCTTGGGTCGTTTTCCACACTACGTTATTCAAGGCGCTGTACTACAAACTAAGCAATAACAATGGAATAACTGACAAGGAACTCTTGGCAACGCATTGTTGCCAACCCATAACAAAACGCTACGAACTTATGCACCGACCCAATACATTCATACATGCAAGATTCCTGCACAGATGCATTCAAACAACCAATAAGGTTAAGATTTGTCAGAAGATGCATATTTTTGTTTACATTAATTCTGTTCTTACCGCAGACAGAGAATAGTTGTAGTTTCTCTCTCTGTAGAGTCATGGGTTCGAATCCCGACATGGGCATAGGTGTTCGTCACTGTCCCTTGATCAATTTCATCATTCATCCTCGTCGTCGCGATTAGGCAAAGGTGACAGAAAGGCAACGATAAATAACAAAATTACAGAAAAAACATTTCAGAATTATTTTTAATTCCGTTCACGTCATCTCCTAGTGAGTCAACATCGTCTGCATATAAAATGCTAACAACTCATACCGTGTTACGTACCCAATAGAGCCAAGTAATGTAAATAGTTTGCCAAAGAGGAATAGAGATGGCAGCACCAGGCGGGCAAGATTAAGAATTAGCATAATATATGTGAATAACTTTATAAATAAGAACAAAGCAGATTGAAAAGATCAAAAACAATAGAATCTACTATAAGAAGATAAAGAATAAATATAAGAGAAATAAATTAATGTATATACGTGATAAATCAAACCAACGATCATATGTAAATTGACCAGAAAACTAAAGAAGTTAAAGGACTGATACAAGTTTGTGTCTTTGAAGAGATACTGCATCTGTCTGATTGATTTACCATTCCCATAGTGGAAATTTTGTTTACATCAGTGGTGTGACGCGTTACAATCGACACCCCACAGCACTTTTTGGTTGCGCGTGTCAGTCGTTTGCACCAAGTATACTCTCTATTGTACCCAGTTAGTGTTGGCGCGTTCCAATCGCAGCCGCAAGGGAGGATATTAGTATTATTCCCAAAGCTTAAAAGAAAAAGCTGGAAAAGGATAAAGGAATTCATTAAATCGTCAAAACATAAATAAATTGAAATCCAGTGGGAAGTTCACAAAGAAGACAAGAAGGAAGTCCAGTTAGAAGAATATTCAAATAGAGAAAAGAAATAATAAAAAGCATATTGAGATGAAAATTGACTGTAAACGAGAATTATAGAAGAAAATAGCTTATCATGTAAATATTTTTACTCCATGTATCCTGTGTTTAAATAATATATTCGTTTAAACGTCTCTATTGGAAAGCATCCTGTCTGGTTTCGTTGTCTACAAAGAACTCCACCCTGTAGATAAGCTAGCTGAGGTTTAAGATTAAGATTTATGCTCCTTGCACCAAATGGAGGTAGCAGCCGTTCCATGTTAGTCAGGACTTGCCAATTTACAACCTTTGCAAATTTTATAGTAGTAGGATATACATTAGACCTCCATGTAATATGTTTGTATGTTTATTTACATGTATGTATTTTAATGATTGGAATTTGTACTTTATAAAATGGGAAAGTTTACGGTACAATCAATTGCAGCGACTTGAGAAAAGAGTATTTTTCCCCGAGAAATGTTAAGCTTTTGGACGAAAGACAATGAGATGTTCTGCTTTAAAATCACGGAGGGGAAACCTGATCTCCTGGGACCTAAATTTTGAAGAAACCAATGAGAAACAAGAGAATCCAAGCCAACCGGTTAAGCGCTCCGAAATTAATGCCGCACGAGTTAGCGATCGATAAATTGTTGTTGAAACAGACATAGCCGCTGCGAAACGAAAGAACAGGAGCTGACTTCCCGCGTCAGTACTCGTTTTTGCCACGAAGACAGAATGGCTCGCGCAGGAACTGCTGTTGAATATTTGTTTCTCTTTAATTGTATATGAAAGGTTGTCACGGAACATTAAACAGATGTTTCACGCTTCCTCTTTGGAATTAGGTTAATTTCAAACACACATCATAACGCTATAAAACATTGAGAAAGTTTCACAATGTGTACGTGGCATCAGTACGAAACATTTCATCAGGGTTTTTCTTTTCTCTTTAAAGTATATTTTCGACTACAATCATTCTATGCTCTGTCTCTGTTATCTCTGGAGTAAGTGAACGAAACAAGTATCTTGCGCAAGTAGTGATGTGACACGGCTCCACCAACGAACACTTAAGAGGAACGGGATTGCGTGGAGGGGAAAAAAATCTCCAGTTACCAGCCTTCGCATCTGCGTGTACTGCTTCGCTCTGCCAATTCGATTTCCCTACTTCTATGCCCCTATGAGCGACCTAAGACCAAGGATTGTACAGATTTTAAAAGTTATAATTGAATTGTTACTATTTATTTATTCGGGTTCGATTCCGGAGTGAGTGATCGAAGGTCGGAATTTTTCCGGCCTTGTCCCAAAATAAAGCGGCTCTGGGGCTCACCCAGCCTCAAATCAGTGGGTACACACAGAGAACTAAATGCATCATATCGATTGATGCACCATAATGCATCGATTGATGCACTAAAGTGTGTTTTGTAGCTTCTTCAAAGAATCATTTGATGTATTTTGGTGCATTTTTGTATGTCGTGAAAGAAGCACCAAAGTGCATCATTTGATTCAAGTCTGTAGCTCAGACCAAACGTTTAAGTGCATCATCCAAAAAGATGCAGGAAGGTGCATCAACTGATGCAATAAAGTGCATCTCGACTGAAAGAAATCCTCACTTGAATCAAATGATGCACTTTGGTGTTTCTTTCACGACATACAGAAATGCACCAAAATGCATCAAATGTGAATCTGATTCTTTGAAGAAGCTACACTTTAGTGCATCAATCGATGCATTATGGTGCATCAATCGATATGATGCATTTAGTTCTCTGTGTGTACCTAGGAGCAACACTGGGAGGTAAAGGCAGCCGGAGCGTGGAGCTGACACATCACCCCCAAAATGGCCGAGATCGAGAATGTGTGTGGCCCTACCCCCACATCCCCTATATGTGTCTTCATGGCACGGTGCTATATACACAGTGAACTTTACTTTTACTATTCATTTATTATTAATAAACAACTTTAAATTATAATAATAAAATTTCTCTCTAAACAATTTGAATATAAATATTAGCTTGATATTGACCATAGCAATATTGTTTCATATTTAACATTATTAGAGTTACGTTTTTATTTTTAAAAAACAACTTGTCTGTGTGTGTGTGTGTGATAACTTTAAATATATTTTCAACAAATGAAATGTAGTGCTTCGACAAATTTTGAGATGTTGACACAACACAATTAGCGTAACATGTTTACTGAACCTATGGGATGAATTTGAACTTTAAAACCCTCCCCTTATATACAGCCCTTGTGACAGCTTCTTTTTGCCACTGAAATTTGGTTGTGCCCGTTCAGTTAGTTAGAACAAGACCTGCACACACGACGCACTCTGTCGTCAAACACAAGATGTATCGATTCTTCCCACATGAAATATTTATATCTGTTGGTAGGAAACATGCCAGGCCAGATGATGAAACAAAAATGACTCACGCACGCAGAGAGCAGACCTAATTATCGATGTCGTTCTCCTGTGCAAATATTTTCCACAGGTAAACGGCTCTCTGTGGGTACAGTGGCACTCATGGGACACATTATTTTCGATTTTCTTTCCTTTTGACGTCACATGGAGGCGAGGATGAAGGGTGGAATTAACATGTAGTAACCGTAATGTTAATCGACAGTGTCATTATGGCATTTCCCTGAAGTGAGGGGAAAATTTGAATTTTGAATTTGAAATTTTGGGTGCGTCAGCACTTAGGCTATTTTGCACCCGTCACTTTTATACGGGGTCCAGCCCCTTACCTGAACTAAAATGTAACTAAAAACATAACTGTAACGTTGGAAGGCTAAAATATTCTGACTTAGGTTAACAGAACTAAAATAAACATAACTGTAATGTCGTGCCGAAACTAAAATATTAAAATATTCTGACTTCGGTTAAAAGCTTAGGCTGTAAAGAGGCACTCAGCACACATAAGGACAAGACACAGAACAACACACAGAAATATACTGGCCAGGGCCAGTCGCCAGTGCCTCGTTCGTCTGCAAAATGCAGTCCAGGGTGTACTACGTGGAAGTGAGATTGACAGTTGGGTGTACTACGTGGAAGTGAGGTAGACAATTGGGTGTACTACGTGGAAGTGAGGTTGACAATTGGGTGTACTACGTGGAAGTGAGGTTGACAATTGGGTGTACTACGTGGAAGTGAGGTAGACAATTTCGTGCACTACGTGGAAGTGAGATTGATAATTGGGTGTACTACGTGGAAGTGAAGTTGACAATTGGGTGTACTACGTGGAAGTGAGGTAGATAATTGGGTGTACTACGTGAAAGTGAGGTAGACAATTGGGTGTACTACGTGGAAGTGAGGTTGACAATTTGGTGTACTAGGTGGAAGTGAGGTTGACAATTGGGTGTACTACATGGAAGTGAGGTTGACAATTGGGTGTACTACGTGGAAGTGAGGTTGACAATTGGGTGTACAATCAACAGCAAATGAATTAGGAGAAAAAAGATTTTCTCGACGAAAAATGAGTTGGCAATGCTGCGAACACCGAGGCAATCTTGATAAGACGCTTGAGGAGCGTCGAGCAAACTTTCCTGAAAAGTACAACTCCAGTATCGAAGGTCATGCTACACGTGGATTGGCAACTTTCGGGAGCATGCTGTCTGTCTACACAATTCTACACAAATGCCTGTTTGAAGATGAACCTTCTGCTCGCATTTTATTTTTCAAATGTAGTTCTGACGTTGTAGTCATTTTACAATTATTTGTATTTGTTCTTATTTTGCTTTGCTTTTATGTCACCTTTACAATTAATCGAAACTATGAAGATGGATGATAATGAGATTAAATTGATGAAGAGACACTTAAAAAAGAGATTGCCAGACCAGGACTTGAACCCGGAACCTAAAGCGGATAAGGTTGGGTGACCGTCAATAACTCCCGGCCATGAACTGGAGTATAAAATTTGTAATTTCTCAGGAGTATCTTTTGTTCTGTTCATGACTAATACCTGCTTTCGGACACTTAATTTATAAGTGACACACTTCGTTCGGTGGGGACAAGCCACGTATTGTTTGAGAGGAGGGACACATCTCGTTCATATACTAGATACAATCATGGACTATACTTGAAATGTGACGTGCTAAACAATACTTTCGGATATCACTTGGACATAGCAATTTTGATATACAAGTTGCATTTTCTCTACTTATTCATTAAGTCTCATAGATAATCTCGCAACAACGCAAAATATTTTAATTGACTCGAATTCACAATGACTAATATATACTGGACCTACATATTTTAAATGCAAAATCTAGGTGACGAAAATATGCCTCAACACGAAATGAAAATGCAATATTCATTCAATACACTAAGAAAGCTAACCAAAGCAGACTTTTAACAACATTACACACGTAACGTTTCCATCTTCTAACAGGGTTTTTGTTGGAGTAAGATTCACATGGAGTAATAGGATTATCATTCACTACAAAGCTATAAACATGAGATAAACCTGAAATGAGGGGTTAGAATTCACCATAAGAGAAGTGTGGCAGGTAAAACAAAACACATATGTAAGGAAGAGGTGTGTAAGTATAATTTTCTATGTGAAAATTGACTGAGTGGTAGCACTAGACGATTTTACGTCAGGGATCCTAGGTTCGAATACCGGTCTGGGCATTGGTGTTGTTTCTGAATGTTCAATTTATTTTATCTTCACTCATCTTCGTCGTCGCGATTGCCCGAAAGTGGAAGAAAAGCGACGCTAAATAAAAATTAAAAATATATGTGAAAATTAGAAGGTTAATTAAGAGCTGATAGGTAAAATATACTCCATGAGCGATGTTCCATAGAAGTTCTGTTAAGATGTCAAACCTGTAAGAAGCAAATAGCGAAGTTGTGTGAAGGATTGAAGATAAGCTTCGATAACATGGTCACCTGGATTGTCTCGAGCCGAACCAGTAAATGGGCGATGTTTAATCCTCAAGGCCATTCTGCAAAACGAATGCCAAAAGAGGTTCGTGTGTGGATTTGGTCAGCATGAAATTGTTGGGTGATGATAAGTGAATGGTATTTTTTCTGTTTTCGTTATTTTACGTTGCTTTTCTACCTCTGGATCTTGAATGACGAATAAATTAATTTGGTGAACTGATAAACACAAAAAAGCCAACCCCGTGGCTAATTGGTTAGCGCACGCGCTTCGAAGTAAGGTGAGGATGTGTCATTGTCTGCATCCCACTTCCATCTATCACATCTTCAACCTTCATCATTGCGAATATCCGAGACTGGTAGAACAGCGACGTGAAATAACAAAAATATCACCCTCGGTGTCGATTTCAAAGTTTGAAGTATTGCTGTTTCTGCATTCAATAGCGGCTCTAGATTGTGACAGTGATGTGAAATGCTTCTGATTTTATAGGAAATAGTAAAACGAGAAGAGCGATAGATATTCCTGTTTTCAATTTTCCCCGATTGTCGTGATAATGAATTCTATGTAGCATGAGAAATATACTTTAAATTAATTTATACTAATTTATGCATATGCAACTGATTAAGAGAGCCTCCACGATGGCGCAAGGAAATCGTCACCGCATTGTAATCAAGGAGTTCTCGGTTCGATGCCCGGTGGAGGCACATAGTGATTCGTATTCTAGTTTAAACTGTAGATATCGTCCCGGTTTGCCTATTTGTGCATAAAACTCAGACTCAGAATGATTAAGGACTTTTCGAAATATTCTGTCTGTATCGGAATGGCAACTTTCTTCAGAACGAAAATGAATTTGTAAAGCAATAATACGCACAGCACCTCTAATTACCCACTGGCATTCAACACGCTACTATTCGTAAATTCAGAATTATTATTTTAGGGTTCAAATTCTGGCATCTGAAAGAGGGACACTTGGCCCCAAAAGTTTCAGGTATGTTAACATTTACTAGTTTGTTACTCATTGTTTCTTCCAATTATCGAGTGCTTTCTTTGCTTTGCGTTGCTCTAGGTCACTCAGTCGCCATTTTTGTTTGTGAGCATATACTAAGTTTGATTGAAGCTTATCCTCTATCCTTTCATCATACAACTTGACTATGGGCTTCAGGTTTGACATCTTAATAGAATTTCTATCAAATATAAATCATCAACTTGAAATATATTTCACTTACTAGCTCCTACTTTCCAAAATTTGGTATGTTTGGTTTTCTGATGATACACGTGATATCGTAAAATTTGGATATGATAGATTTGTATTTTATACCTATGGAGATTACTTACTTACTTTTGTATCTCAGATCTCTTGTAATTTCCTGCAAATTATGCGAAACAATACACTAAGCATCCCCTCCCCCCGACCTGTTTTCAAGGATCGATCCAGCATCCACCTTACAGAAATTTCCATCTCGATCATTGCATATCAAATGAGTGTGGGTCTTCGTGAATCTTCCCTGTAATGCAGATCCATAATTTGCTCCAGAGCATGTGAAGATAACTGAAAGCAATATATACTTGTGTATATAATTTCAATTTTGAACTATTTATTCATCTATTTACTTCTTTCATTGTGGGAGAGAGACTGGCACCCGGGAGATAGACCAAGGCCCTTCCAGGGATGTATAGCCACGTTTTTTTTTTATTTACTTCTTTCGGTCCGGGATTCCATACACGGTGGAAGCACATAGTGGTACTGATCTCACTTTACAACGTATGTCAAGTCCTGATTAGCTTTTCTATGCAAAACGTGGATTGAAAAAATTACTTAGTCAAAAGTTGTGACAGTTAGTTACTGATCCCAAGTTGCATTGTTGCAGAATATGCGGATACTAGACGCGTTGAAAGCAGAGGTGTTCATTTGGAATCAAACTCCCTCACCTTCCGAGATCGCAGTATCCCTCACTCTCCACCGCTCTCACCCTCACAAGTCTTCCGGAGGGTGAGGGTGAGGTCTGCCCTCACGAGGGTGAACAAATCTGGTTAAAGAATCGCGACGATGAGGATAAGTCATGATATGATAAAAACACACAAAAAACAATGCCCAGGCCGGTATTTTTTTTAAAAAAAGGAATACACCTATTCGGTAGTATCCCCCGTCATTCACACATTTCTTAAACTTTCACACATGTCAATTTTTAATTGTTTCTCGGATATGAACGAGATGTGCCTCCCCAAACGCCCCGTCAAACAAAAAGCGGTCCCCGACGAACACATTTTGGATCTAATACCACTCATAAATTAAGTGCCAGAAACAGATGCGATAAAATACTCCTTAGCAATTACAAATAATTATAAGCTAACTCGTGGCCAAGAGTTAGAACGATGTGAGTAAACTTCCCCGCTCTTGCTTCCGAGTTCGAAGCCTGGTCTCAGCATGGAGTTCTATCTCTGCAGTGTTTCCTTATCAATTTAATGTAATTATCATCCATCCTCATAGTTGCGACAAATTATAAATGTGTCATGGTAAAAACAAAGCAAAATAACAAAATAAATATTGTAACATTAATGCAATGTCAGAACTACGTTGGCAAAAAAAAGTGAACACCAGATCATTTTCAAACAGGCATTTGGGGAGAACTGTGTAGAGGTAGACAGACAACATGCTCCCGAAAGTTGCCAATCGACATGACCTTCGGTACTGAAGTTGTGCGTTGAGAAAACTTTGCTTGAGGCTCCTCAAGCGTCTTATCACGAATGCCTCGGTGTTCGCAGCATTGCCAACTCATTTTTCGTCGAGAAGATCTTTTTTCTCCTAATTCATTTGCTGTTGATTGTACTACGTGGAAGTGAGGTAGACAATTGGGTGTACTACGTGGAAGTGAGGTAGACAATTGGGTGTACTACGTGGAAGTGAGGTTGACAATTGGGTGTACTACGTGGAAGTGAGGTAGACAATTGGGTGTCCTACGTGAAAGTGAGGTTGACAATTGGGTGTACTACGTGGAAGTGAGGTTGACAATTGGGTGTACTACGTGGAAGTGAGGTTGACAATTTGGTGTACTACGTGGAAGTGAGGTTGACAATTGGGTGTACTACGTGGAAGTGAGGTTGACAATTGGGTGTACGGCGTGGAAGTGAGGTAGACAATTGGGTGTACTACGTGGAAGTGAGGTTGACAATTGGGTGTACTACGTGGAAGTGAGGTAGACAATTGGGTGTACTACGTGGAAGTGAGGTTGACAATTGGGTGTACTACGTGGAAGTGAGGTAGACAATTTGGTGTACTAGGTGGAAGTGAGATTGACAATTGGGTGTACTACGTGGAAGTGAGGTTGACAATTGGGTGTACTACGTAGAAATGAGGTTGACAATTGGGTGTCCTACGTGAAAGTGAGGTTGACAATTGGGTGTTCCAAATGGAAGTGAGGTTGACAATGGGGTGTACTATGTGGAAGTGAGGTAGATAATTGGGTGTACTACGTGGAAGTGAGGTAGACAATTTGGTGTACTAGGTGGAAGTGAGATTGACAATTGGGTGTACTACGTGGAAGTGAGGTTGACAATTGGGTGTACTACGTAGAAATGAGGTTGACAATTGGGTGTCCTACGTGAAAGTGAGGTTGACAATTGGGTGTTCCAAATGGAAGTGAGGTTGACAATGGGGTGTACTATGTGGAAGTGAGGTAGATAATTGGGTGTACTAAGTGGAAGTGAGGTTGACAATTTGGTGTACTACGTGGAAGGTCACCCCTTACACCCCTGAGGGGAAAAGATCTGTTTTATATTTATTTCAGTTCTTCTCATTCTTGAAGTTTACTAAGTTGTATAAAGATTTACGTACGACGGAGAATTTTAATTTGGCGATAATGACGTTAATTGTGCGGCAGTAATGCACAGAGTCACTTTACATTCAAGTATTACCTTATAAAACGAGAATGCTTATATTGCATAAAATAGATATATAAAAGAAAAAGGAACAGTTGAAGGAAATGGACGGAGACAATGACACGCAGACAAAAAGAAGCTGAATTTGTTTAGAAGAAGAGGCGAGAAAGAAAATGAGAGACAAAAAGAAAAAATGTACAGTCAGGGTGAATAAAACGTTTAAAACACAAGGCTTTGTTTTTCACAAATGTTTAAAACGTTTAAAACAAAGCGTTTTAAACATGTTTTTTGCAGACTTGATTAAAACAAATTTTGACACTTGATGTTTGTTTGTTTGTGGTTATTAGCTTTGCCTTTTCATTCAATGCGTGTCATTTTGTTTATTGTGCATATAAATCTGTTCAGTGACTGAAAATGTACATCGATTAACAAAGAAATATACCCGTGGGCACGTTTAAAACACCTGGCTATGTTGTTTTTTTTTCTTTTAAGTGTTTAAAACATTTTTAAAATTGAATACTATGTGGATGAAACAGTTTTGTTCCTCACTTAACATATTGCACACTTGTTAATTTCAATAGTTAGTTGCATTCACGATAAAATATATTAAAAAAAAAAAAACAGAGTAGCTACCGCGTGGTCTGAGTTGGGCCTGGCAACTGTGGAGCAGTGATGCCAAAAGCAGGGAAATTTCCCTCGGCACAGGGAAATTTGAGGGTGAAGAGGGAAAAGGGAAATTTAATGAAAAATAGCTAAAAAACAGGGAAATTTAAACTCACATCTTCGTTTCATTCTTTTAAAAAGTTCGAATTTTTTTTTTCAGCGTGTACTTTTTCCAAATGAATAGTTAGCAACAGTGACACTTTTCAGTAAGCTTTCTTTCTCCCTGTTATAGATGACCTTGACCGGTCAGTCTTATATTTGTCGCGTTTCCTAGAAAGGCCTCAAGGCACGAGCCGCGCTGCACCTGGAAAGAATTTGGGACGGGATTTTCATTTTCTTTTCTTGTTCCGTCCATCATTTCAGAACGTGTCTTAGTGGCTGTTTGTGTGACTTTGTGTGTCCTGTGTTGTTGCAAGGAGAATGGAAGATGTACTGATAGGAAGCTACATGCAACTCCCAAAAAGGTTAGAAAACGTCGTGGGGATTTATCTGCGGATGAAAAGATATCTGGGAAACATGTGAAAAAAAATCGTATTGAGTGGCTGCCCATTACTTCACACTTTTATGATTTTCATAAATATTTAATAATAATAATAATAAAAAAGTTTGTTCCGCAGGCAAAACAGGCGTCAAAAGAAAAATATTAACAGCAGGCCCCTAGCTAAGCTTTGACAATGGCTGGGTTTCAAAGTCCGACAATCATTGCGCCGTAGACGAATTTTTTTTTTTGGTTTAGGGATTTTTTCAATACATTAGTGTTTTATCTTAAAATTCAAATGTTTATTTTAGGATAATTATATTATGAAACTATGATCAGTTTCTAGTATTTTATTCAATGGGGGGTTTGAACCCACTAAACCCCCTTATATACGGTCCTGATTAACAGTTATAGTAATACAAAGATACAGCTTCAGATGTGTTTTGAAAATCGAGGGAAATTTAGGTCGAAAAAGGGAAATTTTACACTGGTAAAAGGGAAATTCTGCATTCGGAGATTGGCAACACTGCTGTGGAGTTCTCGAACAACTAACATGCGAGATTTAAGACACACATAAATATGCATTTTAGGAAGTTAGCAGGCCCGTAGCTAGAACTGACCTCCAGGGGGGGCTCACTGGTTATTAGAGGGGCCTTTGTAAACCAAGTCCATTTTTTAAAAGTTTATTAGTATTAAATGAAGGTAAATTATGTGTGTCGGGGGTTATTAAATTAATTTAAAATATAAAATTTAGGAATATCATACAAATTACAGTTTTTTCCAGATCTTCTGAAACATCTCTTGAAGTGCTAATGATTGCTACTGACACCATCCCTTAATACACACTCCATACTATTTTTGATGATACATATTTATATCATACATGTTAAAATGTACAATATTCACTTGAATCATAGTGCCTCCACATTCCATCCCCAGCCAAAGCAATAAAACTTGGGATCTGTTGACATTTGACGCAGATGCGGAAGGAATGTGGATAATGACATCAATGTCACAGATTTCTGTCAAACGAGTGGCTGCAACAGGGGCACGAAAGGTACAGATAAAAATGCTCCCTATGAAAGAACTTTCTAAAGTCTAGAGAATCTTCTAAACACTTGCCGCTGCTTAGACTTCTGCTCATAAACAAGAGGAACTAACGAAGTTGTGAAGAAAATAATATATTCTGTCTCTACATTTTCACTCTTCAACCAAACAAATTAGAATACAAAATAGTTTTACCTAATATCAATGGAGCTGGCGGCAGTGCCAGGGGATGGATTGATGGATCGATTTGGTGTTTTAAGTCCACTTTATGCACAGTAAGGCTAATCGGAACTGGACCTACAGTTTAAAGTGGGATCCGAACCACTATGTGCCTCCACAGTGCCAGGGGAGGCTGGCGACCCTGTCAGGGGGCTGAGGGAGATATTGAAATAATAGGGTCAATATTGATATTCGCCCAGTGTCTGATTAAAGGTCAATGGTGTCGTAGTTGTTGCGCCCGTTACTATATCAGACCTATTTAGACGACCTCCGTGGCTGATTTGGTTGATTTGGTTGATTTGTTGTTTTAAGTCCACTTTATGCACAGTAAGGCTAATTGGGACTGGACCTACAGTTTAAAGTGGGATCCGAACCACTTGTGCCTCCACCGGGTATCGAACCCGGGACCCCTTGCTTACAAGGTGACGACGCTACCACTGCGCCATCGGGGAGGCCCACGACCTCCGTGGCAGACTGGTTGGCACAGCGTGATACGACGCCAGGGGTCTCGGGTTCGAATCCCAGCCTGGGCTCATCGTCGAGATTTGCCAAAACTGGCAGAAAAACTATGCTAAAAAAAAAAAAAATTCAAATCAAACCAAAGCTGGTGATGGGATGATACTGATGAAGGGATATACACAAAAAGCACCCGTGGCCATGCTGGGACTTCAACCCGAAACCGTCAGGGGGGAGAGGTTTGACGCGTTCGGCCAGTTGGCTATTTTTTTCCGACCCTCGAAATCCTCATTCTTTTCTCCACTCTGATAATCCCATTTGTCTCGATTGAAACGTATCCTGGGTTATTAATCACGCCACCACAAGCGAGGTACTCACACACACACACACGCACGATCGTTTAAAGCCACAAGGGACCTCCGCCCCATTAACCCCGAGCCACGACAATACGTTCACACACAAAAGAGGGGGCAAACAGAGACAGACACGGATTAACCCCAGAGCAATGAATCACTCAGAACTTCGACGGGACAAAAACAATCATTCCTTCGCTCTGACCCATCCTGCTGCTTTTGTTTCGAGCTACTAACGCGTATTTATCCGCGATTTTCTCCTAATGAAATTGTGTTTAGGCCACACCCAACAGCGCAGGACTTTTGATGGTGGGAGGGAGAAGAGAAGCAAGTGCTTTCTTTTTCGTTTCTCTCGAGTGTCAGCGCATGGGTCCTAGAGGCACAACATGATCAATAGAGACACCACTCTTAATGGTCATCACTGCATATTTAATACTGTGTGCACGGTCGCCATAGCAACAAGTATGTGCTCGCCTCTGCTCCGTGTCAACACGTTCCAAATTTAATCAAGGTTTAGTGTGGCTCTGGATCGGTGTGCGGAACCTCCTACTCCCGGATAGATTGTCTGTAAGTAAGGGTTTTAAAGGCCTATTGTGATGTCAATTGGCTATTTTGCGAGACGTAAAGGCAAGGACAGTGTCATGATTCCTTTTTTTTTTCCTTTTCCCGCAGAGTGTCACAGCTACTGTTCAACGGATCACGAAAGTGTCAAGTTACAGCGAGAAAGTGTTAGGTAATGATTCTTTAATGTGTTGGAAGTGAGATTAGCAAAGCGAAACGTGGTTTTGCCCTTTGCACGTTCGTTCCAAGCAAGCTTGTTTCTACATTACAATATATTTAGTGATTTCTTGCATTGAAAGTAACGAGAAAGTGTTAAGTAAGGATTCTGTAAGTGAGGTTCGCAAAGCGTGGGTTTGCCCTTGAACGTTCGTTCCAAGCTAGTTTGTTTCTTTATTACAATATGTTTAGTGATTTCCTCGCATTGAAAGTGAAGCTACGTCATTCAACTGCAGTAAATACTGCCAACTTAGAATTTAAAGCGTTAGTGCAATGTATCGTCGACATGAATCAAACCAGTTCAGTCCCAGCCAATCGGAAACAACCGCAGTGCAGGTGTCTTAAAGGTTAACACACAGTGCTACGTTTTCTTCGTCGACATTTTATGGATTCATAAATACTTCTATCAAATAACAAGTACGACTTTAAAGTTTACACAACATTGCGTAGGTATGTAAATATGAAAGCATGTTACCTTTAAACAAAATGGCTACCCATACACGCAAAACAGCAACAAACAAGGTAAGCATATTGTACGGTTCAAATCCTGCTTTAGTTTCGCTATAGGTCACACTATATCAATTCTAAGTGCATGCAGCCAAAGAAATTACACAATAACTACTCTAACAAGATTATTGAATAAATTCTTCTAATAATCAATAGTCACAAACGTGTCATCCTTATTGAGAGCTTGGTGATCGATTCTCGAGTCGCATATTCATGTCACCATTATCAATGTTTCTACGTAACAGTATAACGATAAACTATAAGTTGAAATCTCATGTATTAATTACAAATTAAATGGGTCAACACTAGATATATAAATCTTAATAGCAATGTCTAGTTCTGCAAATTTAGTTGTCACGTGAAATTTCATGAAAAACCCAATTATATTGAAAATATACTCCATGTGCAATATACCGCGACTACACCTTTCTGCTACTTCATACATTAACTACATACATATTATATTATTAACACATATTGTGCCAAAATACAAAATTGTAACACTACTACTGCTAACGAAAATTTATAGATTACACAGTTTTCTTTCTTGCTGTACAATTTTCTACATCTGCAATATCAGTAACTTTCAGAACATATTTTTAGATTTCCTGGTATACGTGACATTATAGTTCAAGAGAAAGTATTAATGTAGGAATATGCTAGCAAATTCTAGAAGTTATAATTTTTTTCGTTCTTCACATTCAGTTCAGATAAAGTAGAACACTCGATAGAGCAAAAAACTGTGCCCCTTTATCTGAATAGAAGTGTACAATAGAATTATTATTTTCAAACAATGTATTTTAAAACTTTACATGCATTAGTACAATTTCATTTATCATATACACAAATTAGTAAACAATAAAATATGAAAGTATTTATTGCATTTAGAATGTAAAAATTAAGAAATGTCGAAAAAGAACTTTAGATTAATTCTATATGTGTGGGAAAAGCACTTGTTTGATCATGTAGAGAAGATGTAGGTAGGTAGCATTGGTTATTTGTTGATTATTTCGAAGGTAGGAAAACAATGTTGATAGGACGTAATAACACAAACACAATGTCAAGATTGTCAGATCGAAACAAGCAAAGTAGTTTTGCACTGGTCGAAGATTTATAAGCGAGATAGCAAGAGTATGAAAACAATTAATAAAAATATATAGATGAAAGAAATTGAAGTGGCATGTATTCCTCACAAAACTAAATAAATGGCATTAATAATATAATATATAAATCAGATTATAAAACATTAATACTAGGATTTTAAAATATTTGTATTTCATAATAATATCCTTATGTAAAATGTACTAAAGAAATCCAAGAAGAAAACAAAAAGAGTTCCATGTTCCATTAAATGCTCTTGGATTCAAGTAGCTAAATATTTCAGTTCATTTTATAGCTTATATAATTCCTAGTAAAGGTGGGAAACATTTGTGCAATAACAATGCTATGCAATCATTAGTTAAAATATCTGCAATTTAACCGTCAAAGTTCTTTACACTATGTGACAGTGTAATTTCATCTATCTATCTCGATTAGTTAACGAAAAAAATATTATCAAGAATATATTGTGAGCAAACATTAAATAATGTTTTGTCAAATATGAATAAAGCTAATCTCTAACATAATTTATTACATTCGTGGGTACTGACTTTTTAATGCATGCTTTTCAATAACAAAATGCATTTTTTGTTGCAATTGTTAGATGTTTCACTGAAGTTTAAATCTAACAAAAGACATAAAGCACACAGAAGCATCTCATTACATTAATAGTGAAAAATAATTTTATGAACTCTGTTGCATTACTTTGACCTATTCAAAGCACTTAATTGTTGTGAAAATTTTAATTAATGTGTAATTCGTGAACACAAATCAAGAAAATACATTTATTGAAAGAATTTGTAATTTCATATTATCGCATGACAATTTACCATAGCATGTGATTTTTTTTTATGTTCGGCTGTTACTTTGCATAAATCTTCTTGTATATGCTTCTAGAAGAAACATTTAATAGTTTATCTGTTATAATCAGGAATCAAGAATTCGAGATAGGGGTATTGAAATATCTAAACACCAATTAAATTGTCTAAAGAATCATATAACTTTTATAAAAAAATCGATGGTTTCAGTATGTATTTGATGCGCTAATAATTATGCTATTAGCTAGAACTTCCAACTTAAAAGTTAAATAAATTTAACTATTGTGATGTACAGTGGAATTAATAAATAAAATACTGTAACAGAAACGTTAGAATGACTTTCTGAAACAAGTAAGGCATGTTGAGGTATCAGGGACAACAATTTATATAATATAGGAATATAGCCCTAATTGAAACTATTACAAGCATACTTTCGTTAACGCTACATCTGAAATTGTGTTTTTTCATTTTACCATTCCTACATAATGTTTTCCTTCGCCGATATTATACGCGAACTCCATAGAAACGCATACAATAATATGTGAAAGAAATAAACTATTTTCTCATCGATCTTAACATACACCGTTGCATGTTATTCAACGTTGCGTGTTGTATGCTGCCAGACTCAAAGGATATAGGTTGATTGCAATTGAAAGTTCATTCGTTGGTGTTGGGATTATGATCGGTTCTTAATTTCAACATGATCGAATGCTTCTTGGTCCACGTTGGCATACAATCATTTTGAGGCAATGTCTAGAATAGTCCTGGGAGGGATTTCCTCAATTTCATATCCTCATTACAAGGACAACTTGTCTTTTTAACATAGTTTAAGTTGAAATATTAAATATTATTGTCTCGATATTTATTTGGTGTTTTAAACTATAACGTTAGCTAGAGAACTTATGTTACCAAATTAAAAATTACAGGGATTTAACTAATGTGGCGTACAGTGGAATTAAGAAACAGAAAAATCAGAATGACTATTTGGAACCAGTAAAGCATGTTGAGGCATAAGCAACAATAATAGATATAGGTATATAGTCCTTACTGTAATTAATAACTAGCAATTTGACCAATTTAGGTTCTATTTTCTATTCCTAATTTGCAGTGAGGTTCTGTTTATGTATTTATTTAGTTTTCTAATAATCATAACTTTAGATAGGCTACCCGAGGTTCATAAAAAGTAATTGTATATTCTTGGAAATGACACTCACTCATAACAGGAATTTGTCTGATGTGATATGAAAATTTTCTCAGTTTACAAAGCTCGAAAATAGTTTAATTGTGAATGACAATAACATAATAACATTGCATAAAGTGAATGGTAGAGCTAAATCCGACACGATATAATATGAAATGTCTTTGATGTTTGGCACAAAGTAAGAAATTGAAACAATTCCAAAGCTTAGCTAGAATAATGTACGAAATCATACTCATCATACCTATTTACCTTGTACCTCAAAGAAAAAGACCTTTATCAAATTCCCTTCATTTTTTTTTTTGTTGAATTCTCATAGCATCTTTATTGTGCATTCTCCTTGTAGATACATAAATATATGCGAATTGCCTAGCTAAGATTACATAGCCAATATAGGTTATAGCATTATTTCATGTTTTCAAAATTGGCATTCTTTCTAGAGCAAAGAATCGTTTAAGTTTTAGTACTCAAATGCACACTTATTAATGTAAGCTTAATTGAACCTTACTTCAAATAATAATGGTTGTATAAAGGGACAGTTTTTCAAGATTTTTACGTGCAGAATATTAGCCAATAAGGGAGAGGAGGAATTATGATAAATATGAGCATAACAATAAGCGACACGGTGAGAAAGGAAAGCGATAGAGGGAATGAATATGAAAGGATGGGTCTGGTCTGGGCACACCCAGCCTCCACCAAACGCCAAAACTAAACGCTTACAGCTCTAAACCTGGTCCTCCTAACCTAACTACGTGTGCATTATTACACCTAAGCGGAATTGTAGGTTAGGATGACCAGGTTTAGAGCTTGGCGCTTGTTGCAAGCTGGGTGTGCCTAGGGTTGTACGGCATTGTCCCCTTTTTTTAAAGAAATGTCCCGGTATCCCGGAAAATGTTCTCGGGACGCCCATTTGTCCCGTATTAGCTAAAGAAATAATAAGTGAATGACAATAAGTCATGTTCTACATTTTATAGTAATGCATTGGGAAAAAAAATGTCCTCTTAAAGGACGCCAAGAGTTCAGTCAAATATTAATATATTTTGTCAAAATGTTAAAAATTAGGGATTAACAATGCTTTAAACAGCAATTGATTTTGTAATGTTTAAAAATGTTATAAAAAATAAATTTAACTATATCCATGCCTATATAATCTGTGTGTCCCTTTTTTTTATTTTTGAAATCTGGCAACCCTAGGTGTGCCCCGCACCATACACCTCATGAGGCTGAATGTGTTGTTATGTATAGGAGAGTGTGTAAAGTCAACAGAAAAGGTTGAATTGTTGATTAGTTTAGTTTATAAGAACTGGACTGTGATTACTATAGTTGGCAAGGAGAGAATGGCATTGTTGAGATAAATTTGGAGACAAAGTTTTATTAATTCATTCATTCTTTCATTTTGGACCTAACAGCTTTTAAGCCGTCTTTTGTCCATTATAATATACATACAAATTGTATGTTACACTTTCTTTAAAATGTTAACAAACTATAATCCATCCGAACATCTGAATTGACAACCAAACTTGACAAATTTATTGGAAACTGAACCTTTAAATTACATAAAGTTTTGTATAAGATATTTCTCTATTATATTTTGGATATTCCAGTATTATATGTTGCGCTTCTGCGCTTTTCCAGTCACATTCACATCTCTTATTGTTCGTTATTCCAATTCTGAATAAATATTGCCTAGTACATAAATGATGAGCCCATCTCAGTATGTTAATTAATACAATTACATTTCTTGTACCACCGACATGATGAAACCATGGTTTGTGTGGCTTCAATTCAGCAAATGATCTGTATGATTCTCCAAGTGTTACAAATTCATTTCGACACCAATCAAACCATTTATTCAAAAATTTCTTCTTTACACCCCATTAAATTTTGACCTTGCGTTTGCTGTAGTTGCTGAGGTTTCTAAACTAATTATTCAACATTGCTAATTTGAACAATTTTTTATAATTCTATTGTCAACTCTATTGTTGAGGACAGTAGAATTGAGCAGATTCAACTCAATTTAGAAACATGCCGATAAAATGCTTAAAGCAAAAATAGGTTCGAAACATTGGAACTGCACTCTTTGATCTGTTGGATCCCCAGCTCTTCAGGAATGTCTTTGTTTGAGCCATCTTAGCTAAAGCTAAAAATATTCCTCGTATTGTTACAACACTTCTAAGAATCGACAAGTACCATATGGTTGCGAGGGGGCTTTACTTATCCTTCGAGTAGAAGGGTTACATATGTTCATTCCACGGTAGTCAAATACACAGCAAGCAATCGTCATCCCATTAAAGGTCCATAAATAGAACAAAGGGTGGCTTAATGGAGAGACGCTATACTCAATTCGATTTCTATGGTGGAAATGCAATGTTGAAATTTGGGATTTAGATAAGTAACACTAATAAAAGTAGCTAAAAAAATAATTCAAGAATATCACTGGACGAAATATTAAATTCAGTAATAAAATAATCAAGACACTGTTATGACTGGAAACATAATAGGTTATTTTGCAGTTCAAGTAACTGAACAATGCATTTATTGCTCATGTAAAGAAATGTGTCATTTCATAGACTCTACTATCATACTAACCACGATTATTTTGTTAACTTTAGTTCAATTTCAATACACATTTTCTCAACTCACAGCATACTAACTTTACATTTCAACATACATTTTCTCAACTTGCAACATAGGTAACCACGATTATGTCAACCACCGAACCACAGCGGCTACCTGTGAGAAGAAAAAGTGATGGAAAATAGTAACAATCCTTTGTAATAAGAACTAACTGAACAAGAGCACAATGTAACATTCTGTTTAGCTTATCATAAACTAACTGAACTTCATAACGGAACAGTCCTTTGAAGACCAAGGCCTAACAAAGTAGCTCTTTCATTAGTTGACGCGTGGTCAGCATATCGAGTCCCATCCCCGCTATTTCTTGGCTTTCGTGACCCGAGCTCGCTACTACTTATTTTCAAATTAGCTCCCCAGCTGTCCTTACGACGCTTGGTCAACTTAGGTCATTACAGGTGCTTTAAAAACAATTACTAATGGGAGTGCTGCTGCATACGCGGCTTGAGTACCCACTCCCAAAATTGTCTTCAGCCTCCAAAACGATTATATGTACCAGTACAAAGAGGAATCTCACGTGCTAAAATTTGAAAAATTCGGGTTTAAATAGGGAAAAAAAATCCCCGATCTCAATTATAACAAAACCAAAAAAAGAAGTGACTGACTCTTGAAATAATACAGGATGCGAATATATCATATAGCTATAATTATCAAACTAAACTTGTTGAAATCTACTGTATGTAATACAGAAGTTGTTATAGCTATGATATTATAGTTCTGACTATTATTTATTAAAGTTTTATCAGGATAAAACTACTTTTTAAGCTCAAAAATTTGATTTTCGTATCTACTATATTGCCAGGCAAAATTGATTTGGTTTTGTTAAAGAAAATGTTGCTTAAAGAGAGGGAGTGGAGTGGTGGGGGGGGAGCGTTTGTCAAGATATTCTCAAGGGTAACCAAGACAATTTTATAGGGTTTAAGATTAAGAAAGAAATGCTAATGCCAATGTCTAACAAAACGAAAGATGGAAAGAAAAACAACTTGGTCCAGCGCCCACTCGAAACGAATTGATGAATACGAAATTTTGCTGAAGAGCCTTGTATCTCATAGCAATCAGGATCGTGTCCAAAAATGCAGTTTCCTTTTCCCCTTAGGAAGGGCATGGTTTTCCATTTTTGAATATTTTCATTTTTTGTTAATCTGGGACAATGCCAGGATATAAACCCATCCTCCCTGTTCCACTTTTCCGGAAACGTTACTGGCTATACTGTTAAAGCAATGTATTAACATGGATCTTGAATAAGAAACAAAGAGGAAATTGAATCCCTTATCCCAGTAGCAAAATATCATACAATGCATAATATCGTTACATATCTGGCGACGCGTCAAATTTAGGGAAACCTTAACGTTTATGCCAATGGAAATGCAGGGTCTGGTTTGGTTTGTAGACTCTCTATACTGGAACTCAGGCACGTAGCCAGGGGGAGGGCAAAGGGGGCTAAACCCACCCCTCGAAATCCTACAAATATCTAATTTATATGTTATTATTATTGTTAATAACAGAAAATAAGTTATAACCACAGTAAAAACTGCGTTACATCGAAAAAGTTTAGTGTATAATAGAGGAACCAAGTCATATTTTTATATTCTATTTAATCCAAAGAATTAATGGATCTACAGCTTCCAAAACTTATAGTTTTCTTTGTAAGAGGTCACACAGAATATGAACTTTATGAGTAAAATTTAACACTAACTGATAAAGCCTTTCTTGGAACGATTGTGTAAAAGTTAAGAACAAAATACAATAACTATGATTTTCAGTACACTAACTGTACAAAATATAAGAAAAATAATGGACAACAATTGTGATATAGGTATTCACTGATACGGTGGATTGAGTAGCAAAGTTTATTTATGTAATAATAACAATAAATTTGGATTGAAATTGGTATATGTTTAATAACTTATAATAATTATTATAGAATAACCTTAATTATTATTGTCATTATTATTTGTACTAATCAAGTTTTATCTATGGCCTGACCCCTTCTACAAATGAAATTCTGGCTACGGGCCTGCTGGAACTCATAACTTCTTTGCAAGTAATACGATACCTTAATCAATCGTGGATTCGTTGATCGAGTGCGTTAAGTGGTCGACTTTCGATCTTAGCACCGAAAGTTTCCGTGTTAGAGTCCCGACCTTGGCGTGGGTGTTCTTTGTGAGTGTTCCCTCGTCAATTTCATCATATCATCACTAATCTTGATGGTCGATATCAATCAAAAGTGATTCTCTAAATGTTAATGATATTCGTTCTACATTTGCATCCATTGTCTCGTGTTTCTAAATGTACTTATTCTAACATTACTTTTCTTTACCGGTGGTGGGATTTTACTGCGAACCCGTGCGCTAACCATTACTCCACGGCGTTCCCCGGAATTCAATCCTACTATTTTGCTCCACTAATGCCATTGTTTCTATCTTCTGAGGGGAGGGGAAATTTTGTTCATCTGAAATCGAGAGATGGTGCTCTTACGATGTACTTTGAATAGGTTTGTTTATTTTACATGGCTTTTCTGCCAAATTTGGCTAATCACGAATATGAGGATGAAATTGTTGAATGGGCACTCACAAGGAACACCCACGCATTGATTGAGTTGGTGTTTTAAGTCCACTTTATGCACATTAAGGCTAATCGGAACTGGACCTACAGTTTAAAGTGGGATCTGAACCACTACATGCATCCACCTGGTATCGAACCCGGGACCCATTGATTACAAGGCGACGACGCTCTCACTACGCTATCGAGGATGCACTAGAACAGCCATGCCGGGATTCGAACCCGGTACCCTTGGTGTGGTAGCGCTCTGTGCTAACCACTCCGCCACGGAGGTTCTTTCTCGGAACATAGCATAGTGTTGGAATAAGTATAGTTTAAAGCCCCTAGACGATGGATATGTTCAATTAACATTGCTTGCAAGCCAAAAGTGATAGAAAAGCGACGCTCGAGGAATTGTTCTCAATACTTACGGTTTTGGAACTCCCGACCAGATGTGTTCATTTTAAATCAACCTCCCTCACAGTCCGACGTTGCGCTCACCTTCTTGACTTTCCTTCACCCTCACGTTCCGCCCTGGACGTTACCCTCACACGCCCTCACCGTCACGACTCGCCCTCCCTCACCCTCACAAGTCTTCCGGAAGGCGAGGTCTGCCCTCATAAGAGTCGTCCTCCGGATAGTGAACACCTCTAATGAAAGTTGAGATTGCTCGCACCTAAGCATTGTGATATGGTGGAGCTACAAAGTAAACGTGATCTTTATTTTGTAGTTAGAATCTCAGCAAACTTAACTGAGAGTCGATATGTGAACACACTCTTTTTAAGTGATACGTATTTTAGATAAATAAACCTCAATGCAAGTATACTCAGTGCACGGGCAAGCAATTGGGAGATGATAATCTCATGGACTCAGATTGGAAATGCAGCTACTATTTAAGACCTATATCTCCAAATGAAGTATCCAAAGTTGAGATCCCATTCTCATCAGTGGAATAAGACCAGAAGGGAAGTTTTCTCGTTTGGAGGAATTAAGTGGCCGTCCCGCCCAGATGAATTGTTTCCGGGCCCCTTTCTGCTAACTCCCATCCAGGGTTCGAACGAGACAAATGACGGCCGTTCAGGTCCTACGGTTGGAGTTTGATAGCGGCAATAAGTCACTTAGTAGCTGAGGGTGACACCACCGCCCCTTTCCTATCCATTACGCCAATCTTACGGCCTCTGCTATTCAGGAGCGCTCAATTAGGAGGAAAACATCGTCGTTCAAACATTTCCCCGGCACTTAACGGGGACTTCGTGCCCATGCGGTGCCTCAAGTGCATTTTAAAGCCATTGTAATAGGAGCTGAATCGTCTATGTAAGTTGCAGACGGCAGAGTGCATACACTGGGAAAAAAACAAAGAAAAACATTGTGTTAAAGCGGCAAAACCAGAGGTCCTCAGTGCAGCTACTCCTGCATTAGACGGAAGCATTTCCCTTAGCAATTTTGCTACCATAAACGCTACCAAGAATATTGTAGCAATTTTTATAGCAGATAATACACGGAATCATTTCCTGTAACATTCCGGTTGGCATTTACGATTTCGATGAGAGCGTTTGGTAATATATACAGCACGAAAGGCATACGAAATGAGCCAGTACTCTGTGTTCTCAAATGTAACAACTAATTTATTCTTCCATACGTGTACTGAACACGCTATAGAGTACGTATTTAAGTAGTGCCATTGATTTGTACCTAATATCTTTTTTATATGAACCGTTATTCCTCTCGGTTGAATAGTTATCGGCTTTTAAAACTGTGAAGTGGTACATTGTTTACATCTCACTCAGCCGCCATTACAACTGCACTCGTGACCTAGAGCTCGCATCTGATTGGTTATGCCACCAGATTTTTCACTTTATACGGTAGCGTTTTGGTCATGGAAATGCTTTCGTCTAATGCGGGCCTTAAACTCGTGTTGGTCACAAACATTTATCTCTGGTATTTTAGCACTACTAAGGTTAAGAGTTGAACAAAATGTGGTGTGGACCTCCATTCATCCTCACCGTCGTGATCATTCCAAATCGGAATAAATGCGACTTGAAATGAACTAAATCAACAACAAACCAAATGTCATCGATGCACTTACATCTGTACTGTTTTGTGACTATTTTTGAATCACACCGTATCGGCTTGTAATCAAGGGGTCCCGGTGGAGGTACATGGCAGAGTGCTTCGAAACCCACTTTAAACTGTAGGTCCAGTCCCGATCAGCCTTTCTGTGCATAAAGTGGACTTAAAACAACAATTCAATTGAATTCACAGTAATGCCATTAATCTCTTTGCATGCCACTGCATGTCCCCACCTTTCCCTTCCTTGCAAATATTTGGAGTTGGTGTCAAAAAGAAAACAAAAAAAAACTACGTAGAAGTACCATGATAAAGTCACGTGTCACGAAAACAATCACGAGCATCGTTGCCAACCTCTGAAGGAGAAAAAACCCTACATGCCTATAAAATGGACGATATTTTTGTCTCCGAGATTGCTGTACCCTTGCATTTTTAGGGATTCCTGTGCACAAGTGCGCGTGTGTGCGTGTGTACATATATAGCAAAAGGTGGCATTGTTCACGATCACGAAATGTGATCAAAATGAGGGAAAACTCAAACTTTTATTGAAAAATTAATGAATGAGTCTTGAAATGGGATCAAAATGAGTGCAACAAATGCAGAAAAGGTGACGTTGTTGATTGTGGGTTGGAAACAATTTCGAAAGTTATGTAGAAATATGGTCCCCTCACTCTAAGAGAGACAAAACAATGCGTTCGATACCTAGTATACATAACTTTTTGTGTTAGAGGGAGATTATTTCCATAACATCTTTGGGTTATGCATTTGAAGCTTCGGAACGAGTCACAACTCTCGAAGCTGCCAATTAACCAAGCAAGCCGCTGACGTCATCTCAACCCAAAACCTATCGCTAAGCCCCCTGCTCAGGCTCTACACACCCACTAGGCTCGCTAGACAGACTCGCGCAGTCCGTTGGAGATGTTCCGATAGTAATTCGACTCTACTGATAAGTTTAGAAGTTCGTAGGAATTTCTCACTGTCGTCCACAATAACAGAATCAGAATTTTCGCATCACAAACGTGCAGGCACGTATCCAAGGGAGGGGGGCGCTTAGGGGGCTCGAGCCCCCCCAAAAAAAACGTTTTCGGTTTACACTAAATAAAATTAGATTTTTTGTTTCATGTGGTGTGAAATAGCTACAATAATTTAAGGAGATAAATAATTATCGAGGCAAGACGTAGAATGTTCTGTAACCCTGTTATTGATAATAGCACGTATCTAAGGTGGGGTACAGAGGTTCGATCTCCCCCCCCCCCAGAAACTTTTCATTTTACACTAGACATAATTAGAGTTCTGGCTTCTTGAATAATGTGACAATATTTTAAAGAGAGAAATAATTATCCAGGCAAGACGGAGAATGTTCTATAACCTTGTTTATGTTAATAGCACGTATCCAAGATGGTAATCAGGGAGCTCGAACCCCCTCACGAAATTTTTCTGTTTACGCTAGATAAAATTAGGTTTTGTCTTCTTGAATGATGTGATGATAATTTGAGAGAAATAATTATTGATACAAGACAAAGTATGTTCCATAACCCTGTTATTGTTAATAGAACGTATCCAAGCTGGAGATCAGGGTGCTGGAGCGCCCTCGGAAAATTTTCAGTTCACACTACACAAAATTAGTTTCTTTTCTTCGTGAATAATGAGACTATAATTTAAGGAGAGAAATACTTATGAAGCAAGACGGAGAATTACCCTGTTGTTGATAACATTGCAGGTAAACTTTTCTTGCGCTTTCGGTGTTGTAGCAGCTAACTTGAGCACTGCGTAGAGACTTGTCAGTATTTGGAAGCTGCACAACGAAGGTAGCGTCACACGTAGGGCGATTCGTTGTAAATTTTTAGTCTCTGGAAAGAGCGAGAGGGAACGTTCTTGAATAATACAAGGAGTCGAACTACTGGCAATATTTACGAATCGTTTTATCTGCGGAACGTTCCAGAATATAATAAGGATATAACTACGAGGATTCAATTTCCCAGTTGATCTGTACAAATAATCGGTTAATTAGACTTCAGTGTGACAGTTCATACAGTCGATTCGTGATCAGTTGTCCATTGGTTGCTTTATAAGATCTAGTGATTCGAAAATGAAAAGGACTAAATACCGTAAAGTAACGAAGTCTACTACAAGTTCCAGTTCGGGTTCAAAGCTGAAGACATTGACAACAGCAGAACTTCCGGGTCCTCAGTGTTGTGCTAGTTCAGGTCGAGGGCAGAAGAGATCGAAAGTCTCTCTCTATATAGTGAATATTTCAGCAGTACCGGGTATTGGAGCTGTTTATTAAAAAAGAAATAAGCTGCACAGATCAACTGAACTGATTTAGTTGTGCCCGGACCAAATTCCATGTATGCAGTCCGAGAATTCCATGGCATAAAAATACTTTTGTTTAAGCCTACTGACTTCCACGCACATTCAAACACTTAACTACCATAAAGAGACAGCTGAAAATTTTATGAATGTCGAGAAGAGAAAGCAAGAAGATGTTGCATATGTAGACATTCTGGAGGAAATTGCAGCCTCTACCAGGACCCGAATCAGTGTCATTGCTCTACCAACTGAGCCACCCTTGACTTCGCTAAAATGTACACATAGTACATGTCCTGTGTATGTTAAATCGTAAGATGTTGCCTGTACGTATAATGAACAAGCACAGAAAATAAAGGAGAAATAATAAAACTGATGGGTATTCCCACCAGATGAGAAGACAATTTAATTCTGTTGTCAACGTGAGCTGCCGCTTCGAAGTGACGATGACAGTGGTCTACTAAGGGAGATTTCACATCGTGTCGCCTGAGGATTTCACAAGTCGGACGTAGGTTTGTGCGGCCTTTTGTGTCGCTACGGTGTGAAACGTTGCTGTTGATTGGCTCATTCCAAACGATATGTATCGCGTGTCCCATCGCTCTGAAACCTTCCTATGAAGATCCAATCACAAGGATGGAAAATTAGGGCTTTGTTAAAGTTAGGTGCGAAGGCAGGCGATAGCACACTGAAGAATAATATCCAAATCTGCAGGAAGAACGCACCTTACTTAAGTCTCCAATACAAAATTAGAAAAACTTCTGATGAGTTGCTTTAAAAAAAAAATGTGTCCTATAGATAAAGAGTGGCGTGCCCAGGATTTTCGGAAGGGGGAGGGGCTACGCATACTATTTTTGGTGGTCAGTCTTCATTTTGCCATCTTTTCCTGTCTTTGACTTTTTTTTTTATAAGGAATACTTGGTCAAATGGGGTTATGACACCCCACCAACCCTCCCTTGGGCATGTCACTGGAGATAAGCATTTGACCATATTGGGAGACGAAACATTAGATGTGTTGGGAACGGAAGGGTTTTCACTGTGCATGAATTGTTTCACGATCCAGCTGTATTCGAGAAGATTTCCTTTGTTTCGTGCCGATACATGACAAGACTACTGTGACACAAATTTGAACACTTGCGAGTGCTTAGGCCTGAATATGAACAACTTGGTAGGTTTCAGCTTTTATAAGAACTGCAAACATGGGAGGACAAGGCACATTAGTGGTGTTCAGGCTCAAATCAGAGAGAAATAGAGAACTGTCTGCGTCCAGTTCGCAGCCAACTGTTTGAATCTCGCATTGTCGAGTGGATTGTCCATCCCGTGCGTGTGTAACAGCTTCGTAAAAACACTCAAAGACATCGTAGATGTTTTGATGCCTGACGAGAAGAAATTGACAAACTCAGATGGTTCCTGCACACAATGTTAATGCATGGGAATACGGTAGCCGAGTGGTAAAAAACGTTCCGATTTCACGTTCTGATTAAAATGGCAGCCTTAAACAGTGGCGACGATTTAGAGAATAGTTGCTCCCCATTTTTTTGCCTCCACACTATGGCATCTTAGCCTTTAAACAGCCAATGGGTCATATATGACCCATAGAAAGTATTGGCGAAAACAGCCAATGGGTCATATATGACCCTTGGTGCCGATTACAACATTCACGTGCTTTTAGGACCTTCATGTGACCTATATGTGAGGTTGTAAACGCTGACAGATATTGAGATAAGACTTCGAAATGTCATGTGGAAGAAAAAAAACCCTTCACCCTCCCCCTTTCTCTAATATGCAAATTAGCTATTTTTAGCCAAAATGCAGGATTGTACATATTGCGTCATATTTCAGCCTGTATGAGAAATAGGGACTTGAAACAAGTTTCACTTTGTTGCAAAAGGTCTACTCTTTGAAAACAATGCAAAAGTTTGAGCACTTTTTGCAAAATAACGGGAGAAGAGGGGGCGAACTCCAGGTTATTTTTTTTCATTGAAAATTGGGGACTTGGCCCCTCCCAACCCCGTTTTTCTCACTTGGGCTTTCTGAATTGTACACGGTCGCGTGCTCCGATGTTTTTGCTTTCAAACAAAAGTTATCCGAAGTAGATTGCTCAAATAGCCTCAGAGATATAACGTTTTTTTCTGAAATAAGTGTAAAAATTTAAAAATCGAGCACAAAGGCAGCGGCGAGAGAGGGGTTACTTTCGAAAACCGGCTCGGCTGTTTAAAGGTTAATGCTAAGCTTGTCTACCAAGAGAAAGTAAATTTTCCTTGCACCCCCCCCCCCCTCTTCGTTTTGGAAAGCAATTGCCACCACCAGCGGTGGCTCAGTCGGTAACGCGTCTGACTACCATGCTAAAGGTCCCGGGTTCGATCCCCGGCCGGTTCAAATCCGGGAACTTTTCTAACGATGGAAGCGGCCCGGCGTCCACCCAGCGTCGAATAACATGGGTATCTGGGGGAAACCCTGGGGGGTAAAGGCGGTCACATCACCCCCACTCACGACCGGATCAAGAAAGTGTGGGGCGTTACCCCCAACACCCCCTATATGCCTATATGGCATGGTGCTATGCACAGGGGAGCACTTTACCTTTACCTGGTCTTAAACATACAAACATTCTATCTATAGGCCCTTAAAAAGATGGTGTTCAGCCCCCTCCGAAAGAAATTCCTGGATACGTGCCTGCAAACTTGTAAAAGCAAACTAGGATTCATGAGCAATGCAGGAACTATTGTTCAGGAAGTAAGAAAGATTCTGATTTTTAGACATGTAGAAGAACTTAAAGGAAGAAACCAATATGAAAATTCGTCTCGTGCAATTTATAACCAAGTTATCAAGATACGGATGGGAAATCTGCCAGCTATGTGTTGCGAGGGAGTTGATGCATCATCTTCTTGGTACTTGGAAATTCTCCTGCAGCTAGTTTTCAAACCGCAGCGCTATCTAGCGCTAAAAATATCAGATCCGACTGTGACCAATTTTAGTTGTTATTTTGACAGTGATTTTCGAGTTCCATAATAAAGAGTAAGTATTGTCAATAGGGAGATTAGAGACAATTGACTATACCGAACAATGGCGGCGTTTGGGTGCCAAAACTGGGGGGGGGGGGGGGGCAAGGACAGTTTACTTTCTCTTGGTAGACAAGGCTTAGCATTAAGAGGCCATAGTGCGGGGGCAAAAAATTACAAAAGTGGGGGACAACGCCCCCCTAATCGACGCCAATTATACTAATAAAGATATAAACCAATTTGAGCTTCGTTCACAAGGTATTTGCAAAAACAAGCTTCTTTACAGTCTACTTGATGCAAGATCAGCTAAATCATCAATTTGCATAATTTAATATCTAGAGCTCAAGTGGTTTCAGAGATATTTTAGCATTAAAAGTGTACTGAGTTTAGACTTTCAATTGTTTTGCTTCTCATGGACGGGTGAAGCAAAAAAAAACATTTGCTAAGTCTTCAAATGTAGAAATTTTTAGATTTCACTTTTGATACACTCTGTTCCAGGAGTCTGTGGCGCAAGCGAACGAAAACAAGACATCTGCGCAAGTAACTGACTCAGGAATGCTCGACCAATGAACGCGTGAGAGGGAACGGGATTCCATGGAGGGGTGAAACTACTGCAGCTTCCAGCTATTAGCTGCGGCTCGTGCTGCTTTAATCCGCCTACTCGCTTTCTCTCCTTCACTACCGTTATCCGCGGCATTGCTTCACATATTCCCGGGATCGAGTACATGAAACATTAGTACTAAAGCTCCAATCAACGGAAAGAGCCTGAAGAAGTGTTAAAAATGCTATAAATAATAAACGCAGACGTGAAAAGAAACGGGCTGAAAGAGAAAAAGAAGAAACAATGGATAAAGCAAGTTCTCCCTGCCATCTTCGTAATTTGTGTGAGGATTTTCAATTTCCTTTCCCGCCAAAGCTTTAAGCTGTCTTTTTTTTTGCTAGTCCTAGATAGAGACGGGAGCGTTGGAAGTCATTAGGAAGCAGAGAGCCTCATCTTAAACCGAATATCAGTGTTGCCAGTCAACAATGTATTTCGTGTAGGCATGAAATTATCATTCCTTACTTCAGCACGTCAGAAGTTTTGGGATAGATGTCCATCTTGTGTGTGTCCCTTCACTAATTTCAGCTAATCATGACTAATCCTCATCGTCGCAACAAAAGAACTGAGCAGAATACAGCAGGGTTGTTGAGTGTCAGGAACCCATAAATTTTAATGGTTATATTGGGTTCCGCAACAGGACCGGAATATTTTTTCTCTCACAATTTAAGTTCGGTCCAACTTGGGTATTGTTTAATTCAAAAGAGGTTCCTCGACAGTATTTAAATTCATCCGGAAAAAAATGTTAATGGACCGTATTTAAATTTGACACGTTATTTAGTCAAAAGAACATGATTTAACTAAAATAACAAATAATAAGTTCACATGAAAGACTGGAAAGCATTCGCGTGATGCCTCTCAGGGTATGGGGTAATATCTCTCTGTTAGTTCGTCAAATAAAAATCAAAGTTAAGTTTGCACTAAGAGAAAGGAAGTCTATTTTACTTCTTTGCAAACTAAATACTTATATGCCTAACATATAATCCATGTCACTCAAAGAAATTAAACTTCTTATCATTCAACTTGATCACTCTATTCCAAAAACCGTGCCCGAACTTTTCAGTCAAGACAAAAGACACTCGTAATTGCCATGGTAACAGCCTTTACAAGATAAGTATATACAGGTTAGTCACTATCCTGACATTATCAGTGATAGGTAAATTACAGAAATTAAGATTTAAGAACAATAAAAATTTGTACAAGAGAAAAGGTAATTAATAACAATAAATATTAGTGCAATGGGAAAGGACGTGTCAAATTGAACCGGAAAAAAGGTTCCTGGACCGAATTGAAACACTTTGCAGATAAAACAGGTTCTTTACGGTCCAGAATCCATTTACGCTTGCTGATTTTCTCTCCTGGACCGGAATTGAATTTATTTAAAAATCCTGGACCTTTAACAACCCTGGATTACAGAATGAATTTTTTGGAAGCTTGTTTGCCATTCCTTTGTAGCATAGGAAAAGGGTTTCTTCTTGATTGATTGATTGATTTGTTGTTTTAAGTCCACTTTATGCACAGTAAGGCTAATCGGGACTGGACCTACAGTTTAAAGTGGGATCCGAACCACTTGTGCCTCCACCGGGTATCGAACCCGGGACCCCTTGATTACAAGGCAACAACGCTACCACTGCGCCATCTCGGAGGCCGGGTTTCTTCTTAAATAAGCTTGAGAACTTCACGCAACATTCATGGGCTCCCGAATGGATCTCGCTGGCCTGATGATGATGAATGAAGCCAGGTTTAGAGTCAGTCCGACCTAAGCATGTGTGTTCTTATTGGGTGAACATTCATCATCTTCATCCAGTTATCACTCATCATCGTGGCGATTAGCCAAAAGTGTAGGAAAAGCGGCGCTAAATAACATAAATACAAATACAGACATCAAGTCATGAAAACCTACAACAACGATTCGTCGTGCTGACCACGCGTAAGAGCATTTTCTTTTTCCAGTCAACTTGTGAATGCGGTTTCATTTCTTGCTCTCTGATTCACTGTTGGGAAGTTGTGAGAATGTCTTGTTTGCGCTGTACGTTAGGTTAGGTTAGGTAAGGTTAGATTAGATTAGAAAGCAGCAAATTTGCGCTGAAAATAGGAAATGAAGACATTCTCACATTCACAGCACCGTAATTTTACAACAGCCAATCAGAGAGCAAGAAATGAAACAGCATTCACAAGTTGACTGGAAAAAGAAAATTCGCACCTCGTAAGTATTTGGATGACCTCCCACTCTGGTGAGTGAGTAAGTAGGATCAGATGGGAGTGAGGCCCCGGCGATCTGTATGTAGGCCCGGGCCCTCAATGGGCTGTTACACCACTGATCTATATATATAAATACAGACAGAAGCCTAAAACCTGTTTCGGAAGATATCTTTTTAATTTGTTATTCACTCAACCATTTCATACAGTTCCAAAGTTTTACCTCCTGTTTTTCAATTTTCCGCTACCCACCTCCGTGGCTGAGTGGTTAGCACAGCGCGTTATGACTCTGAGGTCCCGGGTTTGAATCCCAGCGTAGACATGGGTATTGTATTCTTTGTGTGTGTGTGTGTGTCATCCTCGTCTTCACGATTATGCAAAATGGCAGAAATGGAAGTGAAATCAATCAATTTTACCCTTACCTCAGTAAACCTCAAGTTTACACCCGGCTCTTGGAGCTTTGCCACTACTAGAGTCCGGCCATGCCATCTTCCGGCCCCCGTTCACAGCGCAAAACGGTTATTATGGCAAAATCCTGTATTCCTGCTGACCGCTTCGGGAAGGAGGGATTCTAAGATTGCCGCATGTTGCCGAAACAGGTGGCAGCTGTAGGCCAAATTGGCTGTTGGACCGCAAGTTCCGTTGTAGCCAGTGCCAGCGCCGGTTGTTATCCTGGCCGAGGTATAAATGCCGTGAGTGCAGCTCGAATTTGCCTTTCCATTTTCCGCCGCCAGATTTTGATTTTTCAGCAAATGTACGGCGAATATTTAAGTACCTGTTGCGTGCGTTTGTTGACAAAATTTCAACCTGCTAGTGTTTCCAGCTACGGAGATATGTCCCAAAAATGTCACTCTTTCACTCAACCCATAAAATCGCCAGTCATTAATCCATCAAACGATGCACATGATCAATATTGGTTGTAAATCATAGATTGACATGGCATCAGTCATCAGACGTCTAATTATATCCCTTTCATAATTCCTTGTATCTTTTTCTCACTCTAAAGTTCATTTCTTTTCAAATGTTAACGCTGCCCTCCACCAGTTTTTAAGTTAACTAATTTTCTGTATGGAGTAAAGTGATAATGTTAAGCATTGAAAAATATCTCAACGGATGAGGTTTTATAATGCAAAAAACCAGTGTAAATATCTCTTACGGTTTTCATGATATACATTTTAAAGATATGGGGTTGCGCGACTTTTGGAACACGCTGTACTAAAGCAACGTCGTCATTTAATGAAGTTAGATGTGTCACATTGCTGTCTTGTCCGATAACGCAGCAGAAACAGAAACCCCCCTCCCAGGAAGTTAGGGGCAGGCGATAAGCAACCGAGTCAGCAGTTTAAGGAAGTGGCGATGCGAGATTCTAGCAGACCCAGAGGAAGGAGTGAGTGGGTAGGCGTCGCCAAGCCCACAAGTGACAAATTCGAATATAAATTGTGACGTCACCCACGAGGAGGGCGAGACCCTATGCCAAATATTTGTGATTATTCGGGAAAGTTGAGGGAAGAGGTGCGTCGGTGTCGTCTTAACGTTTCCGCCGAGGCCGGTGAGTACTCGATTAGCTGCAAATTGCAAGCATTGTACAGGATTGTTGCTTCTTTGTGGGTGAGTCATCCTTATTTGGGTAGGCAGTGAGAGGAAAATGTGCATCGACATGCGAGACTGACTACAAGAAGGGTCAAGGAAATAAGATTCCTAGAATAAGATTTGCCTGTTTATTATTTCCTTCTCACATTTTATGTGACGTTTCTGCTTTCTTATTGTATCAATTTTGAAGATTTTGATATTTTTTGATATTATATCTGCTTTCACGTGTATACTTCCTTTCTTCTTTCTGACTTCCTAGTTTTGATTCCCGTTGCTTGCTCCATCTTCATTGTTCTCTCTCTCTCTCTCTCTCTCTCTCTCTCTCTCTCTCTCTCTCTCTCATTTATGTTCATCCGTTCTCTCCTTTCTATACTTCTCTTTTTCTCTCTCGTTTCTATATTTCTCATCTTATTCCCTTTCTCTCTTGTTTTCCATTTCATCCTCGCTTCTATCATTCTCCATTTTCTCTCGTCTCGATATTTTTCTTTCTTCTTCTTACTTTTATATTTTGCTTTCTCTCTCTCTCTCTCTCTCTCTCTCTCTCTCTCTCTCTCTCTCTCTCCGTCCAAATGTGCGAATTAAACTTCTTGTTGGGGGGGATGCCCACTCCAACGTCGTCCGCAGGATTTTCTCTCAAAGGGGGGCAGACTAAGATTTCATATCTTCCTACTATTGCCATATTATTATTATTAACTAACTAACTCTCTAGCCTTCTTAAACCCGAAGGTTCATGGCTGCAGCAACACAAGCCTTTCCATCTGTCCCTTTCCTGGGCAAAATCAATCTTTTCCATCCTTACCCATTTCCTTTACGTCCATCTCAACGTTATCCCTCCATCTTCGTCTTGGCATTCTTACAAATATCTTACCATCAGGTTTCCCAACAAGAATCCTGTAAACTCTTCTTTCCTCTTCCTTTCGTGCCATGTATCTGCCCATCTGTATTCTTGATTTAATTTTTCTAATAACATCTGGACAATTTCCTCTCTCCTAACTGACTTTTGTTGTCATTCCCATTTCCTGTTCCATTTCCTTTATTTTCTCCACCCCTCCCTCACTCACTCACTTCCATATTTCCCTCTCTTTTCTATTATTTCCCTCTTCATCTTTCACCGATCGCCTTACCTTTAAAGATGACATACGAAAATGGGTCAAACTGTAAAGTGTAAACTTGATTATTGGCAAAGACCAAATAACACAACATCTCCGGGTTGGAATCATGGATGTTTGTGAGTGTCCGTTCATCAATTTCATCATATCCTCACTCATCCCCATCTTCGCAAATTAGTCAAAAGTGGCACAAAAAGCGAAGTAAAATAAAGCAAATCATGCATTTAATTTTCTGGAGTGGCGGCGATTACGGGGTGCGTGGGGGAGCAGTTCCCGCCCCTCCCCATTTTGGCCATCGCACTATGGCCTTTTCATTTAATTTCTCTTTTTGTCCATCACAGGACAGAAGTCCCGTTTATGCTGAACATAATGTACACAAGGATAATATTAATAATAAACACAAATGTTAACAATAATGTTAATACATAAAATAGTGTTAACATTTATGATAGTGTGACAACATATAAATACAGTTAAAACTCCTTTACATACAAATCCGATAAATTGTACAGAATTTTGTGCCTAATAGCATTACAAGAATTAATTTTGATTTGAATTGCTTTATTTTAACTTCGCTTCTTGTGCCGCTATTGGCTAATTTGCGAAGATGGGAATGAGTGATGATATGATGAAATTGATGAATGGACACTCAGAAATATCCATGCCCAGGCCAGGATTTGAACCCGGGACCACTGGCGTCGTAGCGCAATGTGCTAACCACCCCGACACGGGGGCCGGCATTACATTAATTGAAAAGTATGTCCAAATCATGCACTAAGAGTAATTCATTAAACGATTCTTCAACTCTTACTAGTGGAGAGTTTTTGTGTATGTTTAGAAAGGTGTCCTGTTCCACACTGTAAAAGGTGTCACATGGAAGTTTATTCTCTCTAACAGCTCAGAAGATAGCCAATCTTGTCTATGAAAAACCGTTGTCTACCAACGGGAGTAAACTGTCCTCCCCCCCCCCCCCCGTTCCCCCAGTTTTGGCCCCCAATCGCCGCTACTTGTTCTCTGTATGTACAAAATAGATTGTTTTAGTACGTATTGAAGTAATATTATTTTAACATGTAATAAGTTAGTTTGGAAATATATAGAAAGTAGAGGAGAATGTCTAAATATGGGCGAAGGTTTAAATATGGGTTTTGGAGTTATCAGCGCTCCCAGGTGCTGCAGCCTGGCAGAGGCTATGGGAACTGGTTATCTGCCAAGGACAAACGTTGCGGCGCCAATTCACAAGAGAAAGTGGTGGTTAATTTCGGCCTTGGACGCTGTTATAGAATTGCGACCTACGAAAACTTTTTGCAGGGATGTTTTAACTCATAGAGTTTTCTGAATTCTCATCTGCTTTGTATAGGTTATGATATTAGCGGTACATAAAATAAATGTGGGCTTTTATAATGCCATGATTTGTTTGTGAAATATGTAGCACAGAGAGAGAAAATAAATTGAAGAAGAAAAATAGCGTGATGATCTAAATATGGGCTATGACATCAGGTCTAATGCTGAGATCACATTTTCAACAAATATTTTGATGTTTTTCTTAACTTCAATTTTTCCCATTCCGCTTGATTTTCAAAACAACAGATAATTCATAAATATGAATTTAATAATGTTTTAGCGATAAATGACTGTTTGTTAAAATTTTAATTGCTTTTTGTAATTGCCACTAGTAGCCCATATTTAGACCACAATTTTCAAATACAATTTTTTACCATTTTTTGGAAATTGCTTTTTTTTAGAAAAATGGAGACCTTCTATACTTTAGCATGCTATTACATTTAAGTATATATTTCATAGATATGCATTTTAAAGGCAGGTGCTTGATATATTAATTTATTTCCTCCGAAAATGACAACATAAAAAGGGAGCCCATATTTAGACCTTTTCCTCTACTTTTACCCATCTTGAAATTGGATGTAGCATATCGTAATGACTTGACATGTTTTAAATTTGTGCTTCTCGTATTTCCTAAATAGCTCATTGGAGATAATGCCTCATGAAATTATTATTTTTTTCGGCACTTCACAAAATAACAACACTACTATATATATTTCTTAGCGATAAGTCACCATAAAATCTATTGTTATGTTGCTATCAATTGTGTGGCTTTCACTGGTACAGACACACGGACAGATCGATTGAGCTATTAAGTATTCAATGGATGATATTCAATTTGCAACTTCCCCCACAGTTCATTGCGCGAAACCACGCCCTCTGCCATGTTTCCGGCAAACGTTTCGAATAAGCACTGCGCTTGCAGTCTTTGTAGCAACGATTAAATACTAAATGTCTATTTGCACAATGACCTGAGAATCTACAAAGATGTTATTTGACACAAAGCAACGTTATAAAGAGGTATATAACATCCGACAGAAATTCAGGACTGGGTATCTGGTTGTGCACACAGACCCCAAAACGTGTCAATGTTGATACTAATAAAACTCATTAACGTCCATAGACTGCAAATGATGCACTTTTTTGGTGGTCAAAATGCACATATAAATGCATAAAAGAGCATTTTTATCAGGTGATGTTCCATGTGATGCACTAAAATTGCATCAGTTGGGAAGATCAGACAAGATCACTTCAAAGGTAACAAAATTTCACTTTTAATTAGGGCGGGGCGATACCACTTTCAACCGATGCCGATACTCTCACCAATACCGATACTTGAAAATTGTAATACAGTAAAACCTCGTTAGTCCGGATTAACTGAAATAACCTAAAAGAACAGTAGAAAGTGCATTAATACTCCGTTTATAGCAACAAAACACGTTTATTATGGTGTATTTAAAGGGCATAGGCCTAAATACACTATACAGAACAGTAAAATGTAAAGCAATACTGTAGATACGCTTAAAGCAAGGGGAGTCCGTTCTGAGAGTGTGGCAGGCGGAAGGCAAATTGTAAGCCTATTTGAATGGGCGTCTTGTTATGGAAAAGTGTCGCGTTTGTACGGCCACGTATTACAGTGACCAGAGTTTTACGAGAATGTGCCGAGGCTATTCCTGTGTCAATGTGGCTTCTTCCCGAAAGTCTGCCTGAAACAGAATTTTACCTTTCCTTTGGGAAGTTCTCCCATGTGACGTTGGATGTACGTATTCTTTTTTAGCCGTTGCGGAGCAATATGATGAATGCGATTGTTGACTTCTAGCAACATTTAAAACCTTGCATTCTGCTTCCTTTTTTTTTTGCCTCTTGACTGTCCGGATTAAGCGAGTCCGGCTTATCGGGGGTCCGGATTAACGAAGTTTTACTGTAATATAAAACTGTTCAAAATATTAATCAATATTGGTGTGTAACTATTCCACTCCAATGTTATAACACCATTAAGCCTTGTTTCCATGATATGACAAACTCTATATGCTGACCAAGGCAGAAATTTATTTTATTATAAAACATAAACTAAACGTAACGTTTCAACCTTCTAGCAAGGTCTTCATCAGACTATGTACACTTCGCAACATCTTATTTGACCGCCCTGAAAAATTTCAAAGTCCGGAATTCGTAAATTTGGCAGCATAGCGCTTCAGAGCCAACTAAGAGTTGCCAACTTTGCAACATTTTTTTCTTTCTGAATGAAAACGCTCGTGATTTTTTTTTTCATTCTTTCACATTCCATAAAGTAAAGATACCCTAAAGCAGTAATAAAATATATGAGTAGACAAAAAAATGTTAAGGAGAAATACGAATGTTGAAAATATTTCAAGATTCTTCGTTCTGAATTTGAAAATAGGAAAATGTATGTGCATTGTGAAACACTGAACAGGTTCTCATCCACCTGGAAAGAATTGCGGTCACATTTGAATGCAAGAAGGCAAATTTATGATGATTTTATGCGAAATGTTTAGTAAAGATACCTTGCACAACACCAAACGATTCTGCAAAGTGTGTCTTTTCCTTGGTTCTCGGCGAAAAATGGTTCGAAACTCCGGCACAATGTTGCTTCAACTGAGATTAACGTGTTTTACTAAGCTTTCTATTAGCAATCTCCTGGAGTAGTTGGTTAGATGACAGCACTTTCGTTTTTTTACTGTCTTTGTCAAGATCAAAACATCGTAGGTTCAAATCCCACCCTTTCCTTATTATTTTTTCCTTTTTATTTACCGAGTACGAAGTGTTCTAATAACGTAATATAATATTATATGATATTACTGTAAATATTTATGCGATACATGCTCAGTGGCGGCGATTGGGTATCAAAACTGATGGGGCAAGGTAGGGGAGGGGGAGGGCAAGGACAGTTTCTTTCCCTTGGTATATAATGTTTAGCATAGTGCTGGGTCATCTGTCCCTCCACACTCCATAATCGTCGCCACTGTGCATGCCTCAAGTAATGCTTCTACTAATGTTTTTAATCTTTCAGTGATTGGCAGGATTTTAGGAAATACTTTTCCTTTCATTCAGCTGTTATAAGTTAACACATATTAAGAACTTACATGTCAACTTTCTCCATCCGGAAATGCTGGACATAAATCGCATAAATATCAACGAAAATGTCCAAGAAACGTAGATAAGCATTCTCGTCCAAAGCCGTTTACTTCCCGAAAAAGATTTTGCAAAGAAGTAAAGAAGTAGGTTTGAACCCATGACCTTCCATTCCATAAGCAAACGATCCCCCTACACCACACGGTTCACGTTATTTTATGCACTCGGTTCGGATCCCACTTTAAACTGTAGGTCCAGTCCCGATTAGCCTTACTATGCATAAATTTGACTTAAAACACCAAATCAACCAATTCATCTGCTTCTTCCTTCTATGATACTGTAGTCGGCCAGCATCCGAAAATACAGTTCTGCTTCGTGTATAGCAGAGTGTAATTGCATTTAATATTGTGACTACTTTTACTTTAAAACTACAGATTAAAGCGATAATAGTGTCCAGAAAAAGAACGTCAAAGTAGATCTTCACATAAAGTATTTTAATCCATTGCCAAACATTTCAGTTAAGAATAATATTATGCTTTTCCATTGACCGTATTTTCGATTCATGGTGAATTTGCTAAATGGACCATGTCAAGAAATTTAAATATGTAAGTTTTACTAGTAAATGCATTTAAAATGCACGAAACAACAGGGGAGGAGAAAAATAAACCTAAAAAATAAGTAAAAATGCAACAAAAACTGTTAAAAATACTGACAAATAAACTAAAAGCCAAAAAAGGCCGAAAAATGAAAAAAAAATGTAAAATAGAAAGTGTTTTCCGACTCTAACTGAAGGGAAACGGACATGATATCAGGTTTAGCATTGTTTTTAAGGGTCAGAAAAAAAGTTGATTTTTCATCAACTTCCGGACCCTAAGTAATTATGACCATTGAAAATGTTGGAGGTAGCTTACTTAAAATTTTCTTGCTGAGGGATCGTATCGTCCCATATCTCCACTTCATAATATAGAAAAACATCAAGTTCATATTTCGAAAATGACTTGGAGTTTTCCACCACGAAAATATGTTTTTCATAGTTTGAAGTTCGTTAGTATTATCTTTCAAGGTTTCCATTGTTTTAATTTCACACATATTTTATATTTCATACCTTCCTCTCTCTTTAAAAAAGCTGAATTTTCTTGTCAAACGGGGTCTGGTTCAAATGACTCCTTCTCGCTCTCCTGTTCCTACTTTAAACAAACAACAAAATACTTCTCAAAAGACGGAATTTTAACACAATTTACAAAATTTGACAAAAGACAATAGATATGTTCATCATTTTCCCTTTCAGCATTTCTCGATTTTATCTGAATTCGTTCCCTCATGAAAATTGCCATGAGGAAATTATAGATATGACATTATATGTGAATTGTTTTCTTCAAACTGGTAGCAAACTTTAACATGAGCTACCTGGAGAAGAGGTAACGTGCTTGATTCTTACGAGGGAGGTCGTAGGTTCGATTCTCCACCTAGGCAGGATTTTTTTCAGGAGTATATCGTTGGGTGTAAAGTTTATCCACCGTGCTAAGAAGTTAACATTTGTCTCTGTATTTCACGAGGTGAAAGGAAATAGCAAGAGAAAGTTATTTCTATGATAGGAGGAAGTCACATGCCACGTGGAATGCGCAGAATCAAGTTACATAAAGCTAAGTCTGTAATGGTGGTTTCGAATATCGCAAAGTTAGTGGGGAAAGTTTGTTATATCCGATACTCATACTTTCTGTTCAAAGAAGACAAACATGTTAGATACAAAGCAGTGAGGAATTAACGATCATTATGAGGTTTTGAATTTTTTGTTTGTCACTCACTATATAAATACTTATTAGTAGTTTCTTATCGAATCGGCCTTCGTCGCAATAACAATTTATTTATGTTAATTAGTACTGACAACAGTCATTACGAAGAAACGGACATAAAATTACCAATCTTAGCAATTTGAACTCATTAAACGCTCTCCATCGTTACAGTACTGCACTACATCACTACTTAACATAACTATATATATCTTTTGTTAGTATATCGAAATCAAATAATCAATATTTTAGGTGTCAGTGAAGAACAAACAATACATAACTTAAATAACATTACATTTTGCATCCTGAATACATATATGTGAGATGTGAATTAATCATGATGTGTGTGTTAACACAACATATGAACAATAACTAAATAAGAAAAGTTTTAACTTTAAATCCTGGAAATCTCCAACTTCTAAGGGAAATATGCGCAGAAGGGACGTCCCTCAACTGTGCATCGGATTCATTTTTTAAATATTCTAATATCAACGGTTTCTGTTCAGCAAACAAAAAAAAGAAAAAAAGAAAGAGGAGAGGGTGGGATTTGAACCTGCTACCTTTCACGCTTGATGAAAAATAAGGATAGCAGCGCCTAACCAACTGCTCTACGTTAACTTAATGACGTTATACCCTTAAATACATGTTGACGTTTATGTAGACTCCCACCTTCCTTTGTTTCAAGCACATTTTCTCGAAAAGTCGTGCAAAATATGTGTTTTTGAGAACTGTTCGATATTATACAAGGTATTGTAAATAAAATGTCGCATAAACTCGTTACAAATTTGCTTCTTTCTGCACAAACGTGATGGCAATTTCCTCCAGGTGGAGAAAAACTCTATTCAGTGTTTCAAACCCCCCAAATTTCAAGACGAGCAAGCAGAATCGTAAATATCCTTCAAGGTTCTTTTTCCAATTTATTATTTCTGTTTGATTGCGTATTATAATAGCGGTTTATAGTTTCTAAGTTCATGGAAAGTGTTAAATTGAAAACCTATCACCGCAGCGTTTTTCGTCTAGTGGAAGGACCTACTCAAAGTTGGCTACTCTCACCTGGAGCTGAAGTGCAGTGTTGCTAAGTTTACGATTTCGGGACTTAGAATTCTTTCGGGTCGGTCAAATAAGATGTTGCGAAGTGTACCAAGTAAATTTCTGCCTTGGTCAGCATATTGAGTTTTTCCAATGTTATGCATACATTTACCAAGAACTTTGATTTAAAATATTCAAGAATTAAAATATTAAAATACATGTTATGCAATCACAAACTTTAGTTTTTTTTTAACTGAAAATTGGTGTAAAATAAAAAGTAAGTTCAAAATTTGCATAATTTCCAGGATAAATAGACTCCGCGAAAGTGTCCTGCAGAATTTTTTACGGACCCCGTAAAAGACAAAAATGCCGGAAAGTATCGGCTGATATCGGTAAATAAATTCCAACCGATATTTTCCGATACCAACGGGATCAGTATCGCCTCAGCCCTACTTTTAATGCATCAATCGACACAACTAAACGTGTAATTTTGTTATCTTTGAAATGATCTTGTCTGCCAACTGATGCATTCTTAGTGCATCACAGGAAACACCCGCTGGTAGAAGTACTCTCTTATGCATTTCTGTGTGTATTTTGACCACCAAAAAATTGCATCATTTGCAGTCTATGGAAGTTAATGTGTTATTAGAATCAACATGTCTGTCAATTGACACGTTTTCGATTCTGTGTGTAGTTTCTCCTGGAAATGGGGCCTCTCCGATCTGGTACACACAGAAAACTAAATGCAGCATATCGATTGATGCACTAAAGCGTGTTTTATGGATTTCTTGAAAGAATCAGATTCACATTTGATGCATTTGGGTGCATTTTCTACACAACATGGCGAGTATGTGATAAGTGAGTCAGGTGTGTGCTCCGATGAAATTCTATTTTAATACTACAACAGGCAACTGAAGACTATATATTGCTGAGACTTGTTATGTAAGTATACTAAGTTTATTGACATTTACTTAAAAGTCAATATAAGTGCATATTCAATGAGTTATGAACGTAAAACTTGATCTTTTCGTTAAACTGTCTTGATAAACAAACATTCACTTGTTATCAGTGTTGCCAATTCATCTGCATCGGAGTTCACAGACTATCACCTTCTTGTGCTTTAGTGGGTGCTCAGTTGCTGTCCATATAGACATTTACTGTGCTGTGTGTTTGTGTGTTTGTTCTAACGTAAAGAATGAGCAATTGTGGTGAGTGTAATAAACCAGTTTCTCGGAATGATGTTAACGCCAAAATAGTATGTACTGACTGTTCCAAGCTATGGCATATTAAATGTGTGAACATTAATGAAACCGATCTGGAGTTTTATAAATCTGAAAATCGACCATGGAGGTGTAAATCATGCAACTCTAAAAAAAGACGATCTATGCATTCTGAAGAACCTTTAGTAGAAGGTGTTCCCTCTTTGCAAAACATTTTTGATTCTGTGAAAGAGTTAAAGGAAGAACTTATTAATGTTAAAAAAACAACTAAGGAGACGGAAATTGAACTTGGTAAATCATTAGAACTGTTACATGTAAAAATGGATGATAATTCTAATCTAATAAAATCCCAGTCGGACAAAATCAATGCCTGCCTCGCCCACATCGAAGAACTGAAAAAGGAGAATACCGAGTTGAAACAAGAATTAAAAAACACTAAAGTTCAACTTGATGAATTGGAGCAATATAGCAGAAGGAATGCATTGGAAATTATTGGTATTCCAGGAAAATCTAACGAAAATGTTTATCAAACTGTTATGGATGTTGGTAGGGCCCTTGATTTGGAAATTAAAGAGGAAATGATAGATGTATGTCATAGGCTTAAGAATTCTAGCAATCATAATTCTCCGGGTATAATTGTAAAGTTTGTAAGAAGAGTGGATAAGGATAAAATGATTGAAAAACGCAAGGTAAAAAGAAATTTAAATACAAATCATCTGGGGTTTACGAATAATCAGCCAATATATATTAACCATTGCCTTACTCCATATAGGAAAACCATTTTCGGACAAGCTAGGAAATTACAAAGAGAAAAAAACTATGCCTATCTTTGGATTGACAGTTCTGGCTCTATTCGTTTAAGAAAGACCCCAAATGACAGGCAAGTTTTTGTAATAAAAACTGAAACAGATATACAGAATATTATGTAATCATGGTGAGTTGAGTCACGGATTATAATGAATCACATAATGAATTGAATTTATACTATCAAAATGTAAGAGGTATTAATACTAAGCTTAATGATGTATATCTAAGTATTCTAAATGAAAACTATGATGTAATTGTTTTTACAGAAACTTGGCTTTCCAATGTTATTAACAACTGTGAATTTATTGATACTCGCTATGCTGTATTTAGGCAAGATCGGTTACATAGAAGAGGTGGTGGCGCATTAATTGCAGTAAAGAGTACTTTGAGGACCAAGAACATTGAAATAACTATAGAAAATATTCAGATTGTTTGTGTTAAGATAATAACTAGTGTTTCTTCCATTATAATGGTTACAGTTTATTTCCCACCTAATACTAAATTACAAATTTACAATATGTTTTTTGCCAGAATGGAAGAGCTATGTAATATACATTCTTGTGGTCTGATTATTGTAGGAGATTTTAATATTCCAGAAATTGTAGATTCTAATTACGACTTAGAAAATGGTTGTCCTCTTTCCTTAACATTATTTAGATTTTTAAGTTTACTGGAATTACAAAGCATAAATAATGTAAAAAATAACAACGGAAAAACGTTGGATTTGGTACTGACCAACTTGTCTAACAATGTCGTGGTTAATCATAACTCCTTCCCTCTTCTAAGCCCTGATGCTCATCATCCTCCCTTATTACTTCAAGTCCACCGCTTTTATGACAAAACTATTCATAATGTTAAGTCACGTTCTATTTATACATATGATTACCGTAATGCCGATTTTTTCAATATATATAGAAATCTTAATCAAACTGATTGGAATCCTTTAACATTATTTAAGAATCCCAACGTAGCATTGGACTACTTTTATGAAATTTTAGATAAAATTATTCGTAATAATGTACCCATAAGGAAGCGTAATAAGAGAAAATCTTACCCGCCTTGGTTTACACTGGATATTATAAGATTACTTAAATATAAAGAATATTATAGACATAGACGTAAATTGTCAGAATATAACCAGAAGAAATTTGTTGAATTACGCAGAAAATCAAAATCTATGATAACTAAAGCTTACAAGATTTACATAAAGAATTCTGAAGAATCCATAAAAAATAATCCTAGGTCTTTTTGGAGTTATATTAAGGGTAAAAAGAAATCAACTAATAATCAGTGTAGTTTAACCTATAATGGAGTATTACTTGACAATAACAAAGATATAGCTAATGGTTTTGCGCAATTCTTTAAGAGCGTTTTTAATGATTCTATTCCAACTTACTCAATTCCCAGTGAAGTACCTATGATAGTAAATCAACCATTAGTATTAGATAGTATTACTGAATCTGAATGTGAAACTTCTATTAGAAAACTGAAATCGAAGAAAGCTAGTGGTCCAGATAGTATACCAGTTTACATATTTAAAGGATGTACTGATTGCTTATTGTTTCCTCTATGCACCATATTTAATTTGATTATAACCACCCAAATTTTCCCCGATAGGTGGAAAATAAGTAAAGTAACTCCTATACCAAAATCTGGTAACGCCAATGAAATCATCAATTATAGGCCTATATCTTTAATTTCAACACCAGCAAAAATTTTTGAACACATTTTATATAATAGAATTTGTTATCATGTTAAACCGTATATAACTCACCATCAGCATGGTTTTATATCCAAAAGATCAACCTTAACTAATCTTATCTCATTTACCCAATTTTTGGCAGACTCATTTAACAATGGTTACTCTGTTGATACTATTTATACAGATTTTGCTAAAGCTTTTGATAAGTTAGATCATGATATATTAATATATAAGTTAGCAAATTTCGGTTTTTCGTTTCCACTGTTAAAATTAATAGCATCGTATTTAAAAAATAGGAAATTTTATGTCACCTACAATTTTGAATCATCCCCTTTATATTGTGTTACATCTGGTGTTCCGCAAGGCTCAAATTTGGGTCCCTTACTTTTTATAATATTTATTAATGATTTATCCTCTGTTATAAAAAATTCTAATTATCTGCTTTATGCTGATGACCTAAAAATATTTAAATCCATTACAAATATAAGTGATTTAGCGCAATTACAGAAAGATATAAACAACTGCTTTCAGTGGAGTGTCACCAATAAGTTAGATTTTAATATAAGTAAATGCAGAACTATTACGTTTAGCAGACATAACTTATCTTATACTCATAACTATACTATGAATGGAATAGTTTTAAATAGAGTTAAACTTATAAAGGATTTGGGACTTTTACTCGACTCAAGGCTTACTCACAGAGAGCACGTACAAACATTAGTATCGGATGCATTTAGAATTTTAGGCTTTATATTTAGAACTACCAGAGAAATTAATAATATTCAAGCTATTGCTTCAATATACAATTCGATATTAAGAAGTAAGTTAGAGTATGTTAGTGTCATCTGGGATCCTTATTTTCAATGCTACAGTGATTTAATTGAAAATGTTCAGAATAAGTTCGTAAGATATTTATATTACAAAAAATTTAAAAGATCTTCATATTTAGAAAGAATATCCTATAATACTATTTTATCTGAATTTGGGTTCTCTTCATTACAATCAAGAAGAGAACTAGCCAAACATATTTTACTTTATAAATTTATAAATAACTTAATTGATGCTCAAGATTGTCTTCAGTTGATAGGATTCACAATTAAACCTAGAACGCTTCGTTCTTATTTGCCATTTTCTTTCGTTAATTCTAAAAATATTGTACATCAGAATTCAGTAATGGTTCAAATATGTAAAGCTCATAATGTACTAATACAAAATAATGTTAATATTGATTTTGCTATGTCCTACAAGAAATATTTATCTGTCATTAAACAATTTTATTCTTAATTAGTATTTTGTTTAGAAAATTGTAATTCTATATTTCAAGTTATTTTATCAATGCTAAATATAATTTTATAATACAATATAATATAACACAAACTGAAAATAGGCATTAATATCATTTAATTATTTGTGTATATGCAATTGGTTTATGTGTTTGTATATGTTAATATTTATGTTTATGTATATGTTAATATATGTTTATGTATATGGATATTATGTACTATAGTTTATTTACTTGTAAGCCCCCGTTGTAAGTGGAGCAATAGCTCTGTTATGGGGAGTATGTATAAATAAAATAAAATAAAATAAAATTTTTGTATGTAAGAAACACCAAACTTCATCATTTGATTCAAGTGAGGATTTATTTCAGTCGAGATGCATTTCAATGCATCAGTTGATGTTCCTTGATGCATCTTTTTGGATGATGAACTTAAACGTGCAGACGAAACATTCGAGTGCCTCATCAAAAGAGATGCATTCTGGTGCATCAAAACGCATCAACTGTTTCTTTCACAACATACAAAAATGCACCCAAATGCATCAAAGGTGAAGAATATGAATGTTTGAAGAAGCCATAAAAAGACACTTTAGTGCATCAATCGATGCATTCTGGTGCATCAATCGATATGATGCATTTAGTTCTCTAAGTGACCGTAGTGGCTAAAGCTGTCGTTTTGTAATCGATGGATGGAGGGTTCGAATCCGGGTGGAGCCACGCTCTTAAGCTTGGCCAGCTATTTTGGAAGTCTCCTCTCTTTCGAAAAACTGCTGCCATGTTCCAAAATCTAAAAAAATACATCAGCTAAAGAGTTCCTTCTAGAGCATTCACGTGAATCGTCGTGTGGTTTGCATTTGTTGTTGGCGCGGTGGCCTAGTCGTTAGCAGGGGCGCCGACTTGTCAAAATTATTGGGGGGGGCTCTCATCACTGAAATAAATGAATGATGACTCACTCCCTCTCTTTTTTAAAAAATAAAAAATACGTCTTCGTATAGCAGTTTTTAAGCAGCTATTATATTCCTCATGCAAATGAAATGTAACATGAAAAACGTTTAGAAAATGTTTCAAAGTCTCTTTATGTCTTTTGTGTCTGCTCATTTGTTTTTTAGATAACAATTAACATTTTTATTGAAAAGTATGTATTTACATTAAGAGACCAACCTAAAAGTTTTATGCCGACCTCGGTGGCCGAGCGTGTTGGGTGGTAGACTCAACCCGCTTTGATCCAGAGGTCTCGGGTTCGAGTCCCGGCGAGGGCATGGGCGTGTTTTAATGTCCGCAACAGACACGTGATGGGTTGCAAATAACCCATAAAATAAACAATATTTAACAGTTTTATTTAATTATTTACATAAATGCTAACACAAATCGCAGGAAAATGGTTTTACTTTTTTGTTCTTGCTACAATATTTTACTTCTTAAATTTAATTTTGCAATAATAAAAACAAATAGCATATACACTAAGATATAAATTCACATACACAACAAAAACATATGAACATGATCTAAAAATAAAGCAAAAGTTGCTCTACGCAGTGGGTTATTTTTTATGAACTTATTAACGAGCGGTCTCAGGTCCAAATTATCAAGCACAGTTTGATGTATGTGAAGTACCGCTAAGCTGCTTAGTCTCTTCTACCTCATTGTAGATCTCAAATATGTCTTTAGTCGGCTAATAACACTGAATGACCTTTCGGCTGTGGCTGTCGTCACTGGCACAGTGCGGAGGACCATCATGAATCTTCCAAAAGAAACTTCCTTATGTCACGCATGGTAGTTAGAACCACTTTCTTCTGTTTGGCAATATCACCAAGCATGGACATGTGTAAGGAGAGCCTATCGACATCCAAATATTGGCGAAAGAATTCTCGCGTTTGCTGAAACTTTGTTGTGCAACTGTTCACAACCGAGATGCATTCTTTCTCTACGGCTGTTACTTTTTGTAGTCCTGTAGATTCATGTCCTTGTTTAACACATGATTTTGCTGTGTCACACACGTCAGTGTATATTGATTTATAATACTATTTTGGAGTGTAGAACTTGTGATGTTTGGCAGCATCAGGATTTTCAAGTCTCTTAGGGACCTGACGTTGCCGGGGCAATTCTGGCTCAACGAGGCTCGGTTTGCCCTCTGTGCATTTCAGCCAGAACTGCTCAAAACAAATTCGCTTTTCTTGAAAGATGTCAGTCAAGTATTTTAGTTTTGATTCTACTTCTGTAGAACCAATGCGTTGAGACTGAATCTTACAGTTTACCTCTTCTATTTGACCCATCACATGGCAGTAGAGGGAGAGAAAGAAAAATGTCTTGAGGTGAAGCATTGTCTCCAGGTATCCAGCACATTTTAATGTTGCGTCAGTAGAATCCTCTTCAGAATAATTCTCAAGAAAATTGAGAAGGTTCTCATAGTTCCTTAAGATCTGTTGCATACTGGAGGCTCTCAAAGTCCACCGACGAGGGCAAAGTGGTCGCAGTCCAGTATGGCCAGCCTTCTCATTCACATCAATAATATTCCTAAATATTTGCATTCTTTTAGGGGAAAACAGTCTTTAACAAGTCGTTGGCTAAATTCATTATGTCTCTGATTAATATATGTATAATAGTAAATAATAATTATATACGTACTTAGTATATAGTTATAAGTTATGTGTTTTGCTGTTTCCGGTCATAGCCCCCCAAAGTTGATGGTCTAGAACATTTCAAATGTGTATTTAAAGTTAAGTTCATGTGGCACAATTCAAAGTAAACTTTAAAAGAGAAGAAAAATAATACATTAGATCCTCTTAAGCAAAATTATTGGGGGGGCTCTGCCCCCACATCATTAACATTTGGGGGGGGGGGCTCGAGCCCCCCTAAGCCCCATGGAGTCGGCGCCTATGGTCGTTAGGGCATCTGACTGGCACGCGGGAGACCCAGGTTCGATTCCCGGAATGGGTCATCAAAGGTCGGAAAGTGGCTCTGTGGGGCACCCAACCTCAAATGAATGAGTACTTGGGGGCAACCCTGGAAGGTAAAGACTCCACTTTATATAGGAGGGGAAGTCAGTAAATAGGTCACAAACTGATGTGGGATAGCTGAAAATAGTAGTGAGTAGTTTCTAAAGGTGTCAGTAGGTGGCAGCACAATGCAGCCTGATGATATTCTGTTAGCAGTGGTTAGATAGCAGACGCACGCATGGACAGCTCAGTTTAGAAATGACGACCGTGCTTCTATGAGTGTACGTGGAGATGATACGGGTGGAGAAGATGATTTGAGCTGACAGGCGAGTGACGATAGCATAGAAACTACAATAGGATAATTTAGCCTACAGCATAATATATGATCGTTTGAATATTTGAAAAGTGTGCGCACGGTGGTGGCAAACATTTCGCGGATGATGAAGATGTTGAACGTGAGGTGCGACTGTGGTTGGGACAGCAGCTCAAAGACTTTTATGCAGCACTTTTTGGGGACAGATAAAGCGATGGGATTAAGTGTATCAATGTTGGTGGTGATTATGTTGAAAATTAAAAACGGTTTTCAAGTCAGTATCTCACTTAGTATATTTTTTAATAAACGTTTGTGACCTACGGTATTGAGGATATGATGAGAATTGTATAGCGGTAAAACTATCATATGCGGGAAGTCGCTCTAACTCGTTCATTCTCTACTTTTTTACATTCGTACTTACCCATTCTGCATTGCGAAACATTGTTTAACAAGGGATTTCGCTTTGTTTTTTAACGAACACGCAAAATGGCGGGCAAATCTTGACTAGCGTTGTGTTTCAAACGGCAAAGCAGTCCCGCATAGCCCCGAAAACCATTCCCGCATAGCCCCAAGAACCATTCACGATAGCCCCACGCACCATCACGGAAAGGTTAGGTTAGGTTGCTTTAGGTTGGGCAATATAGTGAAAAAACTGTGCGTTTGGAAACACTTGCCGGGGATTACGTCATCATATGCTCGCAACATCCGGTTCAAGTACATGGATGAAAATGCAAGCAACAGCTTTCGTGCATCGGACATTATTATAGAAAAATACATGATTTAGCGGCCAAATACATTGAAAAATGCGACACTTCCACGACCTTCCGAAATTACACAGAAACTCAATTCCGTAAGTACTTTCTCCTGTAAATTTGAAGAAATCCATTTCCGGGATATGACATTTTTAACGTATTTTTTAATAAATGTTTGTCACCTACTTACCTATGTATAGGTATTGAGGATATGATGAGAATTGTATACATGCACAGTATTATGATATTATCACATACACTTCCATTTTGTCTGGGAAATTTGGCGAACGAAAGTATGACTTGTCGCCCCCACTGTCTGAATTTAGACATTCTATATTAAGTATGGACTCTGCCTCCATGCGAGAGACCCGGGTTCCATCCCCTGCGGGGGAGAATCGGAATTTTTTCCGCCTGTTCAAGCGGCTCCAGCGCCCACCCAGCGTCGTATAAAATGGGCACCTGGAGCAAAGTCTGGGGGTAAAGGCGGTCAGAAGCGTGGTGCTGATCCTGCCTTTAACTACAAGGTGAGGAAATTTTCTTGTGAAAGAAATCTGAGAATACCGCGCTGGCACGGTTTCGGTGTTTTTTCGTTTAAAAAAAAACACTGCTAAACCTGGCAACAGTGAGATCTCCTCTCTTCCGCGACAGCGAAAGAATTTATCGACCGGGCGAACGACCAAAGGGTAATCATGCGTTGAGGGGGTTGGGCGAAGAGCCCGCACTGCGATATATCTCTGTCCAATTTGATATCACGGAGCTCTCGCGAAGAGATTGGGGCTACCACTCGCCCCCGCTCTCCATAAATGAGGTTTAAGAATCTGAAGTGGGGAAATGAAAAGGCAGTTCTCTCCGCGTTAGCTGGGGGGGACTCGCAGCATCATGCTTAAAGACTCGGCTGCGGAATATACAGGGTGAGTGACCTAAAATTACCAACGGAAATATTTCGTGAACAACAATAAATATTGAAAAACTGCTTTCGCAGATATAAAGGTATGAGAGGGGTTCATGAAAGTAGTGGACACAATACGTTCATCTACGTAAGGAAGTACGATTTTGAACACAAACTTACGTTTGTTTGTTTTTAATGGAAACCCCATATTATTTTAGTGCAATTGAAAGTGGGTAAAAAATCATTGCAAATGCGTTTGTTAAATTGTAATACGTGAAGTCGTTCTCAAGCAATTGTAACCTGAAGTTGAGCGTGATATACAACGGCTGAGATGAACCTCAGCAGTTCATTCATGTTTCTATCGGAGGAAAATATCAAGAATGAAAAATCAAGGAACTATTATGAATGGTTTTCTCAGCAACAGTTCTGACGTACGTACACTATCACAAACGTCAGTGAACTTCTGTTTCGAATCGCTAAACCCTTCACATATATAGAGCCATGCTACTAGGGACTGGAACTACAGTTTAAAGTGAAGTCGGAATCACTGGGAACGTGCCAACTCAAAATCGAACCCGGGACTCATTCATTACATTGGCACTACGCCACCGGAAAGCTCTATCATACTGGTAGGCCCTTGCTTTATTTGACAAATTTGATACAAAACAATTAGATAGAAAGAAATGTATAAGGTGCACAGTTTGAAAGTTTAAAACTTAAAGATTTGTCATGACCAAACAAGAACAGTTGATTGTACCGATCTCGTAGTTACGTCGTAAAAACTGTGTAAAGTTCTTTCATTCTTTTTTACTTACCCTGTATATTCCCAGCAGTGGTTTATAATTTTTCCATAACTTTCCCATCTGAGGGTAAGTATATACTTAGGGGGTGTAAAAGTAAATTTAGAGACCGTAAATGAATCCCTTGTGAAAAATTTTAGGTGATTTTGTGGACATTTGGGGAGCTGTTGAGGACGTGTGGACTTCAAAAACCCTTAAAGAAGGTGTCAAGTAGCAGGTGTGCACGGACGTGATGTCATTGGGCATGTACTCAGTTGCAGATGCTGATGTCATCCTGCAAAGTCATCCATTTTCGACATTCCGATTCACAACTGCAGCGATGCCGTGCTGTAGAAGTCCACACTTTCCTCTCGAAAGAGTTCTCCGTCTTGAAATTATCTCATTTAGAACGTATGCCTCACTTATTACGAAATTGATATAGAGAATGTATAGTTAACACTGAGATGTTCTTGTCATTTCAGGCCAGACTGAAGCATGGCGGATGCACATCTGTGCCACTCTGCAAGTCTCTGCTCCAACGATCCGTATGAGGACCTGATGGACGCCCTCCAGCAGCGGAACCTCAAAGGATTCGTCAGCATCATCAGCGAGGGCGACTCGGACGCCTCTGTTGACGTCAACAAGTACTACGACAACCCGCACTACAGGACCTGCCTCGATCTAGCATGCGCGGACGGGCTGGACGAATTCGTCTCTGTGCTCCTTCAACACGACGCCGACCCGAACAAGTTCAACGCCTTCCGGAAGCGAGCTCCGATTCACTTCGCCGCGGAGGGTGGTCACCCGAAAGTCCTGGAGCTGCTTCTGGAGTACAAGGCCGATGCCAACGCCGTGAACGACTTCGGACGCACCGCTCTGCACGTGCTGGCTGAGCGGTCCGCTGCAGCTTGGGTGAAGAAGGCCTCAGCGGACGAAACCGAGAAGGAAGATCCCGTCGACAGGTTCGACCAGTGTCTGCGGATCCTCTTGAACCACGGGCAAGTTGAAGTCAACAAGATGGACAGAGGGGGAACTACCGCGGCGCACCTAGCGGCACTTCGAGGAGGTAAAAGCGCAGTGAAGATCTTACTCGAACACAACGCAAACATCGACTACAAGGTCAACGAGAAATCGGCCAGGGATTACATTGAGCAGAAGTTTCCCGAGCTGCTCAAGGAACTGAACCTAGAGCTGACGGCAACGGACTCTGGTGCTCCCGAAACCGACCTCAAGACCTCGCTGTTCCACTGTTTGTACAAGGGAGATTACGTCAAGTTCGTTCCGCTCGTCAGGAGGGCAGTGGATGATCGCCTAAGCCTAAATGGTAGCGACGGGAAATACACACTGCTACAATACGCTTGCGACAATGGAAAAGCAAACTTCGTGTCGACGCTACTGAACATGGACGCCAGCCCCAATGCTATCTGCAGCTCCAACAGCTGGAGCCCCATGCTGCTTGCAGCTTACCATGGATACTTTGAAATCCTTACGCTTTTCCTGAAAGAGGAGAAGACAGACCTATCAGTCGTTGATAGCGACGACAGAAAAGAAACAGTATTGCACAAGGTGACAAAGATGGAATCCAAGACAATAATCAACAAGGAAAAGGTAGATTACAGGAAATGCCTACATCTTCTCTTGGACAATGAAAATTACAGAAGCAAGCTCGACATCAACGCCATGGACGCAATTGGCAACACCCCGCTTCATTACGCCGCGAAGAATAGGGACGAGGAGATGATAATGACTCTGCTAAAGAACGGAGCTTACATAGGAGTCAAAAACATATTTAACGACCCAGCAGTGACAAACATCGATCCTAAGATATTGGAGACCTTCTTAGACGACTGCTTTAACACGAACAAGGAATCGGCCCATGAGCAGAATTACCAGGTAACATTCAAGTACGACTTTCTCCGACCTCCAAACGACGCTACCAACATTTCGAACTCTGAAAACACAGAAGCCTTCCTCAAAGATCAGAAGAAGCCGACATTCGTGCTTGCACCGGAAACCAAACCGCTCCTTTACATAGGTAGGTCGAAAGAGCACAAGCACTTACTCAAACATCCAATCTTTTCAAGCTTCCTCTTCCTTAAGTGGCACAAAATCAGGCTCTTCTTCTACGGAAATCTCCTTTTCTACTGCTTCTTCACCTTATTCCTTACGGGATACATTTTGTCCGAATTTGGCAGCAACAATAGCAACTCAACGCTAACCGATAAGCTGGATATTGAAGCTGCTCCCACAGAGGAAACAGAGCAGGGAATGGCAAAAATTAATTGCTGCTGGATTCTTGCAACGGTCTTCCTAGCATTGTTCACAGCCAAAGAAATTTTCCAATTTGCTGTTTCACCAAGGCTGTATCTTTTGAATTTCGAAAACCTAATGGAGGTTGTCCTTATTGTCTCCACGTGTGTCATCCTGTTTAGTTGCACAGGCCAGTACACGAAGCAGCACTTTGCAGCCGTGGCAGTTCTTTTGGTGTGGACAGAGCTTGTTCTCCTTATAGGTCGTCACCCCCAACTCTCAACATACATAACAATGCTCACAACAGTGAGCCTGAACTTCGCCATATTCTTGCTTTGGTACTCCATCCTCATAATTGCCTTTGCCTTGAGCTTCTACATTCTGTTCCACCAATGCGAAGGAGACGAGTGCGATGAGAACTTGTTCTTGACTCCTTTCACGGCTCTGTTCAAAACGTCGGTCATGTTGACCGGTGAATTCGACCTTGGGACCATCCCATTCGACTCCTACTGCATCACGAGTCATCTAATCTTCATCCTATTCCTGTTCCTCATCGCTATTGTTCTGATGAACCTTCTGAATGGCTTAGCTGTCAGCGACACTCAGGCGATCCAGGACAAGGCTGAACTTGTCAGTTACATATCGAGAGTAGAACTGGTCTCCTATATTGAATGCATGTTGCTTGGGGATCCCTTTAAGCCTCTTGACAACTGTCACTCTTGCCAGAGACGAGATTGCTCCTTCTGCTCTCTATGCAAGTCAGTCGTGCAGTGGGGCTGGATAAAGACCTGGGTCCAAAGAATTACGTTCAGTAAGAGCACGCTTCTCTTCCCGGATACAATACCCAATGACCAAATCGGCGTCTACGTTAATCAGAACGGCAGAATAGCCCCGTCCTGTTGCAAGACTTGCAAGGGATGTGGACGATGCTTGATGCACGCGGATATAGTTCGCTCGGCACAGAACATCCTAGCTAAGAAAGGAGAGAGAACAGAAGGCCAGGAAATCAGGAACGAACTAGAGGCCTTAAAAGCTCTAGTGGAAACAAGGATGAATAGGATAGAGAGGTTGATTGAAAGTATTAGGGGCTCCTAAGAGGGTGGCGTCTAGGTACAGAATAAGTCAAACAAAATTGCTTGTAGGGCTATGAGTTACGTAAACGCATTACTAGCTTTTGCTTTACGGTTTGGCCATAGAATAAAACCACTCATGAGCAGTCTGAGTTTAAAAAATCTGTATTAACAATTGCTCTCTCCCCACGCGAGTGCCCTTGTAAAATAAAATAAAATTGTATTTCTTATACTCTACCAGTGCTGCCATCTTGTAGTGGTGCTCGATATTTCTCTAATTTTCATTACTGAATTGTTTTCCACTGCTTAAATAGTTGACTAATCAGACTGTTAAGTCCGCATAAATTCTTTTGATGCCCTACATATTTGCAAACTTGCTATTTGATACTGTCAATCATGGTTTCAACTCGCCTGTTTTCCCCGGGGTCCTTTCTTCTTAACGGTGACTACACAAATAACCACTGTGAAATTCAGAATTGCCTCCTGCCCATTTCCAGGCTAAGCTAGACTGTATCATTCCTGCCCAATTCCACTGACAATAGACGCCAAGTCACTAATATTACAATTGTAAGCATTTTCATGCCCTGTCTCTCTACTTCTAAAACTAAATGGAATCCATCGTGAGGTTCTTTATGGAATGGGAGTAGGGTATCAACAAAACAAGAAGTGACAGATTGGAAAACGCTACAGCACATTCAATACTGACTCACACAATACTTTTACCTTATTCGATATTGACCCTTCTGATTTGCTCATGATAATGCACTTTCATTTACACTAGTTGAAAATAAAATGCTAACACAAAACAGAGTTAAAGCTTGTTGTAATCATGTTCTATATACAAAAATATTCTTTTTCGACATGTGAGAATTAATAATATGGTGCTAGAGAGTTCTACTAATACCCACTGTGTAGATAATAATGAAATATTTTAATGTACTTAAACTGATGTTATTTTATAAATAGCTATTTCATAACTTCCCCAGATGCATGTGCCCTTGTGTGTTTCCTGTATTTTGATGAAACATGTGCAATAGAAAATTTACATAAACATATACTGTCTGACACACAACTTGTTAATATTTATTTGGCTCTAGTATCACGCAAAGAACAGTATTCTTTTTGTGCAGAATTATTTTAATACTAATTAAGACAATATGGTCAAAGATCAAAGTGTGAAAAAATCATTGTTACTCAAAGACTGATGTTTCTTTCCTAATACTACACATATTTACTATGTATGTAACATATGATTTCATAAAAGTGTTGAAGAAACGAATATGTATGTCGTGAAAATAACATGGATGGATGTTGCATTGTGTGTTTGTAATTGTTTGAAACTGTTATATCTATGGGAAAATTTAATGAACATCAATATATTGTACTTTGTAAACTAAAGCACAAAGGTATTTCAAAAGAACTTTCTCGCCAGTACATTATCAAGTATGTAGACTTCTTCAAAATATGTCAGGGATAATCATACTGAGCTTACTTTGAACAAGTATATGATTAATTCAATAGTGATAAATACAAAGAAATACGAACTCGTACTAATAATAACCATATGAACTATGACAGAAGATACCTTGTTGATACATGGTTTATTAAGATTAAGCCTATGTACTTTGAAAATATGTCAGTGTTAGGAAAATGGAGATAATATAGTTATGTTTGTAAAGTAAAAATGTTTTATACTGAATTTAGAGTTTGATTTCGTGTATTAAAACATTGCACTTGGTTCCGTAAAAGGTTACAGACCTTTCAGTTAATTATGGATTACGGGATTGTATCGAGGTAATAGAGATATAGTAATAGTAATGAAGGAATAACTATCCAAAGAGAATGCTTTGTATTTTTGTTATTTTGCGTCGCATGCCTTGTACGTTTGGCTAACGCGACGATGGGGATGAGTGATGATTAGATGAGTTTGGTGAAGGGACACTCGCAACAAAGACCCACACCCGGGGCGGGACTTGGACCCGTGAACTTTAGTGGTGATTTCGAAAGTCCCCACTAAAGGCTATCGGCTCCCAAGCCGGCGCAAACGGAATCTTCCGACTAGATTTATTTATTGTGCAAACGTAGATAACTATATATGAGAATCAGCAATGGATTATTTCTTTATTATTATTACAAATTTAATTAACTTTTTCACAGTATGTACTACATTACTAAGGAAACATTATATAAAAATGTAAACCGTAGGCGAAACTCATTACTAAAACTCAGGTCAGGATCGTATTTCGTTAAATTTATCCAACCTGCAATCTAACGTGTGCTAATTGAAATTGTAACATTGTATATTGCGACGACATATTCTTATTGCCACTTTTCATACACGTATTTCACGTCACTTTTCTGCAATTTTTGGCTAAATTCTAACAATGAGGGTTAGTGATCAGTGATGATTAGATTAAACTGTTGAAGGGGGACACACACAGAACACCCGGGCTGGAATTCGGGGCCCGCGAATTTTGAGGGCGAAATTAAAAGTCCACCACTTAACGAGCTGGGCCAGGGTGCCACCTCGCCACATTTCGTCCTTCGATAAGTTTATACAGTTGGTTATAATAAAAAATAATAATAATAATGAAACTTATTCATGACAGCGAAAGTATTAAATTGCTATCTTGTATACTCTGCAGAAATTACCAAACACGTTACATTTATAAGACTTTGGTGCAACCTGGAAGCAAACAATTCATATCTAATGATCCTAGAGGGAGCTCTCTAGCTTCAGTCGTTCCGGAGAATGCAGATTTTTAAAAAATAATAATTTCAACAGGTGTTCCGTAGCACATAAATACACGTAAATTAAATGTATTTGAAAATAACATCCCTAGAAAAATATTTTAACCTAAAAGCGACGAGGAGACAGGTGAGTGGAGAAGGTTACATAATTTAGAACTACATAATTTGTATTCATGTCCAGATATTATTCGAATAAGTCTAGAAGACATTTGTTCAAGTCATGTGGTACGAATGGGAGAGGAAAGAAGAGTTTACAGGATTCTTGTTGGGAGACCTGATGGTAAGAGACCAGTAGGAAGGCCAAGACGAAGATGGAGGGACAGACCTAAAGGAAATTGGTAAGCATGGAAAAGGTTGGGTTGATCTTGCCCAGGATAGGGACAGATGGTAGGCTTGTGTTGCTGCAGCCATAAGCCTTCGGGTTTAAGAAGGCTAGAGAGTTAGATAGTAAATTCCATAGTACCATGGTCAGATTAACGTGGTTTCTTCCTCGAGACCCCCAACATTGACAATAAATTGTTAATTAATTAAGAGGAGATACGGATCGCCTGCGAAGACGTCGAAATAGATTATCGCCCCACATAGACATACAATATTCAGTTATCACCTGCCGAAAAGTCTCACACCTTTCGAAGTATTAATAGCAGCAAGAAAATCTGTCTCTTACTTTATAGTCTCCGCACTAAACTTTTTTTTATCATTTTATACTGATCGCAAGTCCAACTGGCGGGTGACCTATTTAGCTTCATCTGTCCACCAATGTGGTCTTCGGGGTTGTGTATGCCTGGATGAGTGTCAACAAGACATAATGTCGTTCACCCGCCCATGGCGCTGCGACATTTAGAGGTACACTCAGAGAACTAAATGCAGCATATCGATTGATGCAAAAGAATGCATCGATTGCTGTACTCAAGTGTGTTTGGTGGCTTCTTCAAAGAATCAGATTCACATGTGGATGCATTTTTGTAAGTCGTGAAAGAAACACCAAAGTGCATTTTTGGATGCACATAAAGCCTGTAGCTCAGACAAAATGTTTAAGTGCATCATCCAAAAAGATGCAGGAATGTGCAACAAGTGATGCATTAAAGTGCATCTCGACTGAAAGATATCCTCACTTGAATCAAATGATGCACTTTGGTGTTTCTTTCACGACTTACAAAAATGCACCCACATGTGAATCTGATTCTTTGAAGAAGCTACAAAACACACTTTAGTGCATCAATCGATATGATGCATTTAGTTCTCTGTGTGTACCCATTGATTTAAGGCTGGATGAGCCCCAGAGCCGCTTTATTTTGGGACAAGGACGGAAAAATTGCGACCTTCGATCACTCACTCCGGAATCGAACCCGAAAAAATAAATAGTAACAATTCAATTATAACTTTTAAAATCTGTACAATCCTTGGTCTTAGGTCGCTCATAGGGGCATAGAAGTAGGGAAATAGAATGGAATGGAAATTCGTTTTGATGCACCTTGATGCGTTTTGATGCATTGAAGTGCATCTCGACTGAAATAAATCCTCACTTGAATCAAATGATGCACTTTGGTGTTTCTTTCACGACATACAAAAATTCACCCAAATGTGAATCTGATCCTTTGAAGAAGCCATAAAACACACTTTAGTACATCAATCGATGCATTCTGGTGCATCAATCGATATGATGCATTTTGTTTTCTGCATGTAGAATGCATTGATGTATTGGTATATTTTGCTTCGCATTTCTACCACTTTTCGCTAATCCCATGCTATCAAATGACGGGACGAAACAAATTAGTGACGGATACACGGCATGTTGCCAAACGTACTGTAAAACGGGGGGGAGAGAGAGTTGATCAGCGCCAATAAAAGCGACTGACACAAACAGACGTACGCTTGGCAACGTTGTAACGGGAGAGCGATGTTACCCCTACACCTTTTACTTCGCAACTGAGGTTGCTGACACTCATCGAGGCACACATCCTCGAAAACGATTGGTGGACAGATGGAACGATGTAGCAAAAAGGAGGTCAGCCGTGAGTTGGCCCCGCGGTCAGCATAATAACTTTTCGCAAAACATCCCCGCAGCTAACTCCTATGACACGGCCAAACATCTACACAGCTAACCAGATTTACACTGTGAAAATTTTATAATATGTGATGCGGTGGTGAAGCGAGCTGAGTAAGTAATTTTACTTTTTCATAGTGGATAAAGTACATTAATTTTTTTGGTAAATTTGTGATTAATAGGGAGCGGAAGTTGATGACTTAATAGGTACATGACCTATAGAATGTCCTAAAAAAATGTGAAAAAATTACGTAAAAAATGCAAAAAATGACCATTAAATTTGTTAGTTTCAGGTTATAAATTGAAATGAAAAGGAAATTAAAGCACCAAATGATACCACATGCACATTCAATTAAAATATGCAACGAGGATTTCCAATGGAAACAACCGAATAATTTCAAAACAATTTTTGAAAAGTCATAGATGAATGAATGAATTGGTGTAAAATGCGTTAATTTGCCACATCTTTGCCTGGTGATGTAGTGTGGTGTGATTCTGTGGCACTGCAAAGAAAAATAAATCCTGCGAGATATATATATATATTATGTTCACCTTGGTGAAAAGACTCATGAATATTACCAAATGAAAGAAGTGACAAAATATGACAAAACAATACACCGAATATTGCGAAAAATGACGGGAAATAGCCGAAAATCGGGGGAAATGACCTAAAACCTGAAAATTGGCAAAAAAATGCACTTTAGAATTACCTTTTTTGGGTTCTAGACGAAGTGTAATATTGTGTATATTTAATGGGCATCGTGTCCGAGTTGTCAGAAAAAAGATGACATTTCATCAACTTCCTCTCCCTAGTGATAAAGTTTGAAAAAAAAAAATCTGTAATTTCGAGCTATTGCTATCGCACTATTATAACTATGACGAAAGCAGCACGCCTATATAAAACTGTCCTCAAACTGAACTGCATTAGAAATGCTTTGGAATACTTGCCAGAAACTACTAGAGCCCTCCTAACTACATACTTCACTTCACTTGATTTAAATAATCGATACTAGCGCCACTGTTACTAGGCGGAGGCACGAAGATAGTTGTGAATCAGTACTTTCAAACGTTCTAAAAACACATTCCGAATATGTGGAAATCGTGTCCAAAAGAGTAAATTCGAAACTTTGAAAAATTTCAGCACATATTTGCTCCAAAATAATGAAAAATAGTTTGAGGAAAATGTGTTCTTTCTCTTTCAACTACGGAAAAGTATCAAATACCAACGATAGATGTACCCCACAAAGAAACTTCTTGACATATTTGTCCCACTAATGCAAGAACTTCTGAAATGAAAATGGTACGAAATCCTACAAAACTTATCCTACAAATTGGAAAGCACTATATGAACGAGGTACTATTACCACGTCACAAAAATTCAACTTATTTTAGTACATGTACTTTTATTTATTAATGCAGTTATATCCTATTATTCTTTAAAGATATATTTGTTGATTAAGTTTGAAGAAACTCATTATTTTAAATAATATTTGGCTTTATACTAACACATTAACAGAGGAAATAAATATTTATATATTCTGTTAATGATATCTCCATGAAATTTGCAAACTAGGCTCTTACAAATTGTAGAAATTTAAAGCAAACTTGAAATCTAAATAATTGCAGTACAATGCCATCTGTTGACGAAGAGTTTAACTAGTGATTTCGCTGGTCATGATACTACTTCCCCCCTTAAAATTTATACATCTTTTGCGCTCCTGAAATGTTATATAATTTCATAAATTCTACAAAATGTAGGTCAACAATGGCAAAATTTGAACTCGAAATTCACTGAAGTGAGCACTAAATAGAAACGCTCGATCTATTCTTTTCTTGTCGGTGAACTTAGAATAAGTATCAAGAGAGTTAGTAATTTACGAGTCAACGGACACCAGAAATAACTTCACGACTGTTTTATTATTATTATTTTGGTTGATTGATTTGATTTATTTGTTGTTTTAAGTCCACTTTATGCACAGGAAGGCTAATCGGGACTGGACCTACAGTTTTAAAGTGGGATCCGAACCATGTGCCTCCACGGGGTATCGAACCCGGGACCACTTGATTACAAGGCGACCACGTTACCACTACGCCATCGGGGAGGCCACTATTATTATTTTGGAAGTGATCGAGTGGGTTCTCAGTAACATAGCCTCTCATAAGACGATGTCTGCGATAATAAGCAGGGGCATAGTAGTCCTGGCTATTTAACCTGTGGACCCTCAGAAATGCAGTATTAATTCACTTCTCGCAGATCGGCTAAAATAGGAAAAACTCCCTCATCTTCCACCTCTGTACTGTAGATATAGCTCCCGTTTGTCGGAATCTTTTAGAGTATATATTATATCGTATAACGCCGAAGGCGTGACTCGAACCTAGGACCCCGGGCGTCATAAATCAATAAGCTAATTCGCGTCATAAAAGGAGTCCCGCTGAAGCGCTGGAAAAGAGCTTCTTAAAAGCAATTCACACCAGCGACCTTCAATGGAGTTGTAGAACTCCGCTGACACTGCATTAGGCCGGAAGAATATGAAATAGAGTAAATCAGCGTTATCCACAAAAATCACCGTTGGCGAGAGACGCGGTCTCGTCAACGGTTTTAACGATCGTAATTTCGAATTCCAGTTAAATATTTCTTAGTTCCTTTAAGTTCTACATGAGATTCAGTTATTGCGAGTGAGCTCCATTTGTCCTTAGAGAAGGATAAGGAGAGAATAACGAGCGGAAAGTACACACAGAGAACTAAATGCATCATATCGATTGATGCACTGAAGTGTGTTTTGTAGCTTGTTCGAAGAATCAGATTCACATTTGATGCATTTTCGTGCATTTCAAGTGAGGATTTATTTCAGTCGAGATGCACTTTAATGCATCAGTTCATGCACCTTCCTGCATCTTTTTAGATGATGCATGCTGGTGCATCAAAACGTATCAAGGTGCATCAAAACGCATCAGCTGATGCATTAAAGTGCATATCGACTGAGAGAAATCCTCACTTGAATCAAATAATGCACTTTGGTGTTTCTTTCACGACATACAAAAATGCACCAAAATGCGAATCGGATTCTTCGAACAAGCTACAAAACACACTTTAGTGCATCAATCGATGCATTATGGTGCATCAATCGATATGATGCATTTAGTTCTCTGTGTGTATAGTTTAGCATACCGAACTACGCGAGTATAGGAGCCCGAAGTTGCACTTCTCCGTACGTTTTATTCCGGGCCAGGGTAGGACCACGTCGAAGCGAGGACCAGCGGAGACGAGAATTTCAACTGCTCTACAGGTACGAAGATTCCTATGTCATCTCCTCACCCCGCCTGTCCAGTCAATGGAAGTATTTAAACCAAATGGTTAGTGGTGCTCTTATTTCACAGTGGCAAGCCCCCTTTGCTTGTTTGAGTGTTGACGTTGCTGTACTTACAAATGCACCTCTCGCAGTCAGTACTTGTAACACCAGGCTCTCACATAGCCTAAGCATTGATCCCCTCTACTTTAAGATCGATCTGCAAGCTATCGTCAATTCTGATGATCTATCACATTGGCTTACAAGAATTCTTGCAGAAATACACCCATTAAGTTGTTTTATGTTAAATATTACAAAATTATATTTTAATTAATATACTAACGTATATTACCACTTGAGAATACATTTTCAAGAAAAGCCCTTAGAACATTTATAATAGGCATTTTAATAAGAAATAAGGCCTTAAGCTACCATGCAAAAGCGTTTTCTTGAGTTTCGTCCTTTCACAATGGAGCCAGAAAAAAGGTGAAAATTCTCGATTCTCTAGCGCCATAATGGTGCTTCCTAGAAGAAAAATGCACAGAATATTTTTTGTAGGGAATTTTATGTAGATTAATTTTTGTCATACTCTCTTTTTCTCTAAAATGCTTTCCAAGCTAGATATTTGCAAAAAACTGATTTTGGGCGCCATTTTTCCAAGATGGCGGCCAAATCCGAGGTGGTAGAGGGGTGCAAAATTAGTATGTTGTTAAGAACCCTTTTATGAATATAATAAAATATTTTTCAGCTTTCCCTGATATTTTTACTTATTGGACCCCAAAAGCATCCCTTGTTGACTGGCCTGTTAGACGATATCCAGTTATGAATCCAGTAGGAAAATTCAGTTGCCCGGCCAGTCTGTTTTTATTGCAATACAAACAATAAAACTTGGTAATTCATGAACTTTTACCACTAATATGTGTGTATTTAATTTGTTTTATGTGTGTATTTAAAATGTAACTTCCCAACAAATATTTTCAATGGGGGTCCAAGCCTTTTCATATTCAAATAAGAACAGACAAATTTAACACATAGTCCATACCGGTTACGTGTTAGAGATTATTTTCGATTTTTAGCTCAAGCGTGACAAGGTAGTTCTATTTTCTTTTAATTGCTAAAAGCAAATTCAGAGGGGCCCAAAAACTCGTTAGGAGGTGAGTCTCAGGGGAAATCGCCCCATCGCCTTTAGCCAATGTCCCTTCTTCTGTCGCACAGTGTATATGTCGGCATTATTTTGGGGAGCTTTGTGAAGTTTAGTTTTTTTCCGCATTGAAAATTTGCCGACATTTCTGTCGAACCAGTTATTCCCCAGTGTTTTATGATTTTGTGATCTAGAGTACTCGAAATGGAAATTCCTAGCAGAGAGTTCGCTGGCCGGATTAAGGTGGCTGCTATTGATGCTGCAGCATTAGGCCCGTTCCTGAAATAGGCCCAGATGAAAACAAGACGAGAATTTTTCAAAATCTGAACAGTTTTTTCTTGCTATATTAACCTGAAAATAAATCTTAGAATGAAATTTGGAGCCCCAATTTCGGACGCCTACACACAGCGTTACTTATTATACAGTTACTATTATTGTTCACCGAAGATTTCAAGCATCCGGCCCGCGTATTTCACATGTGCACATTGAAATAGAGATTGGGGACGTGGTTTGTAATGGAGAAGTTTCTGGTTGGCTGGAGTGACTTTTTTATATTTTGTTCAGTATTTCTATGGCGTGCCTTACAATTTGACTATAGTCTTGAACTTGTTGAAAGCTGAAAACCACTTATATTTTCCTTTCCCATCTATCATCTACTTTTAATATATTGCTTTCATCTTTTCTACATGTTTCTATTACAGCTTGACTTTCACTAAATCGATACTTATCCTCCAACTATCTATTTACATTCTATCACCTTGTGCTGCCATCTACATTTCTTTATTGAAACTCCTTTCTTTTCATTTTGTGTTGTATATCTGGTTTGTAACAACTCTTTTTAAAACAAATAGGCGCGCGGTTATATAGTCAAAATTAAGGTTTTGGCGCTAAACAAGGGTTTGATAGATTTTTTAAGTAAGAATTCATAATGTTTCTTGCTTGCATCTGACGAAAACCGGAAAATGACCCAATATATTTAGTAATTGTATAAGAATTTTCATCAAACGCAACATTTTTAAAATTATTTCCAAAAAGAAAGTCTATTCGCTTTCCGAGTATAGATTACTATTCGAGTACGTTGTCTTCCCCGACCAGATGGTTCTGCTTGTGCTGGGGTATAGTATAGTCTGTGGTTTACAAAAAGTGTTCGCCCTTGTCAATGAAAAAATGCCAGTTTCTTATCATATAATAGATTATGATTGAGACAGTCTGCTAGCCAATAGGGTGCATTCATGCACAAACCACGCCCCCAATCTCTATTTCAATGTGCATATGTGAAATACGCATCCGGCCCTGTCCTCGTATGGATCAAGATGAGAACAATGCAGTGGGATGCTTATCTACATTATGCCTATCTCTTAAGACTGGGACCAGCCACTACACTTCGTAGAATATTTTTGTTATGTGGGACAAACCCCGACAATCTAAAGATCCAGTTCAATCCCCAAAAACTGATATTTAGCTTGAATGTATTGCACTATTAGTATAGTAATAAAAGACCAATGTGACCGACTTTTCCGTTGAATTTTGGGCGTTGTAAGTAATGTCCTGGTTTATTTAAAGGCACCAGGATAAAAAGCGAATACCCTCGGATGCATGCGGGCGGAGGCGGGCTTACTTCGCCCCCCCCCCCTTTCCTTAGACGTAATTATGAAGGTAATAACTATTACAAACGTTAAAAAGCATAATATTTATCCCATTTCCATGTATTACAGTAGAGAGATGTTTCCCAAGAATCTGCCTATAATGTAAAGAAAAGGGTTGATAGTTCCTGATTCGGCCGTCAGATGCCAGGACGGTCTCACTGACGATTGCCGCCCAACGAGATATTTTCGAACTACGTGTTACTCGCTAAAACTGCTCCCACTTTCAGTTCATTTTACTTGGCATGTACCAAATGTTATTTGATATAAATCCTTTAGATATGACTATAATTTTCAATCTAAATATCTGCAGAGCACAAGCTCGTTTCTAACGAGGAATTAGATAAATTTAAGGCTCAAATGGCACGTTAAGCAGGGAGGAATACATTCAAAGTTTTCGAGCTCTCGAGTTAGAAAGTTTATTATGGTGCAGAAGAAAATAAATAGAAAGACAAAAGGGGATCGTGAATATTTTCTAGGGGTCCGGTCACATTTAATACACCCCTACAACAACATATAAAAATGCATTTTTGGACTATTGGTTTATGTACATTTTCTTGTTTGCATGGGAAGACTGGGAGTGTCTGCCCCCTTTCCCCCTCTAGCGTCGTCTCTACCAGTGGCGTGCCCGAGGGGAGGTGGGGGTACAACCCCCCTTTGTTTAATTATTCCTAAAGAAAATCGTCAACTGCAGAAATGGATGACAAATCAGGACTGACTACTATAAAAAAGTACATGTAATTCCCCCCCTTTCAAAAATCCTGTGCACGGCACGGCTAAATGGGGATGGTAAAGTTCAAGTCCTGATTCGAACGCCTCTTTACTTCAAAGAAAGTTCCGAAAGATCAGTTTCCCTTTGACAACCATGTGTCAAGTACATGTGGAGCCCCAGCATATCCTCCCCTCAAACTTTTCCCACCTATAGCGTCCGTTTTATGAACTGACAGTACGTGTCAAGTCCACGTGGAGTAAATGAGATGTTGCCAACTCAGTTTCCTTAGACATTTTAAAACGTGAGATTGCGATTATCTTTGCTTGGTTGTGTTATTGTGTTGCGCCATTTTTTTTATATATACGATGTGCAGACCTTGCGAGTGTAACGTCGTCGCAGTGCGTGTTGGATGTCTTGAACGATGCAGGTAAAAGTGGCAACAGCCCTTCTCAGAAAAAACTGGCGTTCGAATCAGGACTTATACCTTGCAGAGAACTAGGCCATCGTCTTACAATAGAGTCTGAGAACCAGACAAACATCTATGAGCATGTGCATTCATTCATTCATTGTTTTCTGCCAAGGGGCACGCCATTCCCTGCAACCTCCATGCTGTTCGATCTCCAGCCCTTCGCTTTGATGTCGTCAATCATTTGGAATCTTCTTCCTCCCCGAATTTTCTTTCCCTTGGCCATTCCTTCCAATAGCATCCCTTACATAGGCGTAGCTAGAACTTTATATTTGGGTGTGCACAAAGAAAAAATGAGGTCTTGTAGCTCTTTAATAGCATAATTTGCAACACAATCACTTTGCTCTTTAACTGCACTGATGTTTGTAAAGGAATATAAATTCACCAAATGACAGTGTTGAAAATTTCTGAATATATGTAGTAGAAAAAATCAAATTGCATAGAAATTACACACACACAAAATGTTCATAAATGCAAACAAATACATCAAAATACACGTCATCTATTAACAAGAGGCGTCTGTCAAAATGTACAATGTTCTTAAACTCATCAATAACTTCATTTACATCAATAGACTAAGCTTTTCCTGTTCCACAAATAGCAAGAGCAGGGCTTCCAATCTATCCTGCTTCTGAGCTGCTCTTAATTTAGTTTTAACTTGGGTAATCTTGGAGAAAGCTCTCTCACACGTGCAGCTTGTGACAGGTATAGAAGAAAGGCGCTGTAGTACAGAGTAGAATGCAGTAAATATCTTTTTTCTTCAATGACATCAAAAAATCGAAAATCTATAGACACCAGTTTCATCAGCGATAATGCACACGTTTGTACCAAGTAATGAAATTTTCAACTTCTTACAAACTGCCGCTTATTTTCTCTCTTATTGAAATATCTGTCTTTAATTCTCTTTGATAAAGCAGTCCATTAGGGTGTGCCTAGGCACACCCGGCACACCCCGTAGCTACGCCTATGATCCCTTAGGATACAGTTTCTTCTCATCCAGTGACACAACCATTTTCTTTTTCTCTTCATGAGTATCTCCAGCATTGATCTCTTTCCCCCAACTCTTTCCAGCACTGTTTCATTTCTTTTCTGTCCATTTCACTCGTTCCGTTCATCTCCATAACCACAGTTCCAGAGCCTCCAGTCGCTTTTTCTCACTTGCTCTCAGTGTCCATGTTTCCGTACCATTCAGAACTACACTCCACACAAAGTATTGCATTAGTCTTTCCCTCAGTTCATTGTTGACAGATCCACAGAAAATATTTCTCTTTCTATTGAAGGCTTCCTTCGTCATTGCTATCCTTACTTTTATTTCTTGACAGCATGTCATATCACTGCTGATGATGCATCCAAGATATTTCAAGCTGTCTACTTGATCGATTCTCTTCCTCTGCTTTCTTCCGATCACCATTGCTTATGTCTTATTCACATTTATTTTCATCTCGAACTTTTCAGTGGGTATTCGTTTCTGCTTGCATGTCATTTATGGTTCTTTCATTTTCTGCCAACAGGCTTATGTCATCTGCAAATCGCACACAAGATATGTTCCTTCCTCCTACTGTTATCCCTCCCTTGCTCTGGAAACAGTTCTTGACTATTTCTTCTAAATAGATATTGATTAATGTAGGGAAAAGGCAGCAGCCCTGCAGTGCCCCTCCAATTTTACTTCCCTGGTCCATTTTTAGATTTGATACTTTACAAAGTGACAATATTAATAATTTACTAAGGAGTCGACACTTTTACGGGGAGCCACGACGTTTGCTCTTTTCGAACTTTTTATCCTCGGCGCCCCTTTTGACTGCGACTGGGGCGAAAGCCCACTTAACAACAGCTCTCGTCTTCCCAAAATAAAAAAAAAAACAACTAATGTATATTCGTGCTACAGCTGACAGCAAAGATAAAATTCGGTAAATTGACTTTGCTATTTTTTTTTATTCTACATTTTTGATTCAATATCAAGAAAGTCACTTTGCGGAAAATAATTTTGGAATAATTTTCGACTGCCGTAAGAGAAAAGTCTTTCGAGAGGGAGGAGTGCGTTCCTTACTCCATCCAAATTTGGAGCATAACGGTTCGACCTTTCTTGTGTAATAGCCCCATTTATGGGATTTTAAATTTCTAACGAATTACTAATGAGTAGGGGCATGCATATTTCGTTTTTGACGAAAAAACGAAATTTGAAAAAACACATTGTAGTGTTAATTTTCCATGTTTTTGAAAGGTGTGAGATGCATTTTGTGAACTTGTTTTGTCACGAAATAATGCGAAATGAACTTTAAAAAGCGAAATTAACTCTTAAACACGAAATTTACCATTTATATACCGACGCGACACTTTCTGAAGTCTGAAGTATCCTGTGAGTTATGCAATTCCCGGAAAATTGATTAATTCTGCTGTTAATATTGGAGAAGCAAAAATTGACTCCTTTACACAGAAATAAACTTAATACTCTTATAACTACATAAATGTGCTATTAGAAGTGAAATGTTAATTCTGTCGAATAAGGGTAGTTTTTAAATCAAATTTAAGATTATATTCACAATTTTAAAACCAAAATGTCTTTTTATATACCACTTTTTATCCAATTTTTCACCGCTATAACACCGATATTTCATTTTATTTACCGCTTTTGAACCCGAAATTGACTCATTTTTGTACCGAAATTTTGCTTTTTTATTTACCAAAAATATGTGCCTCTACTAATGAGCTATATATACTAGGGACGTTCAATATATAAGTTTCCCTGTGCTATAAAATATTGTATAAACCAATACCATTAAAAAGAAGCACATGGTTGACAAGCGCCATCCTTCGTCTACAAGGAACAACAATCGATTCGTTCTCAGACGTGAAGGCGCATGCGCTCAAGGGCGAAAAGTAAATGCTTGTTCGGAAAACGCGGGCTCGCGCCATAAGGGGTTCAGAAGCATGGATGCTAAGGGCGTTCTGCTTATGGACTTTTTGGAACGAGGAAGAACAATTAATGCTGACCGTTATTGTTAAACATTGGATAAACTGAAAAACGCAATTCGACATGAACAACCAGATCTCCTGTCAGCTGGTGTCATTCTTCTTGACGATAACGCTCGCCCCCACTCAGCAGTGCAAACACAACACAAAATTGAAGAATTGGGGTGGGAACGGCTGCCCCACCCTCCAAACAGGCCCGATTTGGGGCCGAGTTATTTCCATCTTGCAAGGTTACCGTTTCGAATCAGATGAAGAAGCGAAGCGGAATGTGAGAATAGTGCTCAATAGCCAGAGCCCTGATTTTCTTGCGAAGGGTATGGACAAATTGGTGCAACGGTGGGACAAATGCCTGAATCTCTATGGGAAATTTGTGGAGAAGTGAGGAAGGATCCTCCTACACATGTATGTATAGTTTTCTAATGTATCTTAAAAATAAAATTTTTTACAGCATACGGAAACTTACATATTGAACGACCCACGTATCAAAATTAATTAGCATTGGAATCAAAAATCATTACACAAAATATGACCTCCATAACATTTATAGTTCACGAAATAGCAAAATCGATATCATTAATGTGTTATATATTTTGTTTTTATCTGATCGGTATTTTACCAATAAAATATACGTCGTTATAATACTGATTGCTTTTAATTTCTGAGTCCCATTGACAAACGGACGAACGAACGATAGTTCGAGTCGAGATGAAACGCGTAGTATTATTTCAGTTCGCGAAATTATATCTCGTATCTGCAGTCGTTTTCAAGCAATCAACAGACATCGAATTCTTCGATTGTTGACGTGAACGGACAAATGGATTCACTCACAAGGGAGGTTATCTAAGTGTCCCCCTCCGATTTCCATTAAACTTGGCGGGTGTATAAATGGGCCCAAAGGAAGAAATACGTACTTTTTTGTTTCAGCTAAAAAACTGTTTTAGGGGGGTATCTGACCCGAAACCACGTAAATATGGCATAGGAAGAAACAGGGGGCATAGGGCCCCTCTATACACCTGCCAAATTTCATGGAAATCGAGGAGGGACACAGGGGTCAGATCCCGACGTCAATTTGTCCTCATCTTGACATTTGAGGGGGTTTTGCCCACTAAAACAGTTTTTTTAGCCGAAACAAAAAACACATATTTCTTCCTTTGGGCCCCTCTATACAGCCGCCAAGTTTCATGGAAATCGGAGGGGGACACTTAGATAACCTCCATTGTCAGTCTACACCAGAGCAGTCCGATAGGAACAGGAATGTAACCAGGAAAAATATAAGGCAATTGTGCGACAAGATCACTATTTTGATAATAATATCGATAATTGTTGTGGCAATGAAGTTTTAAGATTAATCCTTCTTGTACATAAAGTTAGGTTCAGACAGTAAACCGGACATCTTAAGGATCAGTGAAATACTGTGATTTAAGCTTGATAAAAGGGGTATGACGTGATTAAACACATAGATATACAAACAGGAAGATAAAAATACCAACCTAATTCGTCCATTATCGCCAGTCTTCGTTAATGGGTTTGCTCATTGTTGAAGATTCCAATTGAACATTTCTTCTCACCCTCACAATTTGCACATCACTTTATCCAAATGGGTTGATCTTTGTTAGATAAATATAAGTGCTATCTAGAAAGAGATATGAAAAACAGAGTATCAACAATTGGAAGCATCAACAATGCTAGACCTATACACAGGCACGTATCTAGAAATACATTTCGGGAGGGGGGGTCCAACCAATAATAATAAATTACAATAATATTAATTAAATATTATTATTACATGAATAGGTAAAAATATAGTAAAAATAGAAGGATTACAGTACGCATTCATTATCTAGATTATGTATAGTTAAGATCGCCAAAATGTGTATAAAAACAACTGACCTGACAAGGAAATTAATGTTAAATATATAGGTAAATCAAAAACTAAAGGCCAATTTTGTGTTTTCGCAGGAATAAACGAAGACTGGGTGTGTCTGACGTCACCACGGAGTGACGTGGAAGTACAAGTATCCATCACTGCCCCATTCAGTCGAGTGTCGCAGAGCAAAAAGGTCACACGTATGGACGCACCACTCCACGAATGCACCATCGAGGAACAGCGTGCGTTCTGTGTTCGGAGGGAGTCAAACCGGCAGACATCCACCGTCGGCTGTTACCGCAGTATGGAGCACCATGCGCACCATGACTCAACGAAAAGTGTATGAGTGGGTGGACCGCTTTAAAGCGGGACGCACAAGTGTAACGGACGAAAGTCGAAGTGGACGCCCAAAAACATCCCGCACAGAAAAAAACGAATGGTTACCATTATCAGGGACGATCGAAGAATCACAATAGCACAAGTGGCGGAACTCTTGGACTTCAGTTTCGGATCAGCATATGCAATAGTGCATGATGACTTAGGGTACCATAAAGTTTGTGCGAGGTGCGTACCCAAGGAACTCACAGCTGCGTATCAGCAGCAGCACGTCACAGTGGCTACCCAGTTTCACCAACGCTATGAAGCTGATCCCAGTATCTTGGAATGAATCGTGACAGGAGACGAAATATGGGTTCACCACTACGAATCAGAGAGTAAGCGGCAAAGCCTGGAATGGAAACATCCGTCGTCCCCTGTACGCAAGAAATTCAAACAACAGCCGTCCTGTAGGAAATTGATGCTAACGCTGTTTTGGGATGTGAAGGGACCGATCCTTGCGGAGTTCCAGCCACATGGTGAAACTGTGAATAGTGCAAGTTATTGTGCGGGTATGCAAGACAAACTGAAACCTGCAATTCGTCAGAAGCGACGAGGACTGCTGTCTAAGGGAGTGCTCGTACTCCACGATAATGGCAGGCCTCATACAGCAAGGGCAACAGTAAACACTGTGCACATGCTTGGCTTTCAGTTGCTTCTCCATCCTCCGTACAGCCCTGATCTGGCGCCATCGGATCACCACATCTTCGGCCATTTGAAGGAGGCGCTGCGTGGTCGCCGGTTCAGGTCAGACGACGAGGTCCAGCAGACGGTGCAGACGTGGCTTCGTGACCACCTTAAAACCTTCTTCGCGGACGGGACACACAAGCTGATTTCACGATACCAAAAGTGCATTGCCGTGCGGGGGGCATATGTGGAAAAGTGATATGTGTAGTTCTTCTTCTTGTGTGGAAATAAAGATGTTATGTGAAAATTGCCTTTACTTTTTGATTTACTCTAATATAAAGAAGTGAATAGTTATTGAACAACAAAGAAATGAGTTAGATTCCATTGACGAAAGGTAAAGTTCCTGATTAATATTTTATGCATAAATCTTTAGAACTTTCCTTTAAAGCTGCATGACCCCAATTTCTCGCCTTCCAATAAGTTCTGCTGTAAAAAAAACCATCGATTATGTAATAAATGCTAAAAAAGTATATTTTGATTACCGAGTGTCCCCCAAAGGTGTTTACACTATTTGAATGTTAATAACAGAGAAAGTATTACAGATAACCTGATGGAACTTGTTGTATCTGGATCTGTCATGATTAGTGCTTGTTGCCATTCATTTGTTTTTCTATAATTTCAGTTCAGTTGCCAGTAGTGACAAGTAATTGACAAGATGGCTGGAAACCTTTCCGTTGAGCAACGGAAGTGGATTTTAAAGTGTCTTTTGGAAATGTGAGAACATGAAAGAAGGGCAGAGACGATAGTGGGCAGAATTTGATACTGCGCCACCGTCACGTGTAACAATTACGAAATGACGCGGCAGGTTTGAGAGGGAAGGAAGTGTGTGTGATCTGGGACAGTGCGCAGGAAGAAATCAGTATCGGACGAAAGAGGGATGGAAGCAGTGGTACAAACTTTCACAAGATCCCCCAAGAAGTCCATACATCAAATTCTGCCCGCCATCGTCTCTGCACTTCTTTCATGTTCTCACATTGCCACGTCCTCTCACGTGAGCATCTGCCAGCTTAGCACAGGGTAGAAACAATGAGATACCTCTGGGCACAGATCAGGGTGACTAACACTACGAATATATGGAAAGAAACAATAGATTTAACCCACTACGGAGGGTACAATTCGTAATATATTCTTGAATAATCATGTACAAATATTAGATAACTTTGGAAATCTTTTTACACAAAATTTTTCTTCTATTTTTATTTCTTATTAATTGTAGCCAAACTTCTTTGGGCTTCTTCTTCTTGTAATCGCTGAGGCTTCTTCTTCTTATAATTGCTAAGGCTTCTTCTTCTTGTAATTAATAAGGCATCTTCTTCTTATAACTACTAAGGCTTCTTCTTCTTCTTACAATTAATAAGGCATCTTCTTCTTCTTACAATTAATAAGGCATCTTCTTCTTATAATTAATAAGGCATCTTCTTATAATTACTAATGCTGCTGCTTCTTCTTGTAATTATTACATATGGTGTATTTTTCCTTCTTTCTTTTCTATATCGATCTCCCAAACAAAGAGAAAAGGGTTAGTTAAAGATCGCCGCCTGGCCGGCGGTAACCTTAACTTGCAGCTGCAATAGATGCGCCTGCCGTGAAATGACGCTACACCTGGGACAAAACAACCCAAAAGCCGCACGAAACTCTCGGTTCGTGGGAACCGAAAAAGACCCAGAATCGTAATTACAATTCGACTTCTTTACTTTTGTATAATGATCACTTATGCTATTACTGAATATTAATTACCCTTTCCACCTTATTTATATCCTGTTATTGTACTAAGTTCATTTATTTATTTCATTATAATTAGTATTAATATCTACAATCATTATTTCACCACATCATCTCTTTGCTCCTTCTCCTTTCACAACGGCAAACGTCTCCTTGAGTGCTGCCATCTCTGGTCCACTTTCTAAACTGCTTTATGCATCATCAAACATAAGTATCGTTCTTTTTGCATGCTGCCATCTATGATCCTCTACCTCAAACACCAACAATGCAATTTGTGTACGTGACATTTCCAAAAACACTTTAAAATCCACTTCCGTTGCTCAACGGAAAGGTTCCCAGCCATCTTGTCAATGACTTGTCACTACTGGCAACTGAATTGAAATTTAAGAAAAACAAATGAATGGCAACAAGCACTAATCATGACAAATCCAGATACAACAAGTTCCATCAGGTTTTCTGTAATACTTCCTCTGTTATTAACATTCAAATAGTGTAAACCCCCTTTGTGGGACACACTGTATTTAATTTTAGTACTTGCTAAATCTTTCGAAAGGGGGGTCCTGACCCCCTGGACCTCCCTAAATACGTCTTTGAACATATACAATTATCAAACTGATTAAAACAGTGGCCCTCAAAATCTCTTAGCTCAGTAACAAGCTTTCAATTGACCCAATCAGACACGTCCACAATCTCGACTTCTAGAACCAGTAAAATACTCAATTATGTCACGTACACAAACTGCATTGTTGTTCTTTGAGGTATAGGATCATAGATGGCAGCATGCAAAAAGAACGACGTTTATATTTGATGATACATAAAGCAGCTTAGAAAGTGGGCCAGAGATGGCAGCACCCAAGAAAACTAATAGAGAAAAAGGAAAGCGCTGATGTGGTGAAATAATGATTGTAGATATTAATACTAATTATAATGAAATAAATAAATGAACTTAATACAATAACAGGATACAAATAAGGTGGAAAGGGTGATTAATATTCAGTAATAGCATAAGTGATCATGATATAAAAGTAAAGAAGTCGAATTGTAATTACGATTCTGTGTCTATTTTGGTTCCCACGAACTGAGAGTTTCCTGCGGCTTTTGGGTTGTTTTTTTCCCAGGTGTAGCGCCGTTTCACGGCAGCACCCAAGCACTTTTGGTAGGCGCATCTATTGCAGCTCCAAGTTAAGGTTAGCGCCGGCCAGGCGGCGATCTTTAACTAACCCCTTTCTCTTAGTTTGTCTGGGAGATCGATTTTCTTAATATTTACGTCAATTTGGATAAGATCGACAAAGAAGCCCAGAGAAGAAAAAATACACAATATGTAATAATTACAAGAAGAAGCAGCATTAGTAATTACAAGAAGAAGAAGCCTTAGTAATTACAAGAAGAAGCAGCTTTGCCTTAGTAATTACAAGAAGGAGAAGACTTAGTAATTACAAGAAGAAGATGCCTTATTAATTACAAGAAGAAGAAGCCTTAGCAATTATAAGAAGAAGAAGCCTCAGCGATTACAAGAAGAAGAAGCCCAAAGAAGTTTGGCTACAATTAATAAGAAATAAAAATAGAAGAAAAATATTGTATGAAAAGATTGCCAAAGTTATCTAATATTTGTATATAATTATTCAAGAATATATTACGAATTGTACCCTCCGTAGTGGGTTAAATCTATTGTTTCTTTCCATATATTCGTAGCGTTAGTCACCCTGATCTGTGCCCAGAGGTATCTCATTGTTTCTACCCTGTGCTAAGCTGGCAGATGCTCACGTGAGAGGACGTGGCAATTAACATTAGAAAAAACAAAGCTACATCTCTCCGACCCTGTTCCTCTCATGGACCAATACAAATCAATAAATTGTCAATCGAAACAAAAGTGAACGACCACCCTAACCTCTTGACCTCTCAATCTAGAAAACAAACAAAAAACATGAGGAAAATGAAGCATGTAAAACAAACAACAAATCTACAGGGTGAGTGAAAAGTCAGGTTACATAGGGGTTTATAGTGTATCTTCAATGTGTTCACCTAGAACATCAATGCATTTGTGGACGCGGGGTTTCCAGTTCTCCAGATCCTTTTGCAGAACGTCCGGCATAATCATGTCTGCACATTGCACAGTGCGTTCGTTCCTTCGCCCGGCTTTTCCCTCCGAGTAAGTGTTGCCAACTTATCTCTCTTGGAGCCAGATCTGGCTCCTTCGTGCACTCGTTTCCCTGTGAACTGGGGTGCCCGCCTCCGTGCCTCACTATGATACCATCACTGGTTCCGGCCCACATAGACCAACTTTTGCCATGATTATACATTTTGCACTTGACGTGATATTGATATACTGGCTGCGTCGTCCATCCCCTGTTATATCCCCAGGTATTTTTTTTATAGCGCCTTGTTGACGTGAAATTGGTATAATATTGTTATCAGGGAATCCTTTATTTTCGATTTCGTACGACCATGAGATGGGTGATGCCGTCGGATCTAGATGGTGAAAACCAAGAATAAATTGTCATCAATTTAGAGTTAACGGTAATAGCAGCGCCCCACCCCTTTGACAACTAACATTACTCTAGGAAGCACTTCGTAAAACTAGCTCCTTGAAAGTCAGTTTTAACTCCATTTAAGGTGAAATTTAACTATTTTATGCGCACCAGGTTTGGCAACACTGCCATGAGGCAAGGAGAAATGCACTGGGCATATGGGAGTATTTCTTGATTTGGGAATATCAAACTTCCGATGCAATAGAAAATGATATCAACGGAAAGGGGGCAGTTTGAAGAAGTGATTGCCCAGCAGAAAAGTCTAAACTCCCATTTGATTAGCCGTAACTTGATGTTAAAGTTGATTCCCCATAAGAAATACATGGGATTCCGAAGATTTTTATTCGTCATATTTTGTACAGGTCGTATCTAGCTTAATAATCAACTTCGAAAAACGCTTCGGCCTGCGTCATGTGGAGAAATCCATACTCTCTTGTACCCCCACGTTTTTCTTCAGTAGCTTTGCCCATTCCGACGATATTCAAATAAATACACACATGGTGCGTAACTGTATCTCCTCGCCTTAAACGACCCCAAAGGAAAAAATCCATTGGTTCAGGTCTGGAGATCGCGGTGGCCACTCAACGGAACCACGGCGACTGATCCATGCGCCAGGAAACTGGACATTCAAACGAACAATTAAGGAGACACGGAAAACTTCCTATGTAACCTGACTTTTGACTCACCCTGTATATCAAGCATGTGAATATATGGCCACAACCCTCAGCCGATAGAGAAAGGTTTAAATCATAACATTTATCTTCAATTAACTAGAAATAGGTCAACCACGAGGCATATAAAAAAAGGCTCCCTTCCCCCACGTTAATCAGCCACTGGAATAACCCCCCCCCCCTCTCCCTGACGTTTAAAACTAACAGTAAATTTGAGAAGAAGGTACAAGAAAGAAGAAAGGTAAGAGTTCGTTATATCGGAGACACATTGAAATCGGATATTTTGTGTTTTGCGTGGTTTGTACTTACCAATTGTGTATTGCGGAACATAGTTCGAGGTGCCATTATGCTTTTTACACGAAAACAAACACAATTTTTCACATAGAGAGTAGTTTTGTTATTCCTTTTTTCGCTTCCGTAACACACAATATGGCGGGCAGAGGTTGACTAGCGTTGTAGGTATGCAGTGTTTCCAACCTTCTTCACCGAAAAATACCTACTATCGTGTTCGTCACGTGTGCAAATTGTACATTATGCACGGGTAGCTGGCGGATAGCCCCGCGAACCATTCACGGATAGCCCCACGAACCATTTCCGATAAGGTTAAGTTAGGTTTAGTTAGGTTAGGCAAACATAGTTAAAAAAAGGGGGGTTGGAAACACTGACAGGGGGTTACGTCATCAAACCTATGCAGCATCAGGTTCACGTAGCGAAAGCAATGGCACTTGTGCGTCGTTGAGATATTTCTCTTGAAAAATACATTATTTCCCAGTCAAATAGATTCCACGATGAAAGAAAATACCTCGACGAACGTTGGAAACCTTAGAGAAACTCATTTCCGTAAGCAGTTTCTTCTGTAAATATGAAGAAATGTCTCTCCGATATAACGAACTGTTACGTGAAGAAATATAACTTTCATAAAGAATAATAGAGGTCACACGTTTCTACAATACATTTCGCAGCTCTTCTTTTGCCTTAGTTTTCGGTTTCCTGTCCACACTGAACGCTTCTTGAAAAGCGAATATATAATTCAGATTATGCTGTAAAACCTAAACATCAGCTTGTATAGTTATTAGCATACGGTACCTCAAGACTGCCGAAGCTGCTGTATTCTGTAAGAAAAGAAACTTTAAAAGATATGTAACATGTGACAATATAATAATAAATTAATAGATATATATTCACCATTTTCAATTTTCTGTTCCCATTGTCGTCGATTCTTTTCGATTGCTGGTTATCAATTTCATTTCTTCTATTTTCTCGCAATAAAAGCCGTTGCCTGGTAAGCTCGAATAATGCAGAGACTTGTACACAAAAATATCGACCCTACACGCGTTCGTACTTTTTCGCGAACTCGGATAACGAAGGTAAGAAAGCAAAGCAACAAATATAAACAGGAAGCAAAAGGATCAAGGTACTCACCGCATCCGGTCCACGTCCGTCCAGGGAATGTCCCCGTGGTGCATCTTCAACTGGTTCGGTTTTCGGCGGCGTCGTTTGACTCGTGGGTTCGTCCCCACAAACTCACGCGCTGCCGGCCCGCCTGGTCGCCAGGTGAGGCGAACAGAGCACCGAAAGCCAGCCACTCTCGGCGAACAGCACTTATCGCGCACTATGTAAAGCTCTTCCGCTGAAAGGCAAAATACATGGACAAGTTTTGAGACACTGTAACCTACCTTTGGCACTTACCTTACGGGTCCCAGGAGTAGGCTTCAGAGTTGCTACGGTACTTCAGTGAGACTCCAATACTTTCAGAGGCACTTCTAAGTCCCCGTTGCCTGGGCTAACCGGACATCTGCCCCCCATGCTTCCACTATAGCTACGGCTCTGATTCTTCCTCCAAAAAGAAACAACTCACGTATTGTAGGATTCGACCACAAAGACGTGGGTAGGTAAACTGACCATCTTTTTTTTTTCCTTCTGCATTTTCAATTCAGTTCTTGGACCTCACATTGCTGAAAAGAGTCAATAAAATATGTTGAGTACAATTATTCAGGGTGGCTACTCTAGAACCTTGATAAAATCCAAGTATAATTCCCGGTTTTCAAGAAAAAATTTCCAAAAATTCAAGGCTAGAAGCACATGTTTTCTCTATTTCAACAGGCGCGTCGCCTGATAATGTTCGCATGAGCACGTGAACACTTATGTATCTTGAATTACGTACATACTAAATGCACATACACATATATTTTTATTCGAAAAAATGCTATGTTAGATGTACGAGTCTATACACACAATTTACTCTGACACGATTTTTTTTTAGATAGTTGGTAACACTGACTCCCACGGTGTTCCACGGAGGGCGTTGAACACAATTGCTGTGCGTGTTGCATAGAGCTGACAGCTAAGGGGCTGTTGGCCACTATACCCCGAAGATGTTCACCTCGCTGTGCGAACACCGAAGCAAGCGACAATACTTCTCACATTCGACACCAGAGTGCAGCATATACAAGGCATGTCTAGGGAGATTCGAAAAGGTCTGTGCTACATACGTAGTTGCAAACCTTAGCGACAATTCGCTAAACCTGGCGGATTTTAAGAGGGAGATGGACAATTTCCCCTAGGTCCTTCTTGTATTACTTCAAATATAGCGTGATTTTGGGGGGAAATTGTTGAAAATAAATTGAACTGTTATTCTCACTTTGTCAATTGAATATGAAGTTACAATGGAGAGGAGTAAATCTGCATTCAGTACAAAAACATTATTGTGAACACTCGTATGCGAACCGTACGCCACGCCACTGTATTTCAATTTACGTATTACCGCCTCTGACCACCCACACACATACACACACACGCGAATATATTAACAATATAAAGAGTGTGTGGGATTCCAATGTATCCAAAAATTCTTAATTCAATTAAATTAAATGGTATATATACTTGAAAAATATATTTAATACAATTTAAGTTTATACTGTATTTCACACTTCACATTTTCAGACTGGAAATACATCTAGAAGCACAAGTCACAAATGTTACGGTTTATATTCCCATCTACAAAAAAATTGACGCGAGGGGTCCTGGGTTCGAATCCTGACCTGGGCATGGATATTTGTGAGGAGTGTCCATTCATCAATCTCATCATATCATCGCTCATCCCGATCTTCGTAAATTAGCCAAAACTGGCACAAAAAGCGAAGTAAAATAAAGCAAATCAATCTACAAAAAGTTGTTAATTGTGTAAGAATTTCAGACTGAAATTTACCTAACCATCTTCAAGATATCTTATCTTCCGTCTGTCTGATATTGTTCTCTAAAGGACAGTAACAAAGTGAATGGGTTGAGATAAACCTCACCTGGAGTGACCATTTGAAGGCCATATGCAAAAAATCTTACACAGTAATACACTCACTGTACCGCCTAAAAAACATCTTACCTCAAGAGGTAAAGAAAACTCTTGTGGAATCGCTAGTTTTGTCGTAAATAGACTACTGCGACTTGACGTATGTTGACCTCAACGGTGAACTAGCAAGACGTCTACAGCGAATACAAAATGCATGTGTACTACGTTTTATTTATAACATCAAACATTTTGACCACCTTACCCCGGCTTTCAAAGACCTAGGCTGGTTCGACCTTTCAACACGCCGTCGCTTCCACGCTCTTACAGCGCTCTACAAAATAGTGCATTCAAGAGAACCCCCTTACCTATTTTCACGATTTCAACCCCTAAGCGCAGCACACACCTTTGCTACCCGTTCACGAAACAACTCCCTGCTCACCATCCCCTCCCACAAGACAGCGTTTTACGGAAATTCCTTCACGGTCACTCCCACCAGAGCGTGGAACGACCTCCCGATTGACATAAGAAACTCTTCTTCTTTCGGCCAATTCAAATCAAAATTAAGAAAGCATCTTCTGGAGACAACTTACCAGTACTGAAAACAAGGAAAGAAAATAGAATGAAACCTTTCTTGATCTAAATTTGTAGGACAAACACCGACCGATTTTTCTGTATTTTAAGTATTTTTGTTACGTGTGTGTTCATGCTGTACGTGCATTTTTTACGTTTCTTACAGCACGTGTGTTTTGTTTTTTTGTTTTTTGTGTCTTTTCTTCTTTCTTTTTGTGTGATTGTTCTCCTTTTGTGTTTTTTATATTTTCTTTGGTATTTTGTTGTTTTATATTTCGAAAACTGTTAGATATTTCAACTGAATTTGTAAAATGTAAAATAGAGATGGTTAAGTGTAAGAAAAGGCTTGTGCCTTAACTTCGCCATCCAAAGAAGAAGTAAATAAGTAAATAAATAATTATATTTTATTTTCCACGCAGCTTTTTCTTATCCTTCCTCGACAAAAATAAAAATAATCTGTGAAAAACTTGGCTCCGGGCATTTATAAATATTGCACATTATTTAATTAATAAAAGTTGCAGTTTTTCACGTCTACCGAGAAAAATTCAAGCAGAATTCACGCATAATTCCGGTGCCAATAATTCACGCATAATTCCCGGAATTCAAGGAATTCCCGGTGAGTAACCACCCTGTTATTACAACATACAGGGAATCGTTAATACAATAGTGTTTATATACGATTCATTATTTTATAACTAATACTTTTAATCAACACTGAGAATATAGCGTGTATCACAATAGAGTAAACAACTTATCAGGTTTATTGTTCAAAAATCTGAAAAACAACAATGAGAAAATCTTCAAGTTTTGTTTTCATGTGCAAGACTTTCGTAAACACGGTTATTGTGGCGCTGCTGTAGTGTTAAAGAAAATGGCGACTTTCACAGACCCCCAGAACTTACACCCCTAGACTTCTGCATTTGGGGTTTTGCGAGAGACAAAGCCTATGTGCCACCTATGCGCAGAATGTGCAACAGCTAAAGAAGATAATAAGAAACGCCCTTGCTTTGGTGGACGAGGAGTTCTTGGGAAATGTGTGGCAAGAACTAGAATTTCGATGGGATGTGTGTCTCATAACTGCTGGAAGTCACACATTTGTATAATTTCATAGAAACTTGAAGTGTTAGTGACTGATACACAGTAAATGTCATTGTTGTCTTCCATATAGTTTAGTCGAAATAGATTCTTAATGTTGGTTACTGTATTTGTAGGTTATTGAATGTAAAGTTGATGAGACCATTACAGAGATTCATTTTTCAAGAATAAAAGGTGCCGAAACCCGGGATCGATCATTACAGAAACGCCAGCAACTTGATGCTCGCTTCACTCGCAAGGAAATATTTAGATCTGTTTGTTTGCAAATGGACAACAGGACGTTATTTTCATTACGATTCTACACCTTTATTGCTTCAGCGTCCCCTTTGCCTTGGAACCCAGAGTTATCCACGACTGCCTAGTAGAATGCCCAATATACCTACGATAAAATCTCCAAGAAAGAAAAAAAATAACCACCTGGTAACATTTGGTTCACCCTGGTGCCAATCTGAACAATATCTTGGGTACATGGCACTGGCTTGTTGATGTATTTAACTAGAAAAAAATCATATGAAGAATTCTTTCCAAAGGAACGTGAATGCCAGGAGTTCTAACTCGTGCCATTTAATGAGGTACCCTATAAGTGCGGAGTAAGTACAACAGTTGCGACAAAGATGGATTTGCTACTTTCACTCGTCTTATAACACTTAAGGGAACGAGGAACAGTTTCCGTGCCCAGCCAGACGCGAGGACCCAAAACTGCTCCTGCCCCTATAGGTAAAAAGGTAGGTAAAAAAGGTAAAAAGGTAAAGTTCCCCGTGCATATAGCACCGTGCCATGAAGGCACATTATAGGGGATTGGGGGGTAGAACCCCATACATTCTTCTCCATCTCGGCCGGTTCTTGGAGGTGATGTGATCAGCACTATTCTCCGGCCGCCTTTACAAGGTTGATCCCAGGTATCCATTGATTTGAGGCTGGGTGAACCCCAGAGCCGCTTTATGCGGGGACAAATCCCGACCTTAGATCACCTCAGTAGCAGTTAGACGCTCTACCGACTAGACCACCGCGGCCCTTTTTCACTCACCATGTTCACCAAAATGTTCAGTACGAACTGATTACCCCTGGTCATACGAAGTGTTCGCCACTGTATAGATGGATTTGTTAGATATATCGTTTATAATACAAAAGAATAACAATTTTCAGAAATCACTGACTACAAAAAGTGTGAAAAAAAATAGTGCCGAAACCCGGGATCGAACCAGGGACCTTTAGATCTTCAGTCTAACGCTCTCCCAGCTGAGCTATTTCGGCTGTGTACAACACTATCGCTTGTACTTTATATAAGTGGCGCTGACGTAGTGCGACAGGAGTTCAAGGTAACAGTCAGCAAACCGAGACGATACAATCCATGCATACATTACATAAGGCAGTGTACTTGAACATCAAAGCCCCGGCAGAGGCAGTGGTAGTGGCAAGTTAAGAAGCATGCCAATGGCGGAAAAAAGGGGGAGTGGTCGAACGGGTCAGAAAACTTGGAAATTGACATCTTTCGTTATTTGTGTGAGATTCGATTCAATTCCCGTTCCAGAGTATTTTTTCCAGGGGGTAACGAGGCATATTGCCCTCATTACAGTGTTGCCATCTCAAAAAAACACCACTTGAGTTTGAAAGTTATCACATTCCTGCATCCCCATTAATAATAATTAATGTAAAGTACTGTACCTGAAATCAAATTATATGTATGAAATATGTACTTTTAGGTTAACATTCATTTTCCGGGGGGGGAAGGTGTGGCCAACCCCCCCCCCCCTCCCCACACACACACACAGCCTTTCGGACGTTCGTGCCACAATATAATTTCACCTAGCTGTTATTAAACGATATTATGGCCTACTCTTAAAGAAAATCAAACATTTTTAAGCCCGTGAAAGTTCAAAGCAGTGTGCATTATTTCTTACGTAATTGAACTACCCCGCTTCCTTTTCTAGCGTGTATTTGCACACTCACACGCTATATTCGTCAGTTATGCTGCCTCTACGTTGCTGCATTTATATATAATATGCCTAAAATCAAGGGTATTTTCAGTGGATTCGTCCGGGCACACACTATATCCGTCCCTGTCAATACAGGAAAACAAAGAAATGGAATGAGGATTTTCTTTCCCGACTGGACTTTCATCAAGATTTTTGCCCACTCCCATCAGAGGGTCTGCGCACGTCTGTGATTTGTTCCGTTTTATAAAAGTCTAGGAGTTAGAGGGAGATTATTTTCGTAACATCTTTGGCCGTTATGCATTTGAAGCTTCGGAACGAGTCACAACTCTCCAAGCAGCCAATTAACCAAGCGAGCCACTGACGTCATTTCAACCCAGAACCTATCGCTAAGCCCCTTGCTCAGGTTCTACACGCCCACTAGGCTCGCTAGACAGACTCGCGGAGTCCCCCGGAGATGTTCCGAAAGTAATTGCACTCTAGCTTGAAAACCAAATCTAAAGTTGAAAAACATTTCATGCTACAAAAATATTTGAGGAATTTTTAAAGTAGTGTGCCAACGCCGTGACAAAACAGCTGGACTGTATTTCAAGCACTTCATAACAGGGGTGCACACAGGGGATAATTATGGTTAAGGCTGCGCCATCGAGATTTTTTTTTTTGGGGGGGGATTTTTTTGCCTTCAAATAATATAAAATTCAACATTTATATATTCTTCCAAAATATATGCAAAAATTTTACATCTTAAATGCACCACATTTAATCCATTAGATGAAGAAAGTGTTTAAGGGTATTATCGAAGGTTGGAGGTGGGAGAAATATACACTTCCAAAATATAAGGCCTTATTTGACACGTGGATTCTAGGAGGCGATTCTGAATTGAACATTGGGGGTACAGTATCCAACTCTTATGTCTTAGATTATGGCGGGTATTTTAGTCAGAGGGGTATTGAGCATTAAATTGAAGGGGGTATCCAATTCTTGTGTATTATTATTGTCTTAGACTGTTGCGGAAATTCTGGTGTGGAGACTGAGAATCAATTCTTTGGAGGAGGCAATATCCACTCTTCAATATCAACAGGAAGTCTAAAATTGACTTGGGAATTATGATGGTAGGATTGAGTACTAAATTTAAAGGGGGAGATATGAAGCTCTTGATAAAGTGTTAAATCTTAGATTGTCAAGGGATTTCTGTAGCGGAGAGAGAGTTCGAACATTAAATTTTGGAGACTGTATTTAGCAACGTTTAGACCCCGAACGTGCCAAAAGAGAAGCTGGAAAATACTAATTATCTCGGAATCCTTACAAAGTATTGACACCCCATTAAATTAATATTCTTGAAAGCCTGCAAAGAGACGGATGTAAAAATTTTCTTCCTCGCTTCGCTCGCAATATTGTGTTGCAAGAATTCGTGTTTCTTTGGCGCTTTACTGAGATGAATGTGAGGTTTTATACTGTAGTTGCATTACAAGACATAATCGATATTCATTAATGACATCACTTTTACAAATATAATGCTTAGTGTTGGTACACTGCTTACTTTAAAGCAAGTGCATCATTTGGAACAAAATCCGCATTTCTATAACTTCTTCTCACACGAAAATTTTACTTCAACAAGTTAAATTTGCACTGAAGATAAAATCCACGTAATTCGTGTTATGGGTTAGTAAAATAATTATATTTACCGCCAGAAAACGAAGGGGTAGGGGTGAGTTCTTTGAAAGAGGAACCATATTATATTATAGCCCTGAGTTTTTACTTTCTGGGGATTTTGAGTGCGTGAATAATATAATTTGGGGGGAACGCATGACATGATTTTGGGGCGAATTGCGTCTTTGGCCTGGCGGGACGCACCACTGCTCTATAACAATCAAAAGGTTCCATTGTCGTCGAGAAGGTTCGAGCAGGCAACAGTTTACTGTTTTAAATTGGCTCGCGTAGCGGCTTTTATTGTTTGTGTAGACAACAATTAATTGAAGTTAGTGCTGCATAATATAATAAGTATATTTCAAGAACATGTAGCAAATTAAGATAAGAGATTGCTGTCATTATGTATAGGCATCAGTGGCGTAGCATGGACATTTCGGGTGGGAACGCCAAGTCCGAAGGAAGGGTCGGCCCTTTCTTGCTTAATAATTTACTTATGGTATTAGTCTCCACAGGTATTGTTTATTTGCCTGTTTCAATAAAACATCAGCCATGCATGTTTTAGCTAGAAAATTAGATGCCTCACTATGCCACAAATGTTTTGAACTCTGGTGTTTTATACCCTTTTTTTATACCTTTCTGCATGACGCAAGTCATTAAAACCTACTTAAATCACAAGCGCCTCTGCACAACAGTAGGCGTAATTGTTGTGGATGATCAAACTACTGATTGATTTGGTTTATTTTACTTCGCTCTTCTACCACTTTTGGTTAATTGCGAATATGAATATGAGTGATGATGATATTGATGAAGGGACACTGACAAAGAACACCCGTGCTCACGCCGGGATTCGAACCAGGGACCTCTGTCGTCTTTGCGCACTGTGCAAAGCACCCTGACACGGAGGTGGGTGGATGATCCAAATATCGTACACTCTACTGACGTAACAGTGCCGATTAGTAATGTAGACCACTGTTTATTACATCTTGAGAATGCTGATAAACATTTTAAAATAATTTTGTCCAGAGACAATTCGATGTTAAGAGTTTTCAAATGAATGGTAAACATTTCCATTGACAGAATATTAAGCAGTTAGATAATAGCAAAAAAATAATAACAATAAAGAAAATAATAGTTTTGCGGGTTAAGTCGTAGAGCAGCCACAGGCTGAATTTCTACCACGAGGACTTCACCAACTTATTTGACAAAAACTGTGTTGATCTTTTAGTTTCAAATGCACATCGCTGTTCGTGCGATAAATTATATAATGCAGTGATCATTAAGAAGCGGTATATTTGAGATTGGCAAAGTTACGTCAGTCAATATTGCGTATTGTAGCATCACATAACACGAGTTGCATGAGCGCGAAGAACCAGGTAGGAATTCTACCGCTGTAGTCTGCTTCAGAAAACAGGAAGGGTCACATGAACCAATCACGGTAGACCTCTGCTGCAGCTCCGTACGCTGGCGTACGAGAGAGCATTTACGCGCGTGCTGTAGACATCGAAGCTTTCCATCCAGAAAGGCAGCAAGGAATATAGAGTCTTTTACGCCGAACCTGCTCGGCGTCCGGCCGGGAAAGGCATTGAAAAGAGATGCTAGAACGAGTGTTGAGAGTGGAGCGATAGCTATTATAATGCCATGAAGGTCAAACATATATGGAATTAGTCAAGTTTTACTTTATATTCACAGTATTTACGCATTTTTGAAATTTTAAATCTGGGAACGCCTGGCGTACGGGCGTACTATAACGCTACGCCACTGATAGGCATTAAGGAGCTCCCGCGTAGCCAAATGGGGGGAAAAAAAAGGTAGCGCTCCTGCATTTGGTGCGAGCGGCCCCGCGTTCGATTTCCGATGGGAGCCCCAAAATTTCGGCATTGAGAACAATTGAGGACAAAACCGCAAAACCCCGCAGTGCGGGTGGAGACAAATAAGCCTTTAGGGGGTCCTCAGCCATTGGCATAGTATAGGATACAGGTATGTAAAAAATAAACGTAGTTACTCAGTGGCACAGAAACGAACACAACATATACAAGTAAAGGCGAAGTTAAAGATCCCTGTGCATATAGCACCGTGCCTGAAAGCACATTTAGGGTATGTGGGGGTAGGGCTCCACATATTTTCGATGTCGGACATCTTGGAGGCGATGTGATCAACACTGCGCTCCGACCGCCTTTTTAAGGCTGGTTGGGCCCTGGAGTCGATTTATGCGGGGACATAGCCAGAAAAATTCCCAACTTAGATCACCCACCCTGGGTCTTCCGCGTGGCAGTCAGACTAGAATCAAATCAGGCTAGAATTTGACGAGAAATACAGAGATGAAGGTTTCTTCAATCTATCTTTAATTAGGATAAAAGTTATGACTGCATGATTGTAACAAATGTATCATTTTCCAGGTGTGATAAAACAGTGTCATATATATATATATATATATATATATATATATATATATATACAAGGCACGTCCAGAAAGTAAGTTCCGTTTGGTAATAAAATTAAATTGTGTACAGATACAGAAAAGTTATTTATTGCACAAAATTCTACAACTCTTAAACTACTTTTCCACATAACTGCCGAAATTTTGCAGGCATTTGTCATAGCGTGGCACAAGTTTTTGTATACCTTCTTCATAGAAATTTGCCGCCTGTCTTCAACCAGTTGGAAACAGTTTCTTTCAGCTCGTCGTCATTGTTGAAGTGTTGACCGCCAAGGAAAGACTGTTCTTACATCTCAAGTCTTTCCTTGGCGGTCAACACTTCAACAATGACGACGAGCTGAAAGAAACTGTTTCCAACTGGTTGAAGACAGGCGGCAAATTTCTATGAAGAAGGTATACAAAAACTTGTGCCACGCTATGACAAATGCCTGCAAAATTTCGGCAGTTATGTGGAAAAGTAGTTTAAGAGTTGTAGAATTTTGTGCAATAAATAACTTTTCTGTATCTGTACACAATTTAATTTTATTACCAAACGGAACTTACTTTCTGGACGTGCCTTGTATATATATATATATATATGCATGTATGTATGTATGTATGTATGTATGTATGTATGTATAACATCACCACGGGAGCCGAAACCGGGGGGACAAGTTGGCCCGAGCCCCTCCAGTTCTCGTTTGCCCACCCCCTATTGCCCAATGCATAACTTTCAACATATTACATAACTTTTGCACACAGAAACTTCCCACACAACAGGTGGGATATTATGCATGATTCTGTTCTGAAATGGGCACAAATAATGTGGGATTATCACTCAGTTTGAGTGTCTTTCTTGCGCTTGTGCGTTTACTATTTCAGTATTTCATTTTTCAATCCAACGCATGGTATATTATGAATGAATATGTGCGAGAATAGAGGGAAAAGCATGGGAATACTGTAGTCTTCATGCTCTTCAATGAGCCAGTCCATTACAAAATAGTCAAACCTGTTTCTATCATGACCAATTGTACCCAGCCTAAATCCTTTACTTTTTATAGGGGGTGTTAAGGGACTTTTGAATCACCCTGTAGGCCCTTGTGTGTGACTTTGTCAACATGAGACCAAGAAGGCGGCCTTTGCTAATATTTTGCGGGGGGGGGGGGGGCGAGATTTGTTGATCCGGCACTGATTGTGGAGCTACTTATAAAGTATAGCGGACTCCGATCTCGAAATCCAGAAAGCAACAGCGATGTAACACACAGAGAGGGAGACAATATTCTTCATTCTTTTGTTTCCTTATACAGTCAAGGTCAAGTCCTGTAATACGGCCATGTAAATTTTCTTTCCACAATACATGGTAAACTATAATTGGAAATACCTTGAATTTAGGCTTAATATGAAAGGCAATACAGTAAATAATAAATCATGAAAATTGGTTCATGTTGAACTTTTTCTACACACACTAATATTAATATTAACGACACACGTAAGTTAAAACCTGCAATTTCGCTTTTCGTTAGTAAAAACTGTCTGCATGCATACTAAAATAGCGAAAGAACACGCCGAAAATAACTATCAGTACCAATCCTAACGTAACTACGTAAAATTATAGCTGCTGTTGTGGAAAGTCGTTTTGGGTGCTATATTCACTTGCGTGAAAATTTAGGGCTGTTCTGCTTCACAGTGAAGTAACACCTTAACACACTGAGGTTACAGACATACTTTACTTCACCATAACACATTTCCGAGAGCTAAAATCAACTGAAAACGTTCATGAACAACAAAATCTTTAAAGACCATGCAAGATATTTCACTTTCTCTAGGAAGTACAGAGGGTCGAGGGTACCCTACGTGTCTACTGGTAACATAGGTATATACAAATTTGCATACCCAAAAGAACATCCCTCCCCAAATGAAATCACAAGCACGCTACTGAGTGGTTATCTCCCCAGAGGCCATGGACGTCCGCAGGATTTTTTCCAGGGGGCAAACGAGTCACATTTTCCCCCAAAAGAGTGTAGTTCCCTAAAAAAAACATTGCTTAAATTTGAATTTATGGTGTTCCTGCAAGGTATAATTTAACAATACAGGGAATTTCTCCAATTTGTTTGAATTTTCGGTTACTTACTAATTTGGGTCTCCTAACCACGAATCTGCACTTAAAATTTGGCGCTCACGTATAAATTTGGCGCTTATTTGGGGGCAGGTGAATCTGGCCACTTTCTAACATGCCCTTAACAGGGAGTCTATAGATATAGGCGGGAAGCCGGAGCGGAGCGGAGCGGAGCGGAGCGGAGCGGAGCGGAGCGGAGGCGGGGCCGCGATAGCGGTTGGGGGCGGTAGGTCGATTACCCCAGGGGCGGAGCCCGGAACCGGCGGGAAATTCGGAAATCGAGGGTGTGGAAATAAGAACTTAATTTCGATTATTTTGCTATTTCCACGTGTGAGCGCCAAATTTTGACTGCAGATTCGTGATTAGGGGGCCAAAATTAGTGAGTATGCCGAATTTCAAACAAAATGGAGAAATTCCCTGTATTGTAAAATCGCTCCTAATGCAATAATTAACACATATTATTGCGTGAAATACATAATGTTTGGTTGACTTTCATTTTCCAGAGGGGGCCACTCCCCCCCCCCCTTCCGGACTCCCATGCCCAGAGCCAAAAGTTTAATTCGCACAGTGCTGTGAAGATACTAGCAACCCAATTATTAACGGTCGTATTGCTGTCCCATTTGTACTTACCAAACGGTGCACCGTCCAACAGGTGTGGTAGAACACCCGCTCCAGCATCGCAGCGTCGTCAAGCAACACTCACGAAGGCAGCTCGCAGCAGTCACTGCCGAGGTTCGAACATGTGCCGCTAGAGGTCACCATCTTATCAGTGTTGCCACTGTCCTGGAAATTATCAAAAACTTGAAATATTCAGAGAAATCCGCCTATGACTACAGGCCGAATCACACAAGACTGGATTTCCAGTAGAAATACCCACGTTGGTGCTGGACTGTCTGCCTGGATGGAAATTATGGCTGCTAGACTGGTTTTGAAGACTAGGCTATATCGTGTTTTCATTGCAACTGACTTTCTCTGCTAGATTCTTCTCGGAACAGCCAATCAGAGCGAAAGTTTGATCATATGAAGTCAGTGGCGTGGCGTGACTTTTTAAAAAGTGTTACCGGCTATCAGTATGACAATTATGCCTGCTAGACGTTATTACCCCCCCCCCCCCCACCCTCCTTCGGTAAAGAAAACATGTCTTCGAGGTAGACATTTGTTCATTTCGTTCTTGTTTTGCAAACGGCACAGTGATTTAGCCACAAACACTACTAGAAAGAACTACCACTCATGAGACAGTTGCCACGAAAATCCAATGAATGGTGGTAGACCCTTGTCAATTCTTCATCTGTCTCTGTTTCTTTGCAATGAGGTGCGAAGGGGAAGAAGAAGATACACACTTTTCTCGGGTCAGTTTGACGTTTGTGTGGTGACGACAGAACTCCGCTCATTCGTGGAAGGGAAGCTCAGCTGTACGCACTACTGTTGCCAACTTAGTATTTTGGAGCAAGGTTTGTCCAAATCACGAATCGTCTATTACCTAACTGGTCTCAGTTGTAGTTCAATCCAGGCTTGGCTCTGCAGTCTACCTCTACTTGCTTCACAGAAATGGTATTCCTATTTTAGGCGGGATTTAGCTCTTTTCTGCCGATCCGATGTGACAACACTGGCTGCTCCGGTAGGTCTGAACGGCAACAGGGCCCCTTAACAGGCACACTATGCTCCAAAGTCCTTCCCCGCTCTTTCCCTACATTGGCGCCGTTGCCTCTTCAGGTTAGCGGAAAGGCAGGCCTCCCTCTTCGCTTCTGTCGGCTGCAGAAAAAAATGTCCTACGCAATATCTACTCGACGACAACGGTGTTCATTAACGTATTTAACAATGTTGTCATTTTATTGAAACAACTTTTTAATTCTTTACATTTTGCTGTTACCTGCGGTAAGATGATGTACGAGTTTGGCAAGGGAAAGTTTTTTGTCTGTGGTTTCCGAGTGTTGATTGTTCTTGTTCGCTGCTCGATGAAAGAAAAACAACAGGGATGTTGTGCATTCTTGTTCATTAATATTTAGGAAATTTTACAAAGAGATGAGATTTGTACACGACAAATATGATTAGCCGATAATGAAAATCCTTCTTATTACCAGTGTATTAAATGTTTACTTGAGCAAAATACTTTTCTTATTAATGAATCCTGCGAGTCATATTTTCCTTCGGGGCCAATTTCTATCCCATACTTTTATTTCAATTACTTTAATTTTGATTTTTAATAACACCAGTAGCTATTCTTCTCCAACGTTCTTCAATCTTCTTAAGCCTGAATCACACGGAACTGGATTCCCAGTAGGAATGCCCTAGTTGGCGCTGGACTGGCTACCCATTTGCTAAAGTGCGCGTCAAATCTCCTGCATATGGCCTTGAACGGCAGAACAGCACCAGCGAATCACAGACGTGCGGCGTTGCCGTGCTCTCCTTGACAAAGCGTTTCACTGAACCACGCTGTCTCTTTTCCGTGTGAGATTTCGACATGGCACCGCTGCAGTGCGCTGCTATTGGCTATCGCCATATGCAGGAGATTTGACGCACACTCTAGTTTTCGCCTCACACGATACTTTTGTTCCCATAAGACATTGCGCAGAGCAGACAATCTGTACTGTAAAGATGGACGAGCAATTTGAAGAATGTTGTAAGAGAATTTCTGCTTTGTGCTTTTATTAAAAATTAAAACAGAAACGTATGGACTAGAGATTGGCTCATGGTAATCAATGCGTACCGAACAAGCTTTTTAATTAACTCGGGTATACATTATTCATACATGAGATTCGCAGGATTTATCCACAAATTTTTTTTAAAAAATCAAACATTCAATTTAATACACTTGTAATAATAAGGATTTTCATTTTCGGCTAATCACATTTATCAGTACACATCTCCTCGCTTTGCATAAATACCTAAATATTAATGAACAGAACATGAATGCACTGCACGCCATCTCTTCTCCTTTTTTATCGAGAAGCTAACAATAACAGCCAACACTCGGAAACCACAGACAAAAAACTCCCCTCTGCAAACTCACAGATTATCTTCACATGGCCAAACTTTGCTCTGATTGGCTCTTCCACAGAATCCAGCCGAGGAGAGCCAGTAGCAATTAGAACATGTCCTATTCCTCCAAACCAGTCAAGCAGCCAGCCAGGCAGCCATCACATTAAGGCAGGTAGCCAGTTCAGCGCCAACTAACTGGATATCTCGTTTCCTTGTGAATCGGCCTATAGCTTATTTGCTCCCACAAGTTCGGTATCAGCAGATGAGCCAGTACCACACAACTATATAGTCCAAGTCCAGCAGGAGATCTAGCCTCGTGTGATTCAGGCATTAAGAGAATTATGGAAAAATCATAAAGTTTCATAAATAAACTCAAAAACATTGTAGCCACAGAGAGAAAATAATTAAAGTAAACTAAAAAGTGCATAAAAGTGTCCAAACGCATCAATGCACTTAAATACAGGATACAGAAGCTGATTGCACGATACCAAAAGTGCATTGCCGTCCGGGGGGCACATGTGGAAAAGTGATTGATATGTGTAGTTGTTCTTCTTGTGTGGAAATAAAGATGTCAAGTGAAAATTGCCTTTACTTTTTGATTTACCCTCGTAGATCCCAACTTCCCCGATGGCATCGTGGTAATGCTGTCGTCTTGTAACCAAGATGTTCCTGTTTCGATGCCTGGTGAAGGCACACTGCACAGTGGTTAGCATCCGACTTTAATCTGTAGGTCCAGTCCCGATTGGCCTCGCTGAGAATTAAGTGGACACAAAACAAACTCTGACAAATGCATTGGTTGATTTGGTTATTTCACGTCGCTTTTCTGCCACTTTTGACCAAACGCGACGATGAGGAGAGATGGTGATAAGGTGAAATTGATGACACACACAAGAACAGAAGCCTCACAAAGGATTATACTGGCTGCGAGTCCAAACGCCAGAGCCTCGTTAGTCTGCAACAAAGCAGTCCAGAGTGTGAAAGTTGATTTGATTTAATTTTTGTTATTTAGTGTCGCATTTTCTCCCACTTTTGGCTCATCACGCCGATGAGGATGATGACATGATGAAAGTAATGAAGACACAGAGAACATCCATGTCTACACCTGGACTCAAATCCTGGACCCCTGGCGTCGTAGCACGCTCTGTGCCTTTTGAAAAGTTCACTCCTTACCAGAAGCGTCTCCTGAACGCATGTGGTGCATGCTGCGCATGCGTCAATTGTGAGGAAAAGGAAAGCTTGCTCTGCGACGACATTCATGAGCATTTCTACATTCTAATTTCTTCATATAGGAGAAGTATTTATTTTACACGAGAGCGCTGAACTAAGCTTATATTACATTTCTTGGATCTGAAGTGAAAGAAAGTAATAATTATTTTCCCACAATTGATGCATGCGTCACTTCAGATCCAAGAAATGTAATATAAGCTTAGTTCAGCGCTCTCGTGTAAAATAAATACTTCTCCTATATGAAGAAATTAGAATGTAGAAATGCTCATGAATGTCGTCGCAGAGCAAGCTTTCCTTTTCCTCACAATTGACGCATGCGCAGCATGCACCGCATGCGTTCACGAGACGCCTCTGCTGGCTGTGAGTCCAAACGCCAGAGCCTCCTTAATCTGCAACAAAGCAGTCCAGAGTGTGAAAGTTGATTTGATTTAATTTTTGTTATTTAGTGTCGCATTTTCTCACACTTTTGGCTCATCACCGATGAGAATAAGTGAGGACATGATGAAAGTAATGAAGACACAGAGAACATCCATGTCTACGCCTGGACCCCTGGCGTCGCAGCACGCTCTGTGTCTTTTGAAAAGTCCACTCCTTACCCTCTACAGCATATTTATTTAATTATATCCAGTACATTGCCCAAAAGAAAAATAGTAATGATCAAGGAAAACGGAACAACAAGAAAATATGACCAAGAGATGTCACTAGTGTTAAGCTATCACCTTCTGTGTTGTTCGAGACACCTAGAGTAATCATATCTGAACACTTTCTACCATTTTATTGTTTCAATAAGTTTTCATTCAGGATCATTTCTGGTTTCTTTTCTGAAATGGCTATTTTCTTCTTTTAAGTAGTGTATTACTCAACTGGCTGTAATGCATCATATATTTTATGGATTAACTTGGAAAAACAAACCAAAGTTTCATTGAATTAAAATACTTCGAGTTCGACAAATCTCCTGCATATGGCCTTGAACGGCAGAACAGCACCAGCGAATCACAGACGTGCGGCGTTGCCGTACTCTCCTTGACAAGGCGTTTTGCTCAACCACGCTGTCTCTTTTCCGTGTGAGATTTCGACATGGCACAGCTGCAGTGCGCTGCTATTGGCTATCGCCATATGCAGGAGATTTGACACGCACTTCTAGTTGTTGTTCAACAACATGTTGCCTATTTGCACAATCGATAACGATTCTAAAATTTCGAAATGCTCCAAAGAGCTTTCTAGCTACACCGAGTGTAGCTCCAAATATACCCCGTTTGAATTGTCAATAAGAAGTATTTATCCAAGCCAAATTCGTTTTCTTCCTCCGTGTTTACGTCCACAAAGCCACTCTATTTGTAACAGAATCTGCCGGCAAGGACGAGTCATTGTCGTAAAGCGCGTTGTAGGATCAACGAAGAAGTCGTTGAATGCCATTTTAAGGGAAGTGACGTCTGAGTACACGTCATGCTCCTTCTGGCATTCGTGGTTACCGTCCAAGGATTTCCAAAAATGAACGGTTCTAATGAGAGCCTTACGTCACCGGTTGTTGACCAATCAGAGCACGGGGGAGCAAGAGGGGGCAATCCCCCCTAATCATGGAAATCCGCAGATTAGATTTTTTTTCCGTGGAGGGACAAGCAAGGTATTTTTCCTTGGGCATATAACTCTAGTGTTGCCCCCAAAAACGTCAGAAACACCACTTGAATTTGAAATTATAGTATTAATGTAAACTACTATGACTGAAATAAAATTTTGCGTATGAAATACAGGGTGATTATAAAGTTGCGATCCGTTTCTGTGAAAAACAGATATTAGAATCAAACCAATGATGAGAATGGAAAACCTAATACTTAGTAACACATAATCTATCAATACGTCTACAGATAATGTTAACCCAACCTCAGAGTAACACATAATCCATCACAGGTAGCACTGAGCCTTATTCCAAATGACCACCCTGCACGTCCACACAAAACTCCCAGCGACGTACCGCTGCACGAAACACCTTTTCTAGCACCCTGTATATACTTTTAACCTGAATGGACAAAGAACAAACATATTTATTACGCATAAAATTTTACATTTTACATGTTTCTTTCGAATGTAGGTACAATATTACAAAATGTTTCTTTCATATTACATTCAGGGGTATGCGCTTATCATCCTGGTGCCTTTAAGTCTGTATCCTCGGAATTGTGGTTCCCCTGTTTTTCTTGTGTTCTTTATTTATTTGATTTTGATTTACAAAGGTTGATTCTTTTACGATACATGGTGTCAGTGTTGCCACATGAAGGGAAATTTCCCTTTTGCAGGGAAATTCGGACCGAAATTTTAGCCAAAAGTGAAAAGGGAATTTCGATTAAGAATACCACAAGTTCAGGGAAATTTCAAGACATCTGATACATTATTACAGTTTATGTTAAGTTCCGATTTCATATTTTCATTTTTTCTGCTCCCTTGAATATAGCCTGTATATATTTATATTTCTGTTAAGTACATCGCTTTTCTGCACCTTCGAATAATAGTAACGATGAAGATTAACGATTAAATGGATTCCTGACCAGGATCCAAACCGGGACATCTGGTCAGGAAGCGATGAAAGTGACATGTATCTGGAAAATTTAACATTTTTTTATTCACACGGACATGGACCAACGGAAATAGTACTACTATTGCTTCCACCACCACTAATAATAATAATAATTACAGCTATGCTACTTCTACTACTAACACTTATTATTATTATTGTATGATTTGCTTAGGTGAAGGGAAAAATTGATCCGAAAAGGGAAATTTTGCCCCTTGGAAAGGGAAATTGTGTCCTCATATTGTGGCAACACTGCATGGTGTGTGTGTCCGGGACCATTTCAGATATTAACTTTTACAATATAAATGTACTTAAGAGATACATATAAAGAAAATATGATATTTATAAGATAAATATTATTTTTTTAAAAAAAAAAAGGTATATCTTTAAAGTAGAGAGGGAGAGGAATTTTGATAGATTTATATGGTTTACAGAAAATATGTTGTTTGATAAGGGTTTTCTGGGAATTCAGGAAGTATATGTTCCTGGAAACGTCAGGAAAGGAAGGTTATGTAGTTGTGAGTGTTTTAGAGTTGGATTACGGAGTAATCAGATTCAGGTAATCAAGATTAACTGGCAGAATATTAATAGGTGTTAGAGTAAAGGTAGAAGGTTATTTAGAAAGGAATGGGTTGATTTTTAAGAAGGTCTTATATCTAGTATTCCTCTTATTATCTGGGCACTCATCCCCTTGACATTGTGTAGACTCTTCTTTGCGAGGTGCTTCTTGAGAGTCCATGTCCTTTGGGCACTCCGACGCTGGTGAGGGTAGTGGTTGGATCAGTGGTGCTGTCTGTCTCTGAGCCTCGCGCTAGGACGGCGCCAGGGGGGCGCGAAGGGGTACTCCCCTATCCAAAACCTATATTCTACCTAAAACATTGCCTCTTACAGTGTTGCGTCGTCATATTGAGGGCCGAATGTTAGGTACTGAACTGAGACTACTGTTATCATTTACAACAGGCAAGCATTGATCCTACTCTCAAAGAGATTCCGCATTTATTTTCCTGTACTGTCGGCAGTCTATAAAGATCAGCAGCCCTTGTCTTTATTTCTTCAGATTTGTTGTTAAGAATTACTTCTTCTTGTGTTTCAACTATATTCCTTTTCCGGAATGTCTGGCGTAAGAGAACGCGAACTCATCCTGGGCGCACGTTGCGGGTGTGTGGCTCGTCAAATGAACGCGCGGAGGGGAGGGGTCGCGCGGGAGGGGGCGACTCGACTAGCCAATCGCACCCTTCTCCACCTAGTCTGGCCCCGCCCACAAGCTTTCGCCTCTGCGCGTCGCTACTCCAGACATTCCGGAAATGTTGTATAGTCTGTTTTTCGATAAATGTACATAGCCCAGTGCCAGTTGTATGTTTTGCTTTGCACTGTTGATACACGGTTTTGTTGTCCATCTACTTGTTCTTCCTCCTTCCTTCAAGTCGAATTGGAACAAAAATTTCAGTTGCTTTCAATATATCATCAGGTCGTTTTACGGGAAATTATTTAACGCGAGTTGTATCGTGAACTAGTTTCCTTTTTTCAAAGACTGTTACGAAGAAGCCAGAAATTCGAGAAGAAATTATATACGTAGTTCGTTGTTGGGGACAGTTCGGCTCAAGAAATTTTAACAAAGAAGTTGCTGTGTACTTAGCGTTTTGTCCGGACACCACAGCATCTGGGCAGACGGAAGGTAGGCTATGTATTATGTGAAACGAACGCATATGAAGAGAGAGGTAAGAAAGCAACGAAACTTTTTCAGAAAAGTGAAGCTGTCCAAAAAACTCAAGTTGATAATTCCATGAAAGTGACTACATTATTTCGTTTTAATTGTGTTATTTTCTTTTTCAAATTGCACAACTTTAGGTTGTGCACACAAACTGAACATTCAGCAGTTGTTGTCACCTATACAACGTATTTGACGTTTGATTAATAACTGAATTTTGTACCTCAATTGGTTGTGCCTTGTAATCAAGGGATCCCGGGTTCGATACCCGGTGGAGGCACATAGTAGTTCGGATCCAACTTTAAACTGTAGGTCAAGTCCCAGTTAGCCTATAAGTGCATAAAGTGGACCTACAACTATGCAAAGTTGTACTGTACATTTCAATCACGGTCATTAATGTTAATTATTTATAAGAGCGTTGCAGGAACATGGTAACTTCAAACTGAAGGATTTTTTTTGGAGTGAGTGAGCAACACTATTAGGTTACGGGAATATACCTCGAACCCTCTCCATGGAAAATTACCTTGCCTTGCTGCCTTTCCATGAAAAAATTCTTCAGTCGTCCATATTTGTCATTGGCGTACCGTGAACAAGCGGTTCTTTTCAAATTTCCAAACGTTGTTCTAAAATCAGGCAAAAATGAAGCAAGTTGCTAGTATTCTTCAGTTTCATTAGCATATTATCATAGATGCCTACTAAAAGTTGATTGATATTTGATTGCATGCATATTTCATGTTTTCTTTATTTTCAATGTCGCACCCCCTAAATTTCATTCCGCACCCCCTCAGCACCTCTAGATGATTAATCCTGGCCTCGCGGATTGTCTTGGCGTGATATTTTCTATGGCGGGTAACTGGGGAGGTTGAGGATTACTTGAGATGAATTTAGTGAGTTCCTCTTGTGATGCAGGTCCGCTAGATCATTTAGCTTGCTGAAATGCTCGGATCTGAGTAACTGGTATGTGCTTAAATTTGGTACTTCTGATCTTAATTTATTAATTCTTTCGTCGTTTGTCGGGCAGGTGTAAACTCTGTGCTCCGGTGTGTCGATAGTTCCATGACAACTTGGGCATTGGTTGCTCCGTCTTAGGTTCTGCCTTTCAAGATGGGTTCCATAGGGCCCGTAAGGAAATGTATGAGTCCTCTTGTAGGCTGTAGATGTGACATAGTTAGTCTTTCTTCGATGTTGGGTAAGAACCAGTGATGTGCATCTACGCGTAAACAACGATAGTCTACATTCTACACGTAGACTATTTTACACACGTAGTTTACGTAATCTATGTAAACAACATGGCGAAAGGTGATAACTTAGCAAAGGGCGCCGTGGAATTAAATGAAAATTATACTGCGTATCAGTTGCTGATGTGTGAGGAGAACTTTTCATACTCTTTCTTCCAAATTCGAACAATTTCTCACCTATGAAGAAACCTAATATAGGAAATATTCTAGTGTTTTATGGGGAAAAGACCACTCTTGGCTCACGACTGCCATCTTCTGTTGTTTTTGCATACTATTTATCTTCATCCATAGTTGATAATAGAAGAGACGAGAAATTTTGTTGTAAATAGGGTTCTTTTGATTTCGTTACGAACCAATATAGTTGAAAATGTCACTTTCCTTTCATGAAAGCCTTGAAAATTAATTTTAATGTACTTTAGATTGTCTACGTAGTCTATGTAAACTACAACCCAATGTAATCTACGCGTAGATTACGTGTAGACAACGCATGTAAACGTAAACTTATAGTGTACGAGTGTACGGCACATCACTGGTAAGAACTTGTATAATCTTCGTCCTTGTGTGGCGTTGGACCATTCAGTCTGCCAATCCCCTATGATTTTGATTTTGACGTCCAGCGGGGTAGCGGTAAATATTCCCATTAATTCCATAATTTTATTTTCGTCTCCTTTCTTTAATCCAGTATTTCGCCGCTTTATACGTGATTATCTTGTCAATGGGCCAAAGACGTGTTACCACGAGTACACCACGAGCATTGCCTGAGAGGAGGTAGTCCTGAAGGCGCCTGTCATTCTAAGAATTGCTTTTCTCTGGGAGGCTCTCAGTTTCTGGACGTATGTGGAATATGTTAGGCTCCTTGCCCATGTTGGCGCTGCATATGACACAATTGCATCATAAATTGCATATAGATACCTTTTATTACTTGCATCGGCAGTCTGTAGGTTGTCGTGCCAAGTATTGCTAGCTTGTTTATAATTGTTTCTGCACGGGTTGTTATATTTCTTATGTGTACGGCAAAGATCATGTTTTCGTGCAAGGTACTTATCGTCTTTCATCCTTGATATGCTATCGATCCCAATTTTGATAACTGGGTTTCTGATAAGTCTGATCTTTAGCATTTCATAGTGGGTCTTTTGTTTAGAAATTTTAAGTTTGGCGTTTTCGCACCATACGTTTAGTCTGGTTACAGCGAGGGTTGACATATTTTCTAGTTCTCTTCGCGAATTGGCTTCCACAATGATAAAGATGTCATCGGCGTATGCTATCACCTGTTTAATTTCATTCACTTTTATTTGTCATATTACTGGTTCCAAACTCAAGTTCCACAGTTCTGGGGCGAGGATGGAGCCCTGGGGGCATCCTTTGGTTATTGGTTTTCCCGCGTATTTTAGGTGGGCCTTTCAATTTGAGCAGTAGTCTCTCAGTATCGAATATAGAGTCCCTGGGAAGTTAAAATCTCTTATAGTCTTGAACAAATGGGGCCACTACAGGTTGTCAAAAGCTCCTGCGATGCCCACCACTATCCCGACCACGTACTTGGCCACAGATTTCTCAACTGTCTCAACTAACAAGCACGCAGCATCGTTCGTAGACTTCCCTGCGGTAAAGCCAAATTGGTTCCCTGTCTGTCTGTTCAGGCCTCTTTGTTCCTTTATTCTTTTCAGGAGTAGCTTCTCTTGCAGTTTTCCCGGTACGTTTAATAGACAAATGGGACTGTATGATTTTCGTAGTGTACTGTCTCTTTCCGGATCTTTTTTTAACGACGATCACATTTACCTCTTTCCAACAATTTGGAATCTTCTTTTGTATTAGAGACACATTGAAGAGGTCTGTAATATATGGGATTATTTTCAGACTTGCAACTTTTATTACTTCCGCTGTTATTTTATCTTGTCCGGGGGACTTATTCTTTTTCAGGTTTTGGATTTCCGTTCCCACTTCCTCTTGAGTAAAGGCAAGGATTGGTCTATTGTTGGAGGGCAATTCTACGAGATTTCTAGTTTCTGTATGGTGTGCGTTGTCCGTTGTTTGGTTATAATCTGGTAGTAAGTTATTTAAGAGGAACTTGCTGTTTCTTCTGTGTCCTTCGTCATAGTACCGTTGTCCTTTTTGAGTGTAGTATACATCTGTGTTGATTTTACCATTCCCGATGCGATTTGATACGGAATGTCCCATTTATCTTTTCCTTTCCTAGATTCTTCTGTACGAAACTTGCCCAGTGTTTTTGTTTGTTTGGTCAGTTCGTCTTCCTATTGCTTCTTCTTCCTTCTATATGTTTCCAGGTGTATTGTGCGGTAAGCATGTATTGAAGTTTTCTGGTAAATGTTCCTTGCTTTGCTCGTTTGGGTCTTAGATTTGATAACTTATTGGACTATGGGCGTTGGGATTGTTCTGTTTTAATAATCGGGGCTGTTTTCTTCATTGTGTTCCAAATTTTGTTCGTTATGTCTATGGCGAGAGTATCAACTGTTTTTGTTCTGTCTAGTTGGGGTGGTATTATTATTTTCTTTATGAATTTGTTCTTATCTATTTTTCTCCAATTGTATCTTAACTTCTCTGATTCACTCTGGTTTTGGTGAGTATTGTAATTCTCTATCGCAAAGGTTATTACTAGAGCCCGGAAGTTCAGGCATTTATTTTCGTTAAAATAGGCAGGCAAACAGGCACTTATAATGTGGAAAATAGGCACTAAAAATGGGGAAAAAAGGCAAAATAAATTGAAAAAGGCACATTTGAAAGTCACTTACTTTCATCTATAATTTCTGGCAAAATGTTAATGAGGCATACATAAAACAAGCAAATGTAGCTGGACTCATTTCGATAACAGCATTTTCACTTTTAGAATATCACAAATTGTTTTCAATTGTTTCAAGTCATCATTTGCACTCACTACCCATTTGCACTTTTCCACAACAGCTGACCCCTTTTCTCCTGACACTTCCATCATCTGCTGCATAGATTTCTCGAAGATTTTCATGGATGCTACAAGAGTCTCACCTCTTTTTTCTAGCTTTGTAATTGTCTCTGGCAATGCACCATAATGTGCAAAAATAAACGACAATTCATTCTTCAGTTCTGAATAGCACAGGAGTTTTTTTCAATTCACGAATTGAAGCCGCTTCATTTTCTGGAAGAGCATCGATCACCTCACTGATTTTTTCAAGGTGGTTAGCATAATATATAGCTGCTGATATCCAGGTTCCCCATCTCGTCAAGACTGGTTGCGGAGGTAAACTAAGCTCAGGCGCAACTTCCTGAAATTTTCGGCTTTGAGAGGGAGATTTCAGAAATATCTTCTTTGTGTTCGAAAGCAACCTGTCCACTTCTGGGTGCAACACTCTAACTTTTTCGGCGATTCTGTGCATTGCGTGGGCTACACATGTGATATGAAGCCTGTTCGGGAAGAGAATTTTCAATGCTATGGCAGCCTTCTTTATATAGGGAGCTGCATCACAGATAAAAAGTAACATGTCATCATGATGTACACCATCTGGCCAGAGCAGAAGTAGGGAATTTGAGAAAACTGAGCTATTGACGAACCATTGGCTCTCTCTAGTTGTTCTGACGTGAGAAGAAATGACGAAGATTCTCCGCATGTTGGTTCCATAGTTCATATGATGACGTTGGCTATTCAGCGTCCCATAGCGTCAGTACTTTCATCTGTTTAAATCCAAACCTTCTTTCCACCAATTTCAGCACGAATTCTTTGCAGAGCTTCTTCGTAGCAGATGCTTAAATATGTTTTCCGCAGCGTAAATTCCGACGGCACCGTTTCTTTAGTGTATTTCTCCAGGAATTTCCTCAGTGACTTGTTTTCCACTTTCCAGAAAGGTATCCCTGCTTCCATGAAAGCTTTGCACAGTTCAAGAGAAAACTGAGATTGCCTGTTGAATGAAGTGCCCACTGTTGAAATTAGGGATATCTTCTTCTGTCCAACCTTTTTGGCAACTGCAGATTTATGTTTTGCTGTTGACACATGCTGAGATATAAAGTATTTTTTCTCATGGTTGAATGTTTTTTCACATATCTTGCATAGAAGAATAGTACCATCTGTCAAAAATGTGCTTTCACGAAATTCATGCACGTAACCATGTAACTTACCACTTAATAGCACACTAAATTTCGGCATGATGACAACTACACGATCCTTTCCTTCCAAAGTGCAGAACTAAACTAAAGATAGAGAACTTGATTTTGGAATCCATGCAAAGGCCCTTGGGCATTAGTGCTGTTTCTTGTCAATAACCTCCTGACACGGACGCTGGACGTGATGACGTAATTGTGCAGGTGTTCTGCAACTGGTTTTCAGCAGTCAATCATTCACAAGGACATGTTAAAGGAAAGGCAATATCTTAACTCAGCATGAAATACTATTTTTTTTAAACACACTTTTCTCCTTCAGCAATGTTGAAACATACGTGAGTTCAATATTACTTAAATAAGGCGAAAATTATTGACATAATAAACGGAAGAAAAATAAATGCCAACAACGTTTTTTGGGAGAAAAATAATTTATTTACACATTTTTTTAAAAAAAATGTTCAAATTTCATTGAAAAAGGCAAAAAAAGGCATTATAATTAAAAATAGGCAGTGGGGTCCCAAATAGGCAAAATAGGCAAAATGAAAAGGCTTCTAAAACATTCGAAACAACATAAAAAACGTATATCCGGAAATATCAATATATGCAGTAGATAAAAAGAGGCATTTTGCCAAACTTCCGGGCTCTAGTTATTACGTTATGCTCACTGGTTGTGATCATATCATGGACTTTCCACTGGGATGTGTCGTTGTATGCTTTTTGACTTGTAAGTGTGACAACTATGTTGCTTTTTTGTTCCCGCAGCGATGAAGTCCTCAAGTAATTCTCCCTTCTCGTTTGTGCCTTCTCCATGCCACCATTGGGGAAGTGGAGTTGGCGTCGTCTACTATTATGATTTTGTGGATATGATACGCATTGCATATTATTCCAAGTTTCTCTAGAGACGGTTGTATCTCCTGGCTAAATTGGCAGTAATTATTCGCTATGATCCAGGAGCCATCATGTGTGTTCATTTGGAGTGTATTTTTATTTTTGGACACTCTTAATATGGATGGACACTCTCAAACATCCATGCCTAGGCCAGCCAACCAGATACGGAGGTGACTTCTGGTCAGGACGTTTTTGTAGGTTTCCGGGTAACGCTGCTCGTTCATTATAGCTTCCCAATTTACTCACAATGGTGTAGGAGGGAGCCATGGTTTCCACACACAGGCCGAAATCTCCTGAGACGCTCGGACAGGGTGCAACTTTAATTAACAACTTTAATAATACCGCTAATTACACTAAAAATGAAAAAGTTGAAAAAATACTTGTGCAAAAAAGCAAAAAAAATGAACAGAAGAAGCAACAATTCAGCTTATTGAAGCAATGGTCAAATAACACATAATCAAATGAGGACTAAAAGTGGTAAACGTTGTAAGTGCCAAAGGCGAAAGTGTTGGGAAATCGCATCGTTCCGTACATCAGCCCGTAAGAACGTGCACACTAGTGACCTCTTTACACGCCCTTTGAACTACTTAGAAGGCTACCAGCCACATTTCACGTTTACCACATTATAAAGCATGATTTCACAGTTTAACGTGGAAAACGGTGTTTAAATTATTGTGGCACTTACAGCGTTTCCCAATTTTAGTCTTCAAATATAAATCAAGCGAAACTGGAAGGTTTACGCATGAGACATACTCTAATGAGTAAGGTTAAACCGAGGATATGCGGCGTATACCGCGGTATATCCTCGACTGCAGCACTGACCCCAACGTCACTACTACGCGTAGCCTATATCTTTTCGTGAAAGAAATTGTATCCTACCTACGAAAAAGCAACACAATACGCCCAACTAATGGTAACAGAATAACCATTACTTAGGCTAATCATTTTTTCCCCAAGTGTTATATCCTGCTTCAACCTTCCGGAATCAATAAGACGACTTGGAAAGATTATGAACTAGTATTTCCAGAAATGGGCAACAGATGGCAGCCCATTCCAGATTTCTATTTAACGCATGCAACATACTGAGATTGTTGATCTGGTTCCACTGCCACGCGAAATAAATGTGCACTTTTCAAGTTTTCTTGTAATATTTATTAACTTGTAACATTACTAACTATTGCTTGTTTCGAATTGTATTGATATTACTTACTGCTTGTTGAACATAACGAAGAAAATTGGATAAAATTCCGTAAAAAAAGCAATGCTTGACAAAAAAATACGAATCTATTGAATTAAATTAAACTTAGTTTTCGTTTATGCCTATGTAGTACAATTTCTTCAAATTTGCATTCAATAAGATAAGTAGATATGGATGTTTGTTTTTAAATAATACAAATAATTGTAATTGATAACCCAGTTAATTATTGCGCCGACATCCACTTTAATTCATTTCACGATAATAATAATTCATGTCTCTACAGCCCTGAAAGGGGCTTGCCTCTATTCTCCCTCCCACAATCCTGCCTAGAGGTGTGGACATCTTCAACCGGTAATGGGGTGACGTTGGGTCAGCACGTCGAACCCTCAGTCGTTATAGGAGATTTCGCAGATAGGGTTACGCTACTCACTCGTAGCTCCCCAATTTCCTCACGATGGTGGTTTGCCACCGGTCCTATACACAGGCCGAGAACCCAGAGACTGAACCCAGGCGGACTCGAACCTATGCCGTCCCGCAGTCGGAGTCCAAAGCACAGTGCCTTAAGACCGCAGGGTCACGGAAGAGGACCATTTCACGGTATCATGTTAGAAATATAAGAAAACCAATATTATGCTGTGGTGCTAAGAGTGGCGGATCTAAGAATGCCACTTGGGGGATGGGGGGGGGGGGGGGAATTTTCCGTCAGGTCCATTCTAACCAAAATTTGCATAGTTTTTACATAAGCAATATATAGCACTACTGCTCCGTGGTCTGTAGGGATTAACGTGACCAGGATGAAAATAGGAATCCCAGATAAGCAGGGGCGGAGCCATGGGGTGCGAAGTGGTGCTTGCACACCCATTCATTTTCTTCAGCACCCCTTTTTCATAACCTAGTTTCAGCCGAAAATACTATTAACTCTTCACAGATAAAAAGTTTGGAATAACCAAAGAAAAATTTATGGCAACCAAACATTTCTTTAAACAGGCGATAAGCAAATGACATGATTATTCACCAGAATTAAATGCTCTAATCATGCACATTTGCTTAGGGTTTCCAAAGAATTTGTTCAAAATTGGCAAATTTAGTAAATGGTACTACTTTTTTCGTGCAGTTACCAATAAACGTGTTATGTTAATTGAACTGAAAACAATTATAACCTTTATCTATAGTGTCATGTGACACTATGGCTTATGAAAACCATTCGTCATACTGAGCATAGAATGTTAAAGGTACTGAAGAAAGACCGCTATTATTGTATTCTACAGGAACTCATTAATGCTAACTTGAAAAAGAAGCCAGATTTACTTAACTATTCATGATGTGGTCAAAAGAAGCCAGAAAAATGCAAAACGTCACTATACGGCGTACGGTTTTAGAAGCGATGCCGGGCGAGGCCACGCAGAACCTGTTCGTGGTGATCAGCCAATGGCAGGAGTGCAACGTTGTACAGTTAGGAGACTTCGGCGCGCAAGATAAACGCCGTGTTCTATATTTTTATAAAACTAGCCACTTTAAGGTCCATCATAAGATGGGACAAGACATTTTGAACCTGACAGTCCAAGTCTAACATGTCTCAACACAAACACAACCTTCAGTCTGTTTCTTTTTTTTTTCCTTGCAACCGTGTTGACACAACTGAGTGGTTGTAAAGTTATTCGCTTGTCGTTCACTCGTGCGCCACAAAGAACAATTGTGAGAAGATTCCATGCAGCGCTTTGTGCAAGCGTGTGCGTTCCGTGAGTGTTATTTAATAATGTCGCTCTCGAAACCTAGCACCATGGCACCAAGGGTAAAATAATGCATTCACAAGGCAGAAATATCAATTTTAAAGCGTATTTTTACTTCAAGGAATTGGCGTCGGAAGAAGTGCGTGCTGAAAACAGTCTTTTCTCAGAGTCAAGATCTTCGGGCTAAGGAGTGTTGTGTTAGTGTGTACAAGGGTGTCCACAGGTTACTTTCTCAGGGGGGTAGTAGTAGTAGTGCTATTATTTTTGTTATTATTATAAGTTTTTTAAAAAAGAAGATACCTTAATATTCCTGTATAAAACGATAGTTCGTCCTATTCTTGAATATGCAAATGAATTATGGTTTCCGACTGCAACCAGTCACCTTCAAAAAGTTGAATCAGTTCAAAAAACTTTTATCAGGTTATTATGCACAAAGTTTTAAAAAAAAATACTATGACCAACATTACTCTGAATGGTTAACACAGTTGAATATGTTTACCTTAGAAAAAATAAGAAAAATGAAAAGGATAAATTTTGTACAGAAGATCTTAACTTTCCAAGTAGACAGTGGATACTTTTTGAATATTATAGCTTATAAAATTCCCAGATATTCCCATAGGTATGTCTCAATTCTTACATGTCCAAATAAGGCAAGAGGTTTAGTAGCTGATCTTGTTGAAACCCAATTTGAATTTATGTTGATGTATAAGATTGTAGGATCCACTGTTTTATTTTATAATTATGTATTCAATTTTTTAATTTTGTATAACCAATTTTGACATAGTGATATACCTGGTTGTTTAATAGTGATCATCACTTTAAAAAAATATGATTATTATTATTATTAGAACAATATACAGTTAATTGCACAATATTATATAACAATATACAATTATTAGTATCAGAGATATAATAGATCTCGTTGAAAACTGTAACTTGAAGTGTAAATATGCTAACTAAAACCGTACACTGTTTAGTTGTTTTCAGTTCCATTGGCATACTTTTATAGAATCCTACTCAAAGTTCATAGGTATTGTCTCAAATACACAGTACCTGTATTATGATTTTTATTATTTGCATCACAGTGGCGTATGCTAAGTTCAAGATATGGGCTATCTCACAACTCCTAAGAAATCAGGTTGCCAACTCCTGAGAAATCAAGGTTGCCAACTCCTCAGAAATCAGGTTGCCAACTCCAGAATGACCATAATTTGATTGAAATGAGTAATTTTATTCACAATTTATAATAGATTTTTTTACTAGATTGCCAACTCATAAGAAATCAGGTTGCCAACTCCTGAGAAACCCCCTAAATTTCATTCCGCGCCCTCTCAGCACCCATAAAAGATTGATCCTGGCGCCGCCTCTGCAGATGAGTAAAAGATGATCATTTCCCCACCAACAATCTTTGCCTCAAAAGTTCCCCCACCGAGGGGGAGAGAGTTTTTGTAACAACAAAAGAATTTGAGATGTGAATTCAATCAGTCTAGAATCCGGCCGTCGTACCAACCGGTGTCCAATCACAGCGCAGAACGGTTACTTTGACAAAATCCTGTTTCCCTGTTGGCTGCTTCGCGGAGGAGGGCATTCATTGTTGCCGCTTCTCGCCCAAGCAGTAAGCCTAATTGGTTGTTATACCGCGAGTACCTTCGTAGGTAAACGCGGCAACAGAGGGTCACTGTCACGAAGGCAGTCCCCGCGTCGGATCCTACGCCGTCCCGAGAATAGTTGTGTGATGTTGTTTTCAAATAATGTAACAATTTCTGAATAAGATGTGGTTGTGCATTTGATACCCAGTATCCATTTTTATATTTTTTGAGAAAAAAAAAGAGAGACGTCTCACACATATCAAGAAATAAATATCTGAAATTTTCACGTCTATACTCTGTCCAGGGAATTTCTGGAGCGAGCGAACGAAAGCAAGTCTCTGCGCAAGTAGTGACTCGTGAGGGTTCGACCAATGAGCGTGTGGGGGCGGAAGTGAGTGCATGGAGGGGAAAACGCGGCTGCAGCTACCAGCCGTTTGCAGCAGTGTAGGGCTGTCGACCTCATATGTCCACCCAAAAAACATATGTGGATATTTCATGATTTATTTATAGTCGAGAAAGAATAACACATAAAGAGGAGGTTAAGGAAAGAGAGATAGGGAGAGAATGGATTGGAAGAACAAGAGAAAGGCTATATCAGGGGCCCGAAGTATTAATGGCACTAATAGAAAGAAAGAAATAATGCTTTTGGAAGAATAAGAAACACGCATCGATATAAGAATAGCGAGAGAGAGAAAGAGAATAGAGAGAACGAATTGGAAGAATAAAAGGTTGAGAGAAGAAAATGGGTTGGAATAATTGGATAGAGAAAGAATGAATTGGGAGAATAAGAGATAGAATGAGAGAATGGATTGGAAGAATAGGATATGGAAAGAGAGGATGAATTGGAATAATAAGAGATTGAGAGAAGAAAATGGGTTGGAATAATTGGATAGAGAAAGAATGAATTGGGAGAATAAGAGATAGAATGAGAGAATGGATTGGAAGAATAGGATATAGAAAGAGAGAATGAATTGGAATAATAAAAGGATGAGAGAAGAAAATGGGTTGGAATAATTGGATAGAAATAGAATGAATTGGGAGAATAAGAGAGAATGAGAGAATGGATTGGAAGAATAGGATATGGAAAGAGAGAATGAATTGGAATAATAAGAGATTGAGAGAAGAAAATGGGTTGGAATTATTGGATAGAAAAAGAATGAATTGGGAGAATAAGAGATAGAATGAGAGAATGGATTGGAAGAATAGGATATAGAAAGAGAGAATGAATTGGAATAATAAGAGATTGAGAGAAGAAAATGGGTTGGAATAATTGGATAGAGAAAGAATGAATTGGGAGAATACGAGATAGAATGAGAGAATGGATTGGAAGAATAGGATATGGAAAGAGAGAATGAATTGGAATAATAAGAGATTGAGAGAAGAAAATGGGTTGGAATAATTGGATAGAGAAAGAATGAATTGGAAGAATAAGAGATAGAATAAGAGAATAGATTGGGGGAATAGGATATAGAAAGGGATAGAGAAAGAGAGAATGAATAGGAAGAACAAGCGGCTGAAATCGATAGAAAGAGAGAGAGAGAGAGCGAAGTAGTGTAAGAAAGATAGACAAAAAGAGAAGACAAGAGAGGGAGAAACAGGTGCGTAAGGAGAGAGAGACAGAATGATAGTTACAAGAAAGATATAGAGAAAGATAGATAGATAGAAATAAAGAAACATGGAAATAGAAAAGACAGAGGGATAGAAAAAGAGAAGCATGGAAAGAAAAGAAAGAGACGGGGGAAAAGAAATGGAAGAGGGGAGAGAAGTGGAGTAAGGGTGAAAAAGAAAGAAAAGAGGGAATCTTAGTTTGGAAATGTTTGTGCTGTGGCACTCTGTGTGCGTAGGCTATACTGTGTATTTCGCGTCGAGACCGAGCCAAGAAAGAGAATGGTGTTTAAACATCGGAACGAGAACAAGAACAAGACAATCAGAACAGACACACTTCAATGATGCATAACAATGGTTATTCGCCAATCTTAACTAAGCCATCCACAGCCGAGGATATATTGGATCGGTGCCAGTGGCGTGCGGTGGCCATTTATATAGCCGAAGCACTGAATATATAATAATAATATACAATACCGTATGTACAAAAAAGAATGTCCTAGTTTTAAATTGTTATAACTTCTTGTAGAATACGTGAACAGTGTTCATTCATGACTTGAATGTTTGAAATTTTGTTGGTGTTCATTAGTTCTTCGTTTTCCAGGTTGGCGGCGCTGGTGTAGCAAAGGATAGAAGATAGAATAGGGGACAGGGACATGTTAACACACACAATGTTCTATTTGGGGGACCGAAAATCCTCACGAGTTCGTGCAATGTGAACCAGACTCACCTAAACTCAATGTGTTCTGTGCAGTGTCTCGAAGTCATGTGAATGGCCGTTCTTCTTCGCGGAAGAAACTGGGACAGGAGTAACCTACCTGGATATGCTACAAGAATGGTTGTTTCCACAACTTCTAGCAGCTGAACCAGAGAACTTTATCTGGCAACAAGATGGTGCTCCCCCTCACTGGCACACTTGTGTGCGGGAATGGTTAAATGGTGTGGTCCCCGACCGCTGGATTTGTCGTACTGGAAAGAATGACAGCGCTTGCTTGTCATGGCCCCCCCAGGTCACCTGATCTGACCCCTTGTGATTTCTTTTTTTTTTGGGGGGGGGGGGGTTTATTAAAGATGCTGTATACGTACCTCCCCTTCGAAATGATCTACCACAATTGCGACACCGAATACGAACAGCTGTAACCTCAATCACTACTTGTTAGAGTGTGGGAAGAGCTGTCTTATCGTTTGGATGTGCGCCGGGTCACAAGAACATTGAACATTTGTGAACCAAAAAAACTGTGAGTGTTACTCTTTCGTTTAATATATATATCATTGTTCTACGCCAAATATGTATGAAATAACAGAGGTTCAAAACTAGTACATTCTTTATTGTACACCCGGTATATATACACTGAAAATGCCTAGTGAATTTACTGGTCTTTTGAACCAAGTTCGGTAGTTCTGGTGTTGGCCGTCCATTTTTAATTATCTCATTTGCTTCTGAGAAAGAACGGACAGAAAATAGCTTGGACAAAAGCTCTTTTATAGTACAGGGTCAACGAAGTTAGTAATAAGTTGTGTTTTATACAGCGTATATTGATACACTTGTATTTTGAATTGTATCTTCTGCAAATATGCTGTATAAAGAAACAAACTGCCGGAGTATTAATTGAGGCGAGTGGACACGTTGTTCTATGTTCTATATTACTAGTAGATACTACCTGGTACCTTCACACACTTTCATATACATTCGGCAAACCAAACCCGTCAACTGAGGAAAACCGAAAACAATACGAGTTGAAACGCTCCAATACACAATCAGTCCGATGCTAGCTTCGTTTGCAACAGAAATACACGCACACGGCCCGTGACCTTGAGGTGCGAGCGCATCTGTCTGCCACTGCTGAACCTATGCGAGAGGGACATCGCTTGGGCTCAACCTGCAGGGTTGGTATTGGTTCTATGTGTAAGGAAGAAATGGAACGGTTTTATCTAGATATTATTGAATATTATAATGACATAATTAGGGAGCGGAAGTTGATGAAATGTCATCTTTTTTCTGACATCTCGGACACGATGCCCATTAGATACACACAATATTACACTTCGTCTAGAACCCAAAAAAGGTAATTTTAAAGTGCATTTTTTTGACAATTTTCTGGTTTTAGGTCATTTTCCCCGATTTTCGACATTTTCAGTCATTTTTCGCAATATTCGGTGTATTGTTTCGTCATACTTTATCACTTCTTTCGTTTTGGTAATATTCTTTATTCATAACACCATTAAGCCTTGTTTCCATGATATGAAAAACTAAATATGCTGACCAAGGCAGTAATTTATTTGATTAAAAACATAATCTAAACGTAACGTTTCAACCTTCTACCATCTTAGGAATAGCGAAGAATGCAAACAAGAAAAAGGAAAATAGAGAAGAGGAAGAGGAAGGGATCTACGAAGTGAAATGTAAAGAATGTCAGAGTGTGTACATAGGAGAAACGAAAAAGAGGCTGAAAGACAGGTTGAAATAACATAGGGATGATGTACGACTTAAGAGAGAGAGAGAGAAATGCGATATTTAAACACACGAGAGAAACAGGACATGATATAGAGTGGGATGAGGAGGCTAAGCAGATAGGAAGGGAGAAGAGAATGCTAGTGAGAAAATGAAAGGAGGCCAAGGAAATATAGAAGAAAGGTGAAGAAGACACAATGAACTGGAATGGGGGACTGAAATCAAACAAAGAATGGAAGAAGGTGTTAGAAAGAGTGGAAAGGACAAGAGAGAAAGAGGAGAGGAGAAGGAAGAAAAATGAAGGAAAAAGAGCGTGAGATAAAGAGTCCAACCACATTCTAGATGGAAGTGAATATGATTAGCCTTTTAGGTGAAAGTACAGTTGACAAGGGAAAGCTACCTGCTAGAATGTTCCAGTACAACTTTCTAATAGTCTGGAGGGAGTAATGTTTGTGTGTATATATAATGCCCTGTTTTTGTATCTTGTTACATTTGTACTTGATACAGAGTCTGAAGAAGACTTTGCTAGAAGGTTGAAACGTTTCGTTTAGTTTATGTTTTTAATCAAATAAATTACTGCCTTGGTCAGCATATTTAGCTTTTCTTGATTCAGTGTATACGACGTTTTCATTAAGTTGTTTTAAAATTATACGGTTGTTTCCATTGGAAATGCTCGTTGCATGTTTTAATTGAATGTGCATGTGGTATCATTTGGTGCTTTTTTTTTAAAGAAAGATTGCATTTTGTTTAATTTCCTTGACATTTCAATTTTTAACTCACAAATTTAATGGTCATTTTTTGGATTTTTTACGTCATTTTCCTCATTTTTTAGGACATTCTATAGGTCATATACCTATATTTTTTTAGGTCATCAACTTCCGCTCCCTAGACATAATATATTGTTACGTTATAGCATATTGCATTCCGAAGCAATGCTTCGGTAGCTTACATTGTATGCACGCCACTGATCGGTGCATAAGTTCGTAGCGTCTTGTTATGGGTTGGCAACACTGCGTTGCCAAGAGTTCCTTGTCCGTTATTCCATTGCTATTGCTTAGTTTGTAGTTTTGTGTTCGTGAAAATACAGTGTATTTTAATTCTGAGCACATTTTGTCTACTTTGCGGACGAAACAAGACGGAGTGTCAAGTGGACGAAGTTGAACATTTCCGGCACTTTCTGGTCTTCGAGTTTTACCGAGGATCAAGTGCAGCAGTAGGAAGTCTTTCCTGATGAAGCTGCTCTTGCAACTTGGCTAACTGATTTCTTAGCTCAAAAACAATTTGTGCTGTGTACGGGGCTAATGCCATATGCTGAAAACACAGCAGTTCTACAGGCGAGGAAGCATTGAACACCTCCCCAACTTTGGCAGATGGTCATTGACAGTGAAGGCGACTACATTACTGACTGAGTGTTGTTGTGACTGTGTATTGTTACACTACAATAACAATGTTTCTTCTTACCACCTGTGTACTTGTGTTAACTAATTATTGTATTCCTGTTAACGTATTTTATAAGACGCTACGAACGTATGCACCGATCAATACAAAGAGTGAAATACAAGAACACACCATAACTAAACTTCCTTGGTTTTCAGTAGGCTAGAGATTGCCCTTGAAATGTCTTATCTTGTTCCTTGGTCAGAAAAGCCATTTCAGACCATAGTGCCTATTTTTGCCTATTTTAGTCATAAGGGCCTATTCCGAACTGCCATTTGGGTGCCTAAAATGAGAAAATAGGGAAAACATTTCTTGGTGAAATTCCCCGTGCAAATAGCACCGTGCCATGAACGCACATTTAGGGGATGTGGGGGGTAGGGCCCCACACATTCTCGATCTCGGCCATTTTGGAGGTGATGTGATCATTACAACGCTCCGGCCGTTTTTACCCCCCTTCCCGAGGTGGGCCCCAGAGATGCTTTTAAGCTGGGCCACCCTGGGAATCGAATCCGGGTCTCCTGCATGGCAGTCAGACGCCATACAGACTTGACAATAGCACAGAGAGATACAGAGGAATTAGACTAAAAGAGGGAATGACAGAATGAGAAAAAGAAAAGAGAGAGAGAGAATGCAAAAGAGAGGAGTCAGAAATACACAGAGAGAGAGAGAGAGAGAGAGAGAGAGAGAGAGAGAGCAGAGAGGCAGAAATACACAGGGAGAGAAAGAGAGAGAGAGGGGGAAGACAGAAATACAGAGAGAGAGAGAGAGAAAGAAAGAGAAAAGAAAGACACAGAGTGAGAGGGAAGGAAAAACAAAGAGAGAGGGAAAGCTAGGAAGAAAGAAAGACACAAATAGGGGGAAAGAAAAACAAAGAGAGAGAGGGGGGGAGAGAAAAACACAGGGAGAGGGGAAGGAAAAACAATGAGAGGAAAAAAGAGGATGAAAGAAAGACACAGAGAGAAGGAGAAAGAAAAACATAGAGAGAGGGGGAGAGAGGAGGCAGAATTGCACACACAGAGAGAGAGGGGAGACAGAAATACAGAGAGAGAGGGGGAGAGATAGAAATACACAGAGAGAGAGAGAGAGAGAGAAATAGAAAAGAAAGAAAGACACACAGAGAGGGGGAAAATAAAGAGAGGGAAAGATAGGAAGAAAGAAGGACACATATAGGGGAAAGAAAAACAAAGAGAGAGGGGAGAGAGGAGACAGAAAAACACAGGGACAAGGGAAGGAAAAACAAAGAGAGAGTGTAAAAGAGGATGAAAGAAAGACACAGAGAGAAGGGGAAAGAAAAACATAGAGGGGGAAGAGAGGAGACAGAAATACAGAGAGAGAAAAGAGAGAAAGAAGGAAAGACACATAGAGAGAAGGGAAAGAAAAACAAAGATAGACAGAGAGAGAAAGAAATATAGAGGAAAGTGAGATAGCCAGAGACGGAAGGAGGATAGAAAGCGAGAGACATACACAAGAGAGAGATAAGAGGGGAAAGAAAGCAAATAATAATACCACAAAATACTTCTTTAACGTAGCTCGTATTTATAGGCATGGTCCCGTACAAACCACTTACCCCCAGGGCAAACCCATTGTGTCAAATTACAGTGTTCAATCGCCTCAAGGTCTCCATTCAGTTGCCTGCATAGCCCGTGCAAGGCTGCGAAATCAAGAACCCATTTCTCCCCTTTTATACCTGCACCTGACCATAGAGATTAGGTTTCCCGAGATGGCGCATAAAATGTCAAATAACCATCGAGCTATTCCGTACTCTTTCTTTTTTGATATTCGCCTGCAGGCTAAGTAGGGAGAGTGGTGGAGTGGTTGGGACGTCGTACCGTCAGCCAATCCGCTTCGCCGTACAATGATTACATCCGAAGCAGACGAAGAGCCGTGAGCTAAGCACCATTGTCTGCCAGGAAAACATCTGCTCTTGCAGCACGGAGTTCTTTTTTATGGCGTGACAAGGCGATTGCAGTGTTGCCAACGGCGACGAAATGCGACTGGGAGTAGTGGCATTTTCTGGATGTGAGGGAACAGGGTGGAGACAAAATAGACTTTTTTGGTATCGTCCGCTCTCCTCCATGTCGCTGTGTACTTTCATCTAATTTTCTAATTGGAATAACATAGCACCATTTATTTATTTATTTGTCTCTTATGTATTTGTGGCGGAGATTAAGGCTCATGCATTTTCTTACACTCAACCACATACAAAATTTCATAATATATAACATATTCATAAATTGATATATAAACATTGCAAATAACGATCACACATATACATTTCATATCAAACCAACAGCGGTAAAAATATGTAATTCAAAGAAATACATAAAACATATATATGCATGTACACACACTCATACATAAGTTTATATACATAACAGGCTACTACAAATATTTATTAAACATGTACTAATTTGACAAAACAAAAATAAATCACTCCATTAAACTTTCTCTTAATCTTCTTTTGAAGATACCTATGGAAATTGATTTTCTCATTCAAGTGAAAGTGCATTCCAGTCCCTAACCACTGATACAGTAAAAGAGTTACAGCGTTTTATTTCCTTTTCCCTTTCTCTCACACACACACACACAGCCTGTATCGCTCTAACTCTCTCTTAACTGTGTGTGTGTGTGTGTGTCTATATATATATATCTTTATTCCTCCCTGCCTATCTCTCTTTTTCTTTCTTCCCTCTGTCTCTCTCTCTCTTCTGCATTCTTCTTCTCTGTCTCTCTTTCTCCTTCTCTCTCTCTCTCTCTCTCTCTCTCTCTGTCTCTCTTTTTCCCACTTCGTCTGTGTCTCTCCCTCTTTTCTTTCTTCTGGTCTTTCTCTATCTTCTTCTTTCCCTTTCTTTCTCTTTCTTTCTCTCTATGTTTTTACATTCACCCCTTTTCTCTGTGTATTTTCTGTCTCCTCTCCCTTTTTCTCTCTCTCTCTTTCTTTGTTTCTCTTTCCCCCTCTCTATGTGTTTTTCTTTCTTTCTCCTTTTGTTTTCCTTCCCCCTCTGTCTATCTGTGTATTTCTGTCTCTTTCTTCTCTCTCTCTTTCTGCCTGTTTATCTATCTTTCTCTCTTTCACTCTGCCTCTGCCTCTCCCATTTAATTTCTCTCTCTCTCCCTCTCTTGTTCTCTCTCACTCTCTCCCTCACGCCCGATCCTAATAAAGTGCAATGTATTTTATGTGCACGCCTCCTCGGAACTGTCAACGTCGTGAGGCCCCATTAATACAATTTCAGTTGTAACCTTCAGACCAAATTACATCAGATAGTTGGTTACATCTTCACCGCATTTCAAATTTCTCCTTTTCTTAATTTATTTTGTAGCCCTTTTCGAAGATTTCCCCCAAAATCCATTTGCAGATGGAAATCCGGGCAGTAGCCCCCCCCCCCCCTTTAGACCCTCAACCGAGGGAAGACGAGACTTGGCACAATCTCGTCTTGTGAATGATAAGGCCTGTCACGTTTTCGTTCTTAACTTGAGGCTCGAAATAGATTTCTTCGCAGTGTCAACAAAGAGTTGACAAGATAAGTAACCACGTAAGTAGCTGGTGGTTCCGTTATTGTTACATACATATTGTTGCATACTTTCATAAAAACTTTTGATTATGCCCCACCGAATAATAGAACACTTTTTTTTTTGGCTGTTTAGCGCCATTACGACATTGCCAGTTGGAAACCCTGCGCAGGTGGAAGGGGAGAAGATCCGTAACAACCTTTCGCCGCGGCCTCTTGTCGTTCAGGTGAAAATGGACTGGCTGATATTGAACTCGTCCGATAACGATCCTCATTAAGGCAGTGCCCAATGGAAAAACAACTTATAAAAAGACAAGAGGATGTCGGCTTCCAATGGAAGCACGACACAGGGGGCGTTGAGTGCGAAATAGCGTGTGCACCGAACCAGGGGCCATGTGTTGTACCAACGGCATCAAGGAAATTGCCCACTGTTGCCAGCAACACAGATCTCGCACTGTGCCTGTTTTGTCGACCAATACCAAACATGACTTTTGTAAATGTTTGTGGAAACTGGTGGTTAGCTTGTATTTGGCGTCCACCTATCCAGATCAACAATCAGTGGGGTCTGTGGCGTGCCCAGAATTTTCGAAACGGGATTTAAATATACTTTCGTTAATAGTCACCCTAATCTTGCCATCTTTTCGTGCCTTTGATGTTTTTCTTTAGTAACACTGGTCCAAATTGGGAGTTATAACACCCACCAACTCCCCCCCTCTCCTTAGGGACGTCACTAGGTGGGATAGTGGGATTGATGTTCTTGAAACTGCAAGCAATGGAAATAACGCCATCATCTACCAGTGCAGATTTATCCACACATAACCCCAACAAGCACTTAACACCCCCTCCTCTAAAAAAATTCCACGCCACCCCCTTAATTTTTTCAAAGACTCGATTTATGGCCATATTGGCCAAATTACACCCTCCCCCATGTGGAACATTCTCGATAATGTAAAGTTGAAGTCCTGATTCGAACGTCGCTTTACTTCAAAGAAAATTCCGAAAGATCATTTTCCCTCTGCCAGCCATATGTCAAGTCCACGTGGAGCCCGCAGTATATCCTCCCCTCAAATCTTCCCCACCAATACCGTCCGTTTTAGGAACTGACAGTATTTGTCAAGTCCACGTGGAGTAAATGAGATGTTGCCAACTCAGTTTCTTTAGAGATTTCATGACGTGAGGGTGCGATTATCTTTGTGTTATTGTGTTGCGCTTTCTTTTTTCTAAATATAATGTGCAGACCTTGGGTGTGTAACATCGTTTCAGTTCGTGTTGGATCTAAACACTGCAGTTAAGGCGAGGAGATACAGTTACGCACCACGTGTGCATTTATTTCAATATCGTCCGAATGGGCAATGCTACTGAAGAAAAACGTTGGGGTACAAAAGAGTATGAATTTCTCCACATGTGGCAGGTCGAAGCGTTTTTCAAAGTTGATTATTAAGCTAGATACGACCTGTAAAAAATATGACGAATAAGAGTTTTCGGAATTCCATGTATTCCTTATGGGGAAACAACTTCAACATCAAGTTACGGCTAATCAAATCGTATCAATCCATAAGATTATATTTTATTTAAAGCCTCTCTGATGCTTCATGTTGACCAGGGCATTCACTTGTTTACTTCAGTTGTCTCAACCTCTGTGGTATGTGAATAATGCACAGTGTTGTGCTTTGCAAACTTCCTGATGTATTCAGGATATAGGAAGTTCCATCAGCCTATGGAGTCAGCTGTTTGCAATAGAGGTAGTAAAAATCACGATTCGGCATGGAGGAAGGTCTCCATGGCCTGGGTGATATAGAGGGGAGGCAGACTGAGAAGGGACTGACTTTTGATTTGGATTGAGGAGAGAGAGGAGCTTAGAGAAAAGGAGTTGAGGGAAAGTGAGGCGAGGCCTGGTCAACCTGCAACGAAGCCTAGAGAGGACTTGGTTTATTTTATTCTTCGAATTTATCATCACTCTTCAGATAGACAGGTAATTATCCTAACCCAGCCATGATTCAGGTTCAAAGGTTCATAAAACCCAATGAGTGACCATTGTCTTTTCTAGTTGTTAAACTATTTAGTATCAGTTTTGCCTTTCGGAATGCCAAGCTTTGACTTGTCATGTCAATGAAGAGTGCTCTCATCATTGAGGATGAAGGATGAATAAGTTACATCACCCATTGATTAATTGTGAAAGTGACTGGTTCTGATCCCTTCATTCTGTAGAATGACACGAAATGGGAGTTTCGATTTTTCTGCTGGACAATTATTTCTTCAAACTGCCCTCTTCTCGTTGATATCATTTTCTTTTCCATCGGAAGTTTGATATTCCCAAGATAACAAATCAAAAAATACTCCCATATGCCCAATGCATTTCTCCTTGCCTCCTGGTAGTGTTGCCAAACCTGGTGCGCATAAAAGAGCTAAATTTTAGCTTAAATGGAGTTAAAACTGACTTTCAAGGAGCTAGTTTTACGAAGTGCTTCCTAGAGTAATGTTAGTTGTCAACGGGGTGAGGCGCTGCTATTACCGTTAACTCTAAATTGATGGCAATTTATTCTTAGTTTTCACCATCTAGATACGGCGGCATCACCCATCTCATGGTCGTACGAAATCGAAAATAAATGATTCCCTGATAACAATATTATGCCAATTCACTTCAACGCGGCGCTATAAAAAAGTAGCTGGGGATATAAGAGGGGATGGGGCGACGCAGCCAATATAACAATATCACGTCACGTGCAAAATGTATAATCACGGCAAAAGTTGGTCTATGTGGGCTGGAACCAGTGATGATGTCATAGTCAGGCACGGGGGTGGGCGCCCCAGTTCACAGGCAAACGTGTGCACGAAAGAGCCAGATCTGGCTGCAAGATAGCTAAGTTGGCAACACTGACTCGGAGGGAAAAGCCAGGTGGGGACTGTCCCGCATTAAAAGTTAAAACAGCGCTTCTAAGATGAACAGGTGCTCCGCTTCTCGAGGTGTGTCAAAGATACCGAACGGGCATTCGATTCAGGGCTTGAACTCTCGCACACCAGTGTTCCATTTGAGGAACAATAGTATAAATCATAATCCATATTTACCTGAAAATAAATATACTGCAAAACCATTCACCATAAGCTGACTTCGACAAGAATGACAATTTCACAGTTTGTCCGGGAACTTCACTACAGTCAGTCTCATAACTTTAAATCCTTATCACGAAATGTACTTAAACCACTCGAACGTTTCTTGCACTGTTCGAATTTACCATCAACAGGTCTTCAATCACAAAATTACAGTCATTTTCAGTTGTCAACGACTTTCCCGCGGATTAAGACCGCCGAAATATGAACGTAGCACGGAAAGCTCAGCAAAGTCTCCCAGTTGCTTACATGACAGGTTAGTCATATACTGTGGCGTGGCGCTGGCTGGAGGAGAGCAATGGCTGTTATCGTATCTCGCCAGAGCGGCAAGTGCGTTGAGTTCTTGTTTTCTAAGTCCACTTTATGCACAGGTAGGCTAATCGGGACTTGACCTACAGTTTAAAGCGACCTCCACCGGGTATCGAACCCACGAGCCCTTGGTTACAAGGCAGCGACGTTACCACCGCTACACCGGGAAGATCCATTACCACGACATCTGTTGACATTATTGATTACTAGGCCCACAAGCTATCCGCGTTGATTAATTTTTGAATACAGTAAATTTCAGCTGTAGGATTTATTTGTAAGCATTGCTTACAATGCTTAAATGTTAGTCCGTGCTAACAATGAGGATGATTTGTGATGTGCGTTTACGCGTAAACAATGATAGTCTACATTCTACACGTAGACTATTTGATGCACGTAGATGACGTAATCTATGTGAACAACATGGCGAAAGGTGATAACTTAGCAAAGGGTGCCATGGAAGTAAAACAAAATTATACTGCGTATCAGTTGCTGATGTGTGAGGAGAACTTTTCATACGCTACCTTCCAAATTCGAACAATTTCTCACCTAGGAAGAAACCTAACATAGGAAATATTCTAGTGTTTTATGGAAAAAATACTAATTTCGCCTCACGACTGCCATCTGTTGTCTTTTCTGCATACTATTTATCTTCTTCCATAGTTGATCGAAGAGAAGAGAAATTTTGTTGTAAATAGGATTCTTTTCAGTTTGTTAGGAACCAATATAGTTGAAAATGTCACTTTCCTTTCATGAAAGCCTTGAAAATTAATTTTAATGCACTTTAGGCTTAGTCTATGTAAACTACAACCCAATGTAATCTACGCGAAGATTACGTGTAGACAACGCATGTAGACGTAAACTTATAGTGTACGGCACACCACTGTGTGGCGCTAGTGAGGGGAATACATACGATCGTTCCCCGGTAGAATCTGAATGCCAGTTGAACAGTTCGCACATGTAATTTCATTTCAATCAGAGTCAGGCCCGTGCCCAGGGGGAAGGGGGGCATGCCCCCCTTTGAACTATGAAATATTTAAACGTGAACCTATAAAAAGCTACGAAAATAACCGACGATTTTTCAAATTTGTAAAATATCAATTTTGTCATTCCATAAATGAATGTGTTTGTTGTGTAGAGAGGCAGGCTCTAGTAGTCTGCAGTCTGCAATATTTAGTAGTTTTAGTTTTACAACCATTGGTGCAAGGCTATCAGACGTCCAGATTGAGTGGGGACTTTTTTCGAACTGCAATCGTGATGCGAAAATGTCTCGTTTTATTACTAACTCACATTTAGACATGTTCTTTATGATAATAACAATTGCCAATACGCAGCATTGAATTTATAAATATATTATTTCCTAATTATATAGAATTTCCTAATCAAGTGGTGCCGGTTTAAGGAAATTAAAGGAAATTTGAAAGCATTGTTAATTTCCGGAAAGCAAAACTATGCTTCGGAGCTAAGCAATAAGCCGTACACCGTGTGTCACATTTGTCCGTAAGCGACCATGTTGCTGATAGTTGTGCCAGAATAATTTTTAGAAGGTCTAGAATCACACGAGAGACGGGACGATTCACAATAATTCTGTCAGCTGCACACTGCAACGTGATGGCGGAGGTGCTTCACTAATCTCGGTCATTTGAGGAAGTAGTGTGATCAGTAGGGCTGGGGATTTTCATCACTTAGCATATTCTTTTTGGTACGTGTGATGTGTTCCCTAAACATATAGAAATTCATATAATGAAGAAACTAATTAAATTAAGGCGCTTTTTAAGGGCATATTTTGGCATATTTAGCCATTTTTACGTGATAGAGCATATTTGGATGAATTTTCGGTCATACTCAGTATATTCTCGCCTTTTCAAAAAATATACAGTCATTTTCCAAGTGGATTCTTTCTTTACTCCCATGTTCACTCGAGGGTTTTTTTTTTTTTTTTTTGCTGCAGGAAAATCTTTTTAATTTTTATTTGAAAATTTAGAGAAAGTATTCATTGCGCATTGCAACTCAGTGCCCACAAAGTGAACTAAAAATAGTACGTATATGTGAAAATATCTCACCATATGTTAGATATTGATGTTTGATGTGCATATTTTGTACAATTTTAGGTCATAAGAGCATATTTTATTTTACATATTTTGCTGATTCTTAGGTCATAAAAATTTTAGCCCTAGTGATCAGTATCACGCTCCGGCCGCTTTTATCCTCTAGGTAGCCATTTATTTGAGGCTGGAAGAGCTCCAAAGCAGAAACATTGCAAGAGCCCGCGTCTATCGATTGAACCACTTCAACTCTGTGTTGGTTGCATCGGTACACAATTCAATCGCTTACAGTGCCCATTTTAAGCGCTGTACATGTAAAACTTATCAACTAAATCTTTACCAGTGTTTTGGTCGTTGAAATTTTCATCACATTGCAAGTCTTTATTCCCGGCTTTGCGATAAGATGGGTACCTGGGGGTAAAGGCGGCCGAAGCGTGGTGATGATCACACCATCTCGTGACTGTGTGCTGCCCAATATATTGCAATATGGAGCGTGTGTCTTTACCATGTAGATGGGAGAAGTTTAGGGGTGAAACATTTTATTTCCAGCAAGATGGAGCACCTCCTCATAATGTGAGGGCATCTCTTGCTAAAAATCTGCTCGTCAGATGAGTTTATTAAGGCTTTCATTCGCACAACTGGACTTTTCCCTCATTGGAAACACATCCAAGATGGCACAAAATGAGCAAAAATCATTTAATCAAAATTAGCAATTGAAAGAAAATCAGCAAAAATCATTAAATCAAAAGTAGCAATTGAAAGAAAATCAGCAAAAAATCATTAAATCAAAAGTAGCAATTGAAAGAAAATCAGCAAAAAATCATCAAATCAAAAGTAGCAATTGAAAGAAAATCAGCAAAAATCATTGAATCAAAAGTAGCAATTGAAAGAAAATCATCAAAAAATCATTAAATCAAAAGTAGCAATTGAAAGAAAATCAGCAAAATCATTAAATCAATAGTAGCAATTGAAAGAAAATCAGCAAAAATCATTAAATCAAAAGTAGCAATTCAAAGAAAATCAGCAAAAATCATTAAATCAAAGTAGCAATTGAAAGAAAATCAGCAAAAATCATTAAATCAATAGTAGCAATTGAAAGAAAATCAGCAAAAAAATCATTAAATCAAAAGTAGGAATTGAAAGAAATTGCAACCAAATAACAATAAATCGTGGTGTTGGTGAAGTTGAAATTGATGAAGGGACACTCATAAAGAACACCCATGCTTGTTATTCCAAAACATCCCCCCCCCCCCCTCTGTAGCGTTTCTTTTAATAGACGCCGAATCTTCAAAAAAAATTATTGTGTTTGACAATTAGTAAAATAAACAAATAACAATTTATAATGTATATCAATTTCGACTTCTGTATTCATAACAATTAACCATAAATATTTTTTTAATTTCCGTAATATATTTTAATTATTTTCAAATTATAATTTTTAGTCGTTCATCAACTTCAAGAATTCCTCCCTTTCCAAACTGAAATTTCAGTCTAAACTGTGTGAATTGTGAGCTCAGACAGAGATCACGAAGCTTGCCAATCGTAGAACTGCGCATGCTCAGCGCGCAGTCCTCTTAGGTAGACTGTTGAAATTATACACGACATGGGCCATCCTATCTGTGACCGAATTCTAAATTCCCTCGTTTACAATATGTAGAGTTTACAAGAAAACATAAAGTTTCGTAGTTTCGAGAAACACTAATTTAATTGTAATATACTCCTTGAAATACTTTCTATGAATAGTACCATATGGTTTCAACACATGGGTAGCAGCATATAAGCGATGAATCAAGAAGGACGGTGTGGTCCGGTCACTATGATACCTACTCACCATACGAAGGTTTCCTGGTTCGATCCTCCCGTATATCACTTTTCTTTTAAAGGATAGAATGTCAACTAAAGCAAGCCTGTAAAAACTTTATTGCGTATTTGATGACGAATGTATTTACTTTTTAATAGAAATTGCAAATAGTTTTGAAACTGCTCAATACAAAACTATTTTAATAAAGTTGAAACCATAAAATGAGACATGAATAATAATAATAATAACAATAAAAAAAATTAAATAGTGTGTTATTCAAATCTGGTGTTTGCATAGAATTGTTGTAACTATATTATTTGCTTGTGCATCATGGGTTTGCTGATGAAGCTATGCTATTAAATCTTGCCTCTAAATCCATAAACAGACGCAAACGTTATTGTTGTAATTGTTAGTAGCCTCGTGGGAAGCTGTCCCTTCATAAAGTGATGTCTCTTGCAGTTTTCCATTTATGTTCCTTCAGTTTCTAAAAAAGTAATAAATAATTTATGTTGTTTTATACCTTGACAAATTATGTAATTTTAGGCGTTGTATTCATGCAGTGAGCGAATAAGATATCGACTTTGTATCACTGCACTCATCATTCCATATCCACATACAAGCATTTCTTAAAAATTGAAAGAATATCATCACCTCCCCCCTTCCCCTCTCCCGGCCGACAACCACGTCCCTTGCTTACAAATACTCGTCTCTCCACTGCACGGAGGTTTCGATTGTGGATCCATGACCCTTTGGGTAACGTCCTATTGCAGAGCGATCAAGGAACTATCCGGTTGCGTTACACACAATATGGCGGGCTAATCTTGACTAGCGTTGTCCAGTGTATGCAGTGTTTCCAACCTTCTTCACCGAAAAATACCTGCTTTCGTGTTACTGATTTTTCCCGGGTTCGAAAACCCCACGAGCCACGCACGGATGGCACCACGAACCATGCACGTAGCCCCACAAACCATTCATAAATACCCCCCACGAACCATGCATGGATAGCCCCACGAGCCATTCACGGCAAAGGTTAGGTTGGTTAGGCAAACATAGTTAAAATTGTCATGTTCTTGCAAAAAGACGGCATGGTTGGAAACACTAACCGGGAGTTACATGATCGAACGCACGCAGCATTTGGTTCACGTAGTAGAAGGGCATAGACATAGCTTTCGTGCATCGGAGAGACATTAATCTTCTAAAATACATGATTTACCGGCGATATAAATTAAGCTATGGGAAAAAACCTTCCAGGATCTTTCTAAAGTGTACGGAAAGTCAGTTCGGTAAATAATTTCTCCTGCAAATTTGAATAAATACGTTTCGCGGATACTAAAATATTACCGAACTATCTTCCTGTATGTGAATTCTATCCCGGGCAACACAGCCTTTTCTGTGCATGATCCCTACTTACTTACACTTCCCTTTAATACCTAAACTTACATTTATTGTCGAATAACACATAAACTCATATAATATATTTTTTTTTTACAGAAGCCTAAGTGGGCAAATTAAATCCTCTCTGTGAATGTGACAATGTGGTCAAATCGTCGACCTCCGTGGCTAGCACAGCGCGCTACAAAGCCAAGGGTCACGGGTTCGAATCCCGGTTAGGACTTGGATGTTTGCGTTTGTCCGAAAATTAGTAAAAACGAGAATAGAGTGAAAATTAACATGTGCGTTGTTTGAGAAATGTGTGAATGACGGGGGATACTGTCCTTTAAAAAAAAAAAATGGTATGATAACTTTCCAGCATATCAATGGTCCTGGGTTCGCCCCTCATCAAAGGCAGAACTTGCTTTTTTTTACATTGATGTGCAAACTAGTGCCCTAGGATGGAATTAATTACACATATCGGCACGACTGTTATTTTTAATAAAAATGCAATGGGTTTGAGAGTAACTACTCGATATTAAACTTCTTACAAAATGTGAACGAGACATACATTTCTTGCTTTGTGTAATCACGCAAAATCAAGAAACAGTGGAACGTTAATGTGGAAATTCTTAATAACCACGTCAAAAATTCAAGCTGTTATTGAAAAGATATTGCTTGAGTTATGATTATAATTTACACTCAATTTTTAAAACGAAAAATATAGTAGCTAAGAACATGTTTGGTTGGTTATATGAGTCGACAGAATTAGTCCAGACCTTAACATTTAAATTGTGTTGTAAAATCTGTAGATATATATATGAATCCGACTGCGGGATGGCCTGGGTTCAGTTTCTGGGTTCTCGGCCTGTGTATAGGACCGGTGCGAACCCACCATCGTGAGGAAATTGGAGAGCTATGGGCTGAGGGTTCGACGTGCTGACCCAACGTCGCCCCATTACCGGTTGAAGAACTCCACTAGTGTTGCCCACGAGACGAGACTTTGGCCTGTCTCGTCTCGTGGAGTCTCGTGGAAATGCTGTCTCGTCTCGAAAATATTCGTTTGTCTTATGACACATGGTCAATCTCGTCTCGTCTCGAATTTTTAAAAGCCTGTCCCGTCTCGTCCCGTGGGCAACACTAAACTCCACACCTCTAGGTAGGATTGTGGGAGGGAGACTGGCAGTCGGGAGATAAGCCAAGGCCCTTCAAGGGCTGTCGCGGCATGAGTTATTATTATTATATAACAATAGCGAAAGTAATGTTCTGAAGACTGCCATTAATTAGCACATCGTTTTTTGGCCAATCAGTATCGTCTCCCTTTACATTTGTATCTATTTCCTGTGTAAAAGCATAAACGTATTGTAGGATTCCAGAGAAATATCTCTTTAGATACAGATTAAATTACACGTTTTGTAGGTCACAATGCAAACTTGTGTCAACAAATTCGAAATCATCTTTAGTTTAAAATATAGAGGCATGAAATTTATAATCACAGTGACAGTATGCACGATCTGAGAGGTTTATGTTTCGTCCGCAAGTGTAAAAAGACTTTGTTAAGAAGGAAAAATCTAAGGTGCTTTTCGAAATTAGCAGGTATTATGAATTAAAAATGCATGTGGTATGCACTTTCCGCATCCCATGTATTGGAGAATCTGTGGTTACACAATTAGAAAAAAAAAAGTTCGTTCCACTGTCTAAATGGGGATTCCAACACACACGTGCTTCAACCTCATTGGCAAATTACGAAAAATCACTTCTCTGACCGGGTTCGAACACGCATCCTTAAAAACGTGAAGTCGCACCACTCACCTACAGCTTCTACTGGAATATGGTTATTTACTTATCATGGAAGTGTTCCAATTGTTTCACTACTGGCGATTCGTATTTCTTCTCGCTTTTTTTCTTTCAGATGTAGTTCTTTTTCTAGACCGCTACAATTCTTTACCTTCTGCCACATATGGATATCTTTGTGGAATACATTACTGGGATGCAATTCGCAGATAAGAGAATATATTAGTTTAAAAAAACTTCAGGTGGGAATGGTGTGTTCAGTCACATATTTGTCCTTGAAATTTTTCATATTTGAAGTTTTGCTCGCAACGCCACCATCAACCGAGCATTTTCTTCCTTGACATATAGTTGTAGTACGTCGCCATTCTACTCACTATATTGTGCGCATGCGTGATGTTGCAGGCGAACGTCGCTAGACGTCGCAATAGTCAGCGAATCAGCGATTATTCTCACATCAATTTCGCGTGTCTCTGAGCAGTGTTGCCAGGGTTATTGCATAGGAGGCAAAAACTTTTCGAAACGTCCTCGTATATTAGAATGTCTTGCACCAACACAAAAAAACGCCGAATTAACAGGAGGGCTACCGGGAGTTTCCCCCCAACAGAAAATGTTATCTCTTGCAAAAGAGAATTATTCCTATCCCTGCCAGGGATGTTTATCTTCCTCTAAGAAAACTGAATTTGAAAGCACATGGTATATCATTTCCTCACGATGTAACAAGCACAATTGAAAAATCATTCGTGCCCATTAATAGTCCTGTCATCAAAGATTTCCCTGCCGGAAAGTATGCAGCCATTGTGGATTTAAGAGGGATAATTATTCTGAAACCTTACCGAGCCGAGGCAATAGCAGGCTGTGTTCATGGACGTCCGCAGGATTTTTTCCAGGGAGGGGCAAGGAAGGTAATTTTTTTCCAGGAGGAGGCAAACAAGTCACATTTTCCTCAATAATAGTGTTGTTCCCCGAAAAAACATTTGCTTAAATTTGAATTTATCATATTCATGCAATAATTAACACATATTATTGTGGCTGAAATGAAATTATATGTGAAAAAAATATATATAATTTTTGGTTGACTTCCATTTTCCAGGGGGAACCCCCCCTTGCCCCCCTTCCGGATGCCCTTGGCTGTGTGCCTGTGTTCCATTTAATATTTCGTGGCATAGTGCTGATATTTTCATAAGTATCAGAGTGTTCACAAGAAACTTGTAGTAGATTAGATTGAACTTGGCAAACAGACATTTGGTCAAGTCTTCTGTGCTCTTTTTGTGTATTGAATGTAAGCAATGTAAGCAAAAGCGCCCGCAGGGAGGGGCCAGGAGAGGGGGCACTTACCCCCCTGAGATTTCTGGAAAGTGTTAATGCAATTCGAATGGTGAAATTGTAGGGATATTTTATAACAAAAATGTTATTATTATTATTATTATTATTATTATTATTATTATTATTATTATTATTATTATTATATGAAGTAGGGTTACATTTAGGCTTACAGTCTATTTTACAAAAAATAATAGCTTTTTGTCAATATACAGTTATGCAAATTGCATCTATAGATATACAGAATATGGAAATTACAAATGTATGTGTTTTAAGAAACATAAGTAGTAGTATTATTAGTAATAATAATAATAATAATAATAATAACAACAATAACAAAAATAATAGCAACAATAATACGAAGCAAAATGTGCCATCCTTCAATTTTCGAATGAAATTACCATGTCATACAATTCGTATTGGACTCAGTACCTAAAGCTTTCTGAAATTGGTAAACACAAAACGAAAACAATTTATCTACAGTAGCCTATAGCTTCTAATAACCTTCTTTCTTAATGAACTCAGCTATGACCAAAATGTCGCTTACCATGTTTTACACCCGGTCCTTCAATTATTATTATTATTGTTATTAATAATAATATATAAATATAATAATAATAATAAAAAAAAAGTTTCAAAGACCCTGCCCCCGAGCGCCCTTGATACTAAGTGTTTCTAAATGACGTGTAAACATTATCATAAAATCTTATAACTTAGGTTAACCAATAGTTAATTTGGCGATAGTTAATTTACTGACTGGTAAGATATACAAATCTGCACACATACCCACAAAAAACCCACCTCCCGAAAATAAATGACAATTACGCCACTAGTGGGCATCCGCCCCTCCCCCCAAGCAAAAAGTGCTTCTAAACGTTCTTTGCACAGCTTTCATGATGCATACATCATAACAATGTATCAATATAACAATGGAATCGGGAATTTATATAAAAAAATGTACGCTCGGCGAGGACTTGAACCTATTTAAGTCTCTGGATAAAATCCAACACAGTACATCCCCTGAACTTTGTCAGAGATTGGATCAAATATTTTCATGTAAGCTAGCTATGTTTTGGAGGTCAATCTTGCTTCTCTCTCTTTCTTCACTTGTTTTTTTGTTTTCGCCTTTTCATCCCATGTTCTTCCTTCTTCCATTCCCCTGTTTCACTCTTTCTTACATACTGTTTCTGAATTTCACTATCTTCCGATCTCTTTCTTCCTCTGCTTTTCTATCATTTCTTACTTTCTATATTTCTTTTTTCATCTGTTAATCTCTCATCTTTCTCTTCTGTTTTTCCCACCAGTTTCTCTTCTCCCCATTTATTTCCTCTTGTCTCTAAATTTCTCTGCCCTCTTTTTATATTTATTTTCTTCTTCCCCTTTGTTTTTCTATAATTCTCTTTCTTCAGTATCCCTTTCTCTTTTCTTTCCACCTCCTTTTTTCATCTATTTCTTTTCCCCTTTGCTTCTCTCTCATTTTCTTTCTTCAATTGCATCTCTATCCCTTATTTTTTCCTTTTCCTCTTACCTCCTTCTTTAATCTTTTTTTTTCCCTTTGTTTCTCTCTCATTTTCTTTCTTCAGCTGCTTCTCTATCCCTTCTTTTCCTTTGCTTCCCAACTCCTTCTTTCATCTTTTTCCTTTCCCCTTTGTTTCTCTCTCATTTTCTTTCTACAACTGCTTCTCTATCCCTTCTTTTTCCTCTTCTTCCCATCTCCTTTTTTCATTTTTCTCTTTCCCCTTTGTTTCTTTGTCCATTTTCTTTCTTCAGCTAATTCTCTATCCCTTCTTTTTCCTTTATTTCCACCTCCATCTTTTTATCTTTCCCCTTTGTTTCTATTTCATTTTCTATCTTCAGCTGCTTCTCTATCATTCCTTTTCTTCCCACATCCTTCTTTCACTCTCATTTCTCTTCTTTCCTTTGCTTCTCCTTTGCTTCTCTGTCTTTCATTTTCTTTCTGCTTCTCTCTCCTTTCTCCTCGACGACGTAGTGTAAACACTGTCGCCTTGTAACCATGGGACTCCGGATTCTATACCCATGTTCAGATTCCTCTCTAAACTGCAGGTCCATTGTCAAGGAGCTGCGATGGTTCTGTGGCGGTCTAAGGAATTTTTCCGGCGTTTTCTCTGCATAAAGCGACTCTGGGGTTCAACCAGCCTCAATAAATGGGTACTTGAGAAGGTAAAGCGCTCATCGCGTCAGCTCAAAAAAAAAAAAAAATGGCCGAGATCGAGAATGTTTGGGGCCATACCTCAATACCTCAACATCCCCCTTACTTTATCTCTCTCAGGGGCGGGTCCCAACCGAACTGTCTGAGAAATAATAATATAAATGTTTAGAATAAAATAATTATATCATGTGCAATTAAATTAAAATAATAATAATTATTACTTGAATAGATAAAGTTTCAGCATGTATTCATTAGCTACCTCATGTAGCTAAGATCGTCAAAATTTGTATAAAAACAACTGCCCTGGCAAGGAAATTAATGTTAAATAGTTAAAGAATTGAATATTTATTGAATAACAAAAAAGGATACCAGACACAGTTGACGAAAAGTAAGATTCTTCCTTAATATTTTATTCATATAACTAGTACTGTGCATAAATTCCTTCAAAACCTTATGATCGCAATTAAATCCTTGCCTTCCAATAAGTAACAAATAATAACAAGTATATTTTCATTATTAATTTTGGTGCTTGGTAATTATTTCGGGGAGGGTCCGAGCCCCCCTCCCTCTCTCTCTCTCTAATTCTCTCTGTGCATGATTTTTATTTTTTTCAAAATGACAAAATTTCTCACGCAGGCCATTTGGAAGGATATAGCCCCTCCCACGACCTCCCAGTGGGGGGCTCAGCCCCTTTAGCCCCTGCCGCCCTGAGCGGAAATGAAGAAAATGTATTGCTTTCCGAAAAAAAAAATAGATGGAAACGAACGGTTTGCCTGCTTCTGGAGACAAAGAAACTTGAAGGGGAAATTTCCTGTGGGCTGTGGAAAACAACTTGGCCATTTATCACGCTGCAGCGGTGGCTTTTTAGTCCTGACTTTGGTGTGACCTTGGAATGGCTTCTTTTTTGACGGAAGAAATGTTTGCGAGTGCAAGCAGTTTTTCCAACAATAAGGCATTAGAAACAAAGTTGAGAACAGCAAACGTTCTTCTAGAAGCTTGTGCAAACAGACAATGCTGTTGCTCGCTGATAAGAGAAGGTGCATGTTGAAACTCGCTCGAATTATGCTGACTTAACCAAAAAAAAAATCCTCATGTAGGTGCGTGTCCACGCAAAGCATAAGGGATGCCAAGATAAAGCGAGAAGTCATCGCAGAGCTTCCCGTGGCGGCCGGTAGAGGGGAGTTGGGAGGCAGTTTCCCCCTTGTGCTGCTTATCGCACATTCCCTCACAGCGCAAGCTTCCTTTGTTCCCAGAATTCTCCTCCTTCCCAGTGTTTCCAACCGTGTGCACATTTCCCTACGTGTAGGGATTTCATTTGCAATGTTTCTGCTGACGTGGTGACGGATTGGCTGGAAAATCTGAAGTGTAGGGGTTGTGTCAAAATGTTATTTTCCAGTTGCTTTACTGCAGATAACAATAATATCTGAAGCCCAGCTACATTATTATTATCAGAATAGATTGTGTAATATAGTTCAGTGGCGGATGGAACATCATAACCGATTTGAAGGGCACTTCAGAATTATATTACTCACAACAATAATATATGACCACAGCGCCTAAAATTGTGTGAGACAAACTTATTTCAGAGCTATAAGCATGTTGTGAAATCAGTGGCGACGATTAGGGGGGCGAGGGGCATTTGCCCCCCCCCCCACTTTGCTAAACCTTACCTACAAAGGGAAATATACTGTCTTTACCCCCCCCCCCCAGTTTTGGAACCCAATCGCCGCCACTGTGTGAAATCATTGAAGACTAGTGTGTAATGGAAGAGGGAGATCCTAATTTACACACACACATACACAAACATATATATATAGCTATATGATATACATATTTATTATATTATTACATATAAAAGTAAATTACTACATATTTGAATACATATATATTGCTAAATATATATCAAGAAATTCGATTGTTGCTTTAGCAAACTAATTCCCTTCTGAACTGGTGAAAAATATCGATAAATTACAAAATAGTTCAAATAGTTTTGTTATGTATGGGTCAATGGAGGCGACTGGGGGGCAGTTGCCCCTTTTATTTTGCCTTCGTAGTATGACTTTTAATGCCTTGTCTACAAAGAAAAAATAAATTATCCTTGCCCCCACCAGTTTTTGCACACAATCGCCAGTACTGGTATGAGTTTCTGTTTAATATTTTCTTTGTTTTAAAATAAATTAATTAGATTTCATGTTTATATTTGTCTTGCCTCTATCTTTGGTGTTGTTTGACAACAAATGGTGTAACAAGACACCAAAGATGTTGCTAAATATGTCAGTTCCGTATTAGCACCTGTTGCCATAGTGGGCAACATTTGGGTGTTGTTAGAAAGCATCCGAACGATATTGCCTTGTTAGTTGTAGTAAGGAGATCGTGAAAAAGGTTTGTATGGATTCTGTGGTTGATTAAGTTTGAGTCGTCTGCATAAAGTAGAATTCCACGACAGAAATAGTGTTTTAGTTTCATCTCAGAAGTATCGTTTTGAGTAATATTTCATTATGACTATATCATATTGTGAAATGTAATCTAATCTAAAACGTTACATATTTCCAAAGCACCGCCACTCCATTTTGATGTGGAGATCAGGGGCTGTCCCCAGCCTAGATCTGGGACCAACACCATCATGTGTGTGTAGTTCTGGCACGAAATATTTCTTATTAATTATTATACAGCACTTCAACTCAGTGATTTATCCAGAATTTACATGGGGAGAGTTCATTTTTAGAGGTTATAAGAGTAAATTTAGAGCCGAAATGGCAATAAATTAGGTTTTTGTGTTGGGGAGGTGTTGGGATTGTGTGAATAAATCACTGCTTCAACTCTATCAATCTTCATCAGATTTGGTGAAGAAGTCTTTCTTTGATATGAAAATAATATGTGCCAGATCAACAAAGAAATTTAAAATACGTCTGAATAAATCCAACAACACAGTACTATCGTATTACTATCTCAGTTCACTTTTAAAATAACAATTTGTTATCAGTACAGGTACACCATTGCTTCACAAAATCATATCAACAAAGTCACAGACTATAAACCTGTTAATCCAAATCTGGTATCGCTTCATAACATATTTAGCCATATTTAATCCTGACGGAAAGTTCTCTCCGTGATTAATATAATTGTGCACAGGCGTAACTTTGGGGGGACAGGGGTCACTCACTCGCCCTGAGGTTCATGCTCTACCCCACAGGGTGCCAATAAGCACATATTATCTAATTAATTTATATTAATAGAACCCAAAAACGAAAACTTATGCATAATTAAACAACTATTTTGTAATTTAGTAATATTTTAAGCAGTTGGTAAAGAAATTAGTATAGGCTATAACGCATAAATTTCCTTCATATGAAATACCAAAATTAAGGTGTATATCATATAATAATTCATATATGCGCAGTGGTGTGCCCAAGGGGGGTTGGTGGAGGTCATAACCTCCCTTGGCCCAGTATTCCTAAAAAAATAACCACAAAAGTAGGAAAAAGATGGCACTATCTAGCAGAAAAAGTGTACGTAAACCCTCCCTTTCGAAAATCCTGGGCACGTCACTGTATGTGTGTAGATTAAAATCTCCCCCTCTTACAAAGTAGGCCCTATTATGATGCTGTAATTGTGTATTGTACGGCATTATGCACATGGCATAACTAACATAGGGTGTTTTGATACCGCCCAGTCGATCGATTTGAACGTCCCCCCAAAACAAAATCCCAGCTACGCCAATGCCATATGGACAACTCACATTCACAACAACTCCAGTAGACATCGCTTGGGGACATTCAGCATGCTTCTGTCGGGAACTTACTGCACAGATGGTTGGCAACTCTGTTTTCCAAATTCCCCTCTATACAGCCTGGGGGGAGCTCGGGTCTCTTTTCCCCCCTACGCATTCTATTTCGAGAACGGGAGCGTTTGTTCGATACTATGCATTGACTCGAGTAAAAGCGATAAGCCCGTTAGGGATAAAATGCATAAAAAGCATTCCGAGTACACATCATTTGAAAATTTGAGTTTCGCATCGGTAGAACAACACTGTGCAGTGACTCACAGAGATTCTGGTGTTCTGTAGGATTGGTGGCTGAGAATTTTCCCTTCTCCAATGCATCACATTTACCCGAAAGCCTCTTTGTGTACCCTTGATTATAGGGCGCGGGATCCGGATGCGACTTAGCACGTTCTTCCACTCAGCGCACGGTCTTTATTGTTTCGACCCTGGCGTCAGGCTACCATCACGCAGGCCTCAGCGCGGGAGCCAATAGGAAGCCTCGACTCTGAGCGCACACGTATGCAGAGGGGGAAACGGCTCCAGTTGGCTTTTCTTTGTTGCTGGGCAAGCTAGCGTCGCCGGGCAGCAAATAAGGGCGAACAAAAAAAAACGAAGCCGACGAATGCTGAAGAATGGTTAGCTGGCAGAGAGGGGGGAGCCATTGGAGATATATTTTAATGAGAAGACCATGACGTCGATTTGGAAAGTGACGGACTGGCAGGATTCGTTGAGGGCGGACCAAATCCGGGGCTCTTTGTTGGGGCCCTTCAGACGCGCAGGGTCTGATGATTTCCCCTCCTCCTTCACCCATACCACCCACAAGTCTTCGGTAGCCTCGCACCCAACGTTCCACAATTTCAGGATCGGATGCATCACGGTATCACTCGCCCACGTGGCAGTCCACTTGAGTATGCAGCAGGAAGCTTCAGTTAACATACCGCAGATGGCAATGCTGTTTCGAGCTGTCCTGTTGAGACGAGTAGATGACGTGATCACCCTAGAAACCTAGAAAAATTGTTGTTATTGTTGAAGTTATTATTAGTTACATTTGAATTAATTTCCTTCTATCTGCCTATTTGACCAGTCCCTACATTTTTTTCACCTTCCTTCCAATGTCGTGGATTCTATTTCTTCTTGCTTACTGTATTTTCACTTCCCCCCTCTCTCTTGTTAATTATTTCCTGCTTTCTGTTCTCTGTACTCCTCTATTCTCCCTCTCTCCCCCCCCCCCCATCTCTCTTGTTAATTGCACTGGTCGACATGGGTTTGGATGTCTCGCAGATGACTATCGTCTAAATAATTTCTGCATGCAGATTCCAAAAATGAAATCCATTTCTACCCATCACGTGTAGTTCCATCACTTCCTCAATAGATGGCTCTGTTTAGATGGTAGAAAATTATTGATTTTCTACAATACAAATCCTCCAATTTTAAACTATCAATTAACATAGAATTGTAAACAATTAATCCACCTTTACACGACACATTGGCATAAAAAGTTATATGGACTTTGGTGGTTACGTAGGTTTTATCTTCGAAATCCCTAAAATAATCTTCTTCACAAAATGCTTAAACCTCAATGTTATAGATTGACCTTGGTGACGGGAAGACATTTTTCTTGGGTTCTTCGATAAATGCAATGTAATTACGAATATGTGAATTTTGATTGTGAAATTGTGAAAAATGGATGTCATTTCCGTGATCAGCATTCAAAGTAGCTACTTCCAGAATCACCAATTGGTTTGAAAACATTTTTTTTCAAAATGTCGACCACTGTTATTATTCTTCTACCGTATTTTATTCTCGAATTTCTGTGCTCTATACTCCATACATCACCCCCTCTATCTCTCTCTGTTTCTCTTAAAACATTCATATTTCCATTCTTCTTATTGTACTTCGCTTCTCTGCCACTTTTGGCTATGGCGAAGATGTGGATGAGTGATGATCAGGTGGAACTGAAGGAAAACTCACAAAGAATACCCACGGCAAGGACAAGACTCGAATCCGGGAACTACGGTGACAAGGAGCCGGTCCCTTGGAACTTTTGCACTTTACGTTGCACTCCCCCCTACTCCTTCCACTAAACTTGAGGTCACATTATTTTCAATATCGGATATTCGAGGCACATTTCACAGTGATTTAAACTTTAAACTGTAGGTCCAGTCCCGATTACCTTTTCTATGCACAGTGTGGTATTTGAGGAATTTCCAGAGGGAGGGGGGGGGGGATTCTACCGACTGCCTAGAGACATCATGGGATAATGCTTATATATTTTTGCGTGACCCGATATAATTAATATGTAATAATATAATCTTATATATATATTACACATGTATGTATGTATATATATATATTACGATTGGTTGATTTGGTGTTTTAAGTTCACCTTCATGCACAGTAAGGCTAATCGGGACTGGACCTACAGTTTTAAAGTGGGAACCGAAGCACTCTGTGCCTCCACCGGGTATCGAACCCGGAACCCCTTTATTACAAGCTGACAATTTTAATTGGTAAATGGGGTCACTCCACACTTCTTTTTATGTCACTGACCTTTTTTTTAAAAAGCTTTGAAGAAAACATAGTTTTAATAATTGATGGCCTTAGAAGTGCTGTATCTGAAATTTGAATAAATAAATAAATAAATTATATTGCATTTGAAGTACTGGCACAAGGGGATCCACTGTGCCCCAGTGGCGGGGCAGAAAGGGTTCATTTACATTTCTTTGTTTTCTTCCAATATTTCTTCATGTGTGTAACGTCTCCTTCTGTGTAAGTTATATTTTTATGTCTGTCAAATTTTCAAAGTATATGTACCGTAATATGCCATTTTTGTCTAATATATATTTTTTACAGTGTTTTCAATATTAAGTGTTCCGTTCTGCACCGGATTGTGAATTTTCCAAAAACTGTTAAATTTTGAAAACCTTAGACATAATAAGGAAGGGGTGGACAGTTCTTGCACCCCGTGGTTAAAATCCACTTATGTTGATGCAGAACTAATTAATCAAGCGTTCTGTATCAGAAGACACCATTTCGTTTTGTGGCAATAAAATTAACACCATGAAAGAATCTTTTTTGAAAGACGGAAATAGCTGGAATGTCAGGTGGGGACATGATAGGGACCAAGACTGATAGGGACAGGTCAGTCCACGAACGCAGAGTTTATTTTCGGAAGGAGCTCGATATGTAAAGGTGGATACTACACAGCTGTGTTCGGCAGTTTTCTCAACCGCTGGGCCGCAAGAGCTTCTCCTCAACTTTGCGACTTGCAGCACGAGCTGGCAACCACCTGGAAACATGCCCTTTCATTAAGAGTGAACTGTCGCCCGTACATGCCTCCAAATTTGAATTCTAGCGGTTGGGTCTTTCTCAAGTTGGAACCGGAAGGGTGAACCGACTTGCAGCCCAAGCTGGCAACCGTCTGCACTGAGCATATCGGGGCGCATTTGGAGTTTTGCGGAGGGGCACCGCGGTCGATTTAGTTTGCACAACAATTTTCATTATCAGTTACATTGAAATGAAGATGTTCTGATTCATTGGAATTCTTCGATGTCCAAAATGGAACATGCCAGTGAAAATCAGCAGTTACCAAATAAATTTAATGATGTTGGCCATAGGAAACTAAGAGATTTCATGAGATTCAGACGGTCAAGGAATTTAAATCAAATTTTATATTTGTCAACAAGCCTAGGCATAATCGAACTAATAATATATATGGTTATGACTAGGGACATTGAATTTTCGCGATGCGCGAAATCGCGAAATATGAAAAAAATATGCAATTTTGAACATTCTGCACGTAACTACACCCCCAATGATGAAATATGCATGAGTTTTATTCGCGAAGTAATGCGAAATGTGTGCTTTTCCACGAAATGAACGCTTTTTCGCGAAATAACCGTGAAATATCATCAAATTAAGTAGAAAACACGAAAAAACCGGCAATCGAGGTTGTGCGCGCAAACTGTCGATTTGTAACGAAACGTTTGCCTAAAGTTTCCTACCACTTGCAGCTGAAGAACGTTTTATCTTCGATCACATCAGGAAGACGCTGCAAATTGGGATTTCCCATGCACATAATCTCAGTTCGAAAACTTCGCTCCCTGTCAAGCTGCATTCCTTTCTTCCCCCGAATGTCTACTCAACTTCCAGTTTCATTGAACTTGCTAGCTGTAGCAGCGATAAGATTAGTCTGTTCCCGCACATCAAGGGAAACAATGGTGTCATTTGTGTTCAGTCATGAATTAATTTTGTTTATCATCACGTAATTTTCAACATGTGTTTGTGTATGTGCAGTAGTGATTATATTATTTGTTGGACAGCAAGGATATCCTTTAAATACATACAATGAATAAATCACTTGAGATATGCAATTTAGAAATGAAGTGGTTTTGTGTTGATGTTTTCTTTTTGGTTGAACAGCTAAGTACTTGTGTATGTGTACAGTATATAAAAATGAAGTAGTTTCTCAATTTATAGCTCTTTTGTATGTTGTTTCCTCTCATGATGAAAAAGTGTGTACCAATTTTTTTCCCCACCGCTGGTATATACCGCTGATCTAACATTTTATTTACCGCTCACCTCAGTTTTTATTTACCATAAATTCGTCTCCCTAGTAATGACATAATTTATTTACTAATATTAAATTTCTATGGTACTTATTAATTAACATACATCTAAAGTTTAAAATATTAAAAAGCTATTTACGAGTAAAATATAAAATATTTCGCTATTATCTGTTCTTTTTTAAACAAAATTGTTTCTATAAGACAAAAATCTTAATTGGGGTCATTGTAAGAGGAGTCCCCATTTGCCACTAAGGTTTCTCTTGAGATTTCATTTTAAAAGCTTTATTTCTCAAAATTTCCTGCGTAATCCAGTCCCATTTGCAAGAGGTACGAGCCTGGCAGAAGGCTGGAGACACATTTATTAAATCTCTGAATAACGAACGCAAAATGAAAAAAGTTTTTCTTGTCTGTTTTGGGGGGAAGAGGAGGGCAAGAGTGATGAACTGGTTGACTCCAGGGGTCTGCCCCTCCCATACCTACTCCCCTCTTTGCACTGGAGTACGCAGGATTTTTTTTCTGGAGGGGTAGAATTGTAAAGGTGGATAGTACATAGCTATGACAGATATTATTACATATTTTATGGGGGGACGGTATATACAACAATATATTGCGTATATTAAGAGTTTTACTCTCAAAAATGGCAATGGAACGTCACATAAAGAAGGGTTTGATTTTACCACTGTGGTTTTTCCCCAGTTCTTCACTGCTTGTCTTTGAAAATGTTGATTTTCTCAAGATTTCGGAGGGGGCTGCAGCCCCATCAGCACCCCCTCTGCGTACGCCAGTGCCCCTTTGGCATCGTCACTGTTTGAAGAACCGGAAAGCAGCAACTGAAAGTTGGAGGTGGGTAACTCCAGTTGTGCTAACCTGTTAATATATGTAACGACTGCTGTCCCAGAGTCCAAAAAAAGGAGAAACCAATTAAAGCTAAACGCGAACAAAGACACTTAGGTCAATGGTATAATTCACACTTGAGTAAATTAAAAATCTTGCTTATGATGTATTATAATGGATTTAAAAATGGTAACGCAGATAAGAACAGATATATCAAATTAAGAAATATTTACAGATCAGAAATTAGAAAAGCTAAATGCACAGCAAATGATAAATTTATTAATAACTCCAATAATAAATGCAAAGCAGCTTGGAATGTCATTAAGGCAGAATTAGGCAGAGGGAAACCCAGAAGAAAAGAAAATGTTCCGATTACTCCAAGCGAATTTAATGATTTCTTTGTCAGGGTAGGTAACAAATTGGATACAAACCACAATTCTATGAATCAATTTGATTATGAATATAATAATCTCATGTCACAAGACATCGGTAACATTTTGACTGACTTCCGGTGGCATGAGACCCAACCTGCTGATATTTTAAAAGCAGCACAAAAACTAAATAATTCAAAATCGGAAGACTTTTATGGAATGTCGAACTTTATTTTAAAAAGAATCATTGATATTCTACAGTACCCACTTTGCATTCTCATAAACTGGATGATGTATTGTGGGCACTTTCCTTCCTGCCTCAAGCTCTCGGTCGTCATACCCGTGTATAAAAAGGGAGATAAATCGAGCCCCGACAATTACCGTCCTATATCACTTGTTCCCATTGTCTCCAAAATTATAGAACACTGTTTATATAATCAACTCGATAGCTATTTCATAAATAATAATTTATATACAAGTGCACAATATGGTTTCAGAGCCCATCTATCCACTGTGAAAGCGAATGAAACCATTGTTTCCACAGTGTTAGATGCATTTGAATCCAAACTTTCTGTAAGTGCAACACTTATCGATCTGAGTAAAGCCTTTGACTCTGTTTCCCATCAAATATTAATAAAAAAATTACACTTCTATGGCATCAAAGAATCTGAACTTGCTCTAATAAAATCCTACTTATCAAATAGACAACAAATGGTCACTGTAGACAACATAAAATCAGAATTCTTAAATATAAAAAATGGAGTTCCGCAAGGTTCTGTCCTCGGCCCATTGTTGTTCAATATTTATATAAATGACTTACCTAATATTATTCCTCATAAGACTGTTTTATATGCAGATGATACCACATTCCTTACAGTGGGCAGTGACAAATTTACAGTTGAGAAGCTTGATAAGGAAATAGAGGAAAGGTCCACTTTTTGGTTTGAAACAAATCAACTTACAATTAATGAAAATAAAACAGAGAAAATATTTTTTACATTAGGAAATGGCCATGAATGGACTTCTGTAAAACTTCTTGGGTTACACTTAGACTCCAAATTATCTTGGGAGTCGCAAACAAGTCACCTATGTTCCAAACTTGCCAGGGTGGTATTTCTACTTAAAAAGCTTAGAACTTGCATTAGCAAGGATTTGTTGCTGCAATCATATTATGCATATTTTCATAGCCTTCTGACTTATGGAATTCTCTTGTGGGGAAACTCATCCGGTGCTGGGGATGTATTTATCTGGCAGAAAAAAGCTTTACGAAGCATGGCAGGAGTCTTTGATCAGTCTGTTTCCTGTAAAAATCTCTTTAAAGAACTAAAGATAATGACTGTGCCAAGCTCATATATATTTACCTGTCTAGTGTATACAAAAGAAAATGTACATAATTATAACGCAAGACACACTGTGCACAGACACAATACAAGATACTGTTACAAGCTCGACACACCATCAATCAGATTAAGTAAAACACAAAATAGTTATAAGTATTTAGGAATTAGGTTATACAACATGTTACCAGAAGCTGCTCACAGTGTCTCTCTTAAAAAATTTAAAAGTGTACTTCAACCCTGGTTAAAAGAAAAGGTCTTCTACAATCTAGAAGAATTCGAAATCCGTCCCAAAAATGATTTAATATTCTAGAATGTATTGTATTGTTTATTTCCTGTTTTATGAATTATTGTTATGTATATTGCCACTGCCATATTTATATTATTTCATCGTCACTAATATTATAATTGTCTTATGTCTATGTACTCTTACTTTATATATGCATATACTCTCATATTAGTATCTATAACATATTGTAGTTCCATGTAATCCCTCTCTATATATATAATTATATATTTACATATATACAATAACAAATATGTAACCAATAACTGACGACATCTATTGCATTGTACAATGTCTAACGATGAATAAATATATTGTATTGTATTGTATTGTACAATAATAGTGTTTTCATTATCACTACTGTTGTATGTAAATCAAGGTTCTTAGTACACTCTATTATCGGTGGGAAGTTAGGGAGCTGAGTTTAGTCTCTTCCACTGTGTGGCAGCACGTGTCAAACAGATACATAAACAAACATCTTATCCTGGGTAAAAACCCTTGGTAAGAGGTTTTCAAAGGAAATATGGTCGGGACTGAACGGTTTGCTTTTGCATGAGTTATGAATAGGGCTAGGAAGTTGATGAAGAATCATATTATTTTTCTGAGCCCTGAAAACAATGCTAAACCTATGATATCTGCCTGTTTAGAACCACAAAACATTGTTTTTATTTTTCATTTTTTTTCATTTTTCGGCATTACATTTACGTCATTTTTCAGTATTTTTTGCCGTCTTTATTTCATTTTTCTTCATTTTTGAGATTTTTTTCTCCCCTGTTCTTTCGTGAATTTTAAATGCATTTCCTAGCATAATTTATGAATTTAAATTTCCTGACATGGTATTTTTAGCAAGTTCGCCATTAATCGGAAATACGGCCAATAGCCAATGGGGAAATCCCCCCACTCACTCTCTCTAGCCTTCTTAAACCCGAAGGTTCATGGCTGCAGCAACACAGGCCTTCGATCTGTCCCTATCCTGAGCAAGATCTATATACTCTTTTCCATCCCTACCAATTTCCTTTAGGTCCATCTCAACGTTGTCCCTCCATCTTCGTCTTGGCCTCCCTACTGGTCTCTTACCATCAGGTTTCCCAGCAAGAATCCTCTCAACTCCTCTCTCCTTTCCCATTCTTGCCACATGGCATGCCCACCTATGTCTTCTTCATTTAATTATTCTAATAATATCCGGACAGCAATACAAACTGTGCAGTTATAAATTATGTAACCTTCTCGACTCACCTGTCTCCTCATCCCTTTTAGGTCCAAATATTTTCCTAGACCTAAGGATTTTATTTTTAAATACTAATTTATTTTCCTCTTTTAATGTAAGGGACCAATTTTCACAGCCATATAATACTATAGGTAAATGTTACTGTTTTGTACACAATATTTTTAACTGAATTATTTGGAAATGGAATAAATAATTAATTTTGGTACATTTTTTTTCTCTACAGAAAATTTAGAATACTTGGTGTGAAGTCTACCTTGAGGTTCCATGGCTTGCCAAAAATCGCTTTAATCTTGGGTATCTGAGTTGGCCGCGGTACGTGGTGGAGTGATTAGCACAGCGCACTGCGACGCCGTCCGGGTTCGAATCCCGGGCGAATTACTAGATTGTAAGTAAGAAGATAGAGGAAAAGGTCTAAATATGGGGGCCCCTTATTATTTTTGTCATTTTCGGAGGAAAAAATTAATATATCAAGCACCTGCCTTTAAAATGCATATCTATGAAATATAGACACTTAAATGAAATAGCATGCTAAAGTATAGAAGGTCTCCATTTTTTTAAAAAAAATGGTAGAATGATGTATTTCAAAATTGTGGTCTAAATATGGGCTACTAGTGGCAATATCACAAAAGCAATTAAAATTTTAAAAATTTATTTATTTTTCATTTAATTTATCATTTATTGCTAAAACATTATAAAATTCATATTTATGAATAATCTGTTGTTTTCAAAATCACGCGGAATGAGAAAAATCGAAATTAAGAAAAACATCCTAATATTTGTTGAAAATGTGATCTCAACATTAGACCTCATGTCATAGCCCATATTTAGAACATCACGCTATATTTCTTCTTCAATTTATCTCTGTGGTACATATTTCACAAACAAATTATGGCATTATAAAAGTCCACATTTGTTTTATGTACCGCTAATATCATAACCTATACAAGCAGATGAGAATTCAGAAAACGCCGAGTTAAAACATACCTGCAAAAAGTTTTTGGAGGTCGCAATTCTATAACAGCGTCCAAGGCCGAAACTAACCACCACTTTCTCTTGCGAATTGGCGCCACAACCTTTGTCCTTGAAAGATAACCAGTTCCAATAGCCTCTGTCAGCCTGCAGCACCCGGGAGCGCTGATAACTCCAAAACCCATATTTAAACCTTCGCCCATATTTAGACCTTCTCCTCTACAGGTTTGGTTTTAGTGACGACCAAGTCTGCTTAGAATGTAATGTGATGGATACGATGGAACACAAACTAACGAAATGTGGAAAAATCCTGGTTAGTTACAAAGATGCATCAGTAGTAGCTATATGTGGTATCCCAAGTAAAGACTTACAATTTGAATATGCATCACGACCGGAATTCAAATATTTTCCAGTAACAAAACAGAAATCGTTGCAATGGTTAATAGCAACCTTTATTGTATTCGGGTATGCAAATAAAAGTACTATAACTGACTGTAAAATATTCTGTAGAGAATATGCTACAGTACAGAATATATGGAACAAAAAAACTTATATGCAAATTATATTCATGTAGTTCTTTGTGAACAAAAGTAAGAATACAAGGTCAAAGTACAAATGTAATGACTTTGGTTCCTTCTGAAAATGATGATTAGGTATGTAAAATGGTAAACAGGAATGTATGTTATAAAAGGTGAAAAAAAATCCCGGGTGCGACATGGATATTTGTGTTTGTCCTGATAAACTGAAAATTGAGAAAATTAAAAAAAGTCTTAAAGTTATGACGTCTGACTGCCATACGAAAGACCCGGGTTCGATCCCCGGCGGGGGAAAATCGGAATTTTTTCTACCTGTTCAAGTGGCTCCGGGGCCCACCCAGCGTCGTATAAAGTGGGTAACTGGAGTAAACGCTGGAGGGTAAAGGCGGTCAGGGGCGTGGTGCTGATCACATCAACCCCTATCTTCGACCGTGATCAAGAAAGTGTGGAAACCTAACTCTCCACACCCCCCTAGAAGCCTTCACGGCGTGGTGCAAAGCACAGGGGAGCACTTTACTTTTTTTTAATTTTACTTGGGTTTTGGTCACAATATGAAAAAAAAAGTATAATCTGATGTACGTGAAACACAACTTTAATTTCAGATGCTGACCGACTTCACTATCGTGCAAGGCTCAATCTTAGAGGAGGTGAATGACTTACACGGAAAATACTTCAAGTAAAAACAAAGAAAACTTAGCACTTGATTACTTCTTCCCCTTTGCTTCGATAGTTTAAATCACCAAACGACGGGTTTTAACCACACTCTTGTAATTTATGAAAAAATCAAGCTTTCATTTTAAGAGCGAAAATTATTTTTAGGCAATTTTTTAAAAACTCTAATATCATTCTGTTCTGTTGGTCAACTTCCGGAGCACTATACAGTTATGAACATTTGAAATGTGTTGATTCAACTGGAATTTACGCTGGAATGTAAGAACTATGAGTCGTGGTGTGCTTGGAGAAGAATTGTAGGAGAATGTAACGCCTTTATTTTGATCGAAATATATTGCATATAGAAAACCTATGGCTACATGAAAAATGGATACAATTGCAAAAGAAAATGTCCCTTACAGTAAGAGCTGGATTAAAAATGTCGGCACCGATAGGCTACCCCACGGAAAGTAAAATGTAAGGTTGAACGCATTCACTTCAAATTCATCGATGTATACAAACCATGCGAGTAATTGCTGTTTTTAGTGTTGCCCACGGGACGAGACGGGACAGGCTTTTAAAAATTCGAGACGAGACGAGATTGATCATGTGTCCCTTTGACAAACGAATATTTTCGAGACGAGACAGCATTTCACAGCATTTCCACGAGACGAGACAGGCCAAAGTCTCGTCTCGTGGGCAACACTAGCTGTTTTCTTTGTTCGTTGTTGATCGAAACATTGTAATGCATTAAGAGAAGATGAATCGTTAAGATGATGTACTTGAATCGAAATTTAATGCATTTCACTCATGGGCGTCCGGAAGGGGGGCAAGGGGGTCGTGACCCCCCCCCCCCATGGAAAATGAAAGTCAACAAAAAAAATTATAATTTCACACATTTCAGCCACAATAATATGTATTAATTATTGCACGAGCATGGTAAATTCAAATTTAAGCAATGTTTTTCGAGGGTACAACACTAGTATTGGGGAAAATGTGTCTTGTTTGAGCCCCCTAAAAAATGCCTTCCTTGCCCCTCTCTGGAAAAAAATCCTGCGGACGTCCATGATTTTCACTGCATCATTAGCTCATACGACTAATTTACGTTTCATGCAATTTTCTGTTAATTTTATTACCTACTCATCAAGGAGAGCCGCGGTGGTCTACAGTCGGTATGGCGTCTGATTGCCACGCGGGAGAACCGGGTTCGATTCCCGGCGTGGGTGGCCGGAATTTTTCAGATGGCCACTCAGCCTCAATGGGTAACCTGGGGATAACCCATGGGGATAAAGGCGGCCGGAGTGTGATGCTGATCACAATATCCAAAATAGCTGAGATCGAGAATGTATGGGGTCCTACTCCCACATCAGGAGCGTATATTCTAGGCTAGATAGGCTACCTGCGAAGCCTGAAGTGTAGAGAATAAAATACAGGAGGAAAATCGATCAGAAATTGTAAATAATATTATTCACATCAGTGAGATGATGATGCTGATTCTGGAGTTGGCAACCTGATTTCCTATGAGTTGGCAACCTGATTTCCTATGAGTTGACAACCTGATTTCCAATGAGTTGGCAACCTGATTTCCTATGAGTTTGCAACCTGGTTTCCTATGAGTTGGCAACCTGATTTCCTATGAGTTGGCAACCTGATATCTATGAGTTGGCAACCTGATTTCCTATGAGTTTGCAAGCTAATTTTTTCCTATGAGTTGGCAACCTGATTTCCTATGAGTTGGCAACCTGATATCTATGAGTTGGCAACCTGATTTCCTATGAGTTTGCAAGCTGATTTCCTATGAGTTGGCAACCTGAGAGTTGGTAAATTTATATTCATAGCCTAGGACCAGTGACATAGTGAAATAGCCCAGATATTGGACTCAGTATAGGCTACTGCCCCACATCCCCTCTTCATGTCACGGTGCTGTATGCACAGGGAACTTTACCTTTACCTTACCTTATCAACATCATTCTTGTTGATTCTTGACACAACAAAGACTGTCACCAGTTCAGCATTTCTTTTGCACGTAAATTACAATCCTGCGAGATATATATTTCACCTTGGTGAAAAAACTCAAGAATATTACCAAAATGAAAGAAGTGACAAAATATGACGATACAATACACCGAATATTGCGAAAAATGACGGAAAAATGCCGAAAATCGGGGGAAATGATTTAAAACCTGAAAATTGGCAAAAAAATGAAAAAAAGGCACTTTAAAATTACCTTTTTTGGGTTCTAGACGAAGTGTAATATTGTGTATATTTAATGGGCATCGTGTCCGAGATGTCAGAAAAAAGATGACATTTCATCAACTTCCGCTCCCTATACATAACCCTACAATGAATGCTAAGCAAGTATATTTTTTCATTATTTAATTTTAGTATTTCATAAGTCTTTTGGGGATCAAACCCCCTGGATCCCCTTCAATACGTCCTTGTCATGTGAAAACACTATTAAGCCTTGTTTTCCATGTTTAATAAAACATTTAAAATGCTGACTAAGTCTTTATTATATAATAATATGAACGCAACGATTCCACCCTCAAACAGGATCTTCGTTATAAAGATTTAAACTAAAATGAAATAAAAATCCAATAATAAATAATAGTAGAAATAAATAACATAAATACATAATATAATAATAATAATTAAAAATAAATAAATAGTAAAAATGAATAATCTTTTGGTTGTATTTTTATTTCATTTTAAAGGGTTTTCAGGATTTTTATATCACACACAGGTAGTTTCTCGGTTTGGTACAGAAAAATTCAATGACTAACGTGTTTGAAACATACTCTCTGTAGATTTCCCCTCCCTCCAAGTCCATAATGTTTATTTCAAGTTCTAAACAAAGCAAAATGTCTGGTGCCACTGTCAAAAGAGCAAACTTCTGATCCGTGTGTTCTTGCTTACTTTCGCGTCAGTTCGGTACTTTGTGACATTCACCCCTTGCAACACAGACCTCAAAGTGTGTCAATTGACACACAAAAGTGCATCATTTTTTTTACTCCAATGACACATTAAAAATGCATAAAACTGGTAGATGTACCTAAATACATCAAAATAAATGTGTCAAATTATGCACTAAAATGCATCAAACTGAATGATGCACCTAAATGCATCAAAATAAATGTGTCAAATGACACATTAGAGTGGATATTTCGTTTGATGCACCAAAACGTGGCGTTGGGGTCAAAAACATTTATGCACTTTTAGTGTGTAGAGTGACACGTTCAAATGCATCAGTTTTTTTCCTTTTCTTGCTCATGGTGGTTGCATACCTGCAAGGGAAAAGTTCTAACACATTTCTTCACTGTAAAAAAATATTTCACTTTTCAAACATTTTCTTGAAGCACCTTTCATTTGATGTGCTTCAGAAGTGTGTAAAGTGCATTCTAGAAATTATTATTGATCATTTATAGTATAGGCCTACATTTCCCACATTTAGAACATGCTGAAAAGACTGAAAGAATTAATCATTACTGGAAATTTTTAGCTGGAGGGATGCTTAGTGTAAATTTCTCTAGTGCAGGGACCCAGTGGAGGCACATAGTGGTTCGGATCCCACTTTAAACTGTAGGTCCAGTCCAGATTAGTTTTACTGTGCATAAAGTGAACTTAAAACATCAACTCAATCAATCAATTTGTGTGCCGATAAATTAAAAATTCCTTTCATATTATCGTAATAGATCAAAATTTATTTTCCATATAAGATAAATAAAAGCACCAAACAATTGGCGGTCAGGGGCGTGGTGCTGATCACATCACCCCTACTCACGACCGGATCAAGAAAGTGTGGGGCTTTACCCCCACACCCCCTATACGCCTTCATGGCGTGGTGCTATGCACAGGGGAACACTTTACTTTACTTTTTACTTTTTTTTTACCAAACAATTGCTTCGTAATAATTATGCATGTAAATGTATAAATTGAAAAATATGCACTTAGATGCATAAAATCCCATCGCACGGGCAATTGACACACTAAGATGCATCAAAAGACGCACTCCACAGTCGAAATTCCATTTGATGCAGTGGAAGTGCATCAAACCGCGAGACAATTTCCAATAACCCAAGATTACACGTTTAGCTGTGTCATTTGATGGATTTCTAGTTCTCTGTGTAGCTAACATTTCAGCATAGAAGTTTGCACCACTGACCACTGTGTCGTAGCGTTTTGCTCTAACCACTCCGCCACGCAGGCCGACTGTAACAGCTGAGCTACCGCGGCTCATTAATTAATTAACGTATAAGGTAAAAAAAAATAGAAATCTATTTATTTACCAGTGAAATTTTTGGCATCGGGGCATTGACTTTTGAGAAACAAATTTACCGGGCCAAGGGCTCACGAAGGTTGAGAACCATTGGTCTAGGAGATGACGCCTATATACACTATAAAATATTTCGTAATTACTGATTTCTTTTTTTTTTTTTACAGAATTGCTGTTTAAAGACAAAAAATCGTAATCAGGCATCACTTTGAGGGAAGTTTGCATTTAACACTTTGGTTTTTCTCGAGTTCTTTAATGCTTAAATTGTTTATTTTTCTCAAAATTTCGGGAGAAGCTAGAGCCCCATCAGCTCCCACTGCGTACTCCAGTTCCATTGTTAATAGTTACAAGTATGTTACGAGGTCGGAAGAGCGCGGAAGTCACATTTATTAAATCTCTCAATAAAAATCACGCAAAATGAATATGTTTTTCTTGTTTGCTTTTGGGGAGGAAGGAAGTCTACCCCTCCTGTACCCCCTTTGGCATCGTCACCGGTTTCAAGGAACCAGTTTGAGTTACCCTATCATGAACATAAAGTGGGCTGAAATTAATCTTTAAAAAAATAATATTCTCGATCTTGTTAAACTTTCTGGAAAAAGACAGAACATTTGAGTCCTCAAAAATATTACGAATAATATTATATCCAAAAACCTGGCAGTTGGGAGGGGCGATCACCCCTATCGCTCACCCTTCCTCGTGAATACGAGGCAAGGGCGCTTCGTGCACTATGAAGACGCACATAAGGGGGACAGGAGGTAGGGCTCCACACATTCTCGATCTTGGTTCTTGGAGGTGTTGTGGCAGTAGACCTTGCATTTTTAGGTTTCTAAGAAGTGTGCTTTTAGTTTCCTAAAATAGGCTCTAAAAATTCTAAAATAGGTTCTAAAAACACAAAATAGGTTCTAAAAACTTAAATTAGGCTAAAAAAATCCTGAATTTGGTTCCAAAAAATCTAAAATGGTTGAAAATTTGACACGTCCTTTCCCATTGCACTAATATTTACTATTAATTATCTTTTCTCTTGTACAAATGTTTATTGTTCTTTAATCTTAATTTCTGAAATTTACCAATCACTGATAAATGTCAGGATAGTGACTAACCTTTATATACTTATCTTGTAAGGGCTGTTACCATGGCAATTATACGAGTGTGTTTTGTCTGGACTTGGAAGTTCGGGCTCGGTTTTAGGAATAGAGTGTTCAAGTTGAATTACTGTATAAGAAGTTTAATTTCTTTGAGTGACATGGATTATATGTTAGGCATATAAGTATTTAGTTTGCAAAGAAGTAAAATCGACTTCCTTTTTCTTAGTGGAAACTTAACTTTGATTTTTATTTGACGAACTAACAGAGAGATATTACCCCATACCCTCATGAGAGGCATCAAGCGAATGCTTTCGAGTCTTTCATGTGGACTTATTATTTGTTCTTTTAGTTAAATCATGTTCTTTTGACTAAAGAACGTGTCAAATTCCTGAAAAATGCTGATTAGGTAGAATCTTTAAAACCAAAATTCCAAAAGAAACCGTAAGAAATTTTTAATACGTATAACAACCTTGATATTAGTTTTATAACCAAATTTTCATTTGGATACATCATTCTCAAAATGATCTACAAATTATTGAAATACTATACATGCGCTGTTAGCAAACGTTACTTGTTTCAAGAAGAATTAACTATGTATGTATAATTTTGCTGCACAATACAATGTGTGTGGCTACTCACCGGGAATTCCTTGAATTCCGGAAATGATGCGTTGATTATTGGCTCAGGGAATTATGCGTGAATTCTGCATGAGAAATTGCAACTTTTATTAAACCATAATGAAGTACACATTGAAAACCTTGAATTATACTTAGTTGAATTTCATGATAGTAGAGTGCCCACTCTGAATGCATAGGCCTAACAATCCTTTTCATGTTGTCCACAGCCTAACACCAGCCTTTGTCTGTGAGGATCATATTTTATGCTGAAAATGATGTTTCAACAAAAATTATAGGCGCCACTGGCCCCCGTGGCAGAGTGGTTAGCACATCGTGCTACGACGCCAGGGGTCCCGGGTTCGAATCCCGGCTTGGGCATGGATGTTTGTGAGTGTCCATTCGTCAATTTCATCATATCATCACTCATCCCAATGTTCGCAAATCAGCCAAAAGTGGCACAAAGGGCGAAGTAATATAAAGCAAATCAATCAATTAAATCTCAAGTGATGCCCTAGCATTGCTGGCACCATGGGCGTCCGGAAGGGGGAAAGGGGGGGGGGCCGTGGTCCCCCCTGGAAAATGAAAGTCAACCAAAAATTATGTATTTCACACATATAATTTCATTTTAGGCACAATAATATGTGTTAATTATTGCATTAACACCATAAATTCAAATTTAAGCAATTTTTTTTAGGGAACTACACTCTTTGGGGGGGGGGGGAATGTGACTGGTTTGCCCCCCCTGGAAAAAAATACCTTCCTTGCCCCTCCCTGGAAAAAATCCTGCGGACGTTTATGGCTGGCACTTGTGTTTCTTAATCTAAAGCTCTCGCAAGACATGTTAAATCGGTCTGTCGTCCACCATCTTTAAACATTGTGATAAATTTTTCTGAAACATAATGTGAGATCAATCCTTCAAACAACTCTAAAAATTGAAACTCAAGAGCTTTACATTTATGGCAGTTATTATAAGCTACAACGGTTGTGATTTTACCACCACTTCTCTCCTAAACAATGAAATATGAATTTTAAAAGTTTTACTGCAAAATTGCTGACCAATGAAATCTCTAAAATGACTGAGTTTAATTCCTTATACTCCAAAAATGCATTCTAGTCAGTCTTGAAAACAAACAAACAATGTAGAGCATAGTATAGAGAAGCCTGCAACATGGGAAAATCAGTTCTTCATCAACCATCTTGAAACACATTAGCCGACTTCGATCAAAAAGTTTCTAGCTGCAGAAATAATTTTACCTAAAAGATTCTAAATTTACAGCACTAAATACATGCCCATCCACCCTAACTCGTGCTTCTACTAAATCATGTACAATATTTTGATAATTTTATTGTCAAATTATAGTGCAAGTTAATACCCTGTCCGTTTTCTGCGCAAAACTCAAAACTGCAGTCTATACAAAAGTTTCAAAATGCCAAAAATGATCAAAATATGAAAGTATACATGTACACTGTATTTAATTGAGAACCCCACACTCTTAGGAAAAAAATAAAGAGAGAAAAAATGGAAATTGTGGTAGGTTATGAAAGCGCACACTTCCATGGGTATAGAGGTCCTAACAGACACAAATATTTATCGAGCATAAGCAAGCAACCCATTACAGGCACGTATCTAGAAATACATTTCGGGGGGATGGGTCCGACCAAGTATATCAATAATAATAATTATAATAATATAATTATATTAATTGAATATGTAAATTAAGGGGAGGAGTTACACTTACGCACCAATTGTGCATTTATTTCAATATCGCCCGAATGGGCACCGCTATTAAAAAACCCTGGGTGTATCCAAGAGTATTAATTTCTCTCCATGTTGCAAGTGGAAGCGTTTTTTTATGCTAATTATTATAAGCTGGACACGATGTTTGAAAAATATGACGACTAAAATTTTCGGAATCCCATGTATTCCTTATGGGGAATTAACTTCAACATCAAGTTACGGCTAATCAAATGGGAGTTTCGACTTTTCCGCTGGTCAAACACATCTTCAAACCGCCCTCTTTCCGTTGATATCCTTTTCTATTCCATCGGAAGTTTGATATTCCCAAGAGAACAAATCAAATAATACTCCCATAGCCCAATTTATTTCTCCTTGCCTCCTACGGCCATCCTGGCAGTGTTGCCAAACCTGATGCACATAAAAGAGCAAAATTTCACCTTAAATGGATTTAAAACTCACTTTCAAGGAGCTAGATTTACGAAGTGTGGATAAAGTGCTTCATATAGGGTAATGTTAGTTGTCAAAGGGGTGGGGCGCTGCTATTACCGTTAACTCTGAATTGATGACAATTCCTAGTTTTCCCCATCTAGATCCGGCGGCATCACCCATCTCAATAATCCCCCGATAGTCGTATGAAATCGAAAATGAAGGATTCCCTGATAACAATATTATGCCAGTCAACACGGCAGTATAAATAAAAAGTAGCTGGGGATATAAGAGGGAATGGGGCGACGCAGCCAATATAACAATATCACGTCACGTGCAAAATGTATAATGATGGTTAAAGTTGGTCTATGTGGGCCGGAACAAATGATGGCATCATAGTGGGGCACAAGGGCAGGCGCCCCTGCAGTTCACAGCCAAACGAGTGCACGAAAGTCAGATCTGGCTCCAAGAGAGCTAAGTTGGCAAGACTGCCACGGTGGGGGGAGAGCGTGGGAAGAGTCCCGTGGAAACTGTCCCGCATGCCCTTAATTAATATTGTATTGTTATTGTTACATGAATAGGTAAAAAGATGGTAAAAGAATAGATATATAACAGCATGTATTCATATCTTACGTGTAGTTAAGATGACACGTTCTTTAGTCAAAAGAACATGATTTAACTAAAAGAGCCAATAATAAGTTCACATGAAAGACTGGAAAGCATTCGCGTGATGCCTCTCAGGGTGTGGGGTAATATGTCTCTGCTAGTTCGTCAAATAAAAATCAAAGTTAAGTTTGCACTAAGAAAATGAAAGTCTATTTACTTCTTTGCAAACTAAATACTTATATGCCTAACATATAATCCATGTCACTCAAATAAATTAAACTTCTTATAATTCAACTTGATCACTCTATTCAAAAAAACCGAGCCCGAACTTTAAAGTCAAGACAAAACACACTCGTAATTGCCATGGTAACAGCCCTTACAAGATAAGTATATACAGGTTAGTCACTATCCTGACATTATCAGTGATAGGTAAATTACAGAAATTAAGATTAAAGAACAATAAACATTTGTACAAGAGAAGTGATAATTAATAACAATAAAGATTAGTGCAATGGGAAAGGACGTGTCAAAGATCGCCAAAATTTGTGTAAAAACAACTGGCATGTCAAGGAAAATTAATGTTAAATAGATAAAGAATTGAATATTTAGTGAATAACAAAAAGGGAGTTAGATCCATTGTAATAAACAAAAATAATTAAACGGTGATCAATTTTAATTGCCTATTACAATTCACGAAAAGTAATGTTGCTGATAAATATTTTATGCATATTGTCATAAGTAGTAGAGTGCATACATCCTTGGAACTGTCCTTCAAAGCCGTATGATCTCAATTCCTTGCCTTTCAATATGTTCAGCGGAAATAAATAATTATCGATTACATAACTAAAGCTAAATAATTATATTTGATCCCTTAATTTTAGTACTTGGTTAGTTTTTTAAAAGGGGGGTGGTTCGGACCCCATGGATCCCCCTAAATACGTCCTTGACCCATTAAGATGAGAAATGAACAATTTAATTCGCGTTCCAATTTAATTATGCCACAATTAACAACATTTCAGGAAAATGTACTCTATTCTCCCTGTTTTAAACATGCAAAAGTTCATTGTTCCAATTGATCGTAACAGGTGAAACTATGATGTATAGGCTTTCTAGCATAATTTAAGGAAAATAGCCTGAACAAATCCATTGTTAATTGTACGTACTACATTAATTATTTTTAGTATTTAAAGCTCTGTTAAGCATTTCCTTTACAAGTCTTCCAAACATGGGCGTCCGGAAGGGGGAACAAGGGGGGCCGTGTCCCCCCCTGGAAAATGAAAGTGAACCAAAAATTATGTATTTCACACATAAAATTTCATTTTAGCCACAATAATATGTGTTAATTATTGCATGAACACCATAAATTCAAATTTAAGCAATGTTTTTTTTTAGGGAACAACACTCTTTTGGGGGAAAATGTGACTTTTTTGCCCCTCCCTGGAAAAAAATACCTTCCTTGCCCCTCCCTGGAAAAAATCCTGCGGACGTCCATGCTTCCAAACATTCTTGACAATCGTAGAACCTGACAAATATTTAAAGCATTAATTTACGTTTTCTGAATAAAAAAAAAATCTTCACTGTTGTTTTTCTTGTGGGTTTTTCAAGGTAGATTTATCTGGTGGGGGGGGGGGGAATCACGTGGGGAAAACTGGGCTTGGCCCGCCCCGGGCCAACTCTCGGTATAAGGGGTGACTTTGTGGGGAAGGAACCTAATGACAATCTCTGTTCTACCTTGTACTGCATTCTTGCAGACTGAGGCTGTATGCTGTCCTTGTGTGTTTCTGATTTTCCTTTCATCCTCATGGTCGCGATAACCCAAAAGTGGAAGAAAAGCAACGTAAAATAACCATCTCAATAAATCTACTGTTGAATTTTATTTTGACCGGCTGCAAAAATTTCAAAATTGAAAAAAACTCAAAATCTCATGAACATATGCAATAACCAATGACTTAGAAAAACAACTTACTGACATTTTTAAAGTTTATTGACAATTTGAACTGCACGTCACCTGGTGACCGAGTGCGTTGAGCTCACTGGCGTACGCAGAGGGGAGGCTGAATGGGCTACAGTCCCCTCCGAAATTTTTAGAAAATAATAGAAAATCAGATGAAGGGAGCATGAAGTCGGAAAAAAACATAAAATAACTCCCGATAATCATTTTTGTGTTTGAATAACATTTAAACGAAGGTTTAAAATGACAATTGGAGCTCATATCTCATGAAAACAAAACACCAACGGGTATCGCCGAAATTGATTTACTGGAATGCATATGATCCAAGCAAATGTTTAATCTCACTCTCTTTAGTAAAGGTTAGATTCATGGCAGTGAACATTGGGTGGGCTCAAACACTTGAATTATAAGTTCACAAAAAATCACAAAAAATATTGGATGCGCTCCCCATATAAATTCGCGGCACTATACACAGTCACCATAAATTGAATAACGATGTTTTTGTATGAAGCTATGGTGCGGTAAACTTAATTGAATTCAAGTGGAACACCATAAATACGATATAGTTTACAAATGGGTTGGAAATAATGATCCCTGGTCGAGATTGAGATGTGTCATTCACAACCAGAGATTTGATGGTTCACCAACAGGTTGGCTAATCGGAACTATAATTAGTTTAAACTGGGACACTGCACAAGGATTGAATCCGGGTTAGACTGGTGAAATTTTAATGTGTTTTGACATGTCACACTGTTCCTTTCTTATTTTAAAGCCTTCGACTCACATTCAAGATGGCGGCCATCTCTGAGTACAAACGATAGGTAATCAGTCACCCTCATTTTTGAAACTACATCAGTAGTGTTGCCCACGAGACGAGACTTTGGCCTGTCTCGTCTCGTGGAAGTCTCGTGGAAATGCTGTCTCGTCTCGAAAATATTCGTTTGTCTCATGACACATGGTCAATCTCGTCTTGTCTCGAATTTTTAAAAGCCTGTCCCGTCTCGTCCCGTGGACAACACTATGCATCAGTGCCAGGAACTTATGAGTTACCCTGTACATCAAATTGAGCTGGAATTATTATAGTTTTCATGAAATTTATCTTTCCGCTTTTTACGCCAGCTTATTATCTGCATTTCCCTGAGACGAGGGAATATCCCTTCATGTGGCAACACTGGAAATAAATCCTCCGTGTCTTTTCTTCTGTAGGCAGAGTCGACAATATGCTGACTTCGATCATTGGGCTCTGACAGACGCACAATCGGAGTTCCCTCTCGGTCCCCACTTTCCCTGTTGACCAGTGATGCCAACCCTGAAGCGATAGGGCTAAACCTAGCAAAATGGGGTTGGTCAGGCAAAGCTAATTGTAGATGGCAGTGCGATACTTCCGTCCTTGCGCTTCATACAGGCAACTGTTTTCCCATTGAAATAGATGTGGAAATCTACGGTAGGCGTGCTGTTAATACATTACATTGCACTTTATTATTTTGTTGTTTTGTTATCCTGCTGTTATTGTTTCAGTCATTCAGTATTTTATGTAAAACTTTACTAGAGAACATATTGGAACACGATAATCATAAACAGAAAATATGTCGAAAATAATAATAATACATAATGTTATTTTCAGAAACTTATGACGTAGTATACCTACATGGACGTCCGCGGGATTTTTTCCAGGGGGGGCAAAGGACACATATTTTCCTCCAAAATAGTGATGCCCTCTCAAAAAACACTATTTCAGTCGGAAATTATCATGTTTCTTCAACGAATGTATAATAATTAACATAAATTACTGTGATTGAAATGAAATTATGTGTGAAATATATACTTTTTAGGTACACATTCATTTTCCAGGGGGAGGCGTGCTCCCCCCCCCTTGGCCCCCCTTCCGGACGCCCATGGTAGTGTATTATCTGAAAGGATTACAACAGATATTTTTATTATCGATTTACTTCACTTCAGTCAAAGTAACGTTTGACTAGCATACTGTATCGCGCTACAATGTAAAGTTTGGGGTAAATAAATAAATAACGAATTTCTCTAAAGACACAACAAGGGTGTCATATTCTGAGAAAGATTTAACCTCACTTGTCAGGTTGCTACTTTCTATTCCTTTTTCATACATTTCATACATTTTTACATTACTTCAACACATATTATCATATTATTGTACCTTATCGATTCTATTGATTGCATACTCTGAGCAAACAATGTGATATTTATTACAAGACACTGTCCTGTAGTGTCATGTCTTTTAAATAAATAAATAGATTGGCACAAAACACTACTTCCAGTGAGTACCCAAGGAGGTGTTGGTGGGGGTTATACCCCCCCTTTGGTCCAGGTATCCCCCCTCAAAAAAAGAAGTCTAGGGTAGGAAAATATGGCAAAATGAGGGCTGAGTTCTAAAAATGTACATGTAAACCCCCCCCCCCCTTTCAAAAATCATGGGCACGATACTTACTACTTTACCAGCGCATATGTTTCAAATAAAAGAGATCATGCCAATCCAGGGACAAGCTCTACTCTCAACGCTCCGGTCAATTCTCTTTCTTTTATGCCCCCGAGTTTAGGTCGTGTGGAAAAATTGTTGGCAAGAAAATAGAAGAATGTTTGGGGTCACAAATATAACATGTCCGCCACTGTTCGTGGTCACAGAATTTTCTCGAACTTTTTAGAGTGCAATGTTCAACCCACTTCGTTGAGCGATAGTAATTAATTTTATGGGACAAATTCCCAACATTACTCAAGTTTAACACAAATCCATAACTCCAAAAGTAGATACTAAAAATGAACTCAAATCAACAGTCATCCGAAAACAATAATAAGAAGTCCTGGCACATATTTAGAGTGCGGTCAAGCTAGGAACAGGCGTGGGGACCGCCTTTATTGCATCGTTTACCTACGAAGAAACTTGCGATCAAACAGCCAATTAGGCCCACCGCTGCTCCCCTGTTTTGGCAACAACCGGCAACCTCCTCCCCGAAGCGGCCAGCAAAGAAATAGGATTTTGATAGCGTGGCCGAGGTATAGCATAATTCCAGAGTTTAAACAGCACCTTTTCTTATCGCGGGGTTAGCAAAACTGCTGCTTGCCGCTTCTCGCAGTTGGATGCCTGGCAGTCCCTTTGTCATCAACGGACAACTGCATTTCCTGCTGTGCCTGATTGACAGCGTCACGCTTGTGGATTTGCTTTCAGCAATGGCCATTCGCTGTGCTGGTGTTGCTGGACGAACCTCCAATATACAAGAGGATGCGTTATCCGCTACAGGATGACCACAGTTTATTGGCCATCGTTATCAACAACTCTTATATGAGATATGACAGTGGCAAATATAGCTCAAAGCAACTTGGAAAGTTATTTTTTAACAGCGAAACACTCGTTCTTAAGTCACAAAAAATAAGTTATATTTACAATTATATAAAAATGATGAGTGCTTTAACTCAACTTTAGTGAACAATGCACACAAACACGCACACTGTTGAGTTCCATTCGATTGTGTGACTACCACACACCTCAACACCCCACTAACACCTCTCATAAAAGTTTTCACAAAGGCCCAATTTTAAACCAGCATATGACTCCATTGAGAGAACATTCAGAATACCCGCTAAGTTAATTCTATTGGTAGAAATGATGATCAAAACACCAAAGTATGTGTGAAGATACAAGCAAATATGGGATAGAGCTTTCCAGTTAAACAAGATCTCAAACAAGGAGATGGCTTAGCACCGCTCTTGTTCAATTTATCTCCGGAATATGTGATAAGAAAACTAATGATAGATACCAGAAGAACATTAGAATATAAGTCGACGCAAATAGTTGGGTATGCAGATGACATCAATTTCATAGGCAGATCCATAAGATCAATTAAAGAAGTAGTGGAAACACTCGAGGCGAAAGGGAAGGACATTGGATTACAAATTAACACAATTACACAAAAATATTAGTCCAAACAAAGAAAGCAAAGCAAAGGAAAATTATATAAAAATTGGAGAACATGACTTGGAAGTGGTATCAAGTTTCCCTTATCAGGAGTATTCATCACAGACAAAAATGATGAGATAATAGAATTAAGAAATAGAATACAAAGAGCCAATAAAGCATACTTCCCATTACTATCATTGATTAAATATCATGGAGTAAACCATAGAGTCAAAGTTACTTTGTATAAAACCCCAATTCGCAGCATAATGACGTACGGGAGTGAAATATGGGCCTTTAATCAAAGCGCAGCTGAAATGGTGGACTTGTTTGAACGGAAAATATTGAGGTAAATATTTGGACCAATAAAAGTGTAAGATATTTGGAGAATAAGAACCAATCAGGAATTATTTGAACTTTACATAGATGTACTAATCTCAACTTATATAAGAGCTAAAATGTTAGAGTGGGCAGGAAACGTAATCAGGATGGATGAAAACCGAATCCTCAACAAGGTGATACAAGGAAGTTTTGGAGGGAAGAGATCAGTGGGCAGACCCAGAAACAGATGGGAAGAAGCAGTTGGAACAGACGCAGTATAACTATTGAGAACTATTAATATGAACTGGAAGAGAGCAACCTTGGATAGAACAGGATGTAAGAGGAAGGTTGGAAAGGCCATGGACCGAATACGGACCGGAGTGACATAGAAGATGAAGAAGTGTCAACCAGTGATTCGTTCATACACCTCAACACCCCACTAACACGTCTCATATTTTTTTTCAAAAAGGGCCAATGAAATTTACCCTTACACCCCTGAAATACAAAACTTACATTCCCCCTGGGGGATAACAAATGGCGTGCCCAATGGGGGGTTAGTGGGGGTCATAAACCCCCTTTGATCCAGTATTCCCAAGTAAAAAAAATAGTCAAATGCAGGAAATTAAGACAAAATGAAGATTTCGAGAATCCTGGGCACGCCACTGGGGGTGACCTTTCAGAAGGTGCTCAAATATCAAATTCTAGTCTTGAGTTTAAGTTTATTTGCATTTTTCCTTGTGCGTGCCGCAGGCTGTACCTATACAAAAAAAAGGTCTTCAGACTCTGTACCAAATACAAATGAAATAAGATACAAAACAGGTAAATACTATATATATATATATATATGAATGAAGAAAGAAAGGATAAGGACAAATAGCATGAGATAAGGATTCCACGTTCCACATGAAAGGAAATGTTTATCTAAATCGCCTTTCAGATGAAACAACAGTTGACGGGAGAAGACCACCTGCTGGAACACGTGAAAAGGAATGTTCCAGATAAACAACTTTCTAATAATCTTGTGTGTGGAGGGGAGTGATTTTTGTGTACATTTTCTTTCTTCCTGTTTTGTACCTTATATCATTTGTTCTTGGTACAGCTGAAGAAGACCTTGCTAGAAGGTTGAAGCATATATGCTTCTATAAATCTTATAGAATCTTTTATAGCAGACTATACTTCACACGGAAGCATTTTCTGTAACATTCCGCTCAGGGGTGCCCATCCCCCCCAAGGTCTATGACGCAGTCCCCCCAAAAAGTAGAACAGCCCCCAATTATTTACTAAAATTATTTTGGTCAGACAAAATTTGCGGAACAATATAATACAGACATATTACAAATATATATGTTACTTTAGGTATTCTTTACAATATAGACATTTACATGTGTATTGCATATTACTTTGACATTGATTGAAATAATATTTTACGTAAATGCTAATAACTTCTGACGTTGCAAAGTTGTTGCAGCAAACGTATTGATAATTTCCTCATTTTGCACCACTTTTAAAATATCGGACTCACAGTGTTGAATAAAGGTAGACCTAAGACATTAACCACTCTTCAGCCATACACGAAGATAGTCTGCTTTAATGATTCTTGTGACATTCATTGTTAAGGTTCACTGCCATTGTTAGTGTACTGAACCTTATTCCTAACAGTTTAACTGCTTGAATAACCTTGGACGTGCGAACAGCACGTCCCCCCTTACAAACCGATTCTAAAGGCATAAGAGGTGGTGTTTAATTTCAACCCTATCGCCGCGAACAACCACAGGTAGGTAGAAAAACTGTACATAATAACTCTAACTAGAAATCATTAACAAGTCAATCACACGATACTATCCCCCTTTTTTGCATCCAGATATATAGAATTGGTATCTAAACTACAATTTTGTCCCCCCCCCCAAATTCTCATGACGCAGGATCCCCCCTGTGGGCACCCCTGATTCCGGTTATCATTTGCGATTGCGATGCGAAGCGTGCAGAGAACGTTAGATAATATATACAGCACGAAAGGCATATGAGATGAGCCAGTGCACGGTGTTTACAATTGAAACAACTAATTTATTCTTCCAAACGTGTACCGTATACGCTATAGAGTATGTATTTAAGCAGTGCCATTGATATCTAGCTAATACCTTTTTAACGGAAACGTTATTTCTCTTTGTTGAATAGTTATCGGGTTTTGAAAATGCGAAGTGATACATTGTTTACATCTCAGTCGGCCGCCATTACACTGCCCTCGTGACCTAGAGGTCGCTACTGATTGGCTAAGCTTCGAAAATGGTAGCATTTTGTTCATGGCAAAAAGGTTAATGTAATAAGGAAAGTGCTTTCGCCTAAAGCTGACCTAACAAGGATTATAAATGGAAGAATGGAACAAAAATTATAAGAAAAGCAGATCAGTTTGGATTTAGAAGGAGGAATGGAACACGAAAGACAGGATGTGGAAAGTAAAGGAAATATTTATAACTTAAGTAGACGTTGTACAAGCATTTGACAACGTGAATTGGGACATAATGTTCCAAACACTACAAAATGGCAGGAATCAGCTTTAAGGACGTACGAATTATTCACAACATGTATAGAAACCAGAAAGCCACGGATGAATGGAAAAAAGACGAGACTATAAAAAAAGGAGCCAGACAAGGACGTTTTATGTCACAATAGATTTTCAATTTACACATATGGATAAATAAAATAATTGAATGTAGGAGTTAAAATTTCAAAAATGGTACTCACCTAGCTCGTTCAGGTCACAGTCCAATGTCAAGAAGCACCAATCCTTGCTAAGATCCTGCAATAAAGGAAAACAAAGAGTTATGTGCATGGCAATATAAGTGTCGTCTCGAGCCGAGATAGCATAATAAATATATTTACTCCTGAGTGGCAGAAATCCGATAAATCTGACTACATATGACGTCACAATCATAACTTCTTTGTATTTTAAAATGCTTAATATTGCATTTCATTTAAGGCAAGGATTATAATGTTTATGACTGGATGACCTAAAAAAATGTCAAAAGATGACCTATTGGATGACCTTAAAATTATTAAAAAATGACATAAAAGTTGTGAAAAATGACCTAAAAATAATTTTGGCACTTTATTTATTTATTTATCTGAACACAACAGGCGAATGCCCAATTATAGTGTTACATATTATCTGATAAACATAAACATAAAGTATATCAATGCTAAACTACATGTTCACAAAAGAAAGTATTGTTATTAAATACAAAGCCATTAAAATAATAATACAAGTACGATTGAAAGAGTAACATAAAATGTCAGACGTAACTACTCAATACAAAAATTGACCACATGAATACGTTGAACCACCAAGGACAAAACAAAATATAAAGAGATACTTACATAATGCTTTATAATTTACATGAAATTGATATAAACACAGTAAAATTCAAGGATGGAAGATATAACCTAGGGGCTTGTCTTTATAACATTATGAACTATAGTGAAATAAAATAAAACTTCATTTTTGAACTGTAATCCTCATTCCTTCTGAGTATTTGAATGAGTTGATATTTAAAACAAAACATTCGGTAAACTATTAATTAATAAATATTAGCATAATTTTACAGTCTCTTTTTATTCATTTATATATCTACAGTAATATTTATTTATTTATTTATTCATTAACCACAACAGGCTAATGTCCAATTATAGTGTTGTACATAATTGAGTATAAACTACGAAAGAAATATCAAAGCTTGATTTTTCATAAATTACAAGAGCAGTTGAATAATTCGATATACGAGGGGGTATCAAAAAGTTTTGCCTGTTGAGGTATAATTTGAAGGGCTCGGTGCAAGAAGGAGCTAACCCTCAAAAAGTTGTTTCCGAGATATTAGCATTTGAAAGTTTGAAAAAATCCATAAATCTGAATTTTGTTTGTATTGTCGTATAGTTGATTTCAAAAGCATGTCTGAAGTTTCCAGTTTACATGGACACATTCAAATGTGGTACAATTATTGCAAAGATGATTAAATTAGGTTTTTTTCAGTTCATTGTTTCCCATTGTTGGTTAGATCCTTATTGCATCACAATCTTCGGTGTCAGTTCTGTGGAATAACAACAAACAGGAATGCATGACTATATTGTGAACAAAAAAATATACATAAGAATGAAAAATGAAAGTTAATTTTGTAGGGAGAAAAAAATGACATACAAGTTTAATTCACATGAAGTGTCAGCCGAAATATTCTCAGCACTGACACCAAATAGTGGCATAGGAATGCAGGTCGCACAAACTATTCTGCATTCAACTGATCAAGGCCCTCCTAATGTATCAGTCATCAAGTCCATCCAAAATGTCTGCACTCTCCTCGGCAGCTACTTCCGTCGGAACAAGGCTGAGATAAAAATTATGGTATATTGGAGGGATCCATTCCAACAGGGACATTATTTCTAAATATTTCCGGACATCTATGGGAATATGTTTCTTGTACTTGCATGGCAAATCACTTAGGGGTACCTCTGGCAGTTTACGGCCTCTCTTCTTTAGGGTGCACCTAGCCCATACTGGCGCTTCTTTCTGGTATGAATAACTCTCATGCAGAATATGGCGAGTAGCGGATTCCATCATGAACACCGCAGCCTCTTTAAACTTGAGGGGCCCCTTACCATCTGTGGTGGGTTTCTTGGTAATCGATGCCACAAGTGGTATGAGATCCTTGAAGTCGGTTTGCTGCATGCGTGTTACATGAAATGTCTTCTTTCTGTTTGCACTGCGGATCACATCTACCCATTCATCTGTTGTATATTGTATATTATATGAAAATGTGAATGACCTCCTGGAAGATTGTCCCTTTGTGTAGGAACGTTTCGTATTCTGAATTCTAATATTTTGCATGAGGTATGTGTTCTGTGTTGCATAATCAGCCAAGTCCTAGAATGTGTGAAAAATGAACTCTGCATCCCCCTTAATTTTGTTCCAGCATTTCTTTGGACAAGTACATGGCTCACCTATCTTCCTGGCTGGAACAACATCCTTTGTGTGCCCCGGATGTGTACTGCTCCCTTCTATTTCTTCTTCTCTTACGTTTCACTCTCTCCCAGTTATCCTGGTCGCATCGTCTCTTTCTGGCTGGAGGATGTTTCACAGGAGATCGCTCTGTCGTCCTTGTGATGTGAAGGTCATTCTGAAATGGAACAAATTTATTTCAAAATGTAAACTAGCACTAAGCAATAACAGCCCAATCCACTCAACATTTTTGCAAATGACAAAACAATTCTGATTATTTATCTTCACATTATTTCTACAATACCTTTCCTGTTGATTGACTTATTAATTTGTTGTTTTTAGTATACTTTATGCACAGTAAGACTAATCGGGACTGGACCTACAGTTTAAAGTGGAATCCGAACCACTATGTGCCTCCACCGGGAATTGCACCCGGGACCCCTTGATTACAAGGCGACGACGCTACCACTGCGCCATCCGGGAGGCCACCTTTCCTATTATATACAATTTATCGCAATGTCCTTGATGGTACGTTGTCAGAATTTGCCATTATTAGGTAACCATGTACGTGTGTCATGTCGATTTCTTCGTGATTAATCATTTCAGCAATATGGTACTAACCTACATTCATTATGTTAGCAGCAGTTGTCATCAGAATAAGTTCATGATTTTACTCTACCAACTTGCAAGAGGCCTGACGAATGCATAGTGAGCTGATTTGCGCATTAACATGCACGTCACGACGCACACTTACCAACCGTTTTCACCGTGCCCAAGTCTGAGACAATAAGGTGTTAACCAACATTTTCAAAAAATACCAAAAATAGAAACTTCTTTCTTACCTCAGAGTCGGTGCTTTCGCTGCTCGACACTCCACACACATAGTCTGGGTCATCAAAGCTGTTGTCACCGCAGAGAGGGCCATTTTCTTCATCAGAATCACAAATATATGAGGAGGTGCTCTGCAGATCTTCCTCGTTATCCGACATTTTCCTGTGGCTTGACACCTTGTTGCACAGAACTTTCCGTTCGTACGTTCCTTTCGAAGAAGGGTACCATGTGATTGCGCGCGAATGTGACACAGCACCAGCACCACCTCTTGGTGAATGCAGCAGACGTTCATGCCGCACGTACTGCGGTGTATCTCAATTTTGACAGAAGTGAGGGTTAGCTCCTTATTGCACCGAGCCCTTCATTTGTTTAATAATGGAAAGATTGAAACAATGAACATACATATAGTTTGCCTGTAGCGTCCTCTACTCAGAGTTACACTTCCACACAGTTGCCATCACGTTCGATGCCTTTGAGCGAGCGTTTTACCCAGGCCTCAAAAAAAGTTTGGAAAAATTCCACAGAGCATTCCCTACCCCACCGTTCAGAGCTGTTTGCACATCCTGTAGGTCCTCGAATCTGATGCCACGAAGCACAGACTTTTTGGTATCCCAAACTCTCAATCATTGCATGTGCCGACCCATAGGACATGTGCACTGCATCAGAAATTTCCTGGATGGTAATGCGTCTATCCTCTCGAATGAGCTCATCATCCCTGTGGCGGTTGTCGTCGGTCAACGACGTTGATGGCCTGCCACTCCTTGTCATGTCCACGCTTTCGGTTTCTCCCACTTTGAACTTAACTACTTAAGTCTGAGCTCAGACTGTGCTTCGTGGCATGAGATTCGAGGACCTACAGGAGGTTAAAACAGCTTTGAAACGGTGAGGCAGGGAGTGTTCTGTGGAATTTTTCCAAACTGGTTTTGAGGGTTGGATAAAACGCTGGCACAAATGCATCGAACGTGATGGCAACTGTGTGGAAGGGTAACTCTGAGTAGAGCACTGCAGGCAAATGTTCCTTGTTTCAATCTTTCCAATATTAAACAAATTATACCGCAAAGGGCAAAACTTTTTGATAACCCCTCGTAACTCCATGTTTGGTGATTCCAACTCCTGAAGCAAAAGGGGGAAAAGCAATTAAGTGCAAATGTAGTAGTCTATTTTTACTTCAAAGTTACGTACATAAATTACACCATAAGTTTTTTTTCTGGATAAGTCATTCACCTTTCAGAGTGGGCCTTGCACTATACAGTAGTTGGTCAGCATCTGAAAATACAGTTGTGTTTGCGTAAAGCAGACTATATATATATATAGTGCCTAATTTTACTTTAAAACAACAGACGAAAGCGATAATAGTGGTTCAAATGAAAGCGTAACAGTGGATGTATTAGCTTATATTTATGTATGTGTGTGGCGACAACCCTGTGTAGCATGCGCGTGCATTCCAGTTCAGCAAGGCCAGCAGTGCTGGCCCACAGCTTTACGGTTACAAAATCATTTCTCTAACTTTAAGTTTCTCATTATTTCCCTATTAACTCAACAGAATCAACCTGCAAGCCTCCAAGGTTTGTCCTTTTCCGACATGGGGCCATCCGCACCATCTCGTGGCGTGTTGACAAAACATCTGCCCTTCGACACATCACCCTGGCCTGGCCAGCTTGTAGCCAGAGAGCCACCAAAGGGTCCAAGTATATAGAGGCGACCTTGAATTACCCAATGGGAGACAATTTTACATGAAGGGGAACTTGGTCTTCCAATCGGTATGGGCTGAAATAAAGCCAGAGTGCCATCGTTGAAGTCTGCTGATGTCCTCAGTGTTGCGAACTGCATGAATAAGTGCCCACGTATAATGTATACTGCCAGCGTTGTAGCATATTTACAGTTTTAATATTTTTAAATAAATTATAAAGTTTCAAAGCACAGGAGTAACACAAAAATATGATTGCTGACATACGTATGGCATATTATATGTGAAGATAAATGTTTCAGATCGTTTGGTCTATTAAGACATCTAACACGTCCATAGACACATCCGCCTAATAGAGTTGGTAACACTCGCTGGCCGCGGTCATGTTTTTTACAAGGGTTTTGCGAGGTTACTGTTTTCCGGTGCGTGAATTTATATTTGTTTTGTTTGTTTTCGCACACCTCTACCTCTCTATCTCTCTCTCTCTCTCCCTCTCTCTCTCTCTCTCTCTCTCTGTATGTGTGTTTGTGCGTGCGTGTGCTTGCGTGTGTGTGTATGTGTGGTGTGAAATCTGAAGTGTAAAGTGTCCAGCTCCAGTTATTCCCGAATTGTACCAGCAGAGAAGGGCTTCAAATGTACTCGACGTTCGAGTTATGTGGAAACCGAAAGCTTCAGAAACTTTAGTGTTGACATTGTTTACTACTTCTATGGAAAGAACTACGTGGTGACTAAGTGGACTTGTGAATATTGCAATGTGTGAAAATCGTGAAAATTGTTTCAATCATTCCCGTTCTTCTGTTGCATTAAATACGTTTGTTTGATTGATTGATTGAGTTGGTATTTTAAGTCCACTTTATGCACTGTAAGGTTAATCGGGACTGGACCTACAGTTTAAAGTGGGATCCGAACCACTATGTGCCTCCACCGTGTATCGAACCCGGGACTCCTTGATTAAAAAGCGACGACGCTACCATTGCGCCATCTGGGAGGCCCTAAATACGTTTGACAACGGACCAAATAAAGTTCGACAGGACATTCATCTTTCCCCTTCAGATACTTGGAGATTGAAGACAATCTTAAAGTACCAGAGACATAAGGAAACAATATCAGGTAGAGTGCTCATTATTTCAGTAAAAACATGTGGAAGCAATTAATTCTTGGTTTTCTTAATTTTTCGGGATCTGCTTCTCCAACAAAAAATGTCACCGCACGCCACTGTTGTTAGAGGTAGAGCAGGAGGTAAGGAAGGAAACCTCTACTGCATAATGGGCTCGCCCTAGATAGTCGCACGTGAGCACGTGATATGCGCAGGCGGTCGGGCAGATCGTCCGAGGAACAACCAAGGCCAAACAGCCCGCGACCTGTTGTCCTCTGGAGTGGTTTTGCTGCATGACAACGTGCCACCACATACGTCAGCTGTTACGAAGAACACGTTGGCGACGTTTGGGTGGACAGTGTTTGAATACCCACCGTATAGCCCTGATCTATCGCCATTCGACTTCCATATCTTTGGTCCGTTGAAAAGGGTCGACGCTTCCACACGGACAATGAAGGCATGAACAATGTTTGCAACTGATTCCGATCTCAGCCAAAGGAGTTCAACGAGCAGGGGTACTCACCGTTTGGCGAAGCAGTGGGACAAGTGCTTGTGTAACTTTGGAGATTACGTTTGAAATAAACCTTGTTCTGTGGCCTCTGTTCCGTTTTCATTTGTTCCACCCTAATATTTTAAGGTTGCTGGAAAAAAATATTGTGCTTTTGAAATGACTGTAATTTCGATTAATGGCGAAATTGCTAAATAGGCTATGTTAGAAAATTCAAATATGTAAGTTATGCCAGAAAAAGAGATAAAAAACATGAAAATGCAAGAAAAACTTCAAAAAATACTGAAAAATGACCTAAAAGCAAAAAGAGCCGAGAAGTGAAAAATGAAAACAATGTTTTATTTTTCTAACTGAAGAGAAACGGACTGATATCAGATTTAGCATTGTTTTAAAGCCTCAGAAACAAAATATGATTTTTGATCGACTTCCTAGCCCTAATCATTATAATGAATCTGAACTCAACCAAAGTATCTAAGAGTCGACTACAATGTTAGTTTCATCTAACGGTGTCAGCAACACACACTCTTTCTTTGATCAAAAGATATCGCCGCAACCGAATTGCGCACACTTTAGATCCAGAATTGCGCACAAATCTCACTGACCTGTTTTGCGCACACATTTTGACCGAACGTTGCCACTTTGATAGCTTTAAAGTGTGTGCGCAAAGCTATTCTTTTTCTTTAGACAAGGAGAAAAACAGAGAAATTAGAAATAAAATAGTAAATCAGTAGTGTAGGTGCCCGGGTTCACCAACCGAAAATGGGGCTCGGTGGGGCTCGCCTTAATGGATTTCTCTCGTAAGGCATGAGCCCCATTTTCTCGCAGTGTTGCCAACTCCTCACTCGAAAAAATCACCAAGGTTTTTGTTTTTGGGTCTAACCTAACCTAAAGCAAGAAGCTGGCAACACTGCTTGAGGCTTGCCTTAATGGTTTCCTCTCGTAAGGCATAAGCCTTATTTTCTCGCAGTGTGGCCAACTCCTCACTCGAAAAAATCACCAAGGTTTTTTTTGGTCTAACCTAACCTAAAGCAAGGAGCTGGCAACACTGCTTGAGGCTTGCCTTGCAGTGTTGCCAACATCTTACTCGAAAAAATCACCAAGGTTTTTATTCTGGTCTAACCTAGCCTAAAGCAAGGAGCTGGCAATACTGCTTGAGGCTTGTCTTGCAGTATTGCCAACATCTTACTCGAAAAGTCACCAAGGTTTTTATTTTGGTCTAACCTAACCTAAAGCAAGGAGCTGGCAATACTGCTTGAGGCTTTACAGTGCATAAAACAATTTGCCAACCTACTGGTACTCTTGCCATAGCTTTTTACAAAAAAAAGAGAGAGGAAAAAGAGGGAAGAGTTAAACAACCGACAGTGTTGCCAACACCTACCTACAGCCCTTTTTTTTTTACTTGGCAAGGGCTTAGCCAATTTATATACTGGCGTAACATACACACACTGGGCAAGGAGAGCCGGCAACAAATATATACTGCCGTAAAAGAGAGAGATGGATGGATAGATAGCAACACAGTATGTGTGTGCGTGTGTGTGTATAATATGTAGCATTATTAACTAGAGTGTGTTGGCAACCCACCTACAACTAGAAAAAATAGAGATACTAATATTGCTGTAAGATGAAGAGAGAGAGACCTAGAGCTGGCAACAGTGGTGAACGAATACGCATTATTTCCAAGTCCCGGGCGCCAATGTATATCGTGACTTTTGCAAACCTCTCTCGCGGGAACAATGTGCTGCACATGCACACACACGTACGTACTTCTCTTTATTTCTGTATTGTGACGCAAGCACATCTAGAAAAACTGCAATTTTGTTCCCTCTCCTCTCTATGTGTGCTATCAATGTTGACGCAATGACACAAATTCAACAATACGTAGGCCTTGGGACGACGGAAGTTACACAACGGCGAGCCTCGTCAGTACACCTACCCGCAACATCCGGAGCGTGCAAGTACATAATAGCGGGCTGCTTGGGCGTATACAATTTGTTTTGTTTATATTTCCTTTCAGAGCGAGCGAGATGCCCCCGAAGATTATTAGATATCTGGAGCGTACAGGCACACAACGGCGAGCTGGGGTGGAAGATCGTCAGCACATCCGGAGCGTACAGGTACATAATAGCGGGCTGCTTGGGCGTTAACGTTGCTCCGCCGGATGCAATACACATGATGCTTAGGTTACAACAGGTTGTTAACATTAGCTCTGGGGAAGAATGTTCTAGAGAAGATTGTCTCGGATTTCTATTGGTCCACGTTGTGTTGGCTAACATTTCACTTTTGACCTCATTAGAAAACCGTATAAAACTTAAAGCGCTGGTGTAGAAAGTTCTTGTTTTATTTTGAACGTCAGTGAAGAGCATTTCTGCAGTATTTTCCAAAAGTAAGTAACTTTGTTTCTTAGCTTGCATGAGTTGGCTTTGATTTATAAATATGGTATTGCTTTTGTTGAGTTGATTCTTGAACCTAGCAAAACAGATATAAAAGATTGTGAAAGGAAGGTATAACTTCTTGAAAACCAAATAGCTCTTATGTATTGTGGAAGAAAATATACTCACAAAACATGCAAAAAGAGAGAGAATATAGAAGATGTTTCATGTCTCCCTCTGCTTTTATATATTTGAAGCATGCATCTTGGTAGCTGGAATATTTTTTTTTCCTCCATGTACTGTTGTTGATAGGTAGGAAATATGTGTGCGGGGCATATTTCAAAAAATAAATGTGTTAAATTGTTAGAGGAACGCAAGAAAAAATGGAGGAGAGTTGCGTGTTTTTAATATCTAATGGAAGTACTGATTGATTGATTGAGTTGATGTTTTTTTTTAAGTCTATTTTATACACGTAAGGTTAATCGGGACTGGACCTACAGTTTCAAAGACCACTTATGCCTCCACCGGGTATCGAACTCTTGATTACAAGACAACAACGTTATCGCTGCGCCATCGCAGAAGCTGGTGGAAATACTGATTGATTTGATGTTTTAAGTCCACTTTATGCACAGTAAGGCTAATCGGGACTGGACCTACAGTTTCAAGAACCACTTGTGCGGGTAACGAACTTTTGATTACAAGGCTATTGCTGTGCTATCGCAGAGGCTAGTGGAAGTACTGATTGATTTGATGTTTTAAGTCTATTTTATGCACAGTAAGGCTAATCGGGACTGGACCTACAGTTTCAAGAACCACTTGTGCGGGTATCGAACCCGAGATTTTTTGATTACAATGCTACCGCTGCGCCATCGCAAAGGCTAGTGGAAGTACATAGTTATTCGAATCTTATTTATTTAAAATATTTAGTTTTTTTTTATGCATGCTTATTGATTTTTAAACCTAAAGTTAAATAAAATCGGGCAATTATATCCAAATATACTTATGGCTACAACGAGCATTCGCAAAAAAAAATAGCTTGAGATTTTTTGCTACGTAAACAAAATGGTCGACATGCCAAATATGAACAGGCTATATAGATTTGAGAGATGGATAGAAAAAAAAATTAATTAAAATTTAATTTCATGATTGCAACACGGAACTTAATGATTGATTGATTGATTGATTTAGTTTATTTTAACTTCGCGTTTTTGTGCCTCTTGGCTAATTTGCGAAGGTGGGGATGAGTGATGAAATTGATGAAAATCGATATTCACAAACAACCATACCCGACCGGGATTTGAACCCCGGACCCTTGGCGTCGCAGCGCGATGTGCTAACCACTCGGCCACAGGGTCGGGCAAGTACTGGTATATACATAAACCAAAGTTACATGGTTCTAGGCCCCATAGGAGTCGAGAAAATCAATGTCTTGGAAAACGTCTTAAGACAAATATCTTAATCTTTAAGAAAGTCGACTTCCGGTATCTCAAGATGTTACTTCCGGTTTGTCAAGAAAATTTTCTTAAGACATTTGTCTTAAGATGTTTTCCAATACATTGATTTTCTCGGCTCCTAATTGAGCTAGGATGATGATTTTAGGTTTGTTGGATAGGATTCGACGAAAACTATTCGACTAGCAAATAAAATCGATTCCACTCCCTCAAGTTTTGGAAATACAGACAATTTTTTTATTTTTTGAGAAACTTGATTTGCCGGCTTAGTTTTTACTCTAATTCGAAAATTTTAATGATATTTGATAAAAAATTAAATGTACTCTGCAACCTATTGGAAACATAATGATTAGTGCTTACTGTTTTCGAGTTATTTTAAATTTAAATTTCAAGATGTAATTTCTAAGTTGTTTTGTAACTCGAAAACTATAGGTCGTAGAAAACCTATTCTTGTTCTATCTACTATTGCCCGACAAATACTATAAACACAAATAATGTTTATTGTTTGATTTTAAAAATGGAGATCGAAAATAACTTTGTTTTCTGAAAATAAAAAAAAATGTGTGTATGGAAAAAAAATACGATTGTGTAATTTTTTATGATGTATATTCGCATGTAAAAATAAGTATACCTGAAAGTTTTAGAATTTCAAAATAGCTATATATATATATTTGCTATTATATCAGCCAAAGCAATAGAATATATATAAACAAAAACATTTTCATAGTTTCACACCTCTACTAGAATAGTAGAAAAATATACTAATAGGCAATAAAATCTGAAGAATATTCGTGTCTAGCAAAAATAAGCTAAATAGAATTACACATGCATACAATATTTATTGCGCTTTTTCTATCTCCAATCATATTTTTCTTATATATTTTTTTTATTTTTTTATAGGGTTGATTAAAGCACATATTTGAGGAAGACAACACTACCCATATATAAATAAACCCCTCAAACTAACACCAATTAGAATTAGCTTACAAAATTTTTCTCATAAGGCATTTTTGTTTTGTAAACACTCTACCACCAACAGATCACATATAAATAAACATACCCCGAAAAAATGCGCTCCATGAAAAATTGCCCCGTGTGCAAAAAAACCATATCAAGCAAACATTTTGCAAGACATTGTCGCACCTGCGTGCCAGGCAAGCATTTGGCTGCCACCGAACTATGTTCCGGATGCAATAAACACATCACAATTGCGTATGCCAAGAAGCATAAGCTTACTTGTTTAAGCGAAAGTACATCTGGTGCTCAACCGTCGACCAGCTCAACCAAGAGGAAAGCGGAAGCCGACTCGCCACCATCCGCCAAACGCATCAAGACTGTGGCGAAAGCGAACCAGTCTGCTTTCGAGCGTTTGTTAGAGGACTTTCCCCTTACTTCGGAGGGCTCATGCGACGTGCGTAGCTTTTTGGAGAACGTGCAAGCCCAAATTATTTCCATCCTCGGCGATGTGCTTGCAACGCACTCCACCAAATTCTACGCATCGCTTCGTTGCTGGTACAAGAAGCCGTCTGATGAAATTTACAGCTTCTGCCACAACACCAAGGCGAAGACGCTGCATCTGGCGGATGTCGAAAACCTAGAGGTCATCTACAACAAGTTTGCCGAGGAGCTGGTGGCAAAGCAGGAGGAACATCAAGCCAAGGGCTCGGGGGGTTCGCTGTGTGGGGAGCCTCACGAACTGCGCATCAAATTTTGCAAGTTTGTGCTTCTCTCCGCCTCCAGCTATGTCCACTTACCAGATAAGATTGTGGAAAAGAAGGCCGTCCTGAACATTCAGAACAGTGACGCCAAGTGCTTCGTATGGTGTGTGCTTGCAGCGTTACACCCTGTCCACTGGAAAAACCAACCACACCGAGTTAACCACTACCTACCCTACGAGCCAGAGCTGGAAGATGCAATAGCTGGTATCGACTACCCGGTGGCGCTTTCGGACATTCGCAAGTTCGAGGCCCGTACACACAACCCTCGGTTGGCCATCAACGTTTATGGCCTCACCGATGAAAATGTGGTGTACCCTATCCGGGTGAGCGACGTAGACGACGATGGTGTGCAGGAAATTCATCTTCTGCTCATCAAGGACGAGACCCATCACCATTACACCCTCATCCGTTCCCTCTCTCGGCTTGTTTCGAGCCAAACAAGCAAAGACAAAACCCACATAGAAGTTTGTCCCAGGTGCTTGTCTACATTTCGTAATCGTCAACAGCAGGATTATCACCGCATCAGAGGTTCCAACATCGCTGTCGAGAAGCTCGCTAACCACAAACTTTATTGTAATGCCAACAAGCCTGAGGTGGTAGTCTTGCCCAAACCTGGCACCGTGGAGCGTTTCCACATGCACAGTGCCATGGTGGAGCACCCTGCTATCATCATCGCGGATTTCGAGGCCTTCCTCAAACCCCTGTCCACTTGCGATCCCGATCCTGAAGTTTCTTCCACCACCCCTTACCAACTCCACGAGGCCTCGAGTTATGCCTATGTTGTGGTGCGACGAGACCAGCACATCGCCCCCGAGCCCTACGTGTACCGTGGTCCTAACGCAGCCAAACACTTCCTCGAGAGGATGGTTGTGGAAGCCAACGAGATAGGAAAGGTGCTGTTGGCCCCCAAGTCTATGCTCCCACTGTCCCCCGACGATCAACGTAGACACGACGCGGCCATCGCTTGCCCTGTCTGCGTTGAGGGATACACCGCCATAAACCATAAAGTCCGACACCACGATCACTTTAACGGTAGGTATGTTGGTCCTTGGTGCGACGACTGCAACCACAGGGCCCGGGACCCGCGCTTCATCCCTGTGTTTTTTCACAATGGCTCGGGGTACGACTTTCACCACCTGATCAAGCATCTTGGGTATGACGACATGCAAATCAACGTTCTCGCCCAGAACGAGGAGCGTTACATCAGTGTGAGCAAATGGGTTCGAATCCCGGGATTATTATGCTCTACCGTCGAGCTTCGCTTCCTCGACTCCCTGAGGTTTCTCCCGACCAGCCTCGATGCTCTCGCGGGGAAGCTTAGCAACGAGCAAATGCTTATTACCTCTGCAAATTTTCCGAACTTGGACGCCGGTCTCTTCAGGCGTAAGGGGGTCTACCCCTACGAATAAGTCACAGACCCTGCCAAGTTCGCGGAGACGTCGCTACCTCCCCAGGCGAAGTTCTACAGTCAGCTACGAGGCTCGAACATCACCAACGAAGAATACCACCATGCCCAGTCCATGTGGCGCGAGCTAGGTTGTCGAACTCTCGGGGACTACCACGACGCGTACCTCAAACTTGATGTGACGCTTCTCGCCGATGTGTTCCAGGCGTTTCGTGCAACTGCGAAGACCATCTACAAGCTGGACCCTGCCTACTTCTATAGTCTCCCCGGACTGGCGTGGTCAGCCATGCTTCTGGTGACGAAGATCGAGCTTGAGCTTCTTTCGGACGAGGACATGATGCTGTTTGTAGAACGTGCCGTGCGGGGTGGAATGGTCCAGGTGTCGCAACGGCACGCGCGCGCCAACAACCATCACATGGCTACTGGCTACGACTCCACCCAACCGTCAAGCTACATCATGCACACGGACGTGAATAACTTGTACGGGCACTCCATGATGCAGCCACTCCCCTTTAGAGGGTTCGAGTGGGCCGATCCTTCCAAATTCGACATCGAAAGCTTCGACGATTCGGAACATGGGTTCTTCGCCGAGGTGGACCTTGAGTTCTCCGAGAAGCTGCAGGATTTGTTCTGCGATCTTCCCCCTGCACCCGAGTTCAAGTGTCCACCCGATTCCAACCAGAAGAAGCTCGTCATGGATTTCGAACCCAAGAAGAATTACATCCTGCACTACCAGAATCTCCGGTGGTTGATGCAGCAAGGGGTCACGGTCCACGCAGTTCACCACATCCTCAAGTTCGAGCATTCTCCGTGGTTGAGGTCATACATCGAGCTCAACACCGAACATCGTACAGCAGCCACGTCCGAGTTTGATAAGGATTTTTTCAAGCTCATGAATAATGCGGTGTTTGGCAAAACCATGGAGAATGTACGGAATCGCGTGGACATAAAATTGGTGACGAGGAAAGAGCGATGTCGTCAGCTTGTCGCAAGTCCATTGTTCAAGTCTCGAACAATCTACAACGAGCAGCTGGCTCTGATTCACATGAAGCAAGGTGAGGTGAGGCTCGACAAACCCATCTACGTCGGAGCCACTGTTCTGGATCTGAGCAAGCTTCACATGTTCGAGACGTATTACAACATATTACGTCCACACTACGGTCACAACATCTCGCTTCTCTACACGGACACGGACAGCTTGGTGTACCACGTTCGCACAGCCGACGCATACGGGGATATAACCACAGTTCCATCTTTGGTTAACCTCTTTGACACGTCAGGCTATCCCCAGCCAAACCGATACAAAATCCCGACTCGCAACAAAAAAGAGCCCGGCAAACTCAAAGATGAGAAGGACGGAGACGTGATTCTTGAGTTTGCAGGTCTTCGCCCCAAGGCCTCTACCATCAAAGCCGAGGGCAGCGTTACCAAGAAGGCCAAGGGTGTCGGCAGACAGGTGGTTCGGGAGCATCTCACATTCGAGGACTTCGTCGATTGCCTCAAGACCAAGTCGTCGGTTCTAAGAGCAGAACAACGCGTCCAGAGCGTCGACCATATCATCACCACAAACAAAGTGAGGAAGATTGCCCTGGATCCCAACGACGACAAGAGGTGCGTTCTCCAATGTGGAATCCACACACTGCCGTGGGGGCACTATCGCTTAGCAGAAAGCAAAACCTGCAACATATGCCCACCTTCAACAGAAGATTCATAAAAAAAAAACAACAAAAAAAAAACACTGACAGTTATTACAAAAAACTTTGACCATATTCTTAAATAACCAGCATACCTATGAATCTCTTTGGTTTCCGAAAACAAACCAACATGGAGACTGCACACCGCGCGACGACAGATCATGAATTTCTACCTTCCATGTTAACTAAACTCAACGGTCTACTGATTGTTCATCTCAACAGTATTTGGACAAAATTGGATGACGATGTGGGCAAGATGTTTTACGTCTTCAACAACAATTTACATTTTTACAAAATTCCGATCGATGGAAAACTTCGGATCACCGTGAATCCGGAAAACATAGGCGAATTCAAAATATCTACCGGCAAAAACATTTTTCGAATCAAGCACGACAAGATGCTTTCTAACATTACGTACGATGTTTCTGCAGGAGATTGTTTATACGTGGAACTCCTAGGAGATTACGACAAACTTATTCCTCTCTTCGTAGAATTACGAATCGTCTATCCTTTAATAAATAACCCGTAACCAAAATGCCTAACGACATTTTCGGCCACACCAAACGTGTAGACCACGCAGAAGAGATTCTCATGTTGGACGTCCGAATTAAAAAGTTGAGGAGCGATTTGATCGCTTTGCAGGAGACCTTAAACAAAAGTTTAGAGTCGGAGATCGCTACGCTCCAAACGCAATGTCTCGACCCCATTCTGAAAATCGATTCCGAACTGAAAACGCTCATAAAAAATTATGTCGACGTACCTTCTTACGACAACGTTCAAAATATACAGTTGAGCGTGGATAAGCTTCAAAATGATTTGCTCAAATTGCAGCAATTTCAATCGAAAAATGAAGATTTGGAAAAATTGAAACTCGAAATCGAAGAACGAACTTCGGCAATCGAAAAGAATTTCTCTGAACTTCAAACCGTCGTGAAAAATATTGATGTAGAACGCTTGCATGTTGTTGTTTCCAAATTACAAGAAGAATTCGCCAGCACGTTGGAAGAAATTAAATCCAAGTTACAGACTTCGGAAGATACTATGACGAACCTACCATCGTCAGACGAACTACAGGTCATCGGCAAAAGCGTCGCAAACATAAAAATTCAATTGGAGGCTTATCAAGATTTCGAACACATTCAAACCACCATCGCTACGCTTCAGGCGTCTCTGGAGTTGATCAACGAAGAAATTAAAAATATTCACGCTGAAGCGAACGCGTTGACGAGCATACAAGACACGTTGAGCACGGTTCAGCAGAAGATCGAATATTTAGAAAATTTGAACGTCGAATCCAATCTTACTCATTTTCATCACGTGCTGGACAACATACAGGGTGACTTGGAATCGTTACGGACGAGCGTACCTTCGAGCGAAGATTTGGAAAAATTGAAAACGGCGGTGACGGCACTATCCGATTTTAGCGACATCAAAAGTTCATTGAGCGATCTCGAGAGTAGGGTGGCCAATCTCCCCACCTCCAAAGAATTACACGCTTTGAAAAGGAACATATCACGTATGCTAAAACGACTAGAAACGGAAACGGCGAACGTGGAACAGATTCGAGACGAACTTGCTTCGCTGGTGTCGACGCTGCCCACCACGCAGAGCGTCGCCGACCTTCACACGCAGTTTACCGATATGCGAAGCATCGTGAACGATCTTACCGAGAAAAGTTCGAAATTAAATCAAGTCGAGAACCTTCAGAGTATTGTCGTCAACATCAGGGATCAAGTTGGAGTGCTGGAATCCACGCAGGAATCGACGCTGGCCTCTTTCGGTGCAAAGTTGCAAGAACTCAACGAAAACTACAAGCAGTTGAACGTGGAAGTGAAAATCAAACCGTCATTTTCTACAGTAACGGATACCATAGTCGAATATTTGTTGCCCGTACAAAATACACTGGGACAGCTTCACAGCAACCTTGTTAGCATCGATACTAAATTCGTCAAACTGCATTCTCTGCAAGCCATCGAAATCAACAGCATACCCAATCAACAGAGAATCTCCACGTTCGTCGAAGGTAACAAACTGTACATGTTACATCCTTATCATCCGTACTACAAGTTTCTCCTCGATGGCACGATTCAGATAAACGAATTTTCGTACTGGTCTCACGGCAGAAAAGCTAGCGTTCCCACCATGACCTTGATATCGAATCGTGGTGTTCAGAAAGCAGGAGACATTCCTCTGGCACGTTGGAACGAAACGTGCAACGTATATGAAATACACGAAGACGAAGATCTTACCGTTTTCGACGTGAGTGCTGGCGATAAGCTGATCATTCAAAACACTGGTGAGGTGCCACCCTCTTTGAATCCCATCACGCTTGTGCTTCTCTTCAAACGTAATCTCTAAAAAATGTCTAGGCAAGCCATCGTCGAAGAATTGCATAAACCTACACGCCGCAACTACCAACGTTTGGCGGTGGTAACCAAGAGCATCGATGACCTCTGGCAAAGTGACCTCGTGGAGATGAGCAGCGGCAATCTGAAAAACGTACATAAATTGAACAAGGGCAACAAGTACCTCCTCACCGTCATAGACACGTTTTCGAAATTCGCATGGGCTCTACCTTTGAAAACCAAAACGGGAACATGCGTCACGGAAGCATTCAAGACAATTTTTCGCGAAAGCGACAGACGACCACGGTTTTTGCAAACAGACAACGGTAAAGAATTTTACAACGCCGTATTCCAAAAGTTTATTCAAAAACATGACATTCGACATTATTCGACTTTCAGTCACATCAAAGCCAGCATCGTGGAAAGATTTAATCGAACCTTGAAAACACACATGTGGAAACAATTCACGCTTCGGGGAAATTACAAATGGGTCGACATTCTGCCGGAACTCGTCGATACCTATAATAATACAGTACACAGAACGATAGGCATGAAGCCAGCTGACGTTACCAAGTCCGACGAGCGGCGTTTAATTTCTACAGTTTACTGTCCAAAGTACACGCCCACGACTACCAAGAAATCAAAATACAAAATTGGAGACCAGGTGAGGGTCAGTAAATTGAAGCGAACGTTCGACAGGGGTTTCACACGAAACTGGAGCACGGAACTTTTTACCGTGGTTCGAGTTCTACCCGGAAACCGTCACACATATATAATAAAGGGCAGTGGCGGTGAAATTTTATTGGGACGCTTCTACGAGGAGGAACTCTCTAAAACTAAATATCCCGACACGTACCTTATCGAAAAAGTTTTGCGTAAGAGAGGCGACAAACTTTTGGTGAAATGGCTGGGACTTCCGGACACGAGTTGGATCGATTCAAACGAAGTGATTCTATGAGTGCATGGAATGTTGTGAAACGTCTACCTGATTCGGAAAATCGAAAGAAGAAAAGGAACGGCGAGTTGCTTCCCGACAGCATCCGCTGTCTGATCGTAGGTCCTTCAGAGTGTGGGAAAACAACACTGCTCGTGGACAATTTTCTCCTCGCACCGAATTGGTTAGACTGGAAAAACAGGCACCTGTACGTGTTCTCGAAAAGTTTGGAGCAATCCAAATACCAGCAACTGATGAAACTGTACGATGGTCTGGACATTGCAACGTTCTCTTCGGAAATAAAACCACTCGACGATTGTCGTGAAAATTCAGTTGTTGTGTTCGACGATGTCATCCTGGAAAATCAAAATGAAATTCGCAACTTTTTCACGCAAGGTCGTCACAAAGGAATAGATTGTTTCTTCCTAGCTCAAACGTTTTCCAAAATTCCAAAACAGTTAGTACGTGACAATGCTAATTTCATATGTTTGTTTCGTCAAGATCACACCAACCTCAAGCACGCGTACGATGACTACGTAGGCGGAGACATGAACTACAATCAATTTTCGGAACGCTGCTGCTCCCACTGTTGGAACAGTGACGATTTCCGATTCGCGACGATTGACATGACGAGGAAACCCAACGACGGAAAATACAGAAACAAAATCAACGACTTTCTAAACGTTGCAACGTTGTGAGAAACGACGTGTATAAATAACGTTATGACGAAACGAAAAATCGAAGACGAAAATCTCAAGCTTCGCGATTACCTCGCGAAACGCTTCAAAGGTTGGAAATCCGAGAATCGCGGATTCTACGAAGAGAAGAAACGTCAAGATCAACCTGTGATCGACGCCATCAGCGATCTAGGTAAAGAAATTAAAGGCGTCACGGAACAAAATAAAAATTTGATCAACGAACTCGTACCACTTGCAGCTAAAAGTTACACCGTACCCACGCCCATTTCGAGCATTCCTTCGACGCCGTTCGAACTGAAGGACGTACCGGCACGACGTCGAGCCATAGGTAGCACGTCGTCGTCTTTGGATAAGATCGAGTTGGGACCTTTGGCACGAGACTACCTGAGCACGGGGAAATTCGACAAGGATGAAGTGTTCGGATTGTATCCGAGCATGGAAAGCAACGAAGGCGGCGGTGTGGTTTGGAAGATTGGAAAATCGAAGGTGGCCTTCGAAGGCAACGACATTAAAATTAATTTAGGCGAGAAGGATAGTTGGAACAGGTATCCGGGTACGGTGGGACTGTGGGAACTCGTTGCCAAAAAGCAGCCGAAAGATTACACTGACGAAGATTACCAGAGTTACAAGGAAATTTTGATCATGACGGATGCCTTATACCAAAACAACGACGCTACGCAGAATAGGGTCAAATCCAGCAGCGGCGAGAAGTACAGGAATCTCATCAAGCCGATATGGAACCAGGTGAAAACAGGCAGCGGCGTCAAACTCTACAACACCCTGCCCAAAGAGTTTGTGTGGGTGGACGACGTGCGCAAGCTCATAGACAGGTTGTTGGTTATTGCAGGAGAGGAGAATGCAGGCAATCGTAATTTCTACAACGAGAAGGTTGGCATCGTGGACATGATCAGCACCAAACTTTCCAACTTCATCGTGAACGACGACAAGGGCATAGGTTACCTTATCAAAATCATCAACACGCTGCCTCCGAGATTCTGGAACGTGGCCGAAGGAAAAGGACTCGTGAACGACATCATCAACAAGTTACCTTTCGAGATGCATTTACCTGGCTACCAGTACTGCGGACCGGGTACCAAACTCGAGAAAAGATTGGAGAGAGGAGACAAGGGTGTGAATCCGTTGGAGGCTGCATGCAAAGATCACGACATCGCCTACAACACCACTCGCACCGATCTGGATGCGCGTCACGAAGCAGACAGAAAATTAGAGCATGCAGCTTTCGAAAGATTTGTTAGCAGAGACGCTTCGCTGGGAGAAAGAGTTGCAGCACTGGGCACCACCATCGCCATGAACACGAAACAAAAATTTGGATGGGGTGTGTAGAAATAAAAAAGTTTCTCGAACCATGAAAAAAAATTTCTTCGGTATATAAATAACACTACGTAAAAAAAAAAAACTCCAGTTGTGTTTGCCATCTTATAAAAATGAGTAAACAATCACTAGACGCCCAAGCATTAAAACAAATGCTAAATTCATCAGTCGAATATGTAAAAATTCAGGAATTGGAAGTGGACAAACCTTACACGATAACTTCCGGTTCAATTGTTTCTACCCAGTATGGTCCCAAGGCGCGTCTGTTGCTCAACGCACAATACAGCCTATTTTTACCAGATCGATACGCTAACATGTTATCCGACGAGAAGCTAGCTATTTTAATCGAGAACAAAACTCGAATCGTGTACAAGGGTACAAAGGAACTTCTTGGTAAAAAAACAAAGCACGTAATAGAATTTGTGTAACAGCTCTGCGCGGAGTATATCCTTGAAAAAAAATTACACGGAACAAAAAAATCTCAGAACATTTATATATAAATAACATACCGAAAAAAATTACACAAAACAAAAAAAATCTCAGAACATATATATAAATAACATACCGTGAAAATAACATATAGAGCATCAACATGAAGCCCAAAGGTGTCGTGTACCAGATACCATACTCCAATCTGAAAAATCTAGGTGCCCTCGATGGGTTACTCACCAAGAAACAACGCGAGAAGAAACGTTCTTGCTTGACGAAAGGACACGGAATGAAATTACTTCTCAGCACACCTCAATTGAGACGCTTGCAGCGTTCGCGGAAACAGCAAAAGATTGGAGGTTTCATATTCAGCATCCCAGCCATCCTGGCAGCATTAGGGGCCGTTGGAAGTTTGGCCGGCGGAAGTGCCGCCATTGCGAAAAGCGTCATCGACTCAAAGAAGAACAAGGCCGAGTTGGAAGAGCAGAAACGTCACAACCTGGCCATGGAGAAGAAGGGGAAAGGTATGACAAAAAAACAAAAAAACAACCTCGATGCTTTGAAGAAATGTAAAAAAAAGAAGAAGCCCTGTCCAACTTCGATATTGAATCTCTGATCGAACTGTTGGGAATAAGAAACTTCAGGGGTGTTTTCATGTCCGATTCTCTACCCTCTGCTGTGAAGAAAAAGGAGTATGGCGTGGTCAACCTGGACAGTTACAAAAATCCTGGTACACATTGGATATGCTACCTCAAAATTGACGATAACAATGCATTTGTTTTCGATTCGTTCGGTGGCACACCACCTGCCAGGTTGGTGAAGTATCTCAGTGTTGCCAACCTCTACTACAATGACAAACGCATTCAGGGTTTCACCGATGTTAACTGTGGCCACCTATGCCTTTCCGTTCTCGCATACATGTCTAAAATAAATAACCCGTCGGTAGAACATTTTCAGAAAGCATTGTGGAACCTGAAACACGATGGGCGTGTTCCATCTCACGAGCGAATCTTCGATCCTGAAACTCACGCTGCACGACGACATCGTTTATCCTAAATCCGTAGCTCTGCGTGCATTCTACAGCATGTACCTCATACCTAACGTCACGCAGCACAACAACAAAATTAGCGTCGGAAGCGAGCACATCGTCGTCACGCCAGGCCAATACAATCTTTCCACTTTGCAAGCTCAGTTACCCAAAGGCACGTACCTTTCTCAAAATTCGGTCACGCACAGAGTGGAAATCCTATCGGCAACGGAGACCGTGGACCTGGGCACCATGGGAGAACTTTTAGGTTTCGAGAACAACACCAAACTCGAAGCTGGCATCAAACACACGGCAACCAACATTCCTAAATTTCTAGCCATAGAGACTCTAAACGTTCACTGCAACGTGGCGGAAGGCATGATCACGAAATCCTCGGACAGATTGTTAGGAAGTCACAAGCAGACGGGAATCATAGCCACTTTCAAACCCAGTTCCGAGTTCATGGAACCGATCATCTACACACCCTCTTCGCCGATCTATTTTCCAGTATGTCGCAACCGCATAGACGACATAGAGTTGGTGGTGACAAACGAGAAAGGAGACGTGGTGGATTTCGCAGGTGCAACAACCACTGCCATCGTGGAGATCAACGTATAATAAATAACACACATAGTGAAAATGGAGCAAATCGAAAGTTACGAATTGCAATCTTTCCCTCCCAACCGTCGCACGTTCGCCAATTTGAACGAAGCGAACAGGGAGATCGAATACGACGTGGACGTAGGCGACGGGTTCGTTCATCCTCACAGAGCAGACCTCTACCTTCAATTCGACGTGGTGAAGAAGGAAAGCGGAGACGCATTTCCGCCCAATGCAAATTTGATACTCGTGGACAACTTCGTGCCTCATCTGTTCTCGCAGGTGGAGGTGAGGAAACACAACACCGTCATCGACAGAATCGATTATCCAGGCATCACGTCGACGGCAGTGGGAACATTGAAATTATCCAAAACAGACGCAGCGTACTATCAAGCAGGAGGATTCGAAGCAGGGACGAAAATATCAACAAAAAGTCACACGGTGCTCTTTCCCATGCGTCTGTTGCCAGGATTCTTCTCGGACTACAAGGAGATCATGTGGAAGGGAGGATTGCGCGTCACGTTTCGAAGAGCAGCCAACGACAACGACGCGCTGATGCGATACACCAACTTGAACGCCGACGGCACGCCGATAGCCAACACATTACCCGAAGCAGCCAAGTGCGTCATCCGGAGCATGGAATTGAGAATGCCAATCGTAGAATACGAAACAAACTATGCCCTCAAGTACAAAGCGGAGATCTTGAAGAGTCCGCAGGTGCCGATTCACTTTCACGGTTACCAGTGCGTGTAGAAGGTGGCGTCGGGAAGTCACATGGAATTCGACGTGACAACGCAGTTCAACAACATACAGTTCGACATGCCAGATTTCGTCGTGGTGCTTTTTCAGACCGGGCGCGATAAGAATCAGGAAAAAAATTCCAGCAAATTCGACAACTGCAAAATCAAGAATGTTTATCTGAAGAATGGAAGAAACGAGGTGTTCCCGCGCGAGAATTACAACCTCGACATGACCAAAGACGATTACCTAAAACTTTACGAAGCTTACACCTCTTTCAAACGCGTGGCCGAGGGAAACGTGGACATGTACTACACGCCCAGCGAATTCATAACCCACAGACCCATGTCCGTCATCAATACCACGAAGAGGAAGCAGGTGGTGGTCAACAATCGCACCAACATCAAGGTCGTCTGCGAGTTCAACAGCCCGTTGCCCGAGGACACCGTATGCAGTGTGATCCTGGTCGCCGAGAAGTCCTTCGTCCACGACGTGAAGAACGAGAGGGTCACAGAGCAGTTTTAACAAGTTTTTAACATTTTTTCTTGCACAATAAGAAATTTTTGTACTAGCACAATCAGTTTCAATAGCACAATACGAAAATTTCACTAGTTCAAGATCAGTTACAATATCAATTTCATCAGTTATCAGTTACAATATCTTTTTTCTCATCAGTTTTTGCACTATAGCACGAGACAATCAGAAATTTTTGCACAAAAATTTTGTTGTTGTTGTTTTTACATGAGAAAATTAACAATAAAATTCTTTTTTTATCGTTTCAGATGCTGTCGAACATCAAAAACACATACACATACAAACACACTAAAAAAAATAAGCATGCAACTTTATTTGTAACACACACATACATTCTCCATCTTCATCAAAAAAAATATTATAATAAACATAATTATTTTTATCTATCACACAATAAAACTCTATATCCAAAATATTACAACATCAAATAACACTAGAGTCGTTAGTACACGTTGCATGCATTACGGAGGTCCTCTGTAGGGTTTCATGGAAGTTTGGGGGAAAAAAAAAAAACACGTGAAACCCTACAGAGGTGCGGTAATCTACAACCGCAGCCGTTAGAACCTTTTACTTTTTGGTTGGGCACCACGCACCCTGGCGAGGTTATAGGGGCCAGGAATCCTAAAAAAAAAAAAACAACAACAATTATTTATTTGTTTGTTTGCGTCACAATACAGAAATAAAGAGAAGTACGTACGTGTGTGTGCATGTGCAGCACATTGTTCCCGCGAGAGAGGTTTGCAAAAGTCACGATATACATTGGCGCCCGGGACTTGGAAATAATGCGTATTCGTTCACCACTGTTGCCAGCTCTAGGTCTCTCTCTCTTCATCTTACAGCAATATTAGTATCTCTATTTTTTCTAGTTGTAGGTGGGTTGCCAACACACTCTAGTTAATAATGCTACATATTATACACACACACGCACACACATACTGTGTTGCTATCTATCCATCCATCTCTCTCTTTTACGGCAGTATATATTTGTTGCCGGCTCTCCTTGCCCAGTGTGTGTATGTTACGCCAGTATATAAATTGGCTAAGCCCTTGCCAAGTAAAAAAAAAGGGCTGTAGGTAGGTGTTGGCAACACTGTCGGTTGTTTAACTCTTCCCTCTTTTTCCTCTCTCTTTTTTTTGTGAAAAGCTATGGCAAAAGTACCAGTAGGTTGGCAAATTGTTTTATGCACTGTAAAGCCTCAAGCAGTATTGCCAGCTCCTTGCTTTAGGTTAGGTTAGACCAAAATAAAAACCTTGGTGACTTTTCGAGTAAGATGTTGGCAATACTGCAAGACAAGCCTCAAGCAGTATTGCCAGCTCCTTGCTTTAGGTTAGACCAGAATAAAAACCTTGGTGATTTTTTCGAGTAAGATGTTGGCAACACTGCAAGGCAAGCCTCAAGCAGTGTTGCCAGCTCCTTGCTTTAGGTTAGGTTAGACCAAAAAAAACCTTGGTGATTTTTTCGAGTGAGGAGTTGGCCACACTGCGAGAAAATAAGGCTTATGCCTTACGAGAGGAAACCATTAAGGCAAGCCTCAAGCAGTGTTGCCAGCTTCTTGCTTTAGGTTAGGTTAGACCCAAAAACAAAAACCTTGGTGATTTTTCGAGTGAGGAGTTGGCAACACTGCGAGAAAATGGGGCTCATGCCTTACGAGAGAAATCCATTAAGGCGAGCCCCACCGAGCCCCATTTTCGGTTGGTGAACCCGGGCACCTACACTACTTAAATCTTTTAAGGATTAAATAAAAAATATAAATTGACCCGTAAATATAGAAAGTCAAGATAGGTTAGGTTAGGTTAGGCAAAACAGAGCAAAAACACGTGTAAGTCCACACACAAACAAACACCACAGAAGTGAGAACGGCTTGAGAACATTTTACATCTGACAACATCGCCTCATTTTTTTGTGCGCAATTCTGTACATTGTGACAGCTTGTCAGCGGAAAAGTGTGCGCAATCCGACATAGCCTAAACTCAATAAAAGAACATTACCAACCGAGCCCTTATCTTCGTCAACACATTCAGGTGTCGCCGATGGCGTAGTGATAACGTCGTCGCCAGAATGGTATTTGAAACATTTCCAATGGGGGAAATTCCAATAAGTACTCCTGTCCTGAAGCATCGGTATATTATAACACCCTGCCAAGTGCCATTGTATTTATTTCTTTATTTATTCCTTGTTTTGGATGGCGAAGTTAAGGCACAAGCCTTTTCTTCCACTTAACGATCTCTATTTTACATTTTATAATTGATTTTTATAGCTAACTGTTTGCGAAATATATAAAAACTAAGAACATTAAGATACCAAAAAAAGAAAAAACACAAGAAAAATAAAATAAAAAGACGCAAAAAAAACATAAAAAATAAAAACAGAAAAATACATACACACTAAGAAAAGTTAAAAAAATACACGTAAAACATAAACACCCACACAACAAACATACTCAAATTACAGAAAAAGTCGCTGGGTGTTGGTCCTACAAGTTTACACGAAGGTTTAATTATATTTCCCTGTTTTCAGTACTGGTAAGTTGACTCCAGAAAATGATTTTTTTAAAATTTGAATTGAATTGGCCGAGGGAAGAAGAGTTTCTTATGTTATTAAGGAGGTCGTTCCACGATCTGGTAGCAGTGACCGTTAAGGAATTTCCATAAAATGTTGTCTTGTGGGAGGGGATGGCCAGCAGAGAGTTGTCTCTCGAACGGGTGGCAAAGGTGTGTGCTGCACTTAGGGGTTGAAATAAGAGAGGAAATTCACCCTCATCACACTTCAAATACGTACTACCCTTGTCGTCAACTTGTAATCATGGGATCCCAGGTTCCATACATACTGGTTCGGATCCCACAACTATAGGTCCAGTCCTGATGAATCTATTTGTGCATGAAGTGGACTTGAAAAAAAAAAAACACATCACCAGAATTTAGACATGACATTGGGCCTAAAAAACTCTATGATGCAACATCCCTCTAAATAGCTTAATCGGGCCTATAAAACTCTATTACGCAACATCCCTCTAAGGGCCAGGGCATATGGTTTAGTGAGAAAGGTTTCCAATATTATTCTGAGAGAAGTGACAGTTTCGAAATCGTAAAATAAATTAAAATGAAAAATACTAAAATTTTTAAAGCAAAAGTAGGATATATATATGGGTTCTCTATTGTTAATTCTGTCTCACATGCTGCCATCTATGTGGGTGAGATCTTTCAGTGATCGATTTCTGGTGTAGCCTGGCCTGGGCATTGGTGTTTAAGGGTGTCTTTTCACCACTTTCAACCAATTGTCATCCTCCCGAAACGCAGGTTGAGGGCTTCACATGGGCCGCTGTCCAACAGCCTACAGAGATCGGTAGGGAGGAAATATTTTGAAGTAGGTTATGCTTCGTTCGGTGATCACTTCTGCTAAGATACTCTCTTGTGATCTTTTTCTCTTTCTGTCTGTCCTTCTCTCTCTCTCTCTCTATCTTCCTTTTTCTACTTTTTTCTTACTCTGATTTCCCTACCTCCCTTTCGTTTTCTCTTTTTCTTAATCTCTTCTGTCTCTACTTCTACGTCCTTTATTTTCGTATATCTTTCCTCTTCTCTTTCTACAACCTGTTTCTCCCTTTCTTCTGCTCTTCTATCTCTCTCACTCTCTCTCTATCCACCCTCCCTCTCTCTCTTTTCTCTTCTGCCCTCCTCTTTCATTCTATTAACTTTCTCTTCTGCTCTTGTATCTCTTCCTTTCTATCTAATCTTCGTCTCTCTTTCTCCTTCTGCTCTTTAAATCTCTTTCGCACGTCATTTAAACATTCGACTGGTCGGATGTTCTCTACCCCCTCTCTTTCCTCTTTCTTATCTTTCTCTACATTCTCTCTCTCTCTTATTATCGCTACGCATGTGTGTGTGATTCTGCTTCTGTGTTTGGGCAAAGCTACTACTGCTCCCACGATTGCCGAACGTTTAATATTTAATTTATATTTAATATTCTAGCAGAAAATCTAATCGTTTTCTCTATCTAGATCAGGGAGCAACACAGGCCCGTAGCTAGGGGGGCTTTGTAATCCAAGCAAGTCTAGTTTCCAAAAGTTTAACAGTAGGGTCATTCCATGTCAAATCAACCATTTTTTTAAAAAAAATGGTTGCATGACCATTTTAGAAAAATTTCATTTTTAGTACATAGGTTTGTACATGTTTCTAGATATTGTCTTTAGTTCTCCTGGGGCAGCCATTTTTCCAACATGGCGTATGGCTTTTTTTGCTCATGTAGCAGTATACAGAAACCTTAATATCTGAAAAACCATTAAAGCTAGAGACCTGAAACAAAATTCATTTTGTAGCTAATGAAGTATACTTCCTATGATATTCAGGTATGTTTTGCTTAAAATTGCATCGTAAGTACGTAAATTATGGTGGAAAATGGGGTAACAATAGTTAAAAAATTGCATTTTTAAACGCAATTTTTTTAATGAAGGGATTTAGTCTAAGGCTTGATTTTTTTTCATGTGTAGATCTACCTGTAGGGTGTCTGTAAATAAAATATCAGTGCGTAGAAATGCACCCCTTTTTTACAGCATGGGCTCAAACATGGCCATTCACTGAATTTTGACAGTTTTCGGGGTTAAAATTCTGAAATTTGGCACATAGCAAGCCCTTCATGAACCTAACTCACAGTAAAAATCTCAACTTTCAGATTCAACTCGTTTTGGTCAATATGAGGTAACGTATGTCACCTAATTTCGGCTAATCGGGACTGGACCTACAGTTTAAAGTGTGATCCGAACCCCGGCCGAAGCAATAAAACTCCTCTTCGTTCCCAAAACTATGGATCTGTTGGCATTTGACGCAGCTGTGGAAGGAATGTGGATAATGACGTTAAAGTCACAGATATTTGTCAAACGAGAGGCTGCAACAGCGGCGGGGAAGGTACAGATCAAGAAGGCTCCTTATGAAAGAACTTTCTAAAGTCTAGAGAACACTTGCCGCTACTTAGACGTCTGCTGATGAACAAATCTAATAGTTGTTGTTCTTGTTCCGTGAATTTATCCCTGGCGAACTTGCGAACTTAATAATATATGCTGCCTACATTCTCACTCTTCACCTCAAAGAAATTATAATACAAAATAGTTTTACCTAATGTTAAGGGGGCTGGCAGCAGTGCCTGGGGGGGGGACAATATTCTAAGAGGGGGGATCACCACCAACAATCCTGGAATTAAAAATTCCGACCACCAAAAAGTTCCGGGGAGGGGAAGTTTTTGTTAAAACAACATAAGATAAGCAATTGGATTTGACTTCAAATAAACTTTGCTAAGGATAATATCGAAAACACACACAAAGTAGTGTGGTTGTGACCGTTGAATGCTTTCTCACTCATTCTCTGTCTCTCTTTCAAGAGATCATCAACAGATCTACCCCAATAACAATATACACACCACAATAAAAAAAAACACAAAAAAAAACAAGAATACAAGACAAATGAAACTATGAAATTTAATTGAGTTATATTAATAGAAAGAGAAACTAAACGCAAACTAAACAAAAACTTAAAAATAGAACTACGAGTATTTTGTAATTTAATGACATCTTTAACCGGTTATAAAAGGAATTAGTTTACTTCTTTACAAATATATTATATCTATACATATAAACGCCTGATATATATATACGTGTGTGTGTGTGTGTGTGTGTGTGTGTGTGTGTGTGTGTGTGTGTGTGTGTTGATTCCTTTATGTATATTTAATAATATTGTATTTTTAAATATTTAGTAATTTTGTTTTACATTTAATTCCATTATTTAATGGGTACGTACATGAGTGTGTGTGTGTGTCTGTATGTATAGATTAAGTTCTTCCTCCCCCACAGCAGGGTGCGAAATCATTGAAAAACTGGTGGGGGAGAAAGTTCTTAATCCACAACCCCCCCCCCCAACATATTTGTAAATTATACAATATACATATTTGTAATGTTATTAAAAATAAAAATAAATTACTCAACTGAAAATGTATTATTATTATTTACGTTCATAAAGGAAATTAATTTGCTACTTTTGTATATATCTGATATTGTAAAGCTGCTAATTAATTCCTTTACTAACTGGTTAAAGATGTTAATAAATTATGAAATAATTGAAGTGGTTTTATTATGTTTAAGTTTTTATTAATTTCTTGCTTTATGTTAATATAAATCAATTACATTTCATAGTTATTATTGTTTTCCATTCTTGTTTTACTGTTATTGTGCGTTTTGATGTAGATTTGTTAATGATCTCTTGAGAGAGAAAGCATTCAATACTCACAACTACACTAATGTGTGTGTTTTCGATATTATTCTTTTTAAAGTATATTTGAAATAAAAGTAATTGCTTATATTTTGTTTGTTATAACAAAAACTTTCCCCCCGGAAATTTTTGGTGGGGAGGATTTTTGAGGCTAAGATTGTTGGTGGGGGGAAAATCCCCCCCAGGATTTCGCACCCCTGGCGTCGTAGTGTGCTGTGCTAACCACTCGTCCACAAAGATCGGCGCAGCTGTACGCCGTTCCGACCACAGCGAGTGGCAATGGGAAAACGCGGGGAAATCAAAGACAGCATTTCACAACCAATTAGGCGCAAATGTGTAATCGATGAATCGTTACGGTAACACATTTCGGTCTGACTAGCGCGAACTAATGTAAATTATCGTCGACCGTGGAGCCACCCTATTCGTTACTCCCTCCTCCCCCCACACCACCGGCGCCGTCTGGCGTAATTTTTTTTTCACTCTGGCCTCCTCTCTAATAGGCCTGTCAAAAACGTCCCGTAAATGAATGCAAATTCGACGTAGGATTTCGTTTCTGCGCATGCGCGCTGTCCTAATTGCAGCTCTGCCCAATCGTGATCAGCTAGCGAAGTATCTCTCGTAATTTCGCCAGCAGTCCGTGGAAGAGAGGAAAAAAAGGCAGCAGTTTTATTTCGTTATGTTATCGCGTGCGTGTTTTTCTGCTTCGTCAGTCTCTCCCCCGCAGAGTTGCCAACCCCACGATACGAAAAAGTACTGCTTAATCTGTAAAGTTATGATTTCATTTTCAGTTTCAAGTCCACTTTGTGTGCAGAAGGCTAATCGGGACTGAACCTACAGTTTAAAGTGGATCCGAACCACAAGGTTTTTTCACCGGGTATCGAACTCGGGACCCCTTGATTACAAGGCCACCACGTTACCACTACGTCATCGATGAAGCCCTGTAAAGTTATGCTAAATGCTGATAAATTGTACTAGGATCTATGTAATAATAATAATGAATTATTACTATTATTGATAACTAGTAATAGTAATATATTACTATAGCTATTATTTTTTCGATTGAATTGAATTTTTTAATTTTTAAGTCCACTTTATGCACAGAAAGGCTAATCGGGGCTGGACCTACAGTTTCAAGTGGAATCCCAACCACTGGACTGTGATAGTGCCTCTCCCGGGGCCCCTTGCGACTTTACCACTATGCCACCGGGATGAGTTCAACATTGAACTATAGAAAGGTTGAGTGATTCGTCCACTACAAAGCCGCACTGGTTTCTTGCCATGAAATGTTCCTGGGGAGATTTTAAAAAAGATGAAGATTTGAGGGTATGGTAAGATCTGGATATAATTTTATTTCAAATTTCTCAAATTATCCTTCTTTGAAGTGAATTAATCCCTCCCAGAGAAGCAAGTTTGCAAATTATGCTAGATTTTACGCAATATTTTACCGAAATGGAGCGGAACTATTTTTCCCAAAACTGAGTGTGGCGTGCCCAGAATTTTCTAAAGGAGGTGGGAAATACTCTTTTTAATAGTCAGCCCTCATTTTGCCATCTTTTCCTGTATTTGACGGTCTTGTTTACAAACGGTCTTATTTTATATATATTCTTTCTTTTATTACATTATGGCTCTGTCCGAAAGGTACGAAGTACGTACTTGAAGCATGGTTTTGGCGGAAGTGACGTCACCTAGTACAGTTCGAAAGCGCCAAGAACAGGAGTACGCAAGTGCATAGCTCGCAGTGCAGATGGAAGCTGACTAGGTCACGTGATTTCCACACTCGTTGTTCGTTTGTTTTGAATCGCGGAGATAGAAAGCCAGCAAGACAGGTTAAATATACGTTATGGGCCAGCAAGTTGTTGGTTAAAGTGCTTCTAATGTGTGGAAATGTATGTGTACGAACATTTGAAAATGCAACGTGATTTCTATGGTGAAAAACAAGTGTTTAAAACGTGGGGAAAACAACGAGTACTCAGTTTTATCTACTGACCGTATTTGGCGCTGCAGTCGAAGTGCGACTTTCACTTCCAGTCCACGACTTCAAGACCGCACTCCAAGACCATACTCGCAGGATGCTCGCTTCAAGTACGGTCTTGCACTTTTGGGACACGGCCTAAATATTATACGTATATGCTCAACAAACGTATAAAGAACCAACACGAAAGTTCATATCATACGTCTTGGTTTTCATAAAGGTACCAAGACTCAAGTTTCACTTATGCTCGTCTTATTCTACTCTCAATCATACTTCAAGAGGAGACAACAGTGGAATCCAGGACACGAACGTCAAAACCGCACTGTTTTTTGAAGAAAGAAGATCTAAGCAAAGAAGAAAGAAGATAATAAGAGCGAGTGGTGAGTGGAGGCGGAGGATCCCACCTTCGTGTCTTGTTTTAGAAACTTGGGAAAATGGGGAGTTACGACCCCCCCCTAACCCGCCTTCCCCTTTGGGCACGCCACTGAGGGGATAATCTCAACAAAACAGAACTTTAAAACTAACTATATTCTCAAATTCTGCAAGGTTTAGCATCATTATGCTAGGGTTGGCATCGCTGCTCTCCCGCTCCCCTGCGTGTGACGTCATCCCAGCACGCGGTCCCTCTTGGTCTCTCTTCGCCCCTTCCCCCTCTCTGAACCCCTCTGCGGCAGTCTGTATGCGACTTAAGGGGGAAGGGGGAGAGCAAGGGGAAGTAGGGTTCACTGGCCCTTGAGAGTAAGCATCCGACCTGAAAAGCAGCTACGAGGACAAGAGGGAGCGAAACCAGACGCCTTCCCCCTTGTGTAGTGTTGCCATCTTGCGAAAAAATCCCAAGTTGAAGGGAAATTTCCCACGGAGAGGGAAATACTTTACATCGACGGGAAATTTACGTGGAATTTAAATTCAGCTCATTTTTTTCAGGAATAGAGATTCGTCTATATTTTTTCCTAAATAGATCTTCAGCGGGAATATTTCTTCTGAAGGGGTATAATATCATTTAAACTTCGTTTCTGAAGCCAATTAGATAGACTCAAGTGCAGTGGCGTGCCCAGGATTTTCGAAAGGTGGGGTTATGTATACCTTTACTATACCGCGTTTGTTACAACCTGTCCCGGTTCCCGCGCTAGTTGCTCCCTGTCTTTTCTTGGTGCTGGGGAAAGTCAAAGCCAGGCAGCCAATTAAAATACGCAACGTCGCAACAGCGTCTACGTAAGCGCCTCTCTTCTGGCTTTCATTCGCTCCTCGCTGCCCAGCAGACGATTTTTTCCTCGTTTCTCATTGGCACCGAAACTGTTGAGCGCTCCCTAGCGCGGGAAGCGGGACAGGTTCTACCAAACGCGGTATAGTAATATTAGCCCTGATTTTGCCACCTTTCTTGTCACTGACGTCCTTTGTTTTTAATACTAGGTCCAAGAGCGGGGGTTATGACCCCAATCAACCAACCGCACTTTAGGCAAGCCACTGCTCAAGGGGGACGTCCGCAGAATTTTTTCCAGGGAGGGGCAAGAAAGGTATTTTTCCAGGGGCCAAACAAGTCACATTTTCCCCCAAAAGAGTGTAGTTCCCTAAAAAAAAAACATTGCTTAAATTTGAATTTATGGTGTTAATGCAACAATTAACACATATTACTATGGCTAAAACGAAATTATATGTGTGAAATACATAATTTTTGGTTGACTTTCATTTTCCAGGGGAGGGCCACGGCCCCCCTTGCCCCCTTTCCGGACGCCCATGTCAAGGGATACTCGCAACGTAATGCCCAGGTCAATGAGCAAATGATTGCAGGAGATTCCAGCATTTTGTATTTATTTATCTCCCTTATTTTTGGGAAGGGGGGAATGAGACGGACTGTGGCAGACGAATTGTTTTTCGTTTCACCATTGATTAATTGATTTGGTTTATTTATCTTCGCCTTTCTATCACTTTTGGCTAATCGCGACGCTGAGGATGAATGATGGAATTGATGGAGGCCGGAGGGACATTCACTAAGAAAACCCATGTCCAGGCCGTGATTCGATTTTAAGTCCAATGCACAGTAAGGATAATCGGGACTGGACCTACAGTTTAAAGTGGGATCCGAACCACTATGTGCCTCCACCGGGTATCGAACCCTGGATCCCTTGATTACAAGGCGACGATGCTACCACTGCGCCATCGGGGAGACCTAGGCCGTGATTCGGACCCTAGACTGCCTGACGTCCTGTCCTATTACCGGGGTCGACTCGAGTACTCAAGTCCATAGCTAAGTAGGATTAAGTACTATGATGATAAAACGACAAATGCATTTTACTTGCGATTCGAACCTAGAACCTCTGTTTTCGGAGCACGATTCTCAGTGCGTATACTGAGTCCAAGATCTGGGCCATCTCACTATGTCACGTGGTCCTAGGCTATGAATAGAAATAAGTTTACCAACTCCTAAGAAATCAGGTTGCCAACTCATAGGAAATCAGGTTGCCAACTCATAGGAAATCAGGTTCCCAACTCATAGGAAATCAGGTTCCCAACTCATAGAAAATCAGGTTGCCAACTCATGAGAAATCAGGTTGCCAACTCATAGGAAATCAGGTTGCCAACTCATAGAAAATCAGGTTGCCAACTCATAGGAAATCAGGTTGCCAACTCATAGGAAATCAGGTTCCAAACTGATAGAAAATCAGGTAGCCAACTCCAGAATCAGCATCATCTCACTGATATGAATAATTTTATTTACAACTTCTGATCGATTTTTCTTCTGTATTTTATTCTCTAGACTTCGGGCTTCGCAGATAGCTTAGCTAGCCTAGAATATACGCCCCTGAAGATTGTCAATCTTTAAACCAAAATACTTTAGGTCGTCTGTTGTTTATTGTTTATGTGAAACAATGTATCCACCCATCCCATACAGAACACAATGTCTATAATTTATATTTCTAAGATATTACACAATGTCTCAGTAACGTTACACTGTATGTTGAACGTCGTGTTTGCGATGTTCACAAAATCCGGATAACGGATATCCGGAATTCAAATTATCCGATATCCGTTCCGGATGCAACGAGTAATCCGGATAGTATTGATATCCTAACAATGCGGATAATTTGGGTATCCAGACAATCCGAACACCTATCCGGACAATTCGAATATCCGAATATATGAAATCTGGATAGAAAATTATCCGATATCAGGGTAAAATTTTATCCGAATTTGGCCATACCTAAAAAAAAATCAAGCAGAAGAGGGATATCGCCACACACTCTCCAAATACCACCCTGGGTAAGTTGGAGTAGATTCTCGGCATTAAAATTCGCCTATTCCAATTTCTGTCATCTGTCCCTTATTTTTTCTTTCGTCTACGATTTTATAAATGTATTTTAGTTGTTATTTTTCCTTTATTCTGACAGGCATTTATCCGAAAAGCAGCGAATGCAGGCTTAAAATGCGTGAAGAAGGGGGAAAATTTAGAAAAAAGGGAGATTATTGCGCCATCCCTGGATGGCAACACTTGGATTGGAAAACTATAGGCAAAAGGATAAAATGGAAACCTGAATTTTAGAAATGCTACGTTAGAGTACTTTGACATACGTTCTACTGCTGAAGAAAAGATAAATGCAACACCACACTACGTGCACACAAGTCCAAATGTACATAAAAGTAAATAGAATTAGAATATAGAACATTACTATTTCCATTCACACGCCAAACGCGTTTACACGGGTTAAGTTGTATATGGCGTTAAGAGAGAGCAGTGTTGCTAAATGGAGGGAATTTTTCCTCAGAGGAGGGAAATTCAGATAAAATTTCAGGCGAAAAGGGAAGATGATAAATTTTATGATTGATTGAATTGGTGTTATAAGTCCACTTTATGCACAGTAAGGCTAATTGGGACTGGAATTAGTTTAAAGTGGGATCCAAGTGCCTCCAGCGGGTATCGAACCCGGGACACCTGAGAAATTTTATGAAAAACATGAAATTTGCAGGTAAATTTCAAAATATATCAGTCATATTTTGGATTCAAGCTCTTATTTAGTCGCGTAATATATTCCCTCAAAACGGACCGTGATTCGCCTCTGCTTTAAAATTTGACACGGAAACGCTCAATACATTGATTCTGTGTTTTAAGTCTACTTTATGCACAGTAAGGCTAATCAGGACTGGACCTACAGTTTAAAGCAGGATCCGAACCACTGTGCCATGTGCACCGGGTATCGAACTCGGGACCCCTTGATTACAAGCCGACGACGTAACCACTACGCCATCCGGGAGGCCCTAACACTCAATACATTTCCAATAATTGTTGTAATATCCAAGCCAATGCTGACATAATGTAAATATTGTCATGTAACTAGATTTTCTCAAAATGTACAATTTGATTCATCTTCATTTCGCTATCCTCCTTTTTGTCATCCATTCAAGTATGGATGTAACAATAAAAGTTTATTGTTGATACTGAGCACCACAAGAATGGTCAAATACAGCAGCACGACAATCAGTTCACAACACATCATTATTTAAATTCCATTGCAGTTTTTATTGGCTCACCACACCATTGTTACAATCAGGCCCGTAACCAGGAATTCTTTGTAGGGGGGGCGAAGTCAATCCTAGAGGGGGCAAATTTTTAATATATTGTGTCACATTGGCAGATATGGTAGGGCACACAGAGGCACTTGCCCCCCTCCCCCAAAAGCTATAAGTAACAGAAAAGGGATGATATCTTGAAACTGCCACGAACAAGAAAAACTTCGAGCAACATCAAATAGCAACATTTCGATAATGATCTTTCCAGGTTGCCAAAGAATATAAAGTTTAACATAAATAGGCTAATAGGGACTGTACCTACTTGATATTGTAATTGATTGATTTGGTGTTTTGAGTCCACTTTATGCACACTAAGGCTAATTGGAACTGGACCTACAGTTTAAAGTGGGATCCGAACCACAATGTGCCTCAACCCTACTTGATATTTACAGGTCGATAATGTTAATTGATGACTAACAACAGCTTTGGGCCTCTCTGCAGAACTGATTAATGATTCCCTCTAGTTTCCAGTATGCAAGATTTTTACGCACAAAGGAATCTAACGAGAATCCAACAACACCATTGTGTTGTGTTATGCAAGCAAAATCGAATTAATTAAATAATAATGGTTACATATTATCTGCACTTTGATGAATTGTGCAAAAATTTGTAATACTTTTTTTGTACTTGCTAAAACATTAAAACATGGGTCCCTTAGTCCACCACGGACTCTATTTCCTTAAAAGGGGAGACTCTTGCATCACTAAACACAATGTTTGCCTACTGGTTACGTTAACCATTTTGCAAAATATTGTGTGAATTGTATTATATTATAGTTGAAATACATGTTTCGACACCTGACAAACAAATAGGAACCCCTTGATTGATCAATGACTTCTTGGATTACAGGCATTAATAAATAAATAAATATTTCATATTAAGTTTCATAGAAAGACATTGTTTTAATAGGGCGCAAATAATTTTACGGGGTGCCATGGCATTTTCCTTAATCTTTTTTTTTCAATATAGATCGTTTGGCTCCCAGGGCCGACTCCCACCGCCCCATAGCTATGGCTCTGAACTTGGACTATAAGAATAGCAGACCTTGCGAGCGAATCGAGCAAGAAAATTTTACGAAATGTATTTTTATTTGTATGAAAATTTGAAATCTAGGGGGGGGGGGCGAATTGCCCCTCTGTGGCCCTTGCAAGTACCCTTGGCCGTCTGGAAAAAAATGCAAGGAATACGTAAAAACTAATTCCATCATGAGTATGCAATTGTCCTGCTATTCTTAGATTCTGCTAGTCTTGTCTTTTACTTCAATGTTTGCTTCCCCTATAGAATGGACTTCCGTCCAAGATCGGGGGGTGGGGAATATGGCCCCTGTCCCCCTGTGGTTGCGGCACTGTCTATGACTGTCTCTTCATCAATTTCACATCATCAACTTAATTGGTTAAACGTTAAGAATATGAGAACATTTTTGGCATTCTCGTTATTGTACAGGATCCTGAACAATAAGGAACCAAAATATTTATATGATCAAATTGCTCCGTACAGGAAGAAAGGAAAACAAATTAACCTTCGTCAAAAAACACAATTCACGATTTCTGTACACAGAACAACATTCTATGGAAATTCTTTCATGGTCACCGCAATAAAAGAATGGAATGACTGATCGTGAAATTAAACAATGTTACAATATGCTCTTGCAGTCATTTAAGGCAAATTTCAAGAAAAAAATACATGGTATTTCAAACAGTAAATAACAATGAGACACGATATATGGAAAGGAAGAAAAAGGAAGAAATATTTATCATTGTTCACCTCGTTGTGCATGCTTCTTCTTTATTATTATGGAAACAGGATTTTATGAATTGATTCTCCCGTCTTGCCGCATACATTCACCTGCAACACATTTTACAAGCAAATATTCGTTACTTCAGTCAACTACGGTCAATGTCTGCTGATTGGAGGAATATCGCGGGTCAACTTTGACCGCAGATCGCAGGGACTTAATCTCAGTTCAACTTTTATGCAACACAAACTCAGAGTTCAGCGTGACTGCAGGCAGATCAATTTTACAGGCTAATCGAGGATCAACTGCTTTATACAATCGGGCCCAAATGGAGCTTCCAGTTGTCTGACAGAAAAATCGTGCAATTGAATAGCAAAATGGAGAAAAAGTAACTAAATTGCCAATAATTTGTTGTTTCCCCCCAAATACTATTCCCCCAGGGATAAAATTTATCAAGCAGAATGGGGGACACAAGTATCCAGAGGTGGGAATACCCCCCTCATTACCCCCTACAAATACCACCCTGGAAATAATACAAACACAGTGACATTCAAGGATAGAAGATGTAACTTTAAGATGCAATGTGGGGGCGTGTCTTAATTAAACTGAACTACAGTGAATTAAAATTAAAATTCCTTTTGAAACTGAAGACCGCATTCATCCCGAGTATGTGAATAAGTTAATATTTAAAAGAAAAATATTCGGTAATTTATTAACTTTATCATAATTTTACAACTGCTGTTTACTTATTTATACCAGTGAAGTCAAAAATAAACCGAACTTTTACAGTAACACTTATTGCACATACAATACACCCGTTTACAGAACACAACCCTCAAAGTAATGACCTTGGGCAGTGACGCACTTCTGCCAGGGTTCATACCACTTGTCAAAACAGCACTGAAGGCCATCTTTGGTCACCTCCTTCAGAGCGCGCGTCGCATGTCTTGGCATCATCAGCTGAAGCGAATCTCCACCCTTTGAGCAACTGTTTCATCTTCGGAAAGAGGTTGTAATCAGCTGGGGCCAGATCCGGGAAATATGGAGGGCGCGGAAGGATTAACGCAGTTCAACACAAAATTTGATGTTCACTCGTTACTCTTGAATCATCATCTTACTCGTACCAACCCGACGAACTAACTGTCTGCTACGCACGTCATACCCAGTGATGTGCCGTAGACTATAAGTCTACGTCTACATGCGTTGTCTACACGTAATCTACGCATAGATTACATTGGGTTGTAGTTTACATAGACTACCTAGACTATCTAAAGTGCATTAAAATTAATGTTCAAGGGTTTCATGAAAAGAAAGTGACATTTTCAACTATATTGGTTCCTAACGAACTGAAAAGAACCCTATTTACAACAAAATTTATCTTCTCTTCTATTATCAACTATGGAAGAAGATAAATAGTATGCAAAAAAACAACAACAGATGGCAGTCGTAAGGCAAGAGTGATCTTTTCCCCATAAAACACTAGAATATTTCCAATGTTAGGTTTTTCCCTAGGTGGGAAATTCTTCGAATTGGAAGAAAGAGTATGAAAAGTTCTCTTCACACATCAGCAACTGATACGCAGTATATTTTTCTTCTAATTCCATGGCGCCCTTTGCTAAGTTATCACCTTTCGCCATGTTGTTTACATAGATTACCTAATCTCCGTGTATAAAATAGTCTACGTGTAGAATGTAGACTATCGTAGTTTACGCGTAGACGCACATCACTGGTCATACCATACCAGCTAACCCTCTACACAGCTGCAGGCCAGTCATTGCAGATACAAGGCCGTGGTGGCCAAAGTTCGGTTTATTTTTGACTTTACTGGTAGATATCTAACAGAATACAAGTGTCAAGCCCATTTACAGTGTTTAATATATGAAGTAAATCACTAATTTATGTCAGTTAATGTATGTTTCCCCGTATACATTGAAGAGTGCAAAATGGCCATAGTATGTGTCAACGCACCCAACAATTTTAACTCAATCAATCACAAATAACACCCACCCATAGTTGAACCCGGGAAGCCTTGGCCTCGAAGTGCACCATGCTAACCACTCCGCCAAGAAGCTCGGCAATTTTGATTTGAAATGTAGATTGTTACTAGAAAAAAAAAACAATACAGAATTAGAAACAAATAATAATAATACAGGGTGTCTCAAAAGTAATAGCGCAAACTGACGCAGGTGAAAGTACACCATAATAGAAGCAAAAAAGTCTCAGTAAACATGGGTCTGCAAACGAGCCATTTTCGAAATAATCGCGAATGTGTGATTACAAGCCGCCACTGACTTCATTGTTTGTAAACGTCGTCCTAGTTGGTAAAATGCTTATAATGTGTGCGAATGTGTGGTTAGAAGCCGTCATTGATTGCATTTTGTAAACACCGAGTGCTCTACTCCTTGCGCGTTCCGAGGTTTGCTCTTTGTTTACAAAACAGAACATTTCCGAGAGATGGCGTTGGAATCAAACGGGATGGATACAATCAGTACCCAGTCTAGCAATGAGATCTCCAATTACACTGATAAACAAGCCGTAGATATCTGACATGATGTTGACATTTTCTAATGCAGTTTTTCATGCTGATTTCAAATCTGAAAACCGTTTTGCACTATCACGTCAGGTTTTGATGATATCGACAAAATTTTATTTTTCATGCAATACCGTTCCTCAAAAAAAAAATTGTCGTTTTTAGTTATTTTTCGTGCAACACCAATTTTTTTTCCGTCGTTTGTGAACACAGTTATACTTAATGTAATACGTCGAAATATTTTCGAGATCGCATTACTATACTTTCATTTGTTTCTTTTTTATTTTGAGTGACAGTAGATTATGGCATCCAGAGGTTGCATAATTTCACCAGATCTGTTTTGCTACGTGTGCGGCTATCTAACAGAAATCCCATCGGAAGACTTTTCCACAGTTTCTGAAGAAAGCATATGAACTATATTTTGATTCGAAGGTAGATAGTGGAAAGTCGTGGGCACCACAGTTCATATGTTTGACATGTGCCCGCAACTTGCGTGGTTGGATAAGGAAGGCGAAGAAGTACTGCTGCTTCATCTGTGAGTGGGATAGCAGAGATAGGAAGCACCACTGCATAAAGAATTGAATTTAAATTTTAAATTTTGGGTGCGTCAGCACTAAGACTATTTTGCACCCGTCACATTATTCGGGGTCCAGCCTCTTATCGTTACACATATCAACTTTAACGTTGCATAACTAAAAGCATGAAATATAAAATATTAAAATCTTCTGACTTTCGTTAAAAGCTGAGGCTGTAAAGGAGCACTCATCACAAATAAGGACAAAACACAGGACAACACAAACAAAGATATACTGGCCATGGGGCCAGTCACCAGAGCCTCGTTAGTCTGCAGTCCAGGGTGTACTATGTGGAAGTGAGGTTTACTATTGGGTGCACTATGTGGAAGGAGCACCCCTTACACCTCACTACATAAAGAAGAATTGGCTGATCAGAGATAGAATGCAGCCATGAAGTAAAAATGTCCTTCGTGTGCTGTTGGTTGAGAGTGAAAAAGTTATCATGGCACCGCTTCATTTGAAGCTGGGACTCATGAAGAATTTCGTGAAGGCACTAGACAATGACTCAGAGCCTTTTCGGTACCTGTGCAACAAGTTTCCGGAGTTGAGTTATGCGAATGTGAAAGAAGGTGTGTTCATAGGTCCACAAATAAATAAGGAAGATCATTGCTGACAGCCCCTTCCAAGACTTAGTGGGTGGCACTGAAAGAGATTCATGGGTGGCATTCAAGTCAGTCGTAGCCAATTTCCTTGGAAATTATAAATCTGCTGACTATGTGAATGTTGTGCAGAAGTCCATTAGTGCGTACAGAAGACAGCTGGGTTGCAACATGTCCCTCAAAATTCATCTCCTCGACTCACATCTTGACTTCTTCTCCGAGAACCTAGGTTCAGTCAGCGACGAACATGGTGAACATTTTCATCAGGACATCTCGGTGATGGAATCGCGCTATCAGTATCGATGGAGTGCAGCAATGTAGGCGGACTACTATTGGAGGCTTCAGCGTGACATGCCAAATGCTCAGCACAAACGCAACTCTACAGCCAAGAAATTCAAACCAAAGACCTTAAATTAAGGAAGTATTTTCTATATGTATGTATTTTATATGTGTATTATACCTTCAACTAGATGTTACTATATAGTGTATGTGTCATGTGATGCATTTGCATTATTTTCTTAGCTAAAGCCATGTTCAATAGTACTCTATGTAGCAAAAAGTCCTCTAGTGAAACCTATGTCTGTGAGTTGTTTGCTTTGATACAATGTTAAACATATATAAATGGTTGATGTCGTATATCTCAAGAATGGTGGGTGTTACAGACAAATGGTTTGCATATTTTGAATCAGCATGTTTCAATTGTCTTAGAACGCGTGTTGGATACCAAGATATCCGCCAAAATTATTTTTTTGTTAATCAGTGTTACTTTTCTTACTGTATTATTAGCATTTTACCAACTAGGACGACGTTTACAAACAATGAAGTCAGTGGCGGCTTGTAATCACACATTCGCGATTATCTCGAAAACAGCTCGTTTGCGGATCAATGTTTACTGAGACTTTTTTGCTTCTATTATCGTGTACTTTCACCTGTGTCAGTTTGAGCTATTACTTATGAGACACCCTGTATTTATTTAAGTTTGGAGCACGATTTGACAACAGGTACATCACTATGTCAAAATAGGTGATACAAAATTACAAAATTGCACATATAAATATAAAATAATACAACGGAGCATAATCACAAGTTCATATTGTAGCTTTCAACATGTTCAGCTATTAAACCTCTGGTCGTTTTGAGACATGTTAGAATTGAGATATTCCACTGAGAATTAAAATGGTATAATTAATAATAATAATAATAATAATAATAATAATAATAATAATAATAACCCTGGACCTCGTGATTACAAGGCGACGACGTTATTATTATTATTATCATCATTGATATTCGCTCTTGTAACATACATAATAGTAACAATCCATCATGTTTAACACCAATGAAATAAAGGATAGTTTACATATACAATAAGGAGATAGATTAAAGTTCAGCCAAGCTAAGTTCCGGCTTTTGTAGCGGGGGCCCGCAGTTACTGCGTTTGCCTACGAAGAAACTTACGGTCAAACAGCCAATTAGGGCTACGCTATCCCCCTGTTTGGACAACAAGCGGCAACCTTAGAATCCCTGCTCCCCGAATCGGCCAAACGGGGAAACGTTACTTTGTGAAAATAACCGTTCTGAGCTGCGAATGGGGGCCGGGAGTTGGCGTGGCTCAGGTACAGCCTGAATCACACGAGGTTAGACTTCCTGCTGGATTTTCCAGTTGGGCTTGAGCTAGTTGTTTTGGTATTTGCTCATCTACTACTTTTCCCATCACAGGATACTCGTTATGGTAATTGTTGGTAGACTTTTGTTCCCACAAGGCACTGCGCAGAGAAGCGTCTTGAGGAAGAACATTGTAGAGAGCTGCCATTATGCTTACAATTGCCAAAATTAAAAGTTAAGCATGCGCTAAAAATGGTCTCGAAAGAAATTATGGTAGTCAAAGGTCAAGGTTACTGAACAATGAATTTGAGTATGTATTCATACATGAGACTGATTCATTAAAAAATATTTTGTTCAACACCTCATTTCTGTTACTATTTTTTCCATCGAGCAGCGATCAAAGACAGCCAACACTCGGAAACCACACACAAAACCCCTTTTCCTCGCCAAACTTACAGATTATCTTCACATGACCAAACTTTCGCTCTGATTGGCTGTTAGTGTTAACAAAGCATCTAGCATAGAGAGCCAGTTGCAATTAGAACACGGTCTAGTCTAGTCTAGTCGTCAAATCCAATCTAGCAGCCAGCCGGGCAGCCAGACCAGGCCCAACTATACTGATCGCAACTCCAACTGGCGGTTGACCTTGATGGCTATTTCTGGCGCGTCCTGTCCCCCAGTCATTTTCGGGGGCGTGTGGTCCGACGGGTGTCAACAAACTCAGTTACGAAGTAAAAGCTGAAGGGATAACATCGCTCTTCCGAAGCAACGTTGCCAAGCGTACTTCTGTTTGTGCAATTTGTCTTTATATGGCTGTGGGTCCGCCTGCATTCCGACCCGTGTGTGGTCCTTCCGGAAACTTCATCGTTCAGGACTGGGTGTGCAGCAGTGTTGCCACAATCTGTAAGCACAATTTCCCTTTGCAAGGGGTAAAATTTCCCTTTTTCGCCCATTTTTCCCTTCACCTAAAGAATTAATAATAATAATAATAATAAATATTATCGTTGATCCATGTTCGTATGTATGTATAAAATGTTAAACAATTAAACTTTGAAATGCTACGACGCCAGTGGTCCCGGGTTCGAATCCCGGCCTAGGATGACTGTTTGTGAGTGTCCATTCATAAATTTCGTCATATCATCACTCATCCCCATCTTTCCAAATAGCCACCCACTCCCAAAACCGGGACATAGGGTGAATGGTCAATAACCTCCAGCCCCAAACGGTAGCCAGATGTGCACCAACCCAAATTCCACCCTACCTCTCACAACAAAGTATATGACAATTTCTTTTCTTTTTAATTCTCATTTTCAAAACTGGAATATCTTATAATGTTTAATACAGAGTGTCCGAAAAGTCACGCAACCCGGTGTTTACGACCGTATAACGGAATAGCGAAACGGAATGAGAAGAAACGCTTTCTGCCAAAAGAATGCCCTGTATATTGGGAAAATTTAGAGAGACAAACATATGTAAGAACATGCATGTTTTAATAACAAATAAGCAAAGTGTTGCCAAAGGCGGAAAAAAAATATTTGCAAATCGTATGTATTGATGCACAGAACTCACTGAGGTAAATTATTGCAACATTTCACAATACCAACGAACAATTTGGATGGCCATCTATTGAATTTGACAGAAAAAGAACTTTGACGAAGTTTCAAAAACATTGCAGAAGGGAATAAATGGGCTGTTCCAAAAATCGATGTTTTCACAATATTACGAAGGACACTGGCAACACTGTTGCTGTCACGTGTCACTAACAGACGTGTTTCACCTCAGGCTATCACACTAAGGCACTTTTAATGACAAAGGAGAAAGTTGGTTATTCTCGAACATATGCAATAAATTACCTACACCTTGCAACCCTGAAATGTGGGTATCCCTAAATGCTTCTCTTACACAAGAATATGACGATGTTCGGATATATTCTTCAACAATAAACACTCTTTCCTGTGTAGAATATGGCATTTTAAAAACACACACACGACGTCAGCATAAATAGACACAATCTAGAATGCCGTTCGCGGCAAACAGCAACTACCTAAGGCACAGAAAACATAGCAATTGATACACGTTCTTCTGTACCCACATTTCAGGGTTGCAAGGTGTACGTAATTTATTGCATATGTTCGAGAATAACCTACTTTCTCCTTTGTCGTTAAAAGTGCCTTAGTGTGATAGCCTGAGGTGAAACACATCTGTTAGTGACACGTGACAGCAACAGTATTGCCAGTGTCCTTCGTAATATTGTGAAAACATCGATTTTTGGAACAGCCCATTTATTCCCTTCTGCAATGTTTTTGAAACTTCGTCAAAGTTCTTTTTCTGTCAAATTCAATAGATGGCCATCCAAATTGTTCGTTGGTATTGTGAAATGTTGCAATAATTTACCTCAGTGAGTTCTGTGCATCAATACATACGATTTGCAAATATTTTTTTTTCCGCCTTTGGCAACACTTTGCTTATTTGTTATTAAAACATGCATGTTCTTACATATGTTTGTCTCTCTAAATTTTCCCAATATACAGGGCATTCTTTTGGCAGAAAGCGTTTCTTCTCATTCCGTTTCGCTATTCCGTTATACGGTCGTAAACACCGGGTTGCGTGACTTTTCGGACACTCTGTATAATTAATATTGAGTCTGTCTTAAAATGTCCCTGAGAATTCGCTATTTTTCATCGAATTTCCCGTTTCACTTAAAATTAGCTCCAAATTTCCCTTCAAAAAGGAAAATTTCCCTTCATGTGGCAACACTGGTGTGCAGTTGTACCATTAACCCCCGATGGTTTATGGTGCTGACAATATCGTTGCCCGAGAATACTTTTTTCGCTTTACAGTACGTTTGGCAACATGTGGCGGACCCAACGCTCATTTGTTTTGTCCCGCGAACAACGTTCGGTACCTTGTGACTCGAAAATGCCCGATCTCAGTCGAAGAAAATTCAACTGATCGCTGATTCGCTGTTTCCCAACCGCCAGTTGGGGTTACGTTCAGTATAGGACATTCCTACTGGAAATCCAGTTCCAAGTGATTCGGATGCAAGAATCTAGTCTGTGCATTCAAGAGGGGCGATGGCCTCCATCACTCTCCCTGTGGAGACCGAGCAATATTGTTCCTGTGACTCTTCTCACTAAACCATTTCGCCCCCGAAAACGATAGGCGGGTTTCGAATTACGTTGGGGAACGACTTATATAGAGGATTTCCCCCCACTGTGCACTGTGGTCGTTGTAACGAATCCCTTGGCCACGAAGATTCGTCTCTAGGGGCACATTTCGCTCGCACTCGTTACGTATACAATGATTGCCATCTATAGAGGTCCGTATCGACTACAGACGTAAGAGCTCCTGTACAGTCACGCACACTTCTGGGTTGTAACGTTGCCATTAGCACTCAATGGGATTGTTTCAACTCAGAAGTGTCCATGATTGTACTGTACATGGACGCCCATAGAAAATGTTCTTGGGGGGAAAAATGTTCTTGAAGTAGAAAATTGAGTTTTGAAATGGGAACACAAACCAAAGCGAACCAATGCCAGAGAGAGAGAAACTAAAGTTTGGACTCGATTTAAATCAGGGTGCGAATTGCTCGGAGGGTTGGAGGGGGGGAGAGATTTGCCCCACCAACAATCTTGTTATAACAACAAAAGATAAGCAATTAATTTTGACCTCAAATATACTTCACTAAGGATAATAACGAAAACACACACACAATGTAATGTGTTTGTGAGTGTGAATAATTTATCTCTCTCTCTCTCTCTCTCTTTCAATAGATCATTAACAGATCTACAGTAATAAAAATAAAAGAAAAACAAGAATGCAAGACAAATATAATTATGAAATATAATTGTTTTATGGAAATAGAAAGTCAAACTAAACAAAAACTTACACATAATAAAACTATTTAAACTATTATGACATCTTTAACCAGTTAGTTGATTTCATTTGTTTGTTTTTAAGTCCAAGTGGGATCCGAACCACTAGGTGCCTCCACCGGTTATCGAACCCGGGACCCCTTGATTACAAGGCTTTAACAATTTAGTAAAGGAATATTTTGCTACTTTATAAATTCCTGATACACATAAAAGTGACAAATTAATGCCTTTATTTGTATTTAACAATAATATATTATTAACTATTTAGCAATTTACTTTCATATTTCATAACATTATAAATATGCATATCATAGCCTATAATAAGTGTATTTATGTATTGTGTGTGTGTGTAGAGTAATATTTGGCTCCTCCCACCACTTGATTGATTTAGTTTATACTATGTCCCGGGAACCTCTGGAGTCAGCGAACGAAAGCAAGTAGCGACTCGAGAGAGGTCGACCCATTAGAGGGAACGGGATTGCGTGGAGGGGGGAAAGGCAACTGCAGCTACCCGCCCCTACAGTAGCGTGTACTGTTTCATCTCGCGCACTCGCTTTCTCCCCTTCCTGCGCGTCCTTGCTTCCCGAGATAGAGTATAGTTTACTTCGGTTTTCCGCTCCCAGATGGCGCAGTGGTAGCGTAGTCGCCTTGTAATCAAGGGGTGCCGGGTTCGATACCCGGTGGAGTCACATAGTGGTTCGGATCCCACTTTAAACTGTAGGTGCAGTCCCGATTAGCCTTTCTGTGCATAAAGTGGACTTAAAAACAACAAATTAATTCAACAACTTCGCTTTTCCGCCACTTTTGGCAAATCACGAAGATAAGGATGAGTTATCATATTATAAAATAAATGAAGAAACTCTCGCATAGAATACGCACGACCAGGCTGCGATTCGAACCAGGACCCAGAGGCGAAGATATAGTACAAGCAATGCAAGCACTGCTTGCATAATTCGAATATCATTTAATGTACTTAATGTTCTTACCGTATTTAGTTTCCATCGCACTCGATTTCGCGAAAAAATGCGGCCGCAAACTCCCCCAGCAGCTCTGTAGCAAGCACCAGCCTCAATGCTTGCAGCCGTTCTGCGGGAAAATAAGGCCTCCGAAGGAGTCACATGGCGAAGCGTGAAATTCTGGTGGAACCCGTCCACAAAGCTTCTACAAAAAGCTGTGCTTTCCGAGCTTGCGTGATTCCCGAAAATAGTCGAGTTCAACCGAAAGCAGAAGGATTCATCTATGGGTACGTTGCCGGCAAAAACTAGTAACGAATATTTGTCTTCATGAACACGTAAACAAGATCGCAAATATAATAATAATTGTTAGTCATAAAATAACTAAAAGAAGTTATTATCACTGTTCTAAATTCCATATATATCATATTATATTACAAATTATTTTAGATTTCGCGAAATGTAAAACGCGTAAAAAAAGTTGACATTGGGAGTTGGGGCAGTGGAATTTCTGCACCCCCGTGAAGAGTTTTCTCAGGGAGGGAGGGAAGATTGGACGGACCTTGGTCCCGCACCCTGCTTCCTGGTCGGTCCAGCTCAAATTACGCCAGAAGTGTTGACCGCTACCAGTGTTTGCAACTGCCAAATTATTTACGCAGTAATTCAAGTGAGCTCTTTCACAAATTTTACAATCAATAAATTGACTGCTTTTGAATAAAACTTGGGGTGAAAATAAAGCTATCTGAGAAAGAACTATCTACTGATATTTGTACATGGCATAGAAGTAAATCGTATACATTCTGCATATTATGAGCACAAGAATATGTTTTAATGATTGATTGATTGATTTGTTGTTTTAAGTCCACTTTATGCACAGTAAGGCTAATCGGGACTGGACCTACAGTTTAAAATGGGATCTGAAACACTTGTGCCTCCACCGGGTATCGAACCCGGAACCCCTTGATTACAAGGCGACGACACTACCACTGCGCCATCGGGGAGGCCCGAATATGTTTTAAGTTCTATTATTATGACGCAAGTGGTGTTCCCAGGGTCTTTTTACGGTCCCCATTTTGTCATCTTTTCCTTCCTTTGACGTTTTTTCTTAGATATACTGGGCCAAAAGAGGGTTATGTCTACCATCCACCCCCCCCCCCTTCGCCCCGGGCACGCCATTGAATGACACTTTATTACTTAAATATTAATGTACATACTCGTTCTGCTGAAATGATTCTGATTCCTCCGCGTAATTTTTATCTCCAAACTGATATATCTTTCCTTTGTGACGGATAAAATTAAGGAAATAGGTTGGTATCACTTTCTGTTGTTTCAGAGATTTTCAAAGTGATCTTGTGTGGATGCTTGCATTTGCAGTTGTGGAAAGCGCGTGGGATAGTGTGAGTGTTTGTTGCTTCGTGTTTTGTGCTGTGAATTTATCGGAATGAACGCGTATTTAGGAACGGTTGATGTGAAGTGCGGATGTATTATTGAGCAATTGAAAATTGCTTCGTTTAGCTCGAGAGAGATAAGTGTTAAAATGAAAATCGTGGAAGGGGGTCGACCAGCACCAAGAGTTTGAAATTTATTGTGGTGAGTACATCGTCTATGCATGTGTTTCTTTGCTTTGAAATGAATTTTTTATTGTTTGTGTTTAACTTTTTATTTAGTGTTTAAGTTACTCCAATGCGGTTTTTAGGGTGCCCAAAAATACTAAATTACATCATGCAGCGTAAAATAAACAAATGATTCCCATTTTTCTTATCTAAATCGGTTTGGTCACCGTTTGACCATATTAAATAATAATGAACAAATAAAGGTACTAATAAGTAAGTAAGAAATTCCGTCTCCCTTTAGTCGTATGCGGAAAGTTCGCATATGCAAAACGTTTAATATCATATGAATAACGTTACCTGGATTTTTTTAAAAAAGTAAATGTGACGTTTGCGGATCATATGGTTTATTTTTAGTACAGTCACTTTATTACGATATTTTGACAAATCCAGCGACTGGGTAAATGAGGCTATAAACCTTGAATCTTTCCCCTCGGCATGTCGTTGTACTACATGTTTTGTTGTACTGAAACATTGCTTGCCTCCTTCGTAAGACTACGACGCTTCGCTACTGCCAGGACCCATTGGAGTCGTAGCGCGTTGTGATAACCACTCCGCGACAGAGGTTGGCGTAAAGGATCTCGAGAAAGGAATACAGGAAGCTCGGGAGATAGACTCAAAAGTGTCGGCATAGTGAGAAAATAAGGGAGAAATAGATACAGAAAAAAATTGTAAAAGAAAAATCATTTTGAGAGAACATGAGAGCGAAAAGAAATACGATATTTCAAAAGTAAAATGAATTAATTAATTTTCGGAACGTTGATGCAGCAAATTAAAATATAAATCAGTGGTTCACTAGAAACATTCCTTCTTGATGTTGAGTTAGAATTTGAAAATTTTCTGTCGACTGGTTTTCGAGATAACCGTGACCAAAGTTACCCCATAAGCTTACATGGAAAATGCTGAGACTTCGCAACAGGACGGCAGAGAAAAAATAGGAGAGAAAGAAATTCACTAAATGAAACTAACAAATGTTTGCATATTCCAAGGGAAGAGGGGGGGGTGTCAAGTGACACCTTTTGACCCCTTTGTGAGACCCCACGCTTTTCCACGTCACAGATTATACAGAATAGGGTTCTGCGTTCTATAAAGTCAAAATATTCTTCTTCTGGACTGATAAATGTCCTGATTTAACAGAAAATAGATTTTCTTTTTTTATTTCACAAGGATAAGAGCAGGTAATGAATGGATCCGATGCAAGACCGAGGGTATGGTAAATAACACAGCTAGCAGAAGTGCATATCTTTATTTACATTTAATATAGATAATATATAATCATATGTACCGTTAGTCTATTTTGTACTCTTACTTTTACACTGTTGCTTCAGGAAAAATCTTTGAAAGTCAAGTATGACGTATACATTGTGTGGATTCTCACACAAAAATCTCATATTTTAAATTCTGAATCTTCGTACAGCTATTTTCTGTGAATTAACTGGTAGGATATGAAGAAAGCCAGAAATATCCTGGGGGGAGGGGTCAACTGACAGGTTCGACGCCGTAGATAAAAAGAGGAAGAACGCAGAAGAAGAAAGGGAAATAAAAATAAACATACAGAAGAAGACAGAGTTTGAAATAAAGGGACGTATGGAAACAGATGAAGAAAAAAAAGTAGTGAAAGATAGGAAGAAGAGAAGTATAAATGTGGACAAAAGAAGACGAAAGAAGAGAAAGAAGGATAGAAAAAGGAAGTAGACATTGAAAGAGAAATGGGAGAAGAAAGCGGAGAGAGAGAAGTAGACTAATGGAGACAGGAGAAAGAGAGAAAGAGGAAGTACACACAGGATGAGAGAAGACAAGAAGGAAGGAAATAGGAACGGACAGAGAGAGAGAGAGTAAGAAGGAATGAAATAGGAACGGAGAGGGCAAGTAGGGAGGAAATAGAATCAGAGAGAGAAAGAAGGGAAGAAATAGAAACAGAGAGAGAGAGAGAGAGAGAGAGAGAGAGAGAGAGAGAGAGAGAGAGAGAGAGAGAGAAGGAATGAAATATAAACATAGAGTAAGGAGGTAGGAAATAGAATCAGAGAGAGCACGAAGGAAGGAAATAGAAACAGAGAGAGAAAGAAGGGAGGAAATAGAATTAGAGAAAGCTAGCAAGAAGGAAGGAAATAGAAACAGACAGAGTAAGGAGGAAGGAAATAGAAACAGAGAGAGCAAGAAGGAAGGAAATAGAAACGGAGAGAGAGAGAGCGAGAAGGGAGGAAATAGAATTAGAGAAAGGGATCAAGAAGGAAGGAAATAGAAACAGACAGATTAAGGAGGAAGGAAATAGAAACAGAGAGAGCAAGAAGGGAGGAAATAGGATCAGAGAGATAAAAAAGGGATTAGAATTAGAGATAGAGAGCAAGAAGGAAAGAAATAGAAACAGACAGAGTAAGGAAGAAGGAAATAGAAACAGAGAGCGCAAGAAGGGAGGAAATAGAATCAGAGAGAGCAAGAAGGGAAGAAATAGAATTAGAGAAAGGGAGCAATAAGGAAGGAAATAGAGACAGACAGAGTAAGGAGGAAGGAAATAGAAACAGAGACAGCAAGAAGGGAGGAAATAGAATCAGAGAGAGCACAAAGGAAGGAAATAGAAACAGAGAGAGAGCGAGAAGGAAGGAAATAGAAACAGAGAGAGCGAGAAGGGAGGAAATAGAATTAGAGAAAGAGAGCAAGAAGGGAGGAAACAGAATCAGAGAGATCACGAAGGAAGGAAATAGAAACAGAGAGAGAGAGAGAGAGAGAGAGAGAGAGAGAGAGAGAGAGAGAGAGAGAGAGAGAGAGAGAGAGAGAGAGAGAGAGAGAGAGAGAGAGAGAAGGAAGGAAGGCAATAGAAACAGAGAGAGAGCGAGAAGGGAGGAAATAGAATTAGAGAAAGAGAGCAAGAATGAAGGAAATAGAAACAGAGTAAAGAAGAAGGAAATAGAAACAGAGAGGGCAAGAAGGAAGGAAATAGAAACATACAGTGTAAGGAGCCGCAGGGTGAGAAATCATTGAAATCTGGTGGGGGAGACAGTTCTTCATCTACATCGAGTGGTTTTATTATGTGTAAGTTTTTGTTTAGTTTGTGTTTATGTTAATATAAATCAATTAGATTTCATAGTTATTCTTTCCTTGCATTCTTGTTTTACTTTTATTGTGCATATTAATGTAGATTTGTTAATGATCTCTTTGGAGAGAATGCATTCAATAATCACAACTACACTTATTTGTGTGTGTTTTCGATATTATTCTTAGTAAAGTATATTTGAAATTAAAAATAATTGCGTATCTTTTGTTTGCTATAACAAGAACTCTCCCCTGGGAACTTTTTGGTGGGGGGAGGGATTTTTGAGGCCAAGATTGTTGTTGGGGAAAATCCCCCCGTCCCCCAGGATTTCGCACCCTGTGAGGAGGAAAGAAATAGAAACAGAGAGAAGCAAGGAAAGAGGGAATATAAACAGAGAAAGCAAAAAGGAATGAAATAGAAACAGAGAGAGCAAGAAGGAAGGAAATAGAAACAGAGAGTGCAAAAAGGAATGAAATAGAAACAGAGAGAGAAAAGGAATGAAATAGAAACAGAGAGAGCAACAAGGAAGGAAAAAGGAACAGAGAAAGGGAGCAAGGAGGAATGAAACAGAGACAGAGAATACTACAGTGAACACATCAGACAGTTGTCACAACAGGTGTATATACCATGTTTTTTTTTGGCAAGTTTTTTTTAATTCGGTATTATAAAATTAAACTGATGACTGGTTATAGGCTAATGAAAACAGTTTTAACGCAACGGACGAAACTTTGGTGTGGACTTCCAGGAAGTGTCGTATAACACCATTCCTTCTAGGAACCATAATCACAGAAGCAAAGCGTCTCCTGTATTCTATATAAGCATATGTAATGCATGTAATAGCGCTTGAATTTACTCTTTACTAACATAATTTACAGTCAGTGGCGGCGATTAGGAAGGGGCGAGGGGGGCTGCTGCCTCCCTACTTTTTGCCACTTTACTCCCACCCTATGCTAAACCTTATAACACCATTAAGCCTTGTTTCCATGATATGAAAAACTCAATATGCTGACCAAGGCAGAAATTTATTTTATTATAAAACATAAACTAAACGTAACATTTCAACCTTCCAGCAAGGTCTTCTTCAGACTCTGCATCAAGTACAAATGTAACAAGGTACAAAAGCAGGACGATTTATATACACAAACATTACTCCCCTCCAGACTATTAGAAAGTTGTTCTGGAACATTCTAGCAGGTGGCTTTCACTTGTCAACTGAACTTTCACCTGAAAGTGAATGTGGTTGGACTATTTATCTCAGGCTCGTTTTCCTTCATTCTTCTTCCTTCTTCTCTCCTCTTTCTCTCTTGTCCTTTCCACTGTTTCTAACACCTTCTTCCATTCTTTGTTTATCTTCAGTCCTCCATTCCAGATCATTGTGTCTTCTTCACCTTTTTTCTCTATTTCCTTGGCCTCCTTCCATTTTCTCACTAGTATTCTCTTCTCCCTTCCTATCTGCTTAGCCTCATCCCACGCTATGTCATGTCCTGTTTCTCTTGTGTTTAAATAAACCTTATGTATCAAAGGAAAGTAAACCGTTCTTGACCCCCCCCCCCAGTTTTGTAACCCAATCGTCGCCACTGTTTGGAGTACATCACAAAGACTGAATTGTCTTCTTTCCGTGACTACCCGCAAAATAATTAATATTGAAATTCGTTCGTCATCCGTCCCCCCCAAATCATATCATTCGCGCCTTCAAACCATATCGTAATTCCCACAAAGTATTTAATTACGACAGCGTGTATACCGAAAGTAACTTTTTCTTAGATTTACTGCACAATATACTTCATCTTCCCTTCCTCCCTAAACAGGGGTGCCCATCACTCATGACCACCCCTAAAATCGTTCATCATAATCGAGAATATCGCTTGTCTTGTAATGCAGCTATAGTATAAAAACTTCACATTCACCTGATTAAAGCGCCAAACATGCATCCTAGCAACAGAGAATTGCGAGTGAAGCGAGCAAGAAAATTATTACATCCATTTCTTTGTAGGCTTTCGAGAATATTAATGTAATGGGGGTGTCAATATTTTCTTAGGATCCCGAGATATTTTTTTTTCCAGCTTCTCCTTTGACACGTTCGGGGTCGAAAACGTGTCGATACCATATCGCTAAATACAGCCTCCAAAATTTAATGTTCGAAGTCTCTCTCCACTACAGGAATCCCTTGTCAATCTAAGATTTAACGCTTTATCAAGAGATTCCTATCTCCCCCCTTAAATTTAATACTCAATCCTACCTCCAAGATTTCCATGCCAATTTTAGACTTACTGCTGATATTAAAGAGTGTATATTGCCTCCTCCAAAAAAAAAAAATCTCACTCTCCACACCAGAATTTCCGCAAAAATCTAAGATAATAATAACACTGGGGAACAGTGAAATTGCGGCACAGTGTTTGAGAGCTAATTTAGGGCAATTTCATGCTGCGGAATAATGATATAATAATATATTTCCTGAATTGGCTCTAATTTATGAAATAAATGCAACTAAACCAAAATGGCGGAAACATAAGATATACATATAAATGAACTTCCAACAACAATTTAATATTTATTTTTGTGATTACAATCATTATTATAAAAATAAATTTATATAGGCCTATGATCCAAATAATTAAGAAAATATGTACGCAATGAAGTAACAAACTATGTGAAACGTTTTCTATACGATTTCCTGCTGTATTGCCTTTTAGGACAATCCCTCTGTAAGCTCCAACAGTAGTCGGCCATCATGTGGCGATCCCACCGTCCCTGGTACCTTTCGTCCATTATCCTTATATCCTGATGGAACCTTTCTCCCTGTTCTTCACTAAAATCACCAACGTTCTCAGGGAATCTGTCAATGTGGCTTTGTAGAAAATGTATCTTCACACTCATATTAGCTCCCAATTTCTCAAAATTTTTCAACATATTTCCAACTATATTGGGGTACTTTTCTGCGCTGTGATTCCCCAAAAAGTTTTTGACGACGGACACAAAGCTCAGCCATGCCTCAGATTCGATGTAAGACATGTAAGTTGTAAAATTGGCATCATTTATAAGTGTACGAATTTGTGGTCGTCCGTCAAAGATTCCTGCCTTCACTTTTTCAATACTTAGTCCTGGAAAAGTGTGGCATATACAGGGTGCTCGGAAATTCCCCTTACAAACTTCTAGGGCAAGTAGAGGGGACTGAGTAGACAATATTTGGAATAGGAACCCATGTCCGGAAACGTACAGTTTCCGTGCTACAACCATGACAATGTGTCGGATGTGCCTGTGTTGGTATGCAACCGGGTAGGCAGTACATGACGTCAGAAGATCACCTGATGGCACGTGACGTCCACAAATTGTTGCGTTCTACTGTCGACACAGGTGTTGATCAATGAATAAAGTAGTACGTTTCATTTTTGTTCCCTTGGCATTGTTACCAAATAAATTTGTTTGTATTATGGACTGAGTCACACGTGATTCACTTCTGTACCTACATAACACCTCATTTGTAATAAATTATTACACTTTAGGTCATCAGGTGATCTTCTGACGTCAAGTACTGCCTACCCGGTTGCATACCAACACAGGCACATCCGACACATTGTCATGGTTGTAGCACGGAAACTGTACGTTTCCGGACATGGGTTCCTATTCCAAATATTGTCTACTCAGTCCCCTCTACTTGCCCTAGAAGTTTGTAAGGGGAATTTCCGAGCACCCTGTATATTTGAAACAATCACCACTTGTATCTAAGGCCTTGACAAACTGTTTTATCAACCCAAGTTTAATATGCAGTGGCGGAAGGATGATTTTGTCCCTATCTATCAGCGGTTCATGAAAGATATTAGCTTTTCCCACTGTAATATTTTCCCTTGGGGGCCAAAATTTTATCGTCCAATGCTTTTCTCTAGCACGACTATCCCACAAACATAGGAAATAGGGATGTTTTGTGTACCCACTTTGCTGTCCAAGTAAAAAATTCACCATCTTCAAATCCACACACACGAGCCACTTATGTTCAGCATATTCAATTTTTTTCTAAAACCATTTTTATGTTTTGGTATTCTTCCTTAAGGTTTGTTGAGTGTCCGATATAGTGCCTAGCAATGCTTCATAAGTTGCCTAGCAACAATTTACAAATAAATAAATAAGTTTCTTATGGGAATTTCAGCCCATTATAAATTTTTATATTACCGAGAAAAGCGTAGAGTAATTTTACCTCCTACATTTTCCATGGTGCGTTTATTTTTATAACTGGAGTCAATTCAACTGAACCAATCATACAATTGGCAATCACAGCTGTTTTGTGTGCTGAAACTGTTATTAAACTTTATGCCGCAAAATAAAATCTTTTTTTTGTTCCCCAGTGTAATACACAAGAATTGGATACCCCACCTCAATTTAATGCTCAATCCCCAAAATACTCGCCATAATCTAAGACCTACAGTTGGATACTGTCCCCCCCAAGTTTAATTCAGAATCTCCCCCCTCCAGAACCCACGTGTCAATTAAGGCCTAATAAGAGTTGGATATTTCTCCACCCCCACCCCCTTCGAAAATACCCTTAAACACTTTCTTTCCTTCGTCTAATCGATTAAATTTAAGGTGTAAATTTTTAACATATATTTTGGAAAAAAATATAAATGTTAAATTTTATATTATTTTATGGAAAAAAAACAAAAAATCTCGATGGCGCATCTTGCGCCATAAACCCCCTCCCCCTGTGGGCACCCCGGGATTCGTTGAATATTTATTTTAGATAACGCGGTTGTCCTGACGTAATTAAATTAATAGAATTTTGGTTTATTTAATGCCTGAAATTCTTTAAGTTGCTCAACGTTTCGTTATCTTTTCTATCAATAATATAATGATAAGCAATGTCAGTTACAAATGATAAGAGGCAACAATATTTTAACAATTGAAGTGCAAGATAAGCTTTGGAAGGCAGCTAGTAAACAATTAATTAATATCTCATTGTTCCTCTTCAAATTATCTGTATTGCGAGATTGTTGTGAAAACCCATAAATGCTTGTAGAAATTATATGGTGATTGGTTTCGGGCTTATTTCTACATGGCGGAATGGTTAAAACCAGTAACTTGATTTTTTTCGCGTTGTTTTTGTGGTGCATGCATCAAATCAACCTTGATGCATTTTGATCCATCATGAAACAGATCAAAGTTATAATTTTGGTGCCTGATCTCTTCAACTGATGCATTATAATTTATTTTTTTAAAGACATGACACTACAGCAAATGTATATTTACAGTGTATTGCATTATCACAATGTTTGTTACACAGAGTATGCCACAATAATATGTGTTAAAGTAACATAAAAAATAATATGAAAAAGGAATAGAATGTAGCAACGTGAGGTTAAATCTAACTCAGGATGTGACAAGAATAATAACAGAGAAAAACAGACCAATCAAGGAAAAAAACATATGAGCCACGCATACATATAAATGATAAGGTATAGAAATAATGATACTAACTAGCAAAAAAAGGGTCCTTAGCATTAAGTCTGGACAAACTGACTGAACTGCTGAATAACGTCAAATCTTGATTTGAAAGTAAATTTCAATTTCCATTTTAAACTTTCGTAAGCTCTAGAATATGTCCACCTTATCATATGATTTTGCAATTTCGTTATACAACCTATAGGTTGTATATATACCTACACCTTTTCCGAGTGAACGAAACTGCTAAAAGTGCTCTTATATGTATTTCTCTGTTCAATTTGATGCACTTGGAGTCAAAGGAATTATACACCTTTGTGTCAATTGACACATATTGGGTTTTGGGTGTGATGGAGGAACGTGGAAATACCTAAGAAAAAAACAACAACAACAATGATAATAAAAATGTTTAAATCAATACTTTACATGTAATAATAATATTGATTGATTGATTTTGTTTATTTTACTTCGCATTTCCGCCACATTCGACTCATTGCTAAGATGAGGATGAATGATGATATTAAATTGATGGAGGGACATACGAACACCCATGCCCAGGCCGGGATTCGAACCCAGGATGGGTAATACTAATAATATGTGAATTAATGTTATGTAATTATATGGCTGCTATGAAAATTTCAGTTCAAGAGGTCAAGAGGTCAAGCGAACACAACAAATGAAGTTGAAGAGGATCGGAACCTTCATCCTCCCCCCTCCATATTGAGTTGCTTTATTTTACTTCGCTTTTTGTGCCACTTTTGGCTTATTTGCGAAGATGGGGATGAGTGATGATATATGATGAAGTTGATGAATGGAGACTCACAAACATCCATGCCCAGGCGAGGATTCGAACCCGGGACTCCTGTGTGCTAACCACTCCGCCACGGGGGCCGGCTATTTTCAGATTCTGACCGCGACTTTATCGTGCAGGGCGCACTCAAGGCATACAGAACCCGCAACGTGTCAATTAGGGTTGTTAAGGGTCCTAAATTCAATTCCGGTCCAGGAGAGAAAATCAGAAAGCTTAAATGGGTTCTGGACCGTAAATAACTTTTTGTCTGTTTTTAATTCGGTCCAGGTACCTTTTTTTTTGGATTATTTTAAATACAGTCCAGGAACCCTTTTCCGGCTGAATTGAAATTCGGTCAGTGTATCAAGCTTGATTTGTTGCATTTAGAGTTCTGTGTTCATTCTGGCGAATGACTTGCAAAGAAAAACCTTGAGGTGTATTTTATGTCAGCTTAAAGTAGAAATAAAGAAAACTTCTTAACAGCTTAAACCACCAAGCAAAGGTCTTATCGAATTATTGAAACTACTCTCTGAATAATTTATGAAAAAAAGTCAAGCTCTCATTTTAAGAACGAAAAATTTTCTAGGTCATTTTTTATTAATTTCAAGGTCATTCTGTGGGTCATTTTTTTAGATTTTTTAAGTCATCAACTTCCGAGCCGTATTCATAAAATATATATTTGCCAGAATGTTGTCAAACACATTAAACCCACACAGGAATTAAGAAATATAGAAGAAAGAAAAGGAGAACCTATGAAGTGAACAGGGAAATAATTGGAGAGGTTAGAGTAATAATTTTGATTAGAACTTAAGCAAACCAACTTGCAATTGAACACTTAAGAAGAAGAAATGTTACAAATTTTCCGGTATTTTTCCCCAGAGTATGTGTAAAAGGTGCTGAAATGCACGAGCAACAGTAAAATAGTATCAAGCAAAATTACTAAATTTGCATTAATTCATGTGTGTAAAATTAAAATACAAACATCACAAATTATTAAATTGACATTTCCCTTCAGTAAATAACCATTTGTTACACCTATTCCGCATGTAGAACAGTACACAATCTCCAGACAATTCATATCGACAACCAAGTCACAGAATATAAGCCAATGTATTAATATGGCGTCGCCTCTTAAAACATTTAGCCATCTTTGATCCTATAAGAGTATGCACGAAACTGGGTCTATTATACGCGTCAGTTTTTCGATGTTATTTCGATTGCGAAAATTAAGGTCTCTACATGTAGGAAATTCGATACTACATTGCTGAGCTATTTCAGACATTAAATGAAAAAGAAATAGCCATTCAACGGAAGATAATAACAGTCTCCTTATTCAGCAAAGCAGTAGTATTTTGTTTTGTACGTGGCGTTTCAGGTCTGAAATATTGAGTGTAAAGATGATACGTTGTACATTGTGATATTTAAAATGTTGTATCCATATTGTATTAAATTTTTATACAAGATATTATGATATTTTATCTTAAGTCTTTTGAATTTAACTTGTATTATTATTATTATAACTTACTGTTTTAGTAGCTACACTTTGTTGTGTACATTTAATTTAGCGTTGACTTGTTTCATATTTATATTTCTGCAACTTCAAAAATATTTATTGTCATTAAGTGATGTGGACTTACAAACTCAAAGCAGAAAATGTAGTTGAGCACTCGTCTGTTGTGTTCAAATAAATAAATAAATGCTACTTGCATAGATGCCGACTTCACGTAGAAGGACACATTTTATGTATATTTACATATATAAAGTATTGTACATGCGGACCTTGCCCCTCCCCCGCCTCTTGCCCTACTTGTGTTTCCGTAATAAAATCAATGTAGAGGAGTCTAATTTTACAAAATTTCGGAAGGGGACAGGTACACCAATGGTCCGTTGGCCCTCTTGCATTCACTCGCTCTAAATCATTATAGGCTCGCTTACTTGATTCGCGCAGCCAATCGGAGTCGGAAGATTCTGTCTCCGCTGATCCATCACCGTATTTGAAGCTCAGGCCTGGAAGCAGTGGCGCTAGTGTCGCGGGTACCTGGATAAACAGCCTTGGGGAGGAGGGAGAAACCTGTAGTTCGCATATTTTCCGAGGCAAGATATACTGGCGCTACAGTCATTTTACGCCGAGGCTCAGACTGTAAGGGACCTACAGTTAAAAGCAGTATGCACGTTGTTCATTCACCAGGAATTAATTACAAGGAAATGGACTTAAAAACTAGATATTGGATAACAATGTATCTATTTAGATGTTTAAAGGGAACTGTGAGCGGGGGTGGAGGGGGTCATATCCCATATTATCCCCCTTAAGAAATTGCTTATAGGATTCTAGAGTGCTGTTTTCTGCCATGGTACTGTAACGATGGGGATGAATATTACATGAAATTGATGCAATACAGTGCTTGGAGCTGGAGGGATGCACCTATAGTTTAACATGGTGACAATGAGACAGCTAAGGGATGCTTTCCGAAAAGGGCCTCCCCCATGGCGCAGTGGTAGCGTCATTACCTTGCAATCGAGGGGTCCCGGGTTCGATACCCGGTGGAGGCACAAGTGGTTCGGATCCCACTTTAAACTGTAGGTCCAGTCCCGATTAGCCTTACTGTGCATAAAGTGGACTTAAAACACCAACTCAAACCAAACTTTCCGAAAAAAAATTTCTAGCTGGGGGATATCATCCCCCGCAACCTCACTGATGCAAGAACATTCAAAGGACTATTGAGGCGCCAGAAAGGGGGACACTCATCCGGTTTAACCCCCCCCCCCCCTGGACATGAGCATAACTTGGGACCTAACTTTGAGGGGGGCAGAATTAAACTAGACCTAATTTTCAGAGGCCAGAATAAAATTAGGCCTAATTTTGAGGGAGCAGATTTAAATTGGGCCTAATTTTGAGGGGTAAGAATTACATTAGGCCTAATTTTGAAGGGTCAGAATTAAATTAGGCCTAATTTTGAGGGGGCAGAATTAAATTGGGCCTGATTTTGAGGGGGCAGATTACATTGGGCCTAATTTTGAGGGGTCAGAATTAAATTAGGCCTAATTTTTGGGGAAGAGACTCGAAAAGTATTCCGTTGGATAAAAACAGTGTCCAGGATTATTTGCTAAATAACTGAGATGTTTGCGAAATCACAAATATTACTCTTTATTATTTTGCTCCTCAGGTACCCTAACTTGTAAATTTTAATAAACCCAAAAATTTGGGGGGCAAGTGTCCCCCATTGCCCGCGCCAAGTTACGAATATGCCCCTGGAAACAATAAAAACTAGTTGCATGCTCCTTTAACCCAAATATGAATTTTTGTAGTGTATTTTACTAGTACATACAGTGGCATGCCTAAAGGGGGGGGGGGGTCTTAACCCCATCCTTTTCGCCTAGCATTTCTAAACAAAAGAACATTAAAGGCATACAATGTAGGCAAAATGAGAGTTGAAAATGGTATACGTAAATACCCCTCTCTTGAAAATCCTGGGCACGCCACTGATACTATATACGTACAGGGTGGGTACAAAGTTGCTTTCCCCAATAAATGAAGAAATCTTTTTTGGGGGAAAGCGACTTTGTGCCCACCCTGTATTTTTTAGTATTGTATTAAGTTCGAATCCGGCCCTGGATATGAGTGTTCTTTCATCAATTTCATGTTATCACCACTCATCTTCATCGTCGCGATTGGGCGAAAAAGTTATAAAAAATGTGACTGCCCCTCAGCCCATTCTCATACAGTGTCACTTCAAGTAACAACATGCCCACGCTAGGATTCGAACCTGAGACCTTCAATGGCGAGACCGTGGCAGAGTGATCAGTACGACGCCAGGGGTGCCGGGTTCGACTCCCAGCATGGCTCATCCACATCTTCGCGATTACCCAATCAATTCAGTGACGGGATTATGAACTCTCCACCAAGGTCACAGGACTGTGGATCCCAGATTAAAACTGTAGGTCCAATCCCGATTAGCCTATCTGTATATTCTAAGCTAGCTAGGTTATCTGCGAAGTCTGAAGTCTAGAGAATACAATTCAGGTGAAAAATCGATCAGAAATTGTAAATATTATTATTCTGATTCTGTAGTTGGCAACCTGATTTCTTATGGGTTGGCAACCTGATTTCTTATGAGTTGGCAACCTGATTTCTTATGAGTTGGCAACCTGATTTCTTATGGGTTGGCAACCTGATTTCTTATGGGTTGGCAACCTGATTTCTTATGAGTTGGCAACCTGATTTCTTATGAGTTGGCAACCTGATTTCTTATGGGTTGGCAACCTGATTTCTTATGAGTTGGCAACCTGATTTCTTATGGGTTGGCAACCTGATTTCTTATGAGTTGGCAACCTGATTTCTTAGGAGGTGGTAAATTTATTTCTATTCATAGCCTAGGACCACGTGATTGGGGGGAGTTGCCCCCCACACTTTTTGCCACTTTTGCCTCCGCACTATGGGGGGAAACTGTCGTTGCCCCCTCTCCAGTTTTGGCACCTTGCCCCTTCAATTTCGGAACCCAATCGCCACTGTCGAGCACCAATATCATAGAACTGCGGATGCCACTTTAAAACTGTAGGTCCAGTCCCGATTACCCTGTATAACATACTGGACATTGATACTGTATACAGGACTGTGGTGTAGTGTTATCGCAGTGGTGGTGATCGTATCAACAGATCAGTTCCCTTCTTCCAAGGCGGGAGGGGGGAGTTGGGCGTATTCAGTCGAACAGCTTACGTCCAAAGGGAAGAAGCTATGCCCTCTCAATAGCAACTTCAGCGCAGCCGTGTAGGAATCCAAAGTCTACAGAAGGTGGAGGGAGCCAGGCGCACTGCAGCAGTCGAATTTCAGCATATTCCACCCTGCACCAGTAACATCCCTCCTGAGACCCTTCTGCTGCGTCGGCCATTAGTGGAAACGGATAATAACCCACATTTCCTTTTTTCCCCCGCTCGCATGCCTCCCCAGAGTCGATGACGTCACCCACCCAGTCTTCTTCCTCGAGCTGATATCTTGGAAACCAATTGTGAGCGATTCCTTTTCCCCCCCTGTCGACGTGGTTGCTGTATCCAAGTGGGGAATGCAAACTGCGCAGACACCATTGGGCTGGGAACTTTGCGCAATATCTTGTCGCCATATTCAACCGCGTTCGTGCTCCAAATCCTTGTAGTACCTTGATGGTCTTTTATCTCTCTCCCCTAGGCTGTGCTAGGGAGTTGAACAATGGGAAAAAAGAGCCCCCCCCCCCCCTCCCGCTCCGGTTCCCAGTGGAAGAACTGCACAGCAACCCACTTCCCTCTTCACCTCTCCCCGGCAATTTCAATAAATCATCCCGCACAGCGAGCAAGACGACCCCGCCTCAAGATCGATTCCTCAGAGCTTCTATGTCGCCGTTGCCCATTGGCTCCCGCTGCGCGGCGCGGACCAATCAGCGCCGGCGGGTGGGGCCACCTCTTCCTTCACGGTGGAACCTTGCAGGAGCAGTGCCGTCGAGTTTTCACCGATATTTTAGTTTCGAGCTCTTGCGTACGGTTAAACCTCCGCGGAAAGAAAGTGCGTTTGGCGAATATTGGACGCGTGAAAACGTTTCGAGGATGCGTGTGTAGTGATATTCCCGGCCGAAATCTTTACTGTGGTCGAACTGGAAGGCTGAACTTGGTAAGTGTGCATGATCTTATGTGTAACGTAGCAAGGAGTAGCTTCGTCGACGAGTCTATGGTGTCTGGTGGGGGAGGAAGGGGACTGACTGACTTCTTCACAGCGGTCGCCGCAACTGTGTTATATCTACACAAGCATGCAGTATCGTTACAACATGGCAAAACCATATATTGGTCTCTGACATTGTTTCCCACAACGCAATTAATATTTATTATCGTGCACAATACTCAACATATACATTTCAGGGCCTCCCCAGTGGCGTAGTGGTCTACTTGTAATCAAGGGTTCCCGGTGGAGGCACATGGTACTTCAGATCCCACTTTAAACTGTAGGTCCAGTCGCGGTTAGCCTTACAGTGCATACAGTGGACTTAAAACATCAACTCAAAACTCACTCAAAATATGCATGTGAGGGCCTCCCCGGTGGCCTAGTGGTAACGTCGTCGCCTTGTAATCAAGGAGTCCCGGGCTCGATACCCGGCCGAGGCACATAGTGGTTCGGATTCCACTGTAAACTGTAGGTCCAGTCCCGATTAGCCAATCTTTGTATAGCGTGAAAAAAAAACAACTTGAAATGCATTTCGGGTTACTGGAATCACTTCTCTGTACGTGCGTGTTGCATTTTCAGAACTGCATCGAGCCACGATTCGGCCTCGTCTACAATACTTGTTGAAACACCACTCTACAATGGATTCTCCCGTTGTGCTGTTTATCGTTGTAAACTACTACTTTTCAAAAATAGCCTTGTGTACATTCTTTACTACAATCAATGGTTGTCACTCCTATAACAGGACAAGAAGAATGTATTTTTGTCCATATGGTTGGGGTGTTGGGAACCTTCACGGTGTATTCTTAGCAAATATAGGTCGTCGCACAGCTGCAAGGCAAGGGGACGCGCAGCTTAGCATTTCAACGGCTGGTAGGCCTACAGCACAGCCATTCTTCGTCAAAGGACCGGTGTAGAATTCGCGAAACGTAAGGATGGGGGGAAAAAAAGCAGAGAAAGGAAGAAAAAAGCAGATGGATTTTTTTTTTAAATCAAGGGCCGATTCGTGTGACGTACCGCAGTGCGTCATTCGTTCGCCGTTCGGGAATTTGTTCCGTTTGAGCTGGGCGAGGGATCGTATAGTATGGTACAGTCGTGCTCCCTTACCGTGCTAGCAACATACCGGGGAACCTTGGAGAGGCGTGCGGTGGCTTTCTAGGAAGTAACGAACGCTATCAATGTAACTTTATATTTTTATGAGCCGTGTATAATATAAATATAACCGCTGAGATGATCACATCAGTACGCACGTACTTAATTTCGACTGATAGGAAATTCTTGGAAAATTTCAGGATTTGACACTGAGAAAAAAACCTTCGCCGAAGTTTGTCTTGTAGCTATAACCCAACCAAGGCCAAACCTCCCCAGATCATGTCATAATCCCGATAGAGTACAGTATTTAATTACTACAGCATATCTACTACTATAAATATCCTATTACTGAAAACAATCTTTTTTAGTTTCGCTGAACACTACTTATACTGCCCCCTCCCAAATTCCTCCTTTTCGTATAACGGGTTAAATATGGTGCACCTAGTAGCAAAAGTGACTTGGAACCAGCTACAATAAATGAATTAAGAAAAATACATATTGAATTGTATATTATTTCAAGGAAAAAAAAATCCCCCAAATTTTGTTCGGGGAGTCTGCACGATTACCCCCCCCCCCCCCGTGGTCACCCCTGAACACAACATAACTACAAAAATCCGTGTTTAATCAGTACCACCCACCCAACCATGACCCCTTCCACTAGTAAAAATTTTGCATTAACTGCACAATCAAATCAACAATAAATAATTTAATTATGTTATTCGTAAGAGTTTTGAAAAAAAATATTTATGGTCTATTTATAATGGTCACATATTTTTCGGTTACAATAATGTTATTTTCTTCATAACCTCAGCATGTTTCAGAATTTGTTCTTGAAAAAATAATATAATTGTCAATACTTTATTGCATGTAGGCTCAAAGAGGGAAAATTCAGGCATATTTTGATACATTTTTCAAACGTTGAAAATAGAAAATATGGGTGCGCTCCTACAATAAACATGATGAAGAATAATTAATGATCAGGTGCACATTGATAAATTCATTGAGAATGTTCAAAAATGCTATAATGTGTACAAAAATCTACCTTTAAGCCCCCAGGATTAAAAAGAAGTTCATTACTCTTTATTAATGCTAAAAAAATGTTTTTTGTGGAAATTTAAACAATTTACCCCACGCTAAATCGCCAGTGTGGATAGTAATAGCCTTTAATCAAGAGGTCATTGGGCTTTAGAATATAAATATTTCATAGCGGTTACCTAGTTGCTGGCCTTCCAGCTTTTATACTGGACACCAGGCTGTGCAAGTTTTTGTTTTCTCGATCAATATTCTGTGATTTCTAAACATGCTTCCAGTTCCCAGTTGTCATCATTTTCCTTATATACTGCCTGTTGCTGCATTCCAGTGTGGGAATGCATTTTCTTTAGTGAAAGTTTTCCTCTGCTGGAAGTAAGAGTTCGCCAGTGTACCTCCACAGGAAAAAAAAAGTTGAATGCTCTGGACTTGATTTTGCAATGGGAACTCTGCACAAACCACCCTCTATATATTCAGAACCCCTTGTGCAAAATCCATACTCTTAATGCTGGTGTAATTGGTAGGTCAGTGACCTCTGTGAACTTGCATGTATCCAGAGAATAACAAGATGGTGAATTATTTACGTTTGTGTGTGTATTTATGTATATAAATCATTTTGTTTCCAGTTATTTATGTTTATATACATACAAGTTGCAGGTTGAAATATTTTAGCTAATTTTTCCACGCACACCTCTTAAAAAATATAATCTATTATTGTTTTTCTAATTTATATTCACTAAATTTCTTTTCAAAACAGCCGTAACCAAAGAATAACAAGATCATCTTATCTGGAGTCGTATTTTTATTTCACTAAAAATTATTGTAGACGCTACTAAATTTTTGGTGAATGTAAAAAAAAATCTGCCACTATATGCTCATGTGAAAAGGGTGTACTTTATAGGCATATACATTATGGAACTAACTACATGGGGAATATTTCAGTACATAGGAGAACAGTCTACATACATACACACACAGTGCTGGGAGTGGAAGGCAATTTTCTGTGCCTCCTTCAAATTTTCTAAGAGGGGCAGATATAGATGTACATACCTAAAATATTGTTTATATCAATCTTGCCGATTCCCAATTTTATTTGAAGTTTGCTCTACTGCATGTTTTTAATAACAACAGTGCTTGAAAGTGTTGTGTTTGTAACATTTTTTAAAAAAATAAATTGATCATCAGCATGTTAGCAAATAAATGAAATCTAAATTTTACTAATGACAATTAATTTTAAAAGCGTAATCCCATGCTTTAAAAAATTAAGCAGGAGACTTTATTTATATGTTTAGTTATTTTTTGCTATCATGTAGGAAATCATTCCAAAGAAAATAATTATTCCCCTAAATTATTTACCACCATATTTTAAAGGAGAGCCCCTCAGAATAAACCAAGACTGCATATGCGTGCTATATGTGTAAATTTCACCATTTGCAGGTAGGTTTACTCTGCTGGTAATAATTTAAAATTACTTAATTTGCAAATTAAACTTGCTTCTAAGTTTGTATATTAATTTATTTTTAATGTATTCACTTCACCTGTTTTGCCAGTTGGTCAAGATTGGTAGCCTAGAGGTACCCAGGATTTTTTAAGGGTGGAGTTCAGTTGCTGGAAAAAAAAATTACAAATACTGATTACAATTATGAATCCTCTTGTGGTTATAGGGAATAATTTTTCAGTAATAATGCAAATTGCCATCATTACTCGCCAAGTAGAATATATTTGCTGCTTTTCTTACTGTTATTAATTTGTTTGAACGATACAATCCATGTACACCGGTTAGAGGCTAAAAATAAACTTGGTAACATTAAAAGAGACCAGTTTCAGCATGCTTTGCACTTTCACCATGCTTGTTCCCGGAGGTGGCGCTGGCCGCACAGACTCAGCGGGTCATTGCCCCCGACTCGGCGGAGGACGCTTGACGGTGGGGCGCGTCGAAATCTTGCGGAGTGCTGGTATTTTCCCTGACTTGCATTTACTATCCAGTTGCTCAAGAATTGTGGCTGAAATGGCCTTAGCAGCATGGATAAGTCGGGAAAAGGCGAAAGCTGCCATTGGTGGAAGTGTTTCCGCTAAATTGCACAGAACGTGATGTGGGGAGGTAATGGTTTGATACGTAACGTTGCAGTTAGTAGAGGAAAAAGTTCAGGAAATCCTCATAGCCATGGTAAAATATGTATTTTTGCATATTTCCTGAGGTTTGCTTGGCGCGTGCATGCATGCTGCCGAACTATTTGAGTAATTTATGCTCTGGTAGTATTTTTTTTATGGATACTATTCGCACAAAGATGCAAGAGAGCGTGAAGGGTTATATACACTTTCTTGTTTTGCATTGCTTCTTAGCTGGCACTTCCTCCAATCGCGACGCTGAGGATGAATAATTATTAGATGACTTCGACAAAATGACACTTGAACGAACACGGGTGAGATTACGAACCCGAAATTCACATAAATTTCATGTGTAGAAAGTACGTTGTTCGTCGTGTGAAAGAAATACTTGTAATTTTATAACTACAAACAAATGTAATTTCGTTGGTGCCAAATTTCACATACGACTAGCAGTGTTTTTACTTCAGCTCCTATTTGGCCAAATTAGCCTCCTCACGAACCTGTGTTAATTTCGTTTTTGCAATTTGATAAATGAAAAAATATACTTAACAAGATATGCTCATTATATAATGCATATCAACAATACAGACAGTGATTTATAAACACACAAACAAAAATTACTTTCCACACTTTTCAGGACATCATCAAATTATGTTAGTACTCTTAAATACGAATCTGTCGAAATTTTAACTGGATACTCCATATCAGTAACTGTTGACAATGTATTGGACATGAAATAATCTTGTACAGTCGGATCCATGAGTATTACCGTGCAAATTGTGCATCACCATGTTCGTGCATTTTATTTGACCCAATAAGAGCTTCAAGAATTAAAAGAAAACTCAAAACAAGCTGTGGACAACTTGTGTACCAACATACATAAAAATCGATCGTTTAAAAATACAGGATGTAAGAGATAAATTAATGAAAATAGTCATGGACAATTTGCATGGTAATACTCATGGATCCCACTGTACCGTGAGATTTTTCATTCCCAACACTGTACTTATATAATGGCTATAAGCACTAATCTAAAAGCGACGTCCAAATTAAGTGCAATAAAAATAAAATCAAACCTTGTTTCACTAATTTGATTTCTTCCGTCATTTCTAAATGAAATGCGCGGAGGAAAACGTAAAGTTTGCAGTAGTGGCTTCTTCCAAATTTCTAAAATATAGCACCGTACCTACCCATAATGCCTATCATCGCGATTAAACTTGGACATGTAATAAAAAAAAGAAGCAACTTGATAAAATTAAAGTAAAATGTCGGGTAGAGAATGCAGATCAAATACGAAATGATATTTTGTTTGTGTTTGACATAACTGTTCTTATGTTGTTATTTCAAAAAACCAGTCCAGATCATTTATTGCTCAAAAGAATTTTGTAACATCCAAATATTGGAATTCCCTGAAGTTGCTTCGTTGGGCGAATGGGTGATAATTTCTTTTTTCGAAATAGTCTATTCCAAAACAAATCACTATGGCCTCAAAATATAAATTATTCTTATTCCACACAAACAGTATTCTTCTGGTATACCTTACTTTTAACGCCCCCCAAAGAAACTTTTCCACTAAATAGTTGTGATTTTTTTTAAACAGACTATGAAATTCTGGTCACTGCTAGAATGTAATAGATTGGTTCAAACATATATTTGTAAATGAAGCAAGTAGTTTTTCATCATTGACATTACATCTATAAAATTGTTAAGAGTATACACAGTTTATTATTAAGAAATGCTAAATATTATTGTATGTTTGTTATTGGGCAAGAAGGGGGGGGGAGTACGAATTTAATGAAAGGTTTCCTGGTCCAGCAGCAAGCCCACAGTATTGTCTAAAACTGGAAGAAAGGTTGGGTAAAGAATAAACTGGTATTATTTCGTTAATGTTTAACATTTTCCCGATGTTTCACATTTGTGTAGAGAACATGAAATATGCACGAGCATTATTGTGACAGTTATATAAAGCCACCAGTTCGAAAGTATTGTGAATTCATAGTGAAGTAATTTCTTTTTGCAGTATTCCTAGACTCCTTTAAAAACCTGCTTTCTATATTTATAGATTAATAAAAAAGTTGAAAGGAGTATTCGGGTGCACTATTATATGCGTTTAATGATGTCCATGGTGTCACTTCAGTTTTTTTTCGTAGCTTGAAATAGCTGTACTGAACGACAGATTTGTATTGTGAAGAAATTATCAAGCTCAAAGCCCGGATTGAGTTTAAAACGAACTGCTGTGATAGTGGACAATTAGTAGTATATCGTTCATTTTAAACTGTGAATATGATATATTTAGGGCTACTAATTGTTAACTGTAAACTAGTTGTTTTTTTGTTTGTTTTACAGAACATCATTCTGGTTTGTATTGTTACCTGGTGTTAGTTGCAGCTGAGTTGTGTAGCTCTGGAATATGAAGGACCTAGCTCATAACGATACAATTAATGAAATCTGTTCCAAAGTACAAATCTTATTCGAGAGTATGTCTGTGGACGTGTTATAGCTCTTTTCTCGACTTTCTCCTTCCTATTTGAACAAAGTGCATACCCACCCCCAACTTCAACATGCATTCAAAGCAGAACAAGCATTTGTGTGCACTTTTCTGCACAATGCACTTCCGACTTTCACCTCGCAATTCGTTCTGCTCCACGATGTGTTTCTAAAGAATAGGAAGTACCTTCAGGCAATTCCCTGGAAGCGAATTCCGTATTTACTCTTCCAATTGAGGAGCTTTTTGTATGCATCCAGTTCGGACACTACTCAACTGCATTTCAGTTGTCCCTGCCTGAGGGTATATGAGTATTACATTACAAACTAAGTCAAGCAACAGTAACGAGATGATACTTTCCTGGTTCCAGGATATTTCTGGGCGGATCAAACCCGGTTCCCCACCCCCACTTATTCTGGACATGCCTCTGTATGAAGAAAACCTACCATACCCCACACCAAGGGTAGACAAAAGTAAAAATAATTCAGGAGCTACGAAAGCCTTGAATCCAACTGTTATTAATTAATACAATATTGGATTAAAAGTAATTGATTCTTGCACTGGAGTGCACTTACTGGAAATTCCCGTAAGTTGACTGATTGATTGAGTTAGTTTATTTTACTTCGCGTTTTGTGCCTCTTGGCTAATTTGCGAAGATGGGGATGAGTGATGAAATGGATGAAAATGGACATTCACAAACAACCATACCCGACCGGGATTCGAACCCGGGACCCTTGGCGTCGCAGCGCGATGTGCTAACCACTCGGCCACAGGGTCGGGAAATTCCCGTAAGTGAACTCGAAATATTAAAATAAATAATTTAGAACTGAATTAAAAAATCAGGCGCCCTGTATTTTTCTACTCCTGCCCCACACTACCAGGTACGTAATTTTTTTATATATACTTCAGGTGGATATTGATTTTTGTAAGTTTTTGTAGGTAGTTATTGTGGTTTAGAGCAATCCATATGCACAACGGAGCATCTATGTGTAAAAAGTTAAATTATGAAGAAGAAAATTAAATATTTTGAATCGCTGCTACGAAAATTGTATCCACCAGTTTTGGTTTAAATTTGCCATTGGGATAGAAGATATGACTAGAGGGAAAACGGATCATGTAGTTTTCAAAACGCATGTATTCTGGTATATGCACGGTGTTAGGCAGAAACATAGTTCCTAAAGTTGTTCGATTTATTTCTGCAGTCGGCTCTATTACTTAAATCTATTCTGTAACTGTAATGGCGCCGGTGGTTGGACAACCAGAAGTTATGTTGCCATCAGATATACAATGCCCTTGCACACTGTTTATTCTAAAGAATAAGTTGCTTTCTTACCTTAAATCTGCTATCTGAGCGTTGTCTTGCCTTAAGTGAAGCTTTTCTGTTCATAATACAGAACCCAGAATTAACATTAATTTGAAAATGAACAGGTTTTTGCTTCACTTCATGTTGAAAATAACCCAACTGTGCAACAATTTGATTTCGAATGTCCTCCCGCGCGCGGGACAAGTTTCAACAAGCACTGGGACAAGGTGAATACATGCAGGTGGTGTCGTTCACTCGTACCGAGCGGAGATTCGTCGACTACAAATATCAAATTTGGGCAGACTTTTTATTCTACAAGCTTTTACTGGAATTGGAAAGCAACTGGAATCTTAACAGATTGTGAATCTTTATTGTAAGAATACACGGTAAACTTTCATTTCAAGAACGGAACCTACGGAATATACTGATTTAACGTTAACACGAAGGCGCCAAATGGATTATTTATACTTATTCGTTTATTAATAGACAGAAGCTGCAGTTTTGCGCTGAAATGATGTTTCAAAACAAGAAAATTGAAATGTGCATGTTTCATGTCGATTTGCCCCTTGCACATTTCTCAATTAGAATTAGGACCAAAGACGTTTTACCACCACCGGTGGGGGAAAACATGATTTTTCTCGCCTTGCATCGATGGTTGGTTGGATTGGAGGAATGTTTTCTTTCCTCGTAACACGAAGGCAAACTTTCAGTTCTTGAACGAACGAGGCTGTATGCAATATACGGAAAACGTTTCCCCCTGTGCTGGAGGAAAGTGATTGGTACATGAAGCATCAGGACAATATGTATGACCAACCATGCATATTACGCAGTCATGCGTTGTAAAGCCGCGGATGCCGTCATTGGCGTAGTCGAGAACAATGGGACATAAAAAGGAAGATAAGAGTGCCCAATCAAATGCTGCTGCTCAGATTCGTGTTTTCAGTTGCTGCAGGCGAATTTGCATGCTACTTTCACGCACGTACTAGTAATTGTAGCAAGATCTTCTTGCGTTTTAGTGCTATTTGCCTAATAATTTTTTTTCTGCAGCCTATTTTTGGCCTTTATTTCATGTGTTGTGATGGGTGATTCAGACTGAAGTGCAAGGGCAACATTATTAGTACAGTATTTGCTTTTGCCAGTATTTCATATAGGTCTCGCAAAAGAGCTTCTCTGAACTAAGTTCCAAGTTTCCAGCACTGGCGTACCAAGGGGGGGCTGATGAGCCTGCAGCCCTCGAAATTTTGAGAAAATCCTAGTTTTCTAACGCAAGTCGTAAAGCACTCTGGATAAAAACAAAGTGAGAAATGCAACTCCCCTTAAAACGACCTCTGATTACTATTTTTGTATATGAACTGCTTTTTAAAACGAAGGTTATTTATTTATTTATTATTATTCTGCGCACAACAGGCATCTGTCCTTTTACAGTGCACAGTACATTTGAGGATTTATACACATAAAAATAATATTTATACACATTTTCAGATATAAGAAAATGCATATAGAGGTTATATATATCATCCTTATACATTACCGTGGATAAAAAATGAATCAAATCTTACACAATTACATTCATATATGTATGTGTGTATATATACACACATAAAGCAGGTAAAGAGAAAAACAAAAAAAGATAAAATTAAGTAAGAGTGTTGTCCATTAAATAGCGTTTATATTCAGAAAATTTAGCAAATAAATGGTTAATTTCGAAATATTTATTGCGTATCCATGGACTTCCGTCCGCAGGATATTTTCCAGGGAGGGGCAAGCAAGGTAATTTTTTCCAGGGAGGTCATAAAAGGCATATTTTCCACCCATAAAAGTGATACCCCCTCAAAAAACACTTTCCAATACTTAACATAAACATCTGTGACTGACAAAAATGGTTGTTTGATCATCTGTTAATGAAGGGTACTGATAAGGAATGTAAGCTTTTTTTGTTCAAATATCTCATTGGAGCCCCCGCCCCCCAATAGCATAGTGGATAACGTTGTCGTATTGCAGTTCTGCAATTGACATCACGATGCTGGGTCGACACGGAAATTTTGAGGCCTCCACCGGGAATCGAACCCGGGACCGTTCGCACCGAAGGCGAGGAGGACGCTATTTGGCTACGCGCGAGTCCGCCCATACACATAATTTTTATTATATTATGTAACTTACGTTCAATTTTGCTTTCCATGCTTTTCTTCTTGCTTCGGTTTATCGTTTCAGGGCGCGGATTAATCAGCTGAAAGTTGAAAGAAAGAAATATTGTTAATTAAGCACTTTACACACACACACACACACAAAATGTAAATGATGACGTTTTAACAATGTCGTAATGGAATGATAACAAGAAGGCTCGTATCCAGAATTACATTTGTGGGGAGTCCGAACCAAGTGTCTCACATGTGGTAATAATAATAACAACAATAATTAAATAATAAAGTAACAATAATAACGTTTATACTCATAGATTAACACGATCAAAATAATAATAATGATATTTAAATAGGTAAATTAATAGTAATTATTACTATTGCATGAACACATAAAGAAGAACTAAACATATGTTTAGTTAAAACTAATATATGCATAGAAACAGTCCTACCAAAGAAAGCAAGAAAAATTCTCATGTAATTGTGGATTTGGGGTTAGTCTTTCGGAGGGGGGGGGGTCCTGACCCCCTGAACTCCCTAAATACGTTCTTGATAATAAGATAGAAAAATGGTAGATTGTAATTGGTTCAGCTGGTTTGATTGGATGTGTGAATGACTCGAACTCGCAAGAACTCGAGAACAATAGGGGGCGTTACATTTAGTGTGCCTCACAAAAGTGTATATTTGGGTTAAAAGAATGGTTATTTATCTAGTTTGTTGTAAGGCAGGATCGACAGGGTGTCTGCACCCCTGCCCCCGCCTCTGGCGACGTCACTTCTAAGTGTATGCATATTTCAACATATTTTAGAGTCCAATTCCGTACTGCATCAACAATTATATTGCAATACAACTTGGCTACCAATATAGTGCGATATGGCATGTTATCTATATTGGTCTTATCTTCTGTATGGATTATGTGCCATCCGATATTCTCTCCCCTGGGACAATTTTTAGTTTCCTTAAGGATGAAATGAAAACACAGACGAGGGGGAAGGTTGTTAGATTATGAGACCCAGTTTCGTGGGATCCTTGCCAATCTCCCATCAGATGACAAATGAAGAACGAAAATGAAGGAAGGGAGAAAATGGGAAGTGTTTTGGGGGGAGGGGGAGCTTGAAATCAAATTATGATGGCGTCTTCATTTTGGAGGGGTCCAAAAATCAGATTGTATAGCGTCAGGTAATTTTCGAATTGTCCCACTTTGGATGGAGGGGTGTCGTAGGGGACTGGGATGATTCAAGCGAGACTACTGCTGTTTCGTTGTAATGGCGTTGGAGGAGGAATATGCTAATTTCTTATTAGCTTCGTTGGTGCTTCTAATGTTCGTGACGTTGTGAAGAAGAAAGTCAACTGTTCGAGACAAGATGTGTCATGGGGGGGATGGGGATCCTGATTGGCAGAACGTTTAACGTCTTGCTAGTAGCTATGTTTCTCGTTTACACTGAACTGTCTCCAAGGGATGGAGAAAAACTCCCTTTCTCAACTTAAAATTACATTGCTGTTGCCTATAAATTATATGCACACTTTGTATGTGTCGGTGTGTATTAAGATACAGGTCATTTTGAAAATTGAACAGAATTTACAAACGAATAATTTTCCTTGCCAACGCTGTTTTCAAATTGAGCACCGTTCTGGTCTAGGCAAAGTCTTCCAATTATTAATGAAAGGTTTGTTTTGAAGCACTGTATTGTAGTTGTGATAACAATGATAATTTTTCATTAATATTTCATTTTTTTAGTTCACTAGAACGAAATTTAATGTGCATTAGGGCCGAGATGAGCGATTTAGGTTAACTATTGGCGACTGTTCACTAATCCAGAGTTCACTGTGTATATGTATAATGAAGTCTGCATTGAAATTTATCAAATTCATTTCATCAACAATCTCTGTTATATTAGTCTGCTGCTTGTAAATGCTACTGCATGTTGTGCTACTGTTCACCACCATATTTGAAACCCTTGGCCTGGAAGCAGTGGTGCTAGAACATGTAGTTTAACGATCAGAACATCTCAATATATTTGATGTGTGTACACCGTACTTGAAGCGAAAACAGAAGCAACGTGTAATTAGAATTATACAAATGAACATTGTGATGCCGTGATATCATGATTTTGGGCCTCCCTGATGGCGCAGTGGTATCGTCGTCGCCTTGTAACCAAGGGGTCCCGGGTTCGAAACCCAGTGGAGGCACATAGTGGTTCGGATCCCATTTTAAACTGTAGGTCCAGTCCCGATTAGCCTTATGTGCATAAAGTGGACTTAAACACCAACTCAAAACTACAAAAATACATCATGATTTGAACATTTCTCGCACATGTTTATATGTTTCTCCCTTATTCGCAGTTTTTGGATGCAGTTGTTGTTTCTGGGAAAATTTCGCCAACATTTCTGTGCATCGCAGATCGCACAGAACTACAACATAACTCAAAATGTAGCTATTCTGGTGCGATAAACCAAGGTTATTGGAAGTATGCAATCATTGACTGAAGAAAGAGACATGTGTAGTTTGAATTATCGCCACTACAGAGCGATGTACCATTTCTGTTTTGGAAATGTTGATTGTACTCTTCATAGAAGTGTCACGACTCACTAGTCAGTCAGTGCAGTAAAGTCATTGTTCTGCTAGTCAAACTACACTTTCAAACAAAACACAAGTGCTGTGTTGCAAGTCAATTGAATCTTCTCGAAGTAGGGTAAGTTTGCATTCTTTTTAAGTCTTATTTTAAGTTCAACAACTTTATCGCAAGGAAAACAGTCATTAGGTTGATACGAAAGAAGACTCACACAGCAGAGCTTGTAATGTCTACTAGCCTCGGCTACTGTAACAGCAATTGAAAATATTTTGAATTTAACTTCTCAGGAGTAATATACAAAACCACTATTACAATTAAAATCGATTTTCGTAACTGATGCTTTGTGCATTCTATCATAATCCCTCAACTCTGCGCGTTCTCAGTAGGAAAAAAGACTTCCAAAGACACAAAGTCAGACATAAACAATGGGGAGCGGGAGGAATTATCAGCGAGACACACCATGACCTGAAATGCTTTCTTCATATACAAACCTGGACATGTGGAGATTTTCTGTGAAATTAGCTGGTAGAACCTTGAATCTTGGCACTTCGTTTTGTGTATTCCTAAACCTGTACCCCGTCTGTTTCAAATCTAAGGTCAGGATATGCTGTGTGTTTGAAGATGTCCTTTTCCTTGTAAATAGCATTGCGATAAGGATCACACCCTGGACTTTGTACGCCCGTGATTTATCAGACTGTGAGAAACTCGTCAGGGTTTAACTTCGTGAATGTTGTTGATTTTATACCGGGTTTCCAGAATTAAAGTTACCCAACTCAGAGCTCTCTGTAGCCTGTTTGAGGCATCGTAGAACTGAAATTTGGTGAATCCGCTATGCAGACCATGGGTAAGAGGATAGCGATAAAAAAATTAAACAAATTCAATTTTCCGCCACCAGGTTGAAATGTGGCGCTGTAATAATGTGGCTGGGAGTTGCTAGAAAATAATCTCGTTTTTTGCAACGTAAAGGCAAATCCATAACCAATTGGAGCAGTTTACGTCATTATTACAACCCATCATGGAAGTACAGCACCACATTTCAACCTGGTGGCGGAAAATGGAACCTTTTTTTCGCAATCCTTTTTCCCAGCATAGTGGATTCACCAAATTTCAGAGTTATACGATGCCTGAAACAGGCTACAGAGGGCTCTGAGTTGGGTATCTTTAATTCTGGCCACCCGGTACATTGTGATTTTCTGGCCTTAGATTACGTGTGACGATTAATTGGATGAATAAACGACTAAATAATCTACGTATTCAGTCAGTTTTATTTATCAGGTCGATGGGTTGGTCGTTGGGCTTATAGCATGGGGCTAGAATTGAATAACGATTATGGAATGTGTGCAAGAGTGTCGACCAAGCTGTATCTGATATTTGAGCTACGGTGACTTTAAGTGGCTCCGTAACGGTATCACAAAGTATGCATAGATCAGAATAGGCAAATTACTCCTCACTGTTTTTGAAGTTGTACTGATATTGGCGCAGATGTACTGTGATTTTATTTGTGTTCCTGTTTTGTTTCAGTCGTTGAACCTCAATTTGCTGAACACAAAATAATTGAAGAGAATCCATTGAATACAAACATTGTCTATTTATCTTTGCACCCGAAATTGTACCACATTATCACAGTATGTATATATCACAGTAACTCTATCACTTATTTTTTTTAAAATTTGTTATTGTTGCTGTTATTGGGAGGTGCTGAAGCAGGCTCGGATGTAAGGGGACGTGGGGGTCGAGCCCTCAAAAGGGGCACAAAATGGAAGATAATGAGATATCCGAAATGTGGTAAAATATTTTTTTTAAAATATTAAGTTGCTCCTCACATAACTTCGCCTAAAAGTTACATCTTGTTCGGATTAGTTTGTTTTAAGTCCACTTTATGCACAGAAAGGCTAATCGAGTCTGGGATCTACAGTTTAAAGTGGGATCCACCGGGTATCGAACCCGGGAATCCTTGATTACAAGGCGAATAAAATTATATAAGATTTTTTAGGGGGGCGCACGATCTGATTAGCCCCTGGGGCCCCTACTTGTAGATTACAACGACTTACAGTTTACATTGTCTACGTAAGACAATGTAAACTACAACATTATTAATTTACAATGCTATTTTGAAGGGAAAGTACCATTTTCGGTCATGCAGATTAGTTTTCAGATGAGAACAATTCCGTTTACAACAAAAGTCGCTCATTCTCTTTCTTGCTCAACTCTTCGGTACGCGGATACTATTGTTGTTATTAGATCTCAGAGTGGGATAATGTATGTTACTGTGTGACCTTTACGAAAAATATTTGGGGGATGGGAGGATAAATTTGCCGTTGTTTGCGTGTAGACGTTCATCATTGCTCTTGATGCCCCTATACTGCATGGATGTCAACAAACTCAGTTGCGAAGTAAAAGCTGTAGAGGCAACATCATACTCACCAAGCAACGTTGCCAAGCGTAGGTCTGTTTTCGTCAGTTGCATACCGACCTGTGTGTAGTCGTTCCGGAAATTTCATTGCGCAGAACCACGCGTGCAGTTGTTTCCTTCTTTCTCTCTTTCTTTTCTCCCCAGTTCTCTCTCTCTCTCTCTCTCTCCCTCCCATAAAGAAAGAAGGAAAGAAAATTCCTTCTTTCTTTTTCTTTCTTTCTTCCTTTCTGAGAGAGAGAAAGAAAGGGAGATAGAGAGACAGAGAGAGAAGGAGCCGAAAGAAAGAAGGAAAGAAAGAACTTTCCTTCTTTCTTTCTCTCTCTTTCTCTAGGGAGAGAGAGAGAGAGAGAGAGAGAGAGAGAGGAAAAAGAGAATTTATTTCTTTCTTTCTTGCCATTAACCCCCGTTGATTTCTGGTGCTGACGATATCGGCTGCCTGAGAAATCTCTCGCTGTAGAGTATGTTTGGCAACATGTGGTGCATCCTTATATTCCTTTTCCGGAATGTCTGGAGTAAGAGAATGCGAACGCGTCCTGCGCGCACGTTGCGGTGTTTGCCTCGTCCAATGATCACTTGTTTCGTCCCGCTAACAGCGTTCGGTGGCTTGCGACCCGAAAACCCCCGACGTCAGTCGAAGAGAATTCAGCAGATCGCTGATTCGCAGTTTCCCCAGCCACCATCTGGACCAGTTTAGTGAATGGTTGAGGTGAAAAAGTTTCATCTACCACCACGCAATGGTCGAAATGGTTTCCTCTTCGTAAAACTTTAAAAAGCATCAATGTCAGGACGACTGGGTGAAGAAAACCCAACGAACGTCCCTTACACCACAGCAATTACAGAGATTAAAGTCGGTTGTGTTAATTCAGTTCTATTCTCAAGAGGGCTACAAGCGAAGGCATATGCGAGGTGAGCGGAGAATCCAATCTCGAAGTTTTTGGACCATGATACCTCCCCACTCTTCATCTAAGCTCTTCTTGACAATGCCCTTCCCAGTCTTATCTAAGGTGAGCGGTCTTTTATTGCTGTATTCTTTTCTTTTCACTCTTATTCCACGCTCTCTAAGCCCCTCCTTCTTTTTCCGTCCCCCAATATCACCCTCGTCCCTCCACGATCTGTAGGGAAGCTGGGTCCGGAGCAGTGTTGCAAACCTCCCGATATGAAAAACCGCTGCAGTCAAGAAAAGTAAAGAAATTATACTTGTGGTCAAGAATTTTTACTATGACTGATTTAGTTTATTTTACTTCACTTTTCTGCCCCTTTCGCTAATCGCGAAGACGAGAATGAATGATGGTAAGATGAGATGAATGAATGGACAATCACAAATATATAAGAACGACAACACGAGCCTTACATAAGATTATACTGGCTGTGACTCCAGACGCCAGATCTTCGTTAGTCTGCCAGATGCAGTCCAGGATGCATTAATAGATAAGGCAAGTCTAATTCTCTTGTTACATACAGCTTCAGTTTTCATCCTAACTGGCCATTTGGTAGGGGTTTTTCATTAAATAAATAATTTTCTTGATTGCTAATTTCAAACTTTACCTAAGTAGGGGTCGTGAGGTTAAGAAAAACGAAAGAAAGGTGAAGAGAAAGTCATGTATAAGTCCAGAATTTTGGATTTGTTATATTGGTGCTTGGTAAGACACCCTGTTTGATCTGTAAAGTTATGCTTAATGCTGATAAATTGTGCTAGGATCTATATTAATACTAATAATGATTAATTAATACTGTTATTGATAATTACTAACAGTATTTTTTTATAATTATTTTTCGGATGTTCGTAATTTTAAGTTGAGCATCTATTTTCCGAGACGAGTTCAACATTGAACTAGAGGAAATTTGAGATTATTCGTCGACTACAAAGCGGAACATTTGTTTGCTTATGTTCCTCGCGAGGTAAAGTGGAGAGAATGAAGAGAAGAGGGTGTGGTTGGGAAAGCATGTCCCTGGACCCGGAATAAGATCTGGATACAATATTATATTTTAACACCTCAAATTATCGTCCTTTGAAGTAAATTTATATCTCCCAGAGAAGGAAATTATCCTAGGTTTAGCATCATTATTCTAGGGGTTGGCATCGCTGGTCCGGAGCAACCCCCCCTTCTTCTTAGTGCACTCCATTCAACTCGACAAGATTGGTTTGAGCGGCATGGAGAGGGGGCTGGAGGGGTTGTAAATGCCTCTTTCCCTAATTAGTACCTAGCGGGGGATCTTTTTCTCCTGATCATCTGGTTTCTTGATGAGTTTTTCATTTTCTGTATCGTCGGTCTACGGATTTTCACCGTGCACTAACCACAGAGGAAAACACTTTTCTTCGGCTGGAATAGTCGGGTAAAGCAGAGGAGGAATTCGAACACTAATAAAATATGATATCTATCTTTTACTAAGGTAAAAAAAAAACAGTGCTACCAGATCTGGCTTTTTAATGGCCTTGCAAGTGAGAGGTAAGAAGTTTCTAATGGCTTGTTTTTATGTCTTCGCATCAATTCTGAAGGCCTTCACTTCTACAATCCAGAGTCAAATGAAAAAAATATTTTTTTTTCTTATCTAGTCGATTATGTAGGGTTGTACAAGTTTGCTGCATTTTAGCATGGACCCATTACTGATCTACATATATTTTCAACTTTGAGTTAGTGCCTGTATACCTCAAGAAGAATATGTCTTCGGGGTCCACTTTTGCAGTCACTTATAAGACACTGCGAAGGCTTTTCCACCCATCTGCCTGCGAACTGAGGCCGTGTCCGAAAGGTGGAAGACCGTACTTGAAGCGAGCATCCTCCGAGTATGGTCTTGCAGTCTTGGACTGGAAGTGAAAGTCTTTCGAATTGCACTTCGACTACAGCGCCAAATACGATCAGTAGATAAAACTGAGTACTCGTTGTTTTCCCCACGTTTTAAACACTTGTGTTTCATCATAGAAATCACAAAGCATTTTCTAATGTTCTTACACATTTATTTCCACACATTAGAAGAACTTTAACCAACAACTTGCTGGCACCCATAACGTATATTTAACCTGTGTTGCTGACTTTGTACCTCCGTGATTTTAAACAAATGAACAACGAGTGCGGAATTCACGTGGCCTAGTCAGCAACCATCTGCACTGCGAGCTATGCACTTGCGTACTTCTGTTTTTTTGCGCTTTCGAACTGTACTAGGTGACGTCACTTACGCCAAGACCATACTTCAAGCTCTTCAAGTCTGTACTTCGTACCTTTCGGACAGAGCCTGAGTCTATTGTTGAACTTTCTTATCCATTACTAAACTTGCTGAGTATTCGTTATCACTTTAGCACAAGTTTTCGTATCATTGTGACGATACTTATATTATTTAAATATAGAAAGTAAACAATTGAGAATCGATATTAGTGTAGAAAAACTAACTCTTAACAAATGTAATATAATAAAACATAAAAGGCCACATTCCTACAGCGGAATCCCTCTCATTAAATAAATATATATATATAGGTTCAGTTATTCCACATATTCTAATGTGCATTACTTACTTCATAAAATATAATATCGTACCTGGTCACTTGATAGTTAATACTCTGTGCAATTTATAAAGCGAAAAATATCATATTTACTACGTGATTACTGATTGTTATAGTGAACATTACCACATAGTTTTGGAGAGAGATATATATATAAAGCTGAAAAGAAAATGAGGGAATGAGTGGGGCAATTAAATATTACAGTATTTTCGTTATTTTAATGATAGTTTCCGTGCTCACGCCTATGTATTAAGATCTGGAGATTTTTTATTTTATTACCCTTCATTTGTTCTCTCTGGAAATTCTGGCACTATTATTGGTTCTTGCAGCCTTGTCATTCAAAGCCTTTGGCAGGGTTCAGCTGAGCCTAGTGACAGCTTTACTGCTCGGGTGTCGGCTCTGAGAAGGTTCTTTAGCTATATCGCTGCAGAATACCTTTTTATTGTCCCTCACAAAGATATCACAGAGGGAAGGGGTGAGGTACCCCTACCTACGACCCTCTTTCCCTATTCGCACTTTCTCAAAGGAACCACTCTACCGCCCCCGGCAGTTTCAGGATTGCCAACTGATGAGTGAAAATCCAAGATTTGGAATGGCGAAGTTACTCTCCGTGCGCATTGCACCGTGCCACGAAGGCACATTAAGGAATGGGGCTAGGGCCCCCACATATTCTCGATCTAGGCCATTTTTGTTGTTGTTGATCTGGTGTTTTTAAGTCCACTTTATGCACAGTAAGGCTAATAGGGACTGGACCTACAGTTTAAAGTGGGATCCGAACCTCTATGTGCCTCCACCGGGTACCGAACCCGGGACACCTTCATTACAATGCGACGACGCTATAGAGCGACCACAAGGAAAAAAACCTTGGACAAAAAGTACCCGCGCAGCTTTCATTTCTTCCGTTCAACTCGGGCCATGAGCAGTGTTGCCACATGAAGGGAAATTTCCCTTTTGCAGGGAAATTCGGACCGAAATTTTAGCCAAAAGGGAAAAGATAATTTCGATTAAAAATATCACAATTTCAGGGAAATTTTAAGACTTCTGACTACATTATTGCAGTTTCATATTCACATTTTTATTTTTTTCTGATCCTTCTTATTTCTGGTCCCTTGAGTATAAGCCTGTATCTATTTATATTTCTCTTCCGTTTATTGTACGTCGCTTTTCTGTATCTTCGGATAATTGTAACGATGAGAAATAACGATTTAATGGATTCCTGACCATGATTTAAATCTGGCACATCTGACCAGAAAGCGATGAAGCTGACATGTATGTGAAAACATTTCTTATTCATACGAACAGGGACAAACGGAAATTTCACTACTACTGCTGCTGCTGCTACTACTACTAGTACCACTGCTAATAATAATTATTATTATATATTATTATTATTATTATATTTGTTTAGGTGAAGGGATAAAATGGTCCAAAAAGGGAAATTTTGCCCCTTGGAAAGGGAAATTGTGCCCTCAGATTGTGGCAACACTGGCCATGAGGAAGCATGGTCCACTCCCCCCTCCCCTCCACGCGGGAGTACGGTGCGCAGGTCTCTTTGCTTGTGGTTCCACGATACCAAGGCCATTTAAAAGTGATGTGATCGGCACCACGCCTCTGTCGCCTTTTCCCCCACGGACCAGTTTATTTGAGGCTGGGTGAACCCCAGAATCGCTTTATGCAAGGAGAAAAAATCCGACCTTAGATGACCCACCCCTGGAATCGAACACGGGTATCTTTCATGGCACCGCGAGTTAATTAGTTATAAACATTTATATTATTATTAGTGATACGCTTGGTTGGGTCCCGAATTATATTTTTGGATATGTGGAGGCGGGGATTTATAAAATTTGAGCCCTTTGTTTTGGGCCCTGCCGACATTATTATTCATGAAATTAGCAAGTAAAAGGACTTGACATGTTGTTTTATTTTGTTATTATCGCAATTGTAAGGGCTTTGAATAGTCTTTGTCAGTTCTGCCCCCCCCCCCCCCCCCGTATATGTGCTTGGTCGTATCCCAACTTGCATGACCGATGTGGGCATAAGAATATATCAGTGAAACAAACATGACAGCCTCGCGCTGCCCTGGCCAGTTGCGACATTTTACACTTGGGTGCGAAGTTGCTTGGTCCGTCTGAGGGATAGAGAAACCTCTTTCTTACACCGTGAGCGTACAGTAGACCTTTCTGTTCTCTTCTCCAGTGTTGCCACAATATGAGCGAACAATTTCCCTTTCCAAGGGGCAAAATTTCCCTTTTTTGGACCAATTTTTCCCTTCACCTAAGCAAATTATATGATAGAGGACTAAAAGTGGTAAACGTTGTAAGTGCCAAAAGCGAAAGTGTTGGGAAATCGCATCGTTCAGCACATCAGCCCGTAAGAACGTGCACACTAGTGACCTTCCTACACGCCCTTTGAACTACTTATGGCCGAGTGCACCAACGCCGATTATTACGAAGTTCAGATGAGCGGGATCAATTTTGATCCACTCTAAATGAACGTGGTTTAAAGATTTGCATTGCACCAACGAAAAACGACGTTCAAGAGATTCCGTTCAAATGATCCGAGATTAATTTGTAAAGCTATACCTGATTGGTTGGCTAAAACAAATGACAATCAAGAACCCCAACGAATAGTGTGATGTGTTAAAGTATCAACGTGTAGGAGAAGAAAGTATTTCGGGCCGCAAACTTATCTGAATTTGAGAAATGTACTGATCAACCTTGTCGACGAGTACAAGGATGTAGTAGGGTGTAAAGAAATAATAATCTTAAAAAAGAACTGACGGCATAAGACAAAAGAATAAGGAGAAAGCATGGAACCTTCTTCTACGGGACTTCAATGCCTTACGAAATGCATTCGCGAGAGGACAGCGTACGCTGAAACTCGCCCGCTCAATAAAGATATTTTATTATTATTATTACTGTATTGTGGTAAGTATTTGAATTTTTCATTTCTTAATTCTTATATATTTATATTGTCATGTCGTGTAGCAACAGCATGTAGCAATATCGTAACATTGCTCTGTTCTAATTTACCTTGCACTTGCACATGTTTTGTGTTCTGGGATAGAAATTACAGTATTGAGAAACATTTCGACTTTGCACCACAGAACCACAAATTATTATTATTATTTTGGCAGTTTTTAGTTTACTTTACACAACTCTCGAATTATCAGCATTGTACATCCAACATCTCTAGCGTTTGCACGCCCTCGATATCACTTTCCGCTCTTTTTATATTAAAAAACAACTGCCTGCAGTCGAAGCGTCAGTATCGTGAACCAGGATCGGCCACCAAAACGGTGGCGAATGGCCGTTCAGAAGATAAACTCGTTTTGATGTTCCTATATCGCGATCAAGTGTTGAACCGTCTTCGTGCAATGGAATTTTCCAGTGATCCTATCCCGATCCGAGTTTAAAATTTGATCTTCGTTCGTGCACACGGCCATTAGAGGGCTACCAGCCACATTTCACAGTTTAACGTGGAAAACTGTGTTTGAATTATTGTGGCACTTACAGCGTTTACCACTTTTAGTCTTCAATAAATAAATAATAATAATTAGTAATAGTAGTAGCAGCATTATTAGTGGTGGTGGTGGAATCAGGAGTAGTACGTAATTAAATATTCAGTTGAATTCGTTATTCGTTTGAATAAAAAATATTTTTTTAAAAAAATCACATTTCAGTTTCATCACTTCCTGACCAGATGTCCCAGGCTTGAATCCTGGTCAGGAATCCATGTAAAAATCGTTAATCCTCATCGTTACTATTTATCCAAAGATGCATAAAAGCAACGTACAATAAACTTAAAGGAGCAGAAACAAGTAGGAATAGCAAAAGAAATGAATAACATAAAAATGTGGATATGAAATTCGAAATTAACATAAATTGTAATAGTGTAGTCAGATGACCTTAAAATTTCCCTGCAGTTGTGGTATTTTTCATCGAAATTCCCTTTTCGCTAAAGTTTCGGTCCGAATTTCCCTGCAAAAGGAAAATTTCCCTTCGTGTGGCAACACAGCTCTTCTCTCCTGCTAATGGCTGGCAACTTGGAACAACCAAGCGGGAGGGTGCAGGAAAAAGACAGCGTTGCCACATTGTCATCTTTGCACTGTTGCCTGCCGCAGTACGAAGAAACATCATATCGTTCTGAGGCGTCTTCTCGGCCTTCCCCTTTTCAGAAAAACGCAAAATTAAGTAAAGGGGGTGGGGAGAGAAGACCCCTTCCTCCCACCTGTAAACGAAGCAGTTCAAACACCTGCTTCGATAGCAAAGTTGTTGTTATGCAAAGCGAATTAAAGGCGACATCCCGTTTTGAGTCGGACTTGAATCGTGTCGATACCAGGTGTTTTCTTTTGAATGGCATGACGACATTCGAAGCTGCGATGCACCAAGTGTAGGGTTCTGCAAAGCGAACTTTGTTTTTGTCAGCGTCATGCTCAAAATCAACGTGTAGCTTAATTGGAATTTGCAAATCAGGAATATAGCTTCAACGGGAGACGGAACCCATGACCGCAGTGCTGTCACATAAAAGAAAATTTCGCTCAGCACAGTGAAATTCAGGCATAATTTTAGATGGAAAGCACTGCCGGCGATTGGGTTCCAAAACTGGGGGGAGGGGCAAAGAGATTATATTTCCCTTTGTAGATAAGGTTTAGAATAGTGCGGGGGCACTCGCCCCCCCCCAATCGCCGCCACTGATGAAAGTGTAAACATTGTACGAAGATTTGAAGCTAATTAAACTGTTGAAGGTGGTAAAAAGGATTACTATAATAGTTATAGTGTTTTAATAATTTGAAAATCGATACTACAACAGATTGAAAAAAATCAATATCCTGACCAAGGCAGAAATTTATTTTATTATAAACCATAAACTAAACGTAACGTTTCAACCTTTTAGCAAGGTCTTCTTCAGACTCTGCACCAAGTACAAATGTAACAAGGTACAAAACAGGACGATATATATACACAAACATTACTCCCCTGCAGACTATTAGAAAGTGGGGTGAGGCTAAGCAGATAGGAAGGGAGAAGCGAATACTAGTGACAAAATAGAAGGAGGCCAAGGAAATAGAGAAGAAAGGTGAAGAAGACACAATGAACTGGAATGGGAGAAGGGGTTAGAAAGAGTGGAAAGGACAAGAGAGAAGGGAGAAGAATGAAGGAAAACGAGCGTGAGATAAAGAGTCCAACCACATTCTAGATGGAAGTGTATATGTTTAGCCTTTTAGGTGTAAGTACAGTTGACAAGGAAAAGCCACCTGCTAGAATGTTCCAGAACAACTTTCTAATAGTATGGAGGGGAGTAATGTTCGTGTATATATATCGTCCTGTTTTGTACCTTGTTACATTTGTACTTGGTGCAGAGTCTGAAGAAGACCTTGCTAGAAGGTTGAAACGAGTTTATGTTTTATAATAAAATAAGTTTCTGCCTTGGTCAGCATATTGAGTTTTTCATATCATGGAAACAAGGCTTAATGGTGTTACAATAGATTGTGTCTAGCTAGTTATGGACGATATGGGAAATTTGACATCGCGATATAGCGTCAGCAAGATATGGTCATTTACAATAAGGTAATGTCATTTTTCGTATCGTTGCGATCGGCTATATATTGAACCCACGATATTATATTATAGCCCATAAAGTGTGAGCTAATATAATTTTAGAAAATGTTTTTTACAGTAATCAGGGTAGCAAGATACATCGTATGTCACTCTATGGCAGGGACATAAAAATACAAGGCATCTGAAAATTTCACCTGACGCCTGAATTTACAAATTCATACTAAAATAATATTTTTCTAATATTTCTAGTTCGCTTACGGAAATGTCCATTTCCATATATTTTTTTTAATATTTGTGTTTTCTGTATCACTTATATCATCATATCAGAATAATAAACATGCCATTATGATTTTTTTCACTGTTGCTATCAGAGTTTTAAAATCTGTTATTCATGCTGTCACCAGATGAGCCTTTTTAGGAGGCCACTCCGGCACAAGAATTAATAACTTGAAAATTCAATCTTGCATTAATTAATAAATTAAAAGTTTTAAGATCACGTTTCAACATAATGTAGCTGTATCTTAGCTCCTGAGAAAAAGAAGAGCGGCTGGCGCCTATTTTTTCCACCCCTGCTCTATGGTATAATTTTTTAACCTTTTTATTTTCAAATGCTCCAACTATTAGTGATTGACTTACGTCGTAAACAGTATTCGGTATATTTCTGAACCGTGGGTTTGTGTATGGATGTACGAGGGGAGAGTGAAAAGTTTTGAGCCTCACAGGGAGGTGTTTGAGCTACACTTTCTCATTATGATTTCTCTACATAATATCTATAATCACCCCCCAGATCAATGCACTTACGCATTCTGTGCTGCAAATTTGTTTACAGTCATCTGGTATAATGATTTGTCCTGAGTCTCACATCACTGAGTGACCGCCTTCGTTCGTGTGGAAGTGACGTCCTCGAAGTGAATTCTTCATAGCAGGGAAAAGATGAAAATCTGACTGGGCAGGTCGGGGGAACAAGGTGGATGGGGAAGTGCGGTGAAGCCACAGTCGACCAAAGCAGCCTATGCAGTGAGGCCTTGCTCTTCTCTGACACTTCATTCATTTTCAACCTGACAAGAAAATAGAAGAAAACATGTGAATTTCATAAAAGTTAGCACAGAGTGTCCTGAAACTTAAACCTTACATCCTCCAAAATTCTAACTACCTAGCATCCCTCCTTCCGTGTCAGGCTCAAAACTTTTCACTCTCCCCTCGTATGTGTGTGTGTATATGTTTGGTGGGAGACACGGAAAACTTGAATTTCATCGTTCTGGCGTAAGGCTCCAGTAATATCAGTATTTTTTTTTTTTTATCGCGAACTTGCAGTAGGAACAAACTGCACAGTTGCTTCTATTTTCAAAGCGTTTCCAGATAACATTTCTACCCATCCCGAGGAAAATAAGGAGATTGTCAGCGCTGACGAAATCAACCCCTTTGTTCGTTTCACCCTTTGCGGAATGGTATTGAACCAGTAAGCCTCAAACCCAGATGCTTCCATTAACACTTCGTTGCTAATCCAACTACTTTTGGATTATGGGTAAACTATAACTTGCATTTCGTGAGTCAGTTTCCACATACATTTTCTCATTTCCTAAAGCACTGTGAAAAACCACTGACTTCTCTGTGGTCAGAAATAAAGAGCTAATCACACGGAACTGGATTTCTAGTAGGAATGCCCTAGTTGGCGCTGTACTGGCTACCCATTTGCTAGTTTTCGCCTCACACGATACTTATTACCTTAATTGTCGATAGACTTTTGTTCCCATAAGAGATTGCACAGAGCAGACAATCTGTAAAGATGTACGAGCAATTTGAAGAATGTTGTAGGAGAATTACTGCGTTGTGCTTTTATTAAAAATTAAAAAAAGAAAAGTATGTGGCAGAAATTGGCTCGAAAAAAATCAATGCGTACCGAACAAGCTTTTTTAATTAACTCGGGTATGCATATTCATATATGCGATTCGCAGGATTCGTTCACAAATTAAAAAGAAAACAACATTTAATTTAATACACTTAAGGATTTTCATTTTCGGCTGATCATATTTGTCACGTACACATCTCATCGCTTTGCATAAATACGTAAATATTAATGAAATGAACACGAATGCACTGCACGTGATATCTTTCCTTTTTTTTATCGAGAAACTCTATAAAAAAAACAGCCAACACTCGGAAACCACAGACAAAAAACTCTCCTTCCCCTTTGCAAACTCAGATTATCTTCACATGGCCAAACTTTGCTCTGATTGGCTGTTCCACAGAAGCCAGTAGAGGAAAGCCAGTAGGTAGAACATGGCCTATTCCTCAAAACCAGTCAAGCAGGCAGCCATCACATCCGAGCAGGTAGCCAGTTCAGCGCCAACTAACTTGACTTCCAGTTCCGTGTGATTCGGCCCTAAGTTGGCAAAAACCGGAGTGAGGAGGGGGCTAATTACTTCCAGTTAAACAGTGTTGCAAGAATATTTCTCACTTGCGTTGCCAACTGTCTGTGTCCTCTAGCCTTCTTAAACCAGAAGGTTTATGGCTTCCGCATTCGCTCAAAAGATGCAAATTAATAGTGTGTCAAGCGATTTTGGAAGGAGTGAATTGTTTTAAGTTCACTTTATGCACAGACAGGCTGATCGGGACTGGATCTACAGTTTAAAGTGGGATCCGAGGTACTGCAATGTGCTTCCACCGGGTATCGAACTCGGGACCACCTTCATTAGAAGGCGAATTTGAAAGGAATTACACCATGAAGGTACGTAGAAGTTGAATACGTGAAGCTCAGACGCACGAACAACATTTTTAAGGTGGTTCAACTGCTGAAAAATAGTTTTGAATGCAATTTATGAATAGAAAAAAATGGAGTGAGATAATTATAATGAACTATTTCCTATAGTAAGAGAGAGGTAGTTCAGACCGTCTTAACCCCCCTGGATAGTTCCGATTTCGGATCTGGCCGTCCCTAATCCAAACTATTTAGCAATATGTCTCCACCGTGAATAGAACCATGGGCATAACTTGGGGAGGAAGGGGGGACAGAATCATACTCGGAACTTCAGGAGGCAGGAACGACAAGTTTTCCATGCCATAGAAAGTCCAGAACTATTTTGTTAAATAACTTAGAGTAGTTATTCACCCCCGTTGAAGTCGATAAATCAATTGATTGGAAAAGATCGATCAAAGATCAATTGATGACCAAGCAGTGTGGGCAAGCAAGGGTGGGTGTTTTGAGCGTTTTGATTGGCTGTTGGGAAAAAGTGGGCGGGGCTTAATGATATGGATTTCCTGTTGTGAATGAGGAGAGTGATAAGTGTTTCCGGTCTGGAGTTGGGGGCGTTTTCGGTTTGGGGGGGGGTTGATAAGTTTGAGATTGCGTTAAGTGTTTCCTGTTGTTAATGAGGACTTGATAAGGGTTTCCGGTGTTGATGAGATAGGTGGCTATTTTTGGGGGGCGTTTCCCGTTTGAGACCGTTGATGAGTCTGACATTCCTGGAAATGGGTGTAACGGTTTTCTGTCTGAATAGAACATGTCCGAACATGTTTTGGGCGTAGGTTTGGATGAATTTGCAATTTCTGGGAGTCACGTGACTGTTTGTAACGTCACAAAATGGACGTCATGTGACCAGATTATATTATTAAATTATTATTAATTTAAATATTATTATATTATTATTAGGAATTGTTTTAATTTCTGTGACGCCATTTTGTTTTTGTTACGCTATTTTGGCGTGTGACGTCATATATAAATTGGAGTACGTGTTTCCGGTGTTTGAAAACAGATGGCGTTGATGTGTTGTTAATGAGTGATTGATATGGGTTTCCGGTTGTTGATGAGATGGGTGGCTATTTTTGGGGGGCGTTTCCCGTTTGAGACCGTTGGTGAGTCTGAGATTGCTGGAAATGGGTGTAACGGTTTTCTGTCTGAATAGAACATGTCCGAACATGTTTTGGGCGTAGGTTTGGATGAATTTGCAATTTCTGGGTGGTGTAACGGTTTTCTGTGTGAACATGCCCGAACATGTTTTGGGCGTAGCCTTGTAGTTTTAAGTTTGTTTAACGGAAATGGTGACGTAGGAGGGAAAAAGGTATAAATAGAAAGGATGGAGGATAATAGTATCATGTGAGGATGGATGTAAGCGGTACACGTTTGTCTGATAATGGTGTGAATTTCTACGAGATCAGCTACGAAGAGTTCTGGGAACTTGTTCGGTCTTGCGGCGATCTGGACAGCGATCGAACGACCCTGGATCGGTTGCTGAGTTATTTCCCGTTTATGTATGTAGCGATACCTGAATCTCCCTGGTGTGGATGTTACCTGGTCAACGGATTAGGAAAAGGAATTCACCGTCGCTGCGAGACTTTGAAGGAGATAGAAGAGAGGAATAGAAGAAGTGACGAGAGAACAGGATTTCCAAGTCACGGGTGTATGTGCGAACTACGTCGCAGGAAGGAAGAGTTTGGCGAAGCTTTGAAGAAGAGAGTGAAAGAGTGGCTTTCTTTGTTGGCAGACAGAAATTCCGTGTGGTGTTCTGGCTGTGATCGTCCATTGTTAAGTAACTTAGAAGGCCATCCTTGTTTCCCTGTGGTTCCTCCCGAAGGTTTCGGTTTTCGCAGACGCTTGTTTCCCGACGATCCTGAGGATATTCTGGCTGAACCTTTATCGCCGATACCTACAACGCCGTCACCTACAGTATCAGACGAGTTTCCTTTGTTCGACATATGAGAGTGTATACTTACCATACTCGTCTGATAGCAGGCGGTCCTTTTACCACCGATTATATGTCGGTGAATGCGAGATACAAGACTTACAGAAAGTGGCCAATAGGATTACGTCAGACTGCTGAAGAATTAGTCACTGCAGGTTTTTATTATTCAGGATTCAGTGATAGGGTAATATGTTTCCATTGTGGGTACGGAGCGTGTGATTGGACATCCGAAGATTGCCCGATTCTAGAACATTACCAGGCAATACCAGCCTGTAGTTACATACAGAGTGTTGCAGCGTTCCACAGTGATTCGAAAAGTTGCAAATATTGCGACAGTGTGGAAACTACTGAAAAAACATCCGATAAAAAGAGTGTGGATTCTGTGCTACTCTGTAAAATATGTTTTGAAAACTCTCGCAGTGTGGTAATTCTTCCATGTCGACATTTTGTAGCCTGTGGTCTCTGTGCCTCTCAATTGGACAAGTGTGCGGTATGTCGGGGCAGTATTGATGATACATTGACAGTGTTCACCTGTTGAACAAAATGGATGCCTGTTTTTTGGACATTCAAGGTTTTCGAGGAGTCGAAGGAGAATTTGTGTGTAAAGAAGTAGGAATTTTAAAATTTCCTTTCGACAGTGCATTTGACTCTTTAGTGAAACCTCCATATGGTTTACACTTGTTGAGTGAAAAGTATCGCCGAGTGAATTACTGGCTCCGTACCAACAAACATGGTCTCGATTGGAATGATGGATGGCTACCGTACGAGAAATTAGAAGATCTTCTGTATTTAGTGCTTATGAATCAGCAAGTTTATGTTAAAGGTACGGAGAAAATGGAATGGGTGAAAACATTAGTGGGGAAAAAAGGTGAGGGTAAGATGACTGTATGCAATATCGAAGAACTTGAATGTCCAAAGTTAAGCAGTGTCAAAAACAGTTCAGAAAGTTTAAAATGTAAAGAACATGGTAAAGGTGAAAAAACCTGTGCAGTTGAAAATGTCTGGAAAATGTACACTTTTTATTGTAATAAATAAAAGAAATGTTCAAAATATACAAATGTTTTATTTATAATTGATAGTATGGATATAGAATAACACAAATATTTTATTTACAATTGATGATATGGAAGGTTTACAATACCTGAAGGGTTATATTACAATACATAAAATAAAAAGACTGATTTACAATACATAAAATAACAAAGACTGATTTACAATACATAAAAATAACAATGGAATACAATATGGAATAGATTTACAATGGATACTTTACAGCATCAGATACATAACATAACTTATTTACAATATCAATGTGTGTCCAAGATTGTTCTCAAGATATATTTCAATCATCAGTTCGTTGTACCAAAGTACATAAAAATAGTTCAATACATCGGGTACTTCTTTTTTTTCTGAAACCATATTCTTTTTTATACAATATACAAAAGCCTCCATTTCGGGTTGTAATTTATGATAACGTTCGTTCATTAATTTTTGCAGAGGTCTAAAAAGATTACACATAAATAAATGTAGTTCAGAGGCTGTGAAAATGAAAGCATCCGGTGAATGATGTTGATACATCGAGATGCAACGTTTCCCGAAAAAAATTACACCACTAACGCTGATATTTCCAGTAACCAAATAATTGAATCGTCGACCAGTGTCGACGTAATTCAGTAAGTCAGATTTTAAAGCACACAGTTCTCTAATCTGTTTAGAATCGATGCGTACGGGTGATCTCCCCTGTTGCGAAAACTCCCACACCAAATTGAAAGGGGATTCCTTTTCGAATCCTATGGCTACGTACTTGTTTTTTTCCTTGTTCAGAAAATATGTGTTTGCAAGATAGAGATCTAAACATGCATCTACGTCATGTAGTTTAGGACACTCGATTTTGTCTGTGGAAAAACCAATTTCCCTACGTCTCTTTATGAAATCACAGTCCGTAGTCACATCCATTCCCTCGTCAGCCGTCTCGTTCTTGATAGTAACGGTTTCTAATTTAATAGGTTGCACACGTTTGCGAGGTTTACGTTTGGAAACATAATCCTTATGGGTCATGCGTGTCACAAGTTTGTCGTGTTTCTCCATTATAGAAGCCGCAGTAGGTTCCATGGTGTGTTCACTAGAACTGTCTCGATGGCACTGAGAGAAAGATACGGCAGCACACATTTTAAATAGATTTCTTCATGACGCGAGCCTGCATGGTGTGGATAGAACAACACGTTTGTTCCCCTCTGGAACACTTGGAATGTGGTAAACATTTGAAGATCTGACGAAAACGGTGCAGGATATATCCATCTTTACTGATACCTGGTGGAAATGTGTGGATGAAATCCTTGGTTGTAACGTGACGTGCTTTGTAATAAGCATACACGCAACAGTAATGACCGCATGTTGTGGCCAATATCCCCTGTAAGGGAATGTTGTTGTAAGTCCATACCGAGGAATGACTGTTCAGGAAATTTACGAATTCTTGATAGAAAGGATGAAATCCGTATGAATCGAAATACTCGGCCACATTGTTTTTGTCGAAATAGAAGGCCACCCAGTGTGTACCCCGGGAGTCGGACTTGTCAGTGTTTGCGATGATCAAGGCCGGGGTAGGAAACGTCCGAGGTAAAAGATCTCTCGGGTAAACACCGTAAAAAATGTTTCTGGTGGAACAGTTACGAGATAGAATCTGTCTGATCTGCGACGTGTTCATGCTGCTTATGTTTTCAATAATGTATAATAATGCGTCTGTCTTTGGTCATTTCTATGCTTCCAGGGCTGTTGTCAAGTAGTTCGGGAAACGATTGTATCTTCACAGGTTTCGAAGTTGTCACTTTCGAAGAAACACTACTATGCTTAATAGTACGGGTTATCACTTTGGTGGGTTTTTCCATCACAAGCAGTATAATGTTTACATAAGAGCTGTTTCGGTAACACTGTGAGTCAGAAACACAGGCAGACATATTTATGGAAAATTCTGTCTCTCTGATGGAGGATGACACTTCTATCTTTAGGTATATCCACTGCAGATTCAAATTCAGCATACAAAAGGCATGTTATATTTTCCGACAGCGGGGGAGAAAATTGCATCTCGGCTCCGATGATGCCTTGTTCCTGGAGACTGGTGTGCGTGTCGTTTCCTGAAGAGTCAGGCGTTATGTCGTAAATCAGAAAAAAGAATCCGTTCTCGAACATTTTCCGTGTGATCTGGTGTCCGTAATTGGCGTGGTGAATGCCTGTACCGGAAAATAGAGTTTGATAGGCACGTGTTATCAATCCGCTGTTTCCTCCTGTGGTGATCCGTAAAGGTTCGGAAGGTACGAGTTCTCCATTTTTCACAAGATGGAAAGAAGATAGGTTAAAACTTCTAAAGTCGAACGGATTTTTCTTACTGTCTCCGAGAAAGCTGGCGGTGGATACCATAGCAAAAAGAACAACATTCGGAAAAGGACCTTGAAAAGCATTATCGATCGAAATCTGCTGCGTTCCGGCGACGTAAGAATAAGCTTTGATCACGCTTCTGGTGAACGGATAATGAGCAGGAGCGTAAGTGAGTGCTCTGTCTATGGCCAAACTGGTGGTGGGAGTAGGAATGATGTGATTTATTTCGAGAACAGCCTTTAAAATTTTTATTCTGACTGTAGGTGATGTCTGGTCTCCCCAGATGTAAAAAGCGTCACGTGATCTAGCTAGATCTATGCGTACTTCAACACCGTTGATCAGGTATTTAGACTGGTGGAAGAAATCTATGTGAAGTTTTCCCATAAGGTCGACCACGGCTGTCACTTCCGTAGGATTGCCTGTCGTCGGAACATACTGGAAACATTTTTTCCTTGTGGTGAAACCTGTGTTGTCGGCAGTGATTTCATCTTGATGTTCAGGTGTGTCCAAATACCATAGGGCATTCGTGAGATGCGTGTTTGCGGCATCGCTTCCGTAATTGATAGCTGCTTCGAAGATCGCTTTATATGCGTAATTGTTATCGGCGGTTGTTACAGCAATGCCGTTGAGAGTCACTGTACATTGGGAAAAGAGTGAATGGAGAAGATAATTCACGACCCCGCAGTTTTTCGTGAGGGCATTTTCGGTTTCGGAAGCACTCATGGGACTTCCATCCTGTTTAACCATTTGCGTTTGCAGACGGAGATATGCAGATGAAAGATCGAGAAAATCAGTTCCTGCCGCCGGTATGACAAACTGAATTATATTTTGATTATCGATGGAAGCGATAGGCTTGTAGGTGGCTGTGTACGTTTTTTCCACATTTTGCTGAATGGGTTTTTTCCGGAAGAGGTCGAACTGCGAGATCATGCACATGTTATCCTCCATCATTATCCAAAAATATCTTTCCCTGAGACCTTCTGTTTGATTTTTCTTTTACGTGTTCTCCTAGATTTTGCGGATGTTTTCCTTCGTTTTTTGGATGCTTGTTTTTTACGGATCGTAGATGTTCTAATACGGGTGGCTGAACGTTTTAACATCAACTGAGCAATTCTTGTTGCAGGTTTTGTTCTTATACCAGAACCTACCAGAGAGTCGATTTTTCGTTGTGCTTTACTTTGAAGATTTTGACCTGCTTCACGTACCCGTTGACGAACAATAGTTTTCGGAGTTTGTTGGTTTGTTGCAATGTCGGTGATAATGTTAGCGCCTGTTTTTAAAGCTTCTCTTCCGATCGCCTTTGCACCGCTCCAGAGTAGAGGTTTCACCATTCTAAACAGTCCTGCGAAAAGTGACCCCAATCCTCTCCCTTTTTGATTTCTAGTTGAACGGTAGATGGGGCCAATTCCTCCACGGATTTGGTTACTGTAATATTCGGTCTGCGAATTCATGATGATTCATTCGCTTTTCGACAAAGACTGAGACAAATAGCTGTCTACTGTTTTTTAAAAGGACTTTGCTTTTCTACGAGTAGGTACGGAGCCAGTTCTCAAAGGTAAGAAATTTCCTTTTCTATCGTACAACGCAATTTCTATTGTTTCGAAAGAGGCTTTATCCAGAGGAACGTAATGAATCGGATCGAATGTTTCATGGGCTACGGGTACTGTGCAAGACGTATTTGTGTCCGAACACTGTTTTCGGGTAAGACGCAAGAGACGTACCATTTCTCCCCCGACCAATTGTTGTTTCACCAGATCGGAGTAAATAAATATATATGGGTTTTTATCCACAACACTATTGGACTGTGCGTGCGTAGAATAAATAGATTTCAATATGTCATATCGAAATTTAGCATAGTCATCAGTTTCGTTTATGGGTGTAACGGTATTTGTTGGAGCATCGTCAGGTTCAGGCTTCGGAACCCCTATCACGGATAGATGTTTGTACACGGCCTGTTTGAAGAAAAACCTGAGATGAGTAGGAACAGCTACATTAGCAGGGTCTGTTTTCAGGAAATAAATCAGATCCTCTATCGTATATGTTGTTGCAGGAAAATAAAATGGTTGTTCGTTAACATAGAGTGTGTTATCCGCACAAACAGTAGATCCAAATGTTCCCCATTGCGGTTCCGTCAAAAAATGCCAGAATTTCTCGAGAACGGATCTCCTTATTTCCAGGTCGTCGGGGAGAGATTCGATGATGGTAGAGACTAGGTCCTCAGCACTTGCATATGTCCGAACAGGAAGAGTTAACATTCCAGAATCAGTTTCCAAAACATTGTCGTATAGAGTTGAATAATGTAGTTCTGCCAATCCGACTTCCCACAATTCTGGAGACAGATCGATCCGTTTAGCAAGTTTTACGGTGAAATGGGTGAGTGTGTTGTCTGGAAAATATTCCTCCGATGCAGATGATAGGAGGTAAACGTAGAAATTATCATCCATTCTCGCCGAACACAGAGGACTCACTGGATCGCAGTAGCGTCATATTTTGATATAAATATGTTTTGGAAATTATTTTCCCGATAACTGTTTTACGGAAGATGCCTTGATCCATGAATCGAAACTAGGCGGATATCCGAGCCAACGAACCAGGTATTCCAAATTTTTTCCTTTTCCCCGGGTGTTCAAAATTTTATCAATTTTATACTCTTCGTCAGGATCCGAATAAACTTTCTGCAGTTCGTGTTTGTAAAATGTACCTTTTACAGGTTCTTCGTTTAAGTCGTCTAATATGTATACAGGTACAGGTGTTCGCTGAACAAGGGAATGGATTTTGAAAAGTTCTCGTGACCACGTTTGTTCGTATCCTTTCTCAAAATGTCCTTTGACAACAGAAATTCGTACAATATCACCTACATTAAGATCTGAAGACGGTTGCGAGACATGTTTGTCAGGTTTGTTAAGACGTTTCCACACAATGTAAACATTTGTCTCGTTGACATCTCGAGGGGCCATTCCTATGGAACTATGGATTGCCGTATTGTAACCTTCGAGAAGTTGCGGTAAAATATCTACATAACGTCTTGTCTGTTTTGAGGTGAAATATTTCCACATCCGTTCTTTTAATGTTCTGTTGAAACGTTCCACTACACTCGCTTTCACAGGATAATTTGTTGCTGTCGAAAATTGTACATGTTCATTTTTTAAAAATTTCTGGAATGTAGAATTTGTAAATTCCGTTCCTTGGTCGGTCTGCAGTGTAACAGGTTTCCGTCTGTTTTCTTCGAAAATAGTTTTGAAAGCTTCGGTTACCGAATTGCTTGTTTTATTTTTTAGCGGTAATGCAAAGGCATATTTTGAAAATACGTCGATCACTGTCAGAAGATATTTGTATCCGTCGTTATGTTTTTGTATCGAGGTCATGTCGTTGAGATCAGCTTCCCAAAGCATGTCTATGTTCCATACATTGTAATGATTTCGAGGAAACCTTTTTCTCGCAGGTTTGTGGAGAGTGTAGGTTTCCTGATGCATCAGCCATTTTTTCACCGTATCGCGGGATATATTTTTATCCCGTACCGCTTTCCACAGACGATCTACAGATGAGAATGAAGCATGGTGTCGGGGATCGTAATATATTTTGGTGAGAATTTTATTGTGTTTCAACTTAGAGACTCCCATGACCGATCTCTCTGTCTACGGCTTTTTCTCAGAGGAACCAGTTTGTAAGCGTCAGGTGTTCTCAGAAAAGGTGTAGTTTTCCTGGAAACACGGACTGTCACTTTCTTCTTCTTCTTCTGTCGATGAGACGGTCCAGGGCTTTCCGTTGGCGACGATGAGAAGTTCAACGTTTTCGGATCCGGAAGTGTTTTTTCCTGACGTTCGTCTATCAAATGTTGTGCCGTAGATTGGTACTCATCGATGATATTCTGTAACTGATGACGTGTATTACGGGGTAATGTCTCTGCCAGGTTCTGAGGAAAATACGTCGATTCTGGTGAAATAGTAGAAGAACCGTCGTTATCTTGAACAATAGGAATCTGTAATGGTTCTTTGGATTTTCGACTCAGCCATAAATACTCGTCCAGTTCCTTTCTGTAAAGACGCCATTTTTGATCGTCTGATATATTTTTCATTTTTAGAATATCATTCATCTTCTTATCTAGAACAGATAATTTTTGAGTTACAGACAATTCGGAACCACGAATACGTGCTAACTGTTCCGGTGAAAGGACGATCATCTTTTTGTAAGAAGATGTCATTTCTCAATGAGGAATGAGAGTACCGAGAAGACCCGATAACAAGGAGCCTAGAAGTAAAGGTAGAAATCCTCCTTTCTGAACAAGAAGCTTTCTGCGTTTCTCGATGTTCACTTTCGGTTTCACTAGATTGCGTATGACCGACTTGTAAGGTGTCAGACGACGTTTTGCGGACGGTTTAATTTTCACGTTTCCTTTTAAAACGTTCAGGCAGCATTCGCTGATGAAACGTATCGTTTTTTTCGGAGCACTTTTCAATAATGATTTACGGATTTTGGGCGGTGAATTTTTCAACACGTGCAAGAAAGGTGAATGTTTCTTGAAAGAAGTGGAATGTCTATTCCTGTTAGAACGTGAGTTGGTACGTGTCTTCCTCGTTTTCCTCATCTCGATGTTTTAAACATTCCTGAGGAAGATATACAGTTGAGTAATTCTGGTTGAAAACGTCTGTCTGATAACGTAAAGGATCCGGTGTTGACTGTGAGAGATCGATATACAAATAACTGAAAGGTTGAGTGGTAGCATCTATATATACTTTTTCGAGTTCCTTCATGCGGTGAGGATGAAGTTGTCTTGCAAAAACAGTGAATTGGTTCATATCTCGAGGATTTTTAAAAATAACAAAGTGCTTCACGTTCAACGAAATATCTCTGCAATTTTTTCCTTGGTGAAAAAGATTCTGTGTTATGAACACCACCGAAATGTTTTTGTGATGGCTACCTTTTGTGAAAAGGTCGGCGACTTTTCCCCCTTGTGCAACCATCATAAGATCATCCAGGATTATAAGTGTAGGAGTTTTTCCGTTCCACGACTGCCAATCGACGATACCTTTATGATATTGCACATCTCGAAGACTTTGTGGAATACTGTTCTCCTGATCGTAACACCATATGATTTTCTTGACGGATCCTTCTACAAGATGAACGATGGAATCGACCATATTTGTCACAAAAGTAGTTTTTCCGCTGCCTGATGCTCCGCAAACCATCATGGTGAAAGGATGAGAAAGTTTAGGAATCATGCTGAAGAAACGTCTTACAGATTCTGAAGAAAAATGAAGGTCTGGCAGTCTGCGAACACGTTTTATATCAGCCCCCGAAGGGTTCGAACTCTGGACCGTTACAGACATATTTTAGTCTGCACAGTATCCGAAAGGAAACGATAAATGTTCATGGTCGAATTGTCGTTTCAACAATACTGGCTGAAACAGCTTTTTTTCATTTGTACTGATGACTTGGAACTGTTTTGTTCTTCTGATTCGGAAAATATTTTCGACCATAACTTCAGGTTTCTCATTGTTTATCATGTCGCACATGGTATCGAAATTAATCAATTCTGATGTGGAGGTATTCAATGTAATCCCTTTCACTTTACAGATATACTGTGCTTCGGAGAACGGTTTTGTTATTTTCATGCTGTAACTTTTCGGTCCCGTTGAAACAAACTGTTCACAAACCGCATCGATGCCGAAATCTGCCAATTCATCGGTGAGTTCTCCTAGTTCGTCACCTGTCTGGGGATGGTATTCCATTTCAGGACTATCTATGTAAATTACTGAATCTGTATCACAATAACATACCCTGTCACCCAATTTTTCTAGAAGTTCATAAAGTTTCAGACGAGCATGACATGTTGTGAAGGCAGCGATAGGAACGTTTACTTTCCTGTTCTGACTGACTGCCTCTTCAACATATTTCCAGTTCACTAAAACGGTGTCCTGATTGATGAATACGACTCCTCCGATTATGATATTTGGGTCAGTCATTTTATCGAGGAAATCCTTCGATTCCGTGATGATGGTTGTCTGGGAAAGATTGTCCCGTTGGCAGAACTTGCCCCATAAAGAATTAAGGCAGAGTTTAGCCAGAGTACGTTTCCCGGGATTGACTTCGATACTGTTTTCTTCCAACAGAATACCCTCCTTATCGAAATATTCCTGTATGTATTTCTGCTTATCCTCGTTGTTCTGACACCATGAAGGCCACCCGCTCGCTTCCTGTTTTATTTTCAAGAAGGTGTTGACATAACCAGAAAAAAGTCCTCCAGTCTTTGTGACAGGGTCGTACATCGATGTTTCATACTTCCACACTTCCGACACTGACAGTACTTTGTAGCCTAAACTGCAAGCTTTACGCACCTCGGCTATGACCCAAGTTCCTGAAAGTACACGTTGATCATCGGAATGGCTGCATGTACCTTCACATTTTAATCTAAAAGCACATTCCTTGCACAATACAAACATCAGTTTTCCGTGCATTTTTGTAGGTAAAACAGGATGTAAAAGGGTTTTCGGTGGCAGAATAGTACATTTGATGAGTCCCTCCATGTTCAAAACCTCATTTACCGGAGGAATAGAATTTCCTAGAAATATTGTAGGATGTCCGACAGGATAGACACAGTATTTGTTCACATAAGGGTACAAACTTGTAAAATCGTTGTACTGCAATTTCTCGTTTTCCTTGATCTTGTAATAAGTCCTGACTTTTCAACTCTTCCTCCATATAAGGCGTCTCGTGGATTCAAAGGAATGCAGCAGACAATAGGATGTGTCGATAAATATCTATTCAGTTCAGGATCTGCTTTCAATATTTTGTTGAAATCGCATTCCCACATAGTGACGACATGGTATCCTTCAGAACGTAAAGCCGCAAGTTTACGACATGTTGTCTCGTATCTGAAGGCTGCAGTGTTCAACATGTCACTGTGTTTCTGACTGTTACTATCCTGATCGGTTTCATCGTCATCTTTCGGATACATATCCCTGTTAACGGATATGCAACGTTGACAACCATGCCAGTAACAGCCCAGGGCCTCATACACTGTTTTCGTCTCCTCGTGATAACCGTCCACTCTGTAACGTCCTCCTATGACATATTTTTCACGAGTACGTCCGCCGTGAAGAAGTATTACATCATTCTGTTCTTCAACGTAGGTTAGCCATTTCAATGCAAACTTCGACATCTGATCTGCATGATGGTAACCTCCTTTAGGAATTATTCCTATAGTGTTAGCAGGCATAAATTTCTGTCTGTAAATTAGTGAACAGGCAGATGCTATTGTGAGGCAATCCTTGAAAATGTCTATTTTGCATATGTCTAGGAAATTCTGTCTCAGCTTCAGACATCCTTGTCTCAACAGGGTAACATCCTTGATGCAGTATTGGAGAAGTTGGTTTCTGTTGTTGAAAGGTATATTTCGCATGCATTCGACGTCATACCAAGACATGAAACGGTGTTGATCTTCAACTGTTTTCATGTATTCATAACCGTATGCAGAAGGAGGAGGCATCGGTCCAATGTAATTTCTGTTCTTGTAGGTGTTCCACAAATGCGGATAATATCCTTTCTGAACAGGCAAACCGAAAAGTTTCGAAAAGCCTGCAAGATTTGTCTGAACGTAGTTGAGACTGTCCACAAAATGAAGATTTTGGTATGTCATGCTGATGATTTTGGTACCATCTAAGATGACACGAGGTTTCATTTCTCTCTCCAACATTCTCCGTAATAAAAATGTACAATCGTAACCTCGTGCATTATGTGCACAGATGGTTATGTCGGAAAACTTATGCTGCAATTCCAAATAGGACAGGAATGTGTCTACAGGGTCATCCCAGAATATAAACTCTCTTGTTCCACAAACAGAACACGGAACCGTTAAATCCTCTTTTTTGTAACATGCGTGACAGGCCGTCTGCACCACAATAAGATTCGGAACGTGAAGAAAAGTTTTTTCTTTCTCAAAATAAGGAATGTCAGTGTAGCATTCAAAGTCGTAAAACACAAATAGAAATTTTGAGTTCTGTTTAGGTTTCGGTATAGACATGTAACAGAAATGATTTACAGGTTTCACACAATTACATACCGTACAATATTTCATGTTGCATCTATGTACTTTCTCATATCTATTGTTCGTGAGAATAATTCTGAAACATCGGGGACACTGTTGGATTTCGCTGCAGACAGTACCGTTTCGGAACGGTGTAGAAACATGATTCGTGAAGCAGTTCTCATTTTTGAAAATTCTGTTACATGTTTGACATATTCTACGAACACCCTGTTCAGGCACACACGGTGGAGTTGAACGGCACATAGAACATAACTGTTTACACAGATGGTTATGAGCTTTCTGAAATATGAGTTCGTTACACCCGCGACATTCTTGTTTTGCCGCAAATGCTCCAACACGGTTCACTATCACATCATAATGCTGTCTCAGGTTATCGTAGAGAAGATATATAAATTTGGAAGCGTTTTCAACCTGTCCTTCAAACAAAACATCTTTAACGTCACGAAGATTGTTGTATACAATAATTTTATATTCTGGGAGAACTTGCTGAAATTTTCTCAGTTCGGGAATTCCACTTCCGACACACGTATTGTCTGTCAGATCTACATCTGCTTTTCGCATAATTTCGAAAACAGGTTTGAGAAGATTTCTGTTTCTTCTGTATTGAGTATAGGAAGGATCGTTATCAGCATAGGCTTTCCCAATGACCAGCGCTTCAGCTAAACAGAGGGGTTTTTTTCTATTTGGTACACCGACGATACTTCTTTTTCGAGTGCTTAACATGTAATTAGGTAAACAATATGTTCGATTACCCCCACCTCCAACAGGTATACTGACATGGTCTGCTCGTAAAATTAAGCGATCTGTAGCAGTGAAGGTTTTCGCACTTTGTAGTATTTTGTACATAATGTTCCACACCATATCACTATGCAACTGATCACATCTATGCCACCCGATGTAAATATCTTTCACAGTTGGGTCAGATATATTAGACAAAGTTAAACCTATTTTGTCTTCATCCTTGGCGTCTTTTTTAACGTAGGTGAGAAGATTTTCAACACCTTCGCGAATCCAAATGTGAGGATCGACATTTTCTGGTGGCTGTGAGAAACTGAATTCAACACGTCGTCCCTTGGAACGGAATTTAGGATATTCACGTTCTTGAATGTTATGTAATGTTATATTCCCTATCTGTTCACGAGACACTGAAGCACGTTTCCTTTTCTTACCTTTCCCATTTGATGGCTGTTCTGCTGGGGGGTCCGGTCTCCATGACGGTCCTGGCAAAGGCTCCGGGTGTGATCTGGATGCAGCGTTAGTTCCTGTGTCGGATGCCTGCGTCTCATTGGTGACTCGGGATACAGGATCAGGTGTTGACGGGGGGCCTGGGGACTCTTCGGGAATACCTGTCCATCCTCCTTCTGCTGGTGGGTCCGGTCTCCATGACGGTCCTGGCAAAGGCTCCGGGTGTGATCTGGATGCAGCGTTAGTTCCTGTGTCGGATGCCTGCGTCTCCTTTGTGACTCGGGATACAGGATCAGGTATCGATGAGGGGCCTGGGGACTCTTCGGGAATACCTGTCCATCCTCCTCCTGAAAGATCGGGTGCGGATGTTGTCACTGTCCGTAGTAAGTGGTCATACTCCTCGACCAATGAGATATTTTCTCCCGCGATGATTTTCTGAGCAATGTTCGCCAACACTTCCCGTAATTGTGCAGGTGTTGTGTAATATCCGTCACGATATAGCACTAACAGATCGTCAGCGGATAACTGTACGTCCATGATCGTACAATGATTATTTCAAGAAGACTGTCTTGTGGAGAGAACGCCGTTCTTTATATACGCAAGCATGACGCAACAGTTATCTCCGATCCTAACGGTTCTACTGACCCTATGTGATTATCCCGGAAATGATTAACAGTCTTCACCACATGTTTTCCTCGTTGATATCGCTATGTAACGGTTTTCGTGTTTATCTGTAAACACAGGACACAGGATGTAGATAAATTCTTAACGAAGGAACGTCTGAAATGTTTATCTATCGGCAAAGGAAGAAGGACGTAGATAAGAAAATAGCACGGCTCCTAATTGAGCTAGACCGGAAGTGATGACAAATTCGTAATCTGCACGTCGAGACCTTTCAGTAGAGTGGTCGGAAGGGGGTCTACGATTGAAAATAAAGAAAGTAGGAAACGGCCGGTCCTAGAACAATGAAACCTGGTTCACCGGAAAGAGGACTTCACTCCGAGTCCAACAAGCTATCAATCATCCTCCTAGGTCAATTAGGAGTCGAGATATAGCGATTTTAAGTTTGAAGGTCATTTCAAGGTCAAGTTGTCCAATGGATAGATCTCGAGGCGTAGAATCCGAATATGGTGTCATTTCCGGTCTAGCACTTCCGGTTACCGAGATATCCGGGTTTGAAGTTTCAAGGTCACGGCCAAGGTCAAGGTCAAGGTCATGGTCATCTCAAGGTCACGGCCACGGTCAAGGTCACGGTCAAGGTCAAGGTCACGGCCAAGGTCAAGGTCATCTCAAGGTCAAGATGTATATGTATATGTAATATATATATATACTCTGACATATGTGTGTGTTGTGTGTGTGTGTGATATATATATATATATATATATATATATATATATATATATATATATATACTGTTATTAGCGGTCATTAACTTACGGTTACAAAGGTATACGGTTTTACACTTTAACCATGTGTGTTAGCGGGCTCTGTGGCATACTGCGAATGGTTTGTCATTCTCTTTAGCAGAATATGATACCGCTATCCACCCACTTCCGTACAGAGATATCAACATCCACCCATTTCCTTACAGAGATATCAACATCCACCCATTTCCTTTTGATATTGCGAATGGAAAATGAAACTTGTCGAATACACTGACAGTGTTTGTTCTGACATCTTATAGAAGCCATCAAGAATATGGAGAGAGAGAACTTTGTAAGTATTCCAAGTAAATAATTAACATAATCATTTTTTATATATTCAATATATGTTTATTATTTCCATTTATTCAAAAAACATATATGGATCAGAAAAACAGTGTTACTCTGCACACATGTCAAGTTATATACATTGCATATATAGAAATAACGAAAATTGAATAAGATGATTAGTGTGTTAGCATTGTTAGTTTTTAGTTATCCAATTTTCGTTTTTTCAAAATCTCTAGCATCCTCTTCTCCATTTCACCTTCTGTACCCCCCATTTTATCTATACCTCTCTGCTTCCGCACACCTTTGAAAACTTCCATCAGTTCAAAACACACTTTCATGCTGAAGTGGGATGGTACATAGGTAGCTTTTCTTATATTTTCAATAAACCCCTCGAACACCGGACTTGTTTGTTTCTTGTCGAATATGTACGTGAACAGCTTGACGAGGTTGTCGAGCCTAACCTCCATATCCTTGCACACCTCTTCCAGATTTTCCAACAACTCTCCAGCTAAACCATTCTCCTCGCAAAAATCTACAAAGCACGCAATCTGCTTCTCAGCCTGCTTCGCATGGGTCTTGCTCCATAGATTCCTTCTCTCACCTCCACGTTCAGCTTCATTTTTCACATTCGCGTGTAGAAGGTCAAATTCGAACGGTAGGGATGCCATCTGGAAATAGAAAACAAAAAGTAAGACATATGTTTTTTTTGTTTTCAGCAAACGTTTTTCACCATAGGCAACATGATGCAGACACAGTTCATATTAATGCAGATATTCGGTGTGATGACGGGTACGGAAGAGACGTTTCTCAGAAAAATAAGGAATATATTGGCGAAATATCACAGGATAAATCAGCAAAACAGAAAATTCTTCAAGCAAAAAATAGACGCCATGAGGGGACAGTTGGACCAGATGGAAGAGGAGCTGGACCGGAGATTCGGTACTCATGATATGCAGAACGAGATTCTGGACGAGTGCCGTACCCACCAAACAGGGTAAATACCATATTTTATAATACAATATTTTGACACGTCTATTATATTGGAATACATTTTTTCTGGAATTCTCAAATTATAATTTCTTATACACGCATATTTACAATTTTTCGATTAAAGTATCTGATAATTCCCGATTCACACATAGAAACATACTTTTCTATACTTACAAACGTTCTTCTAAATTTAAACATTTTAATCATTACTAATTCGCTCTATATATTTATATGCATTTTCTCACAAAATATTTCTATCTATTTACAGGTTCGATACTCTCCGAAAAAGACATGTAAGACGTTACCAGCATCTAGCATCAGGGAAGAGTTTAAGACGAAAACAAACTTCTTCATCTTCCACAACAGTAAACCCCCCACCCCCTCTGATACCTACGTCTCCGTCACCTTTTGACCGTTCCGAACCTTCTACCTCTACTACTCACACTCTTGCTACAGAACCCGTGCCTCTCGAACCTGCAGCTCTTCCACAAATTCCCCCTCCGAGTTCTGCTCTACTGTTCGCACGCCTGTCCTCCCCCCTGATACCGAATGCTGGTAAGTCTACTACTTCACTATCTTCGGGTGGAAATAACCCCCAACCGGAGATAGTGGAGATACTTTCCGGAGATGAAGAAGAAGAAGCTCAACAGGTATAAGTACCGAATCTCCGGTGAGTTTTCTGTTTTTTATATTCTATCGCTTCTAACTCTGTATTCATAGCTCATTTTAAATATATATGTACACGTTTATTACTACTTTTTTTAAATATCGATCTTTTCATTTTACCCTCAGTTTCGGAAATTATACGCTACTCCGGAATACAGAAAAAAAACAATATGCTTTCTCACCTTTCACTCTTCGTCAATTTCTGAGGTGTCCGTCTCTTCTATGATATCTGGGTACCGCCGTGTCGGTGGGGTTCTACTTCCGGAAAACTGTTCCTCCACTTTGTATATGCTGGAAAGAAAAATGAATATTCTTTTTAGTCCACTTATTGTCGGATCGTTACCGTACTCCAGTAATTCCGCAGGATCCAAAACATGGCCGTTCACACCCATTACCGTGCCTATCGAGTTGTTTAACAATATACCGGTGTGGAACCATTTGAAAATCTCGTTCAACGTTAATACAGAGTCTCGGTAACTTTCTCGAAACATCTGCATTAACGTTGAAACGTCACAGTAATCAACTATCATGTAGGACTTGTGGCACCCTACTCGGTAGACACGTGGGATTTCCTCACTAACTAGCTCCTCCAAATTCTCATAGCGAACCATCTCGATGTCTGAAACAGAATGTCTCAAGTTCTCGCCGGCTCGCATCAGATATTTTGTGGCAACACATTGAGGAGGAACATGCAGATAATCTACATTTATATGCTCGGAATTTAACTCCGTCTCTGTTTCCTGGCATATACAGTTAGTTGAGGTAACCCCCGTAACTACGATGAACGGCCCTGCCTGGTACCCGTGTGCAGCTATATCATCTGCTACTTTCTCCGACCACACACAGTACGGTAAGTGGCTGTACACGGGAGCTCTTTCTGTAACAAAATGTGTCTCGCATAATCCGTGCGTACGATGTCGGGAATAGAACATACTGATCGCAAATCCATCATTGTCCAATTCCAAAGATCTTTCACGCGATACATTCCTGCTGTAATATGTGACCAGAAGAGATTCTCGGAATCTTACAGGTGCATCTATAATCAGCAACTCACAATTCTTCCCACCAGACAATTTTGGTTTGACCGACGACTTCACTTTCCCTAGACCAGAAATCGTAGCAGGGTATGCCAGACACGTTGTTTTACATGGAGAGTACTCCGTATAGCCATATAAGGGGTTAGACACAACATTCTTCAGAATATTCTGTTTCCTCCTCCTTGAATGTTTACCGTCATCATCGATACGTTTTCCTCTACAGCGTTTTAGTTTCTCGTATACATGATGGGCGGCATTTTTTTCCTCCCAACTACGTCGAAATTCTGCTCCGCTAATACAACTACCCTCATACCATTTCTCTTCCGTACTCCCACCTGGACGTATCGATGATTCCGGTAAACTTTCAGGAGCAGGTACGTCACTACTACAATCCGAAACTGGTTCAGCTGGGGATAATTTTCCAATCACCCCACCGAAAAACGTCAACACCCAGGACACCAAACCCATCATACTTACCTTCCTTCGAATAGCTGTTCTATCGCTTCCTCCGGTAACAACTATCTCCAATGATGTACACAGCTGAAGATGTCTGGTGAATAGTGAAATTCAAACACAACGGAACTTTTTATATACCTACCTACCCCTCCTCTTCCTCGCTGATAACTTCTCCCTGAAGTTCCTTGCGCATCCTCTCGCGCAGAGCGTCCAGTGCCCACGTACCTCGTCGATCCTCCTCCTCCCCCGGTATCGCATACACATCCACCTCTTCGGAGAAACGTACTTTTTTCTTTTCTTTCCTTCCGTTCTCCATCCAGCAGTATCACATTTTCTCTATCTTTGCATTTACAGTCCCAACCGCAATCAGCACATGTTCCTACACAAATAGCATTTATCTCCACTAAACTCATAACCAACGCCCCTAAAAACCAATTAGACACATCCGCTCTTTTTGCCCGCTCTCCATTCCGCCGCCTACTAACGTATCCTGCACACAGTCATACCTTATCAACGTTCCCACAAACTTCTACACGCCCATTCCAAGAAACACCCGACATGTCCCAACACGTGTTCCACAATCTCTCCATATCGCTTCAACATCCCAACACATTTCCTTTCCAACTCCTTTATCTTCTCAACCGTCGACGCTTATCAACTTCAACAGTCATTTACGCCCCCCAACCGAAACGGAAACCCATATCACCATTCCCAGAAATCCAACCGTAATCACCTCCTCAACAGGAAACCCCAACCCATATCAACATTCCCAGAAAACAGTCACCTCATCATTAACAACAGGAAACCATCTTATCAATTCCCCCACCGACTTTTCCTCCTCCCCCCAACAACCAATCAAAACACTCCTCACAAATTAATCACAACCCATTCAATGACGTCACACCAATCAAATCCTTCCTCACAAAATAAAACCCACCCATTTATGACGTCATCACTCAAAACACCCACCCTTGCTTGCCCACACTGCTTGGTCATCAATTGATCTTTGATCGATCTTTTCCAATCAATTGATTTATCGACTTCAACGGGGGTGAATAACTACTCTTAGCCTACATTTGAGGAATCGTAAAAAAATATGTACAGTCCGGCCAAGGAAGACAAAACTACCTGGAAAGGACGATTCCAAACGCGAGAGGGGAAGCAGGGAGAAGCACTCGCCGAACTACCCTGTGGTATTTCGCTTGTGGGGGTTTGCTTGTTGTGTTTATTACCGCTTTCTGTGTAGTGTTTGTGATGGCTCTTACAATTGGCAACAAACCGTTTCGAAGTGGAATGAGGAACATTGGAACGTTTTGGCCCCTGTTGCACATTCTACAAAACACCCTCGTTTTGCTAGAAAATGTCACAAGCCATTCAGTTACTACATTTATACTTATAATACTATATACAACATTATTATTATTATTAAATACTATCCTGATTAATGTTGTGAACATCTGTGCTAATTATAATATTTACTAAGAAGATCAATTTAATTGATCTAAAACAAACAAACAAGTTTATATACTAATATGAATACTTTCCTGATATGCTATGTTCTGTTTGCTGATATAGTATATGACTGGCTTACATGACCCTTACATAATTCGTAAACATCTCTGTATGTATTTTGGCGGCGATGTTACTACGTTGAAACTTCATTGCTGTTTCTACAGCAGACGATTTTCAAGGAACCCGCTTCCTGTCCAAAGCTCCGTCACCCCTATTTAGCCACTGAACGCGTCCGGCTGGCGCATGCGCACTTCCGTCCATGGTCTCCGCTAAGGCAGCCAGACAGTATATACTCTTCCATACTTTGCCCTTTAGGTCCCAGGAGGTTAACAAATGTATCCTTAATTTTTTAATTCAGTAACCCGATTTTTTTTTTGGGGGGGGGGAACTTGGCCCCCTCCTTCCCTTGCCTCCTCTAAGTTACATTTACATTTGTAGCGTGACTTTTCTGGGTGGTGAAATTCTAAATCTTATCACCTCCGTTTTTCTCCGTTCCCGATTGCATATTTCCATGGAAACCGATTAAAATCGTCTCCCACCTTTCTCCGAGTGTTTCAGGTGAACAAAAACTCTCATGGCAATTAATAGTCTTGCCTTTCAAATTCCGTGCTTTCTTTCATATGACCGATGAACATAGGAGGGAAATTTCCATTGGCGTAGGGGAATTTTGAAGGAATTTGAAGTTAAAGGAAATTTTCTCCAAAGGTGTACATATAACTACATTCGTCCAAGATTGTACCTAGGTATGTTATATATACAGCTTTTAATGTATGTATGTGTAATGGTGTTCAGTGGCGCCAAGTTTTGAAAAACACTGGGGGGGGGGGGCTGAGCTCCGAAAGTCATTAAAACCAAAAAGTAAAGATATCAACAAGCAAGTCAAGAAATTATACTTGTGGTCAAGAATGTTTGCTATCACAATGACTGATTGATTTAGTTTATTTTACTTCACTTTTATGCCCCTTTGGCTAATCGTGAAGATGAGGATGAATGGTGCTAAGATAAGATTGATGAAAGGACAATCACAAATATCTATACAGGAGCCCCACATAAGATTATGCGACCCCAGACCGCAAAGCATTACTACTCTGCCAAATGCAGTCCAGGATGCATTGATATATAAAGCAAGCACGTCTAATTCTCTTGTTAAATAGACCTTCAGTTTCCATCTCAAGTGCTCTTTTTGGTATGTTTTTTTTTTCATTAAATAAATGTTTATTTTCTGAATTGCTAATTTCCAACTTTACCTAAGTAGGGGTCGATTAAATGAGGGTTAAGAAAAACTAAAAAGAACGTGGGGTGATGCTTTCGCCCAGGAAAATTCTTATGAAGCATAATATATGAGACCACTTATGTGCTGTTTTACATAGCACCCGTCGTCCATGTTTTCACGCTACCATTTTACCATTATGTGAAGTCTTGATCAGATATCTCAGGGGGGCAAGTGCCCCCACTCCCCCTGACACCCCTCTGCGGGCGTCCCTGGTCAAGGAAAAGTATAGAAATTTGAATTTGTTATTTTGGTAGACACACTGATTCAGCACAGTTTAATGATTGCGGTGCTTATTAGAAGCATGGGTTCCAATAAGATTAAAAAAACATAAATTTCAGAAAAGAGTTATCGATTTCCAAATGAAAAGTAAAAATACAAAGCAACACGCGTGATGGCAACGCTGCTGTTGCCAATTCGCGTAATGCAACGCGCAGGATATATTCTGTCTCGCTCGCTCACTCTCGTTGGGACCCTGCGCGCTGCATGTATGAAAAATCAATACTTACTACTCCTTGCTGTCGGCGGGGGCAAAGCTTCCGGGTGCCTACCCGCTAACGCATTTCCTTATTCCCCCAGCTAGGTCCGGTTCAGGAAGAGGGATTTTCGCTTCAACGTGGATCGCTTATTGTGATGAAAATCCAGGGAAATTGTTTTTCTGGGCGGTTCATTAAAGCCCACCGCATTATGGATGGTGTATCGTTATTACCGGAGACAATCTATACTCGCCTGCGATTTTGGGGGGCGAGAAAATAATCTGGAAGTGGTGGAAGGAACAACTGCTCCCTTTGGGGGACGGGGAGCTTTCAGTTTTTTTGTTTTTTTTTATGTAGTCCAATAGTTAGGTACTGTGTGTACAAGGTAAGTTGGTTCAACAATTTAAATGAAAATGAAAAAGTTTAATAACCGTGTATACAGAAAGTGAAAAAGAAGTGTATATGTATATATACAGTACACTATATAAAACACACCGAATTACTTCGTTGACCTGTGTACAAGCCTGAAGGAGCAATAGTTTTGTAGCGCCATTAGTTGTGCTATCACAGATATTTAGACAACAATGAAAGCAAGCCACATGAATTCTACTAAACATATGTAATTTTTCAGGATTTGGAATGTTTTTTTTTAAACTAAGAGGCGTTGAATTATTTCTGATCAGGCCAAAGGTCTAATTGCACCATAATGAATAGATTGATTGATTGATTTGTTGTTTAAGTCCACTTTATGCACAGTAAGGCTAATCGGGACTGGACCTACAGTTTAAAGTGGGATCCTAACCACTATATGCCTCCCCAAGGTATCGAACCCTTGACCCCTTGATTACAAGGAGAGGACACTACCACTGCGCCATCGGGAGGGCCCTATTGATTGAAATGATTTTAACAGCTCTATTAATATCACACACGCACACAATTAGGCTTATAAGAATAAAAGCTATACTCTAACAAAATTTAATATACGATTATTCAAGTTAATATTATTATAGAAATTGTGTAGAGAGATAATTTTGTTGGTTATAATTTTAAATTGTTCATTAATAATAGTAACAATGAAATTATAACTATTTGAACCCCCATTATTTATCTGTATATATGGTCAGGATGAATATGTGTACATTCAGTAAGTAATTGGATGTTTGTATTCCCATCTATCCCGAATTCATACTTTATCGTATTGCAAGGTAGTGCCAGAAATAACCTAATGAATAATCAAGCTCACACCAGACACTTTAATTCTGATATGAAAGCCATACTGTTTCTCGTTTACATCTGAAACTTTTTGTACATTTGAAATGAGCAATCCTCCTTCGTGTTTCTTTGAAGCACCCTCAAAGCTGAAAAACGTTTTGAACTTCGTTGTTTCATTCCTGCACTTTTCGCCAGGAGAAATTCTTCAAATTTTAATGCCACGTTCCGTTTCTCGTATCAGGCCTTATCTGCCCTCTCGTTCCTTTGTGTTCCTTCTACTATCCAACGATCTTCAAGTCGGCTATTAAGCATTCCTTCCCTTTCCTCACCCCCTTCAATTTTTTTCTTCTTGGTTCTTCTTCCTTCGTGGCTATCTTTACAGCAGCAGTAAAACGGATTAGTCCTGCGCTTCGGTTCGCCTTTCCCATTGTGGCCACTTCTACGGTGATGATCATAACGTAGCATGGACAAAAGTATTCCTGCGTTGAGTTCCTTTGCTAGGGCGGAAGAAGTGATTTTTTCAATTTCGTGGTCGTTAGCTAGCGCCACTCCCCGGCGACCTAAGGTACCACTGGCTTGAAGATTGTTTTCCCGCAACAGCGTCAATTTACCTACTGGTCGCGGTCTTCACTTCGGTTCAAGTGCATGTATAAATGTATTTGTTGATACATAACATAGCATCCATCCATAATCGCATGGGTAGATTCAACAAAAAGTCGATGGAATTTACGTTAAATGCTCAAATGGGATCAAATTGCAGTCCAGGGTCGGCTCAAGATAAGAATGTAACCCCGTGAGGTGAAGTTCTTGCGCTCCCTAACTTTCCACCTTCCTCTTGTAAAGGAACATGACCATTGACCATGTTATACGAAAAATAATGGCCTTATTTTGTAAATATTTTAAGTATTATTGTTAAAATAACATGTTTATTGTAGGTACGTGCTTTTTAATGCGATGACATCAAAATAACAGTATAGCTTAATTTGCTACACGATTTGCAATATACTTCTTACCTAATGTAGAGCAGTAACTTCAGTTAATTCTTGTCTACACAAATCCATGTCTTTTAAAAACAAGTAACCACGCTTATGTAATGAGAAATAAGTTTTTGGCGCTACTCAAAGGGGAAGGGGGGACATGCCACTGAACTGTCTGTTGTAGAATCAGAAGCAAGGCACCTATCTACACTAATCTCCCCTTGGAGATGCCAGCCAGTGCTTCCATGTTACGACTTACGAGTTATGTTTGTTACACGTCATGTTTTCTAGATTTGAACGTTTCATAACAGCAAAGAATGAGAAGAAAATGAAATCTAGTTGACCTAGGATTTGGGTAGGGGCGAAATAGAACTAGAAACCTAGACTGTTAGATTTTGAACGCAATACCCTTTTGAACTGTTAAGCAGTTCCCCGGCCGGTTCAAATCCGGGAACTTTTCTAACGATGGAAGCGGCCCCGGCGCCCACCCAGCGTCGAATAACATTGGGTACCTGGGGGAAACCCTGGGGGGTAAAGGCGGTCAGGGGCGTGATGCTGATCACATCACCCCCACTCACGACCGGATCAAGAAAGTGTGGGGCGTTACCCCCACACCCCCTATACGCCTTCATGGCGTGGTGCTAAGCACAGGGGAGCACTTTACCTTTTTACCTTTTACTGTTAAGCACGTCTCCTTTCTGTGCACATAGTCCATCTGCTTTTCCCCCAACTGATTGATTCGCCATATATCGCCGACAAGTTAAATTGTCTTCAATTGCTTTAGGTCGCTGACAAGAGACACGAGAATTCAATAAAGTTTTATTGCATTCTAGAGCTTGACAGTTGACATTGATATTCTCGCCCTTTCTAGTTACGAGTGAAGTTGAGAACGGTACGTGACAAGCCTTAGAAGCTGGCTTAGGCTAACGGGTAGTTACGTCGTGTCTACTGTTCATTACATTTCATTCAGAAATACTTAAGAATTTGGTCGTATATTTCGAGGGTATTGAGATATAATTTCGCTTACTTTTATTACAGGCAGTATTTGAGTGAGACTCAACGTCCAGTATTAGACAATTATTTAATGATATCAACAGGACAATACATTTTATCTTTGTAGCGTGTATTACAAATTAGTCCGAGTTCTTACCTTGTCGCAATCTTGACTGCCGATTGATAAAAAGCCAAGAAATTACCGCATTGCTTCATATTTGACATAATGTACAATATTTTTTTGCGTTTGCACAAAATATATCCGTTGTGAGCGAGAAATATCTTGAAGAAAGTAAGACAATGTAGACAACGACGAGATTATTTGCAGTAGATTATGGCATTAGCACTGTTGCCAGATGCCAAACCAATATTGAGCGTATTTGCAACACGACTTTGTTAAGTCGTGGAATCACTTGGGAATCGTAACGAATCCTGAAGCGTAACAATATTGTGGTATTTTAACACAATAGTTACTCATGTAGATTTACATTTTCTTACGTCTACCCTCTAATAAGTTTATTTCTTAGCATTAGGTTTCCTGAGAGTCGAATTGCGTGTTAACGCGGCTGGACGACGTTAAGATTGCAAACCCACAGCACCGTGTGCGGCTTGTGAACGTGTAAAATGTTCCAGAGAAGCAAAAGGACTGAAAATTACCCAAGAATAATCTGTTCCTCTGTTTTCATGGTCGTAAAACTTGTCAAGAGTTGTGCACGAATTATGACGGAACGTGGCCCGCAAAGCAACCTTTTTTTTTACTCCCCTGTTGTTAACTAACTTGGGCAGCGATTGGTGGGGATTTAACTCCGCGACCATAATCATTCCAAACGCTTCGTTCTGCAATATTTTTTGTGCCCAAGTCTTTAGCTTTGGATTGGAGCCCGTAACACTACCTTGGAGGGTTTGTGTACCACTTTTTGCTGGGCCGTAGTTAGACTAGTATTTAATTCTGTGGAAAGTGACGTACAGTGTACGTCAGAGCATCTTAAATTCTTTTAATAATGTTAACAAATCTGATATAACGATAGTGACAACTCCATTGTGTTTCTTTTGATTTCGAAATTGTTAAAAGGCCTCCCCTTGGGCTTTCCGGCTTTTGACATTACTCACTGATTCTTCGTTGATTGTGATTGTACATAGCATTAGCAACAATGTTCAATCCTAAATCGTGGCAGAGGATGCATAGTTGTTAAAAGCAGTGTGTGAATTAACGGGGCGATGCCGGGGATTCTCTCCCCCACAAAAATTTTTCCCGGCAAAATAAAATTATTTTTATTTCCACCAGGCATGGACTTAACTTGGGACCTAACTTGGGGGGGGGGGGGCAAAATCGAACTTGGGGCTTAACTTTGGGAGGAAGGGGCTGAATCAAACCAGAGACTTGACTTTGACGGGGGTGGGCAGAATCAAACTTATGACTTAACTTGGGGGGGGGGCAGAATCAAACTTGGGACAACGGGGGGGCAGTATCAAACTTGGGGGGCAGAATGAAACTTGACACTTAAATGGGCGGGGCAGAATTAATACGTTTTCCATCACAGAGCCGAAACAACAGCAGATTGTTTTCCACTTAAGTTTTCATGGAATATATTTTACTTGTGTTCACAAGGAAATTGTTTATAGGTTAGACGGACATTAAGTTTGAACTTGGGAATAATAATTTCGCCAAGTTTTCGGGATTACTAGTTCGATAGCTCTTTTTGTGTAAGTTTGGGTTTTCTTTTCGAAGTGTTTCTAAATTACGTTTAGATATTATGTTACGTTATATTACGTTAGAACCAATGTTCTGAGGTACTAGCAAGGCAACAGTTTAGATTAGTGACTGGTAAACACACATTTGCATAGCCAAAAAAGTCCACCTCGCGAAATGAAATTATTAATACGCCACTAAGTGGGCACCCCCCTAAATCAAAATATTTAATTCGCACAGTGGTTCCAAGCATTATCCTAAATAATAATAATAATTATATATTATATAATAATAATAATAATAGTGTACTGAGAATAGTTAAAAAAGAAACCTTATACAGCACTATGTCACAAAGAGTAATATAAGAGGATTAACTCATAATAGTTTTTACAGTAAATCTCATCTTATATCTAAAGATAATATTTTGAGGGAAGTCATAGTTAAAATCATCAATTAATATTTTAAATATATTCACCACAATTTTTCAAATTTACTGATAATGAATGTTTCTTGTTTTGTATTTTGGAACGTTATATTGTATTTATAAAGTACACTATCAATCCTATTTGACAAAATGTTTTGTATCAATAAATTAATTTTATATTTCCTTCTTGAGCTCAAGGTTGATAAATTAGGTATCTCCAACCACTCCATATAATTTAGTGATATGTAACTTTTCTTCATTTTCATGCAAAGTAACCTAATAAATAATTTCTGAATTGATTCAATTTTCTCGGTGTGACTGTTTGCTGCTACGTTCCATAATTCACTTCCATATTCCACTAATGGTCGAACCAAAACTATAAATAGGAATCTAAAAGTTTCATTAAAAAATATGAAACCTAAAACCTTTTTAGCTTTTTATAAACTTCAATTATATGTTCATCAAATAGCAATTTAGAATCAATAATTATGCCCAAATCCTTATGACTAGAACGAATAGAAACCGTATAATATTATTAATAACAATAATAAGTGCTAATTGGAATTCAATCATAGTGATTGATTTCAGCAATGATAACAGCATTCTGTTGAAACAGTATCTCGAATTTCAGCCACTGATATGTAAAATCTTATTTACGAAACCGTACAAGGACACAATATCTCCAGCCGGAAATGTGCAAGGGCATCGAATTTCAAACCCATGTTGATCCATGCACAAGTGAGAAAGATGTAATATATATATATATATATATATATATATATATATATATATATATATATATATCTGAGTTCTTTATTATCATTTTTGTTTTCATGATGTTATGCTGTCAAAGGGTAGAACTTTGAGCCACTGTTTTCTTCAGAACACGCTTGTTCAATCGTGCTCACATCGCATCATGCGGTGTCACGGCTGTAAAACCTGCCAGTGCGTACAACTCGACAAGTTCGCCATTTTAGATACGTAACGAACATAAAGTTAAAGATGGCGCCTGTTACGTTGCAGGTTGATATTAAAGAAAGCTGCGTTTGGAATGCAAGGAAATTATTCCTCAAATCTTTCACGTTGCTTAATTATTTATGTTTTTTGTTTACAACTCGTTAATATTAATGTCTTTTCAGATATACGTACGTGAATAAATATAGTAGGCTACGTGACTGTGAGTTTTCAACGCTTATTTTGGCCATGGTTTTAAAGTTTTTTCATGGCATGTCAACCTTTGTGCTTCTAGAATGTGCTTTTCACGATTTCACTTTCTTTCCATACCCAACCTGCGTTGTTTTTCCGCACTGTGAATATGTATTATTTACTTTTCATTTTATTTTTTTAAAAAAATATATTTTTTTTGATAAGGTAGTCACAAGATCGTTGTCGAAAAAGCACTTTACCCGTAAGCTACAATGCAATGTAATGTGCTGTTGTATGCACAGTTGAAATGTTCTTTGACGTCATCAGATTTTTGTTTCGTTCTTTATTTAGTCGCCGTTGGTTTTAGGTGTCACCACTACGATTCCCAGGAATCTTACATACTGCAAACTTGTTTGTAAATATGCGGCACAAGGAACAAAGCATCGTTCTGGAACTCCCTGGGGAAATGTTCAACAAATGTAGAGCATTTTAACTCGAAGCAGTCGCTTTGGAGCTGTTTTTTCTTTAACAATGTGTAGCACTTTTAACTCCATATTGAATTATTGCCGTGCCTTAGGATATTTATACATGGTATTTTAAAAATGACTAGACAACTAGCGATTACTTTTTTAAGTCAACAACAGTACTTTTTAAGAGGGTTCAAGGTCGTCCCACTAAACACAAAATTTGGTGGAAGCTGAACAATTAATACTGTACTTCAAGTGTGTAGCAATTGTATTTTAGTTATTACTTATCACTGTTCTATATTTCTCGGTTAATAATGTCGATCATGTGAATTGCTATACCTTACCCAAAGATACCTAACCGATTCGTCACTCAGGTTGGTAAATAGTTTAAGACAATTGGAAAAAGCTAAATAATTTCTTTCCTGAGACCAATCCTGAAATATTACAGGTTCTAGCCATTAAGTAAAACTTACAAGAAGATAATCTAAATTCTAGCACATGTCAGGATCGTTGTTGTCCGGAGGAGGAGGGCGCAAAGAAGACATTTTAAAAATCCTGTCTTGTAGTTATCAGACCCTCATAATTATTAACGCAAATTAATGAATGAAATGAAATTATTAGTGTGAAATACGTAATTTTTTAGCCCATTGTAATTTTCCAGAGGGAGCAGCGGCCCTCCTTTGCCCCCCCCCCCCCCCCTCCGGACGCCTATGGTCAAGATCATGGCTGTAACAATACTGAACGCGGAAGAATATAGTCTATAGTCAGCATCTATTACTGGCTTAAACAAAGGTTTTTGCACTCCCTAACAGTGGCGTGCCAAGGGGAATTGGGTTGGTGGGGGTCATACCCCCCTGCTGGCCCGGAATTCCTAAAACAGAACGTCAAAGGCAGGGAAAGAGGACAAGAAGAAGAATGACTACTAAAACAAAGTGCACGTACCACCCCTCCCCTCCTGGGCACGGGACTGCCCCCTAGAATCATTCATACCGACTCATATAGTTGAGTCGCAATATGATTCGTGTATTTGTTTTGTTCCGTTATCATCTCTGCTAACACCCTTATTGTTGGCTGTGATCCTTGATAAAGGGGGGGGGGGGACAACTGAAATAACTGACTGACAATAGTATGAATTCATCAAGCAAACTGATACCATATGGCCGGTATTTCCCCGAAAATTGTAAGTTTGACTGCAAGAAAGCGATAAAGTAATCTTCGAAGTGCGGAAGTTTAGATATTCCGGAAGATATCACAGTCCTTTACAGATGTACAATCACGAACACTTGTGAGTTATGAACATACCCAATTACTTCCATTACAACCCAGAAATGTCCTAAGAAACTCTTATGTGTTGTGTTGGTTTTCTAGTAGTCCTTGCTCCCCCATCCCCAACCCTCGTGCTTCAGTAATGAGTTTCGAAAAGGGAGATCTTAGAAATTTAATAAGTGTTGGACTTTAGGTTCTATTTTGTAAGGATGGCTATCCTGACGCAGAACTTCTGAACAGCTTTGTGCAGGTAGCATCCAAAAATATTGCCTTTTTTATTATTGAATTTAAGTGCTGGACTACATGACACACTGCTGAACATTTGGAGAGTTGCAGGGACAGAGATGGGTATAGCCCCACTGTAGTGGCGGCGATTAGACCCACGCTCCAGTTTTTTCCCCCCCGCACTATGCTAAACCTTATGTACCAAGGGAAAGCAAACTGTCCTTGCACACCTAGTTTTGGAACCCAATCGCCGCCACTGAGCCCCAGGGTTAAATGCTGCGAGGGGCTAGCGACAGCTATATCAGCTTGGAGATTATGCTAACAGCACTAAACCTGATCTGCCTAACCTATTCACATGTTTACACTAGCGTACATGGGATTTTTTTTTTTCAGAAGGTGCTGGAATTATAAAGGTGGATATTAGACAGTTGCTTTCTAGGGGATACACAATGAAATATTTCGTAATTATAATTTGTTTGGTCTTAAAATATATTCTGACAAAAATATTGATCGGGGTGGGGTTCATTAGGGGTTTACATTTACCAATTCGGTTTTTTTCTGAGTTCTTAACTGTTTTAATTTTAAAATTTTGATTTTCTAGAAATTTCGGTGGGGGGCATCAGCTCCGCCTGCGTACGCCAATGCATGTTCATTTCTGCTACTACATGCATACGTGAGTAGGTTAGGCTTGGTGGTGATAGTTATCGCTAGGCGCTCGTTCATTGCTCTCCAATGTTTAGAATTGTCTTGTACAGTCATGGACATTTCTATCTTGAACGTTACAGCCCAAAAATTTCCGTGACTGTACATAGAATTAATTGTCTATGTTCGTCATCTTTTGCATGATGTGCAGCCATCATTATACGTAGAACTAGTAGTTCGGCGTCCCTGGCATCCTGTGTATGGATTTGATATCCTAGTCAACGATGAAAACAGGCCAATATCAAGACCAAATTCTGTTCACATTAGTATTCACAGGTGTGAAACTGGTCAGTGATGAAGTTCATAGCAAAACTGGGAATTTGCCAGAACACTGGTAAACCTTGCGAATGCAAGCAAATTTTCTTCCTGGTTCCACGAGATCTTGTTGCTTGATAGTGGCTCACACCGCGTATCTCTTGCGGTTTCTAGCCATCGGTACTGCTATATTTGATCCTACTCCTACTACGAGATCTTGGAACAATTGCAGGAAGGGCGTGAATTTGACGCATGCGCTTAAACGCACTGTTGTACTTTCTGTACTTGGGCTGTTTTTCCAAGACCAATATGGCGTCGAGCAGTACTCAGAAAGTCGCTCTGATCAAACTCTGAGGCGGCGCAAGTCGTACGTGACCGTGTACGTCCTATTATATGTGCTTCTGGCCTCCTTCCACAGCTAGACCCTTCCCCTCTCCCCTCTGCTAGCTCTTCCTCTACCCTACCCCCCCCCTCCCTGACAACAAAACGTAATCTCCCTCCTCAACGTCATAAGCACAAGCGGAACGAAATTGAGAGATTTTTGACGGGGCTTTTAAATTCGCGAGATTAAAGTTAGCATCGAGCTTCCTTCCCCCTTAGCAACACGCATTCTACATTAGTGCGTGCAGGATTCGAAACGCATGAATCTTTCGGTTTTGCTTGCGTAGGGGGGGGGGGATAAAAATAGATGCTGCCCCCACCATTTCCTTTTTAATTCGTTGCCTATGCCTTCGGGGCTAGACATCCATGTTTGGTGCCGCCGGGAAAGGTTTGGAAACGAACATGATGGAGCGAACGCATGCATTTTGGATCGTGGCGATGCATTTGGCAATTTCCGCTCGGCGCAAATCCAATCTGGAATTCCTGCTGCGTCTGACAGGACGCTGGGAATTGTAAGAGGGGGAAGGGGAGGAGTGGTGTGTTTGTGAAAGCCGAGGCAAACACATATTGCAATCATGGCAAACAGAAAAGGAGGGGGGTATAGGAGATATGTGCCTCCCCCTCTGTTCCCGTTAATGCATATCCTTCGCAAACTGGCCCAGCTATCGATTGCTGAGAAAATAGAAAAAAAATATTCTGAATCTGCTTCACTGTTTTGGAAAGTTAATATTCTCGCTCCCTAATAACTATTTCTCGCTCGCATGCAGGTGGTTTCTGTCATTCTATTGGTTGCTTTAAAAAAATCCCAAAGAAACTTTTCCCGTACCTTCAGGCCTTGGAGCTAAGTGGGGAAAAAGAAGGCAGAACCGTGATAACAGAAACCGGTGTGCGCAGCGTTGCCATATTTCGTACTCTGCGATGCGTATCCGCTGCCCCCTTTTTTGTACAGAATTTTGACGTCATTTCTTCCATTTACTGTATTCTGTCGCACCGATGGATAGTCTTCCAACGGATGCGTACTGCTGTAATAATAAGGCTCGCCCTGCAGTGGGATGCAAGCCTGCAATTAGTATGTAATTAAGAGAATGTGGCAACGCAGCATGAGGAGGTAGAAATGGCAGAGTGAAAGCAGTGTTGCCAACTGCTGGCGTGAATAAGTCTCCAAATTATTACAAGTACAGGCAATGCGTGTTCTGACAAGATTTACGTAATTGTTTTTCACTCTTGCTGAACACCTTGGGTTTTAAAATGGCGGACGTGACGACTGAATCACGGTTTTGCATCTAAAGCGCTCGAAAGACATTTCTTTGGGTAAGATGTGTACAAGGTTGTTTTGCTGTGAATACCAGCCAATGTAAACAGATGTGCTGCTAATGTTCACATCCGAAATCGAGAATATGTGGACGCCTCGAGATAATGTCTTGCCAGTAATGCAATTTTGCGTACCACCTTATTGGTTGGGGCGTTAGATACTATACTTTTTCCAATATCGAAAGGCAGTGGCGTGCTCAAGAGTTTCGAAAGGAGTCTAAATATATATTTTTTTTAGTAGTCAGTCTTAATTTTATCATCCTTTTCTGCCTTTAACGTTCTTCTTTTTAGGAATACTGAGCCAAAGAGGGGGGATGATCCCCACCAAAACCCCCTTCCTTTTGAGCACGCCGCTATGAAAAAGTACATGCACGCCTATAATTGGAAATAATCTTTATAGGATTGTTTTGGGGAAACCTGATAGTCTGAGGAAGACAGGACAGTATAGAGTTTGAGCTTTAGGAAACTATTTTAGTTCCCTATATATATATATATATATATATATATATATATATATATACATACACGTATATAGTTCCCTATATACGTATTCTACCTATCACGAATATGAATTGCGACAAATACAATGACACATCTACCTTGCTAAGAATTTGTACCCAAGACCTTTGCCTACGTAGCAAACCATTCCGCTTCAGAGGTCTCCTGTCACTTCCTGTGCATGGAGAGGAGTGTGGTGAAAACTGCAGAGCTCGTTTCAAAATCTAAGGCATACAAATTTCATAATTTTGCGCAATTTCTGAGCATTATACTTCGGTCAGTGGCTTTATGCACCGTTTTGTGCATTCGTTGATTGCGTCATACGTTTCCTGATGGTTTTTGCCAACAAAATCACGACAGTTTTAAGCACATATCTAGGCTAATCGGGACTGATCTTATAGCTAAGCGTGATTAGAAATAACAAAGGAACATGAACCCACAGTGTCTGACTGCCCAGACGCCAGAGTCCCGTTCGCTTACAAAAATCAAGTTTCCAATAGTGTGCTACTTGGGTGAAGTCACCCCTTATAGGCCAGTTATATTTAATATGTAAGTCGCTAAAATAAAAACTACCACACATTCTAAATCTTCAATTTGGTGATGTACGAATTCTATCATCGAGATAGAGCGGCCCTCCCCGATGACGCAGTGGTAAGCGTCGTCGCCTAGTAATCAAGGGGGTCCCGGGGTTCGATACCCACTTTAAAACTGTAGGTCCAGTCCCGATTAGTCTTACTGTGCATAAAGTGGATTAAAAACTCCCAACTCAATCAAGAGATATAAATGAATAGATGAATTATTTGATTTTGCCAGTTTTGGCTAATTGCGAATATGAGAATGAGAATCAATAAAATAATAATTGAAGGGACAATCACAAACACTCATGGACAGCACACAACACAATTCCTACAGACGATTATACTGGCTCTACGTCTAGGCAGCCTCGTTGGTCTGCAAGCTACGTCGACATTTGAGTGTCTTTACAGCCTCATCACCAAGATGTGAAGCTGCAGTAGTGGTTACAGGTGTGGCAGTGCAGTTAGCGATTTCCATACACGTGCAGTTGGAATCGGAACGAACTTTTCCCCAGAAAAGGGTCTAGATGTGGTGTTAATAAGTGTGAGTTGGCAACCATGACTGGAGGTTGGGAAACGAGAAGCCCCCTCACATGCGCTGCGCGTCGAGTTGAGACGGAAGAGAATTGGAATGGCGGCGTCGACCGAGGGAACCTTGTTATTAGTAAAGTGGGGGAGGGGATGAGAAATCCGCTATCCCGCGGGAAAGGAGGGGAGCGGAGACTGGGAGTCGGCAATGGAAAGAGGACTAATCGGATTCGGCCGCGTTCGACTCTTTCCGCCGCGGATCGTGAGTTTCATCTCGACAGTTTTTTCCTCTCCCCCTCCTTGCGCGACGTTGTCGGATTTCTGGACTCGAGATTGATTCCAGTTCAGTGAAAAGAAGAGGGGGGGATTTGCCAACCAAGTTGTGGCTACAGCAGGGAAGTTTTCGGATCCAAACATTTACAGGAAAGGGAGAAACGTGAAGTACCATTCCGTCACAGTTGAGTCACTGCTAACTGAAATTTGTGATATTTACCATTTACTCGCAGGCTTGCTTATGTTGTTCTAGGAATCACAGTCAATCGCGTGTCCAGGATTTTCGAAAAGGGCGAGGTGTACTTTTTTTTTAATCAGCCCTCATTTTGCCATTTTTTTTAAAAGAAATACTGGGCAAAAGGGGGTTATGACCCCCACCAACCACTCCCTTCTTGGGCACGCCACTGTTCAAGGTGATAAAAGTCAGTTCTGTGATCCTAACCTAACCTTTTCAACGAGCAAGGCCTCATCTCCAGGAAAATATCAACTCGGGTCAAGCCCCGGCACCTAGCGACCTGTTGAGTGAGATGAGTCAAGGCAAAATTGATAATAAACCTTTTCCTGCTCCCACAAAAATAGGCAATAGTTAGGGAGAGTTCAATGAACACACCGATCTCTAATTACGCATGTTTTTTTTTTTTTCTTCAGAAATACTGATATAAAGGGGGATATGACCCCTACCAACCACTCCCTTCTTGGGCACACCACTGTTCAAGGTGATAAAAGTCACAGTTCTGTGATTATATATTGAATCTATACTGCGTAGGTAATGTACCGATACACTTTTGCCCCTGTTACAACTTCCTTCAGTATCGTGCTTTAGGAACATAGATATTTCGTCTGTGATCCGGAAGAAGTTGGTTGCGATCGTTACGGCACGGTTGTTTGCAGCGACATCTTGCGTGTGAGAATCTTAATAAACCCTGAACATATCATCGTTAAGACAATGAATACACCGAAAGATACGAAATATCAAGTACATAGAACAATCAGAATATTAGGTAGGCTATTGAAAGCCTATTGTATGGTGCCAATTGTGCTCTCGTGCGAAATATCTATCCCTACTAGCGTGGCGTACAAAGGAATTTGTAAGGGGGCATCATGGAATCTTTTTTTAGTAGTCCGTGGTACATTTTCTCTTATAAAACCTTTACGAATTGGAAAAAGGGGTACGTTTTCCCTATTTCTCCACACCACACATTGGAACAATACATGTTTTCCCTTCTGTATCGCGAAGATGAGTGATGCTATGATGAAATTGATGAAGGGACACTCACAAAGAACACCCATGCCGAGGCTGGTATTCGAACCCGGGTTCGTCGTGCTAACCACTTCGCCACGGAGGCCGACAGATTGAAGTTATAATTTGTCGCTTGTAGTAACTAATAATTTGTTTGATATTAGTTAAACTGTCACTGGAACACTGATTTCGTATGAATTACAAGACCTACCATTTATATTGTAATGATGAGTTTATTTTTAGTTCGTTAAAATGCGTCGTTGCAGTGGCGTGCCCAGTATTTTAGAAATTGAGGAATTACGTATACTTTCTTTTAGTATAGTTAGTCCTCACTCTGCCGTTCTTTGTTTTTAGGAATACTTGGCTAAAGAGGAAATAATGAACCCCACTAACCCCCCATTGGGCACGCCACTGCATCATTGTAGTATAAAGTGTCGATTTGGGGGCATATATTTTTTTTGTTCAAAAATTACTTGCATGCAACCAATACCGCTGAAATGCCAGGGAAACTGTTATAATAGGAATTTCCATGGACGTCCAGAAGGGGGGGGGTCAAGGTGGGACCATGCCCCCCTGGAAAATGAATGTCCACCTGAAAAATATATATTTCACACATAATTTCATTTCAGTCACCGTAATGTATGTTAATTATTATAAATGCATTGAAGAAACATGATAATTTCAGACTGAAATAGTGTTTTTTGAGGGGGCGTCACTATTATGGGGGAAGATATGCCTCCTTTGCCCCCTGGAAAAAATCCTGCGGACGTCCATGGGGATTTCCCGGTTATTTTCAGTTCACAGTGATAGGCTGACAGCGGGCGAGGCTGAGCATTACCCAATCATGAAGGTATCTGAGCCATTGAGCCCATTCGAATTCTTTTTTCAGATGTCGTACTTATTTTTAGAAACATGTTTTGACGACATGGCAATCAATGATACTATTCTATGAACCTTTGCAAGCACCAAAGCATATGTATTTCTATAGCAACGCCCGTCGTGATGTTGGGCAGAATTTATTCAGTTTCTTTTGGGGGGAGGGGAGAGTAACGGTTTTCAGTCTTATCGGCTTCGTGAGCAAATGGTGGTTTTTGTTTAGTCTTCAGTGCAGGAAAAACATACATATGGACCCTGTCTTTTCTAGCCCAGAAGATACGCGATGCCCTCTGCCCCACCACAAGCTATTGATCAGTGACGTCATGCAACTTTCATTTTCTTGTTTTCCTTTGGCACCCCCTCCCACTCCTGCTGTTCCCTCCCACACTCTATATATGTCCCCATGGCAACACACGCGTGGTTTGAGAGGCGTAGAGCAAAGGCGGGCGCCAGCTTCCGATAAAGGGAAGTAGAAACCATAGTTTGCGCAGTATACCATTGGTTATGTTATTTACCGTTCCTTCTCTGCCTTTTTTAGCTCACTTGCGACTATGATGATACACCAAGGGAAACACGGATTCAGTGATTTGCTTTTATTTTAATTCACTCTTCCAGTTTTGGCTTATCGCGAAAATTAGAATGAAATGGGTACAGCATGCATGTCCCATAGATTGATTGATTTAGTTTATTTTACTTCGCGTTTTGTGCCTCTTGGCTAATTTGCGAAGATGGGGATGAGTGATGAAAGGATGAAATTGATGAATGGACATTCATTAACAACCAAGCCCGAGCGGGATTCGAACCCGGGGCCCTTGGCGTCGCAGCGCGATGTGCTAACCACTCGGCCACAAGGTCCCATCTCCATAGAGGATTGCACTAGAACAAAGAAAATAAACATTTTGATGGACAATTTGCCAGGTAATACTTTAAATTTGGGGGAGAGGGGTGTAAGTACATTTTCTGACGGTTGCAAATTTAGCTTTTTGAACATTTTATGGGTGTGTGGACAAATTGGAACAAACGAGGTCAAAAGTGTGTTTATTCACTATTTTCGCAAAATATCAGGATCACAGATCGAAATAAAGACACCAGTATACAGAGGAAACCCTCTATCTGCTATGTTCCATAAAACATGAGGTGTAGCATAAAAAAGAATAAAAACATCGATGTAGAATTTGCCTATCGTTATCCCAGTCGCCGATTGTACAATGGGATCCATGAGTATTACCCTGCAAATTGTCCATCACCATGTTCGTGCTCTTTATTTGACCCAATAAGAGCTTCAAGAATTTAAAGAAAACTCAAAACAAACTGTTGGCAACTTCTGCACCAGCATACATAAAAATCCGTCGCTTAAAAACACATAGGATGCAAGAGAAAAATTAATGAAAATAGTCATGGACAATTTGCACGGTAATACTCATGGATCCCACTGTACACTGATACATAAGTATTACGAAGCAAACTGCCCATCACCATGTTTTGTCTTGCGCCATGATAACTTCAACAATTAATACGAAATGTTATAGCATATGTACCATCGCACGTAAAAAAGTACAATCCTTAACAAGTAGGATGCATGAGAAAAAATAGTGAAAGTAGTCATGGACAATTTGCCATACTTAATCGTCCCAATGTACATGAAAACGATGTTAGGAATAAGCTGTGTTGTATACAGCGTATATTGACACACTTGTAGGTTTAATTGCATCTTCTGCAAGTATGCTGTATAAAGAATCAAAACTGCGGGAGTACTGAGGTGATTGTTCAACGGGAAGGAGAATTTTGCATTTTTTTTATACCTAAGCCCACCCAGTTTATGTTCTGGCGGACCCCACACCCAGCTGAAAAACCTTGCAAAACAAGTGACCATCTGACTGACACGTGACATACCTGCAAAGCACGCACACAGATGGCTTTGTTTGTTTCGTAGAAGCTGTCAGTCTTCCCCCGAGACTCCAGTGGTGAAGAAACTGGGTGAAATTCAAGGTTCATTGTTAACAGAAGAGAAACTTCCCATTGTTCATTATCTCGCTTATCTTGGGTTTTATTTTTTTTATCACTCAAGTCTCGAGATACAGAGAACGCTTGAGAAGAAGAATGTTCCATTGGCAGAAGGATTTATATGAGAAGTCATTTGGTTACTCAATGTGCAAATTAACTGAGGGATGCGGGAGCCTCACCCCCTTCCCCTTCATCGTCAGTACAACCAAGTATTCCTGGCAGTACCAGTATCAAGGAATAGTACGCATATATTCATGCATGATCGACCAACCTGATTTTATATACGCGTGGATTTGGCAACGTGGCGCATCATGCTGCCATCTGTTATCGAAAATTACAACAAATATTCTTATACAATAAGACGGACCTGATGAACTGTTTTCAGAACTTCATATAGACAGACCCAACAGATCATAGACATACACACAGGTGGTGATAAACTAACAAGAGAGAGAGAGAAAGAGAGAACTTGAACGAGGGGAGAAAAACAGTGTCACTGTCATCGAATTTTGAAGAGTAAAAGCGAGCTGAGGTCACGGATGCAATCAGCTGTTTACGACGCTAATGCTGCCGGTGTGGCATTCATCATAATGAAGGGGAGCAGCCGTGCACAGCGAAAGAAGAGACGTGATATTAAACGTTTTTGAAGTTTTGAAACTACGCAAGGGATGGAGGTTATACATTTGGCAACACTGTGGCACACGAGCGAGAGGAGAAAACAAATGACTGTCTAGTTCACGTGTTTGCTGGGGTCTTCTCTTCTTGGTTGACCTGTATAGGAAATGGATGGCGGGACAATTGATTGAGTTGCTGTATTTTACTTCGCTTTTTGTGCCACTTTTGGCTAATTTGCGAAGATGGGGATGGGTGATGATAAGATGAAATTGATGAATGGACACTAACAAACATTCACGCCCAGGCCAGGGTTCGAACCCGGGACCCCTGGGGATTGCGGGACATACTCAATGCTACATCCATGTTTTAACCAGAGGTTTCAACCATTGAACCCAGCTCTCGTAGCGCGTTACACTGAACACTCCACCACGGAGGCCGGCGATTTGTCTATTTCATAAGGTATTTTGATGATACCAAAAGCAGGTCTGATCCTACAAAAGCTTAAAAGTAGATGGCACCACTATTTGTTTAGTGGTTCGACACTCCAATACAACAAATGTTAATTTAATTTAAACAAATAAGAAACTAAGCTTACTGCAGAACAAGACAAATAACTAACAATTACTGTGCATGTCAGTAGCGTACGCAGGATTTCATCAAGGGGGGTGTTATTTCGAAAACTTTCCACAAATTCACAGTACCATTGTTTTATTATACTTTAATTAATTAATAATAATAAATTAATTAATAATTCTTATAATTAATTAGTTTAATTACTACTAATGCAGCTGCTATTTATGAAAGAAATAGAACAAAATTACATTTCTTTTGTTTCTTTGTTACAAAATAATTGTCTAGTCAACGGTTATTTGTATATGATAAGTGAGGCATTTTAAGTGTGAAGAAAATCCATAAAAACAAGCAAATATATTAAATTTATTGAAATAATCGAAATATGAAACTCATTCAAGGAGCCGCGCTGGTCTAGTCTGACAACTTCTTGGGATATCCGGGTTCGATTCCCGGAATTGGTTGGAATTTATCCAGCCTTGTCTCCGCACCCAGCCTCATAGCAATGGGTACCTGAGAGCAACCCTGGGGGATGAAGGCTGTCGGAGCATGGTGCTGATCACATCACCTGCAAAATAGTTCGAGATCGAGAATCTTTGGGGCCCACCACACCACTTCGTGTGCCTTCAAGGCACGGTGCTATATGCTCGGGGGAATTTACATTACCTTTACCTATGGAACTCCCCCAGGATGATGATGAAGCGCGAGAATACATGTTGCTAAATTCCACTGAGTCTTTGTTTTGGTTGAAAAGTAAGTTTTTAGACATTCCAACACATTTATCACTTCTAGGTGATTCACAAAGCACTTCTTCAACATTATGTAATGATGTGGATGTAGACTCAGCATCACTTGAGAGTTCACAAGGGGATGTGAAATCAGTACCGGGAAGAACGTTTGCAATAAGGTCGGCATACTGCGACGAAGCAAGGAATCTTCACAATTCTCGCGAGAGTCACTGCGCGACTTTTTGCAAAACAAATTGCAAAATTGAACTTTGCGGCCGCTTAGATTGTGTTTGGAATGTTGTGTTTTTCTTCATGCTGCATGGGAATAATAATTCAAATTATTATTATTATTATTATTACTGTCGCAGATCTTTGACTGTGATAAATTAGCCATTTTTAATTTTTTTCTACAGCATTTTTCATAATATTTCAAAAGCTCAAGGGGGGGGTTTAAACCCGGTAACCCCCCCCCTTGCGTACGCCACTGGTGCATGTTGCAAAATGCAGCAACCATGAGTAAATAATTAGAAATTATACAGTAGAGCCAACTATGGAACCGTAAGTATTGTGCATTTATTTTCGTGGCACGAACATTTTGCATGTTCTGTGATTGGATGAGATATTTGAATTGATGTAAGGTCCCTGTGTGCATGAGAAAGATTTCAGGCGAATACTTCTTGTCTGCGTAGTCATTTATTTTCCTCTGCTTGCAAAGACTGAATACTGTCAGCGTATATAATACTTACGCCATTATGAGCAAGCTCTGTGATCACCATAGCAATGCTTTTGCCAACACCAGCACAACGAGTCTTATTTGATCGACTGACGTTGAACGACAGTGATAGATAGGTTAGGAAGGTTGGTTGCTTGTGGGGAGTTCTGCACAGGCTGGTTAGGTGAGAAAGGATCAGCGTATATGTGACAGTGTTGCCATATATAGTCTCAATATCACACCAGAGGTGGTGTTGCTTTTATATAGTGCCCGATGCAAGCTGCATTTCGTTGTCACCTGCAGGATAATTCAGGTGGAAATACGACTGGCTTTTTGGTGCAGGTGGATCGAATCGGATCTCCTAAGGTGCATTTCCATCGCTTATTCATTGTTCTCCATTTTAACGAAAGGTACTTTCTCAGGCAATTGTACAAATGTGTTTGGAAAATGTAAGGACGTAAAGTACCCCCCCCCCCGGTTGGTAAGAAGTAAAAGTAAAAGTAAAGTGTTCCCCTGTGCTTAGCACCACGCCATGAAGGCGTATAGGGGGTGTGGGGGTAACGCCCCACACTTTCTTGATCCGGTCGTGAGTGGGGGTGATGTGATCAGCATCACGCCCCTGACCGCCTTTACCCCCCAGGGTTTCCCCCAGGTACCCATGTTATTCGACGCTGGGTGTGCGCCGGGGCCGCTTCTACCGTTAGAAAAGTTCCCGGATTTGAACCAGCCGGGGATCGAACCCGGGACCTTTAGCATGGTAGTCAGACGCGTTACCGACTGAGCCACCGCGGCAAAGGGGTAATTTACCTAAAGTGAATGAAGTGTGTGCAATTCATTTCGTTATTCCGAGTCTCGCAAATGGTAAAATATTTCCAACTTTAAATAAACTGTCCCATTTTCAACGGCTGTACGTACCCATTGGTACTTTAAATCAGCATCACATAACCAAATGAATATCAAACTTCCAGCCAATTCGACGGATCCTACTTTTCCATAAGACTTGTACAGTCACGGGCACTGCTGGGTTGTAACGATTCCATTGAAAGGCAATGCATTCATTACAACCCAGAACTGTCCGTGACTGTACGTACAATCTTCATCACTTGAGTTACACAAAAGACGAATCAGAATATATCTTATCCGGGCTTCGAACTCGGGACAGCAAAGGCGTTAGGACTTCACTGCATGTTCTACAAGTACACACACAGAGAGGGGGGGATTGTTTGAACAGTAACATTTAATACATGACAAAGTACCGTACAAGAATGTACGTTTGGTTCAAAAGCATTATTTACGTAGTTTTTCTTATTTCCTGGGGTGAGGGGAAGTCGACCAGGGGAGCGTCTGCCCTCATGCCCCTCCCTTCTGCCACCGTCACTGGTGGTACTTATGTACTTTAAACCCTTTACTGGAAGTATGTGTCTGACAGACACGCATGTTTTTTTTTTTCGTTGTGCTGGCATCCCTGTATGTTTCTGTGAAGCGAGCTCCTCAATACCTTCATAATTTTTTTTTCTTAGTTTGGTGGTGTGATTCATTGTTGTCGGTCGCGCTTGTGTGTTAGCTGATAAGAGCTTTTTTGTAACCTACCGTGTCTGAGAGGCACATACTTCCAATAACGTAAGTTTTTTTGCGTGTCCCTTGGAGACATACTTCCAGTAGTGGAGTTTTCTTGCACACAAGTATTATTGATGTTGATGATTAGAACTTAGTTATAATGGAGGAAGGACCTTCTACATCTAGGAAAAGGAAACTAAGCGATGTAGCGAAAGTGGGTGAACCCAATTTTTGCGCCAAGGTTTCAAAAATGTGGGAAGAAATGGAAGAAGAAGACTGGCTAGAAGAGGAGATGGAAGATCTATTTTCTGATGATGATTCCGATGTGGACTCCATGTTCATTCTTGTGACATATGGTTCTTCCACTGATGATGAAGATTGTCGTAATATCGAAGCTAGTATTTCGTCTGTAAGTTGCAGGACAAATAAAGAGAATGATTTTCCAGCTTTCTTTCAAGGTAAGGAAGGATATTCTTGGGAATCTATAGAACCAACAAAGACTAGACGTGTTCCTCGTCATAATATAATACGAGGAATTCCAAGCTTGACAAAGATTGTTAGAAATTTAGGTGAAAATCCTCAAATGGAAGATATTTGGTCTCTAATTTTTGATGACGACATTATTGATCATATTGTGTTGTGGACAAATGTAAAATTAGAGAAAACAGGAATTAAAGTTCAAGAGCATCAAAAGAGCAATTACAGACCAACTGATACATGTGAAATAAAGGCACTTTTAGCTCTTTTTATGCTTACATCAATTTGTAAGTCTGGACATGAGGATATGGTTTTCCTATTTTCTACTGATTCTATGGGTAGACCCATATTTAGATCAGCTATGTCAGTGAAGCGTTTCTAAATTTTGTTACTCTGCCTCTGATTTGACGACTCTGAAACAAGAGAAACACGGAAGGAGACAAACAAAGTTGCATTTTCATAAAAAAAGAAAAGTTTTTCTCAATAATAGTTATTTTTTCTTATGTAGCACTTGCGTTGTGTATGTATTTTGAAATAAATTTTATAATATTAGATTATAAGAATAAATCTATGTAATACTTTGCAAGGAAACAAAAGTTTCGGCGTTCCGTGTCTGTCAGACACATACTTCCAATTATGTAATAAAAAATCATACTTCCTGTTAAGGGTTAATCCAGCCTGAAGCTAGATTATCACAAGGAATACAGTCCTCCCCCGTGTTCGATACCCGGTGGAGACACATGGCACAGTGGTTCAGATGCAGATTTAACTGTAGATCCAGTCCCGATTAGCCTTTCTGTGCATAAAGTGGACTTAAAACAACAAATCAAGTAATCAATCAAGCAATATACTGTAGAAGTACCATCGCCTCCCAACAAAATCATTACAGTTGTGCAGTTAATGATTAGCCCTATGATTCACGTTTTGTACAAACGTCTGATAAGCCCTTTTCTTTTGTTTACATTGATTTTATTGTTATAGCGGACTGAGTTTTTGTGTTGATCAAAGGAGAACAGCCTGGGTATTTTTAAAATTTAAAAACCCAGCCCGTTTCTAGCGCGAAATGTTATTAGGTGGTAACACTAGCTGAATGATTCGGCAACGCAGCATTACGAGTTGTTCTCTCCCCCAAGACAAGCGAGGGGAACGCAGCGGTAGTATTTTGTCTGGCCGTGGGAGAAGAAGAAGCAATCTTTAGTAGCCTGTGACGTAGGCTAAACCAAGAACCAGAATGATATCTCGAGATATTTTATTTTTCTTATCAGTCCTTGCACTGTTCAACTTTTTGAAACGCAGTGTTCATTGATCTTTAAGGTCGTGTAATGTTATGCTGTGTGACGTTTGTTTACAATACTGTGCAATCTGATTGTTGTGTGTACGAATGTAGTATTGAAACACAACTGTATCTATGAGAATAATTCTAGGAATAGCCACATAAGTCAACAAACTGCGATTTTTTGGTTGAATTCCTTTAAGTTACATTATCAATTAAAATATTATAATTGTATGTTGGGAATGCGTATAGATTCTTAACAGTGATGATCTAACATTTATATCATGTCTGTAATGCTTCTTATTAAAATTATAAGTATAATTAACCGTCAGCTGTAAAACATCATATTTTGAACGTAGAAATCACCTCGGGATATCTAGTAGGAGGTGAATGTTGATACGTATATACACTGGCACTGCGCTATGAGGAAAAGTACGTGACATGAAATAGCCTGTGGTATTTACACAAAATACTAATGCATTCTGTACTAAACAAACCCAGAAGAATAAAGATAAACTTACATATTGTAGATACACATAAACGAATACAGCAACATTTTCCTCGTCCTCCATTCCTACATCAACAATTATTGCCAGGTCCTATTTGAAATTCTTCCTGTTATACTTTTACAATATTACCAACAGTAATGAGTAGTATAACCTATCTGTCTGTAACTGTTCTTATTTAGAATGTATTTTCCCGTGATTCTGAGGCCTCCCCGATGGCGCAGTGGTAGCGTCGTCTCCTTGTAATCAAGGGGTCCCGGGTTCGATTCCCTGTGGGGCACATAGTAGTTCGGATCCCACTTTAAACTGTAGATCCAGTCCCGATTAGCCTTACTGTGCATAAGGTGGACTTAAAACACCAAATCAATCCAATCCAACCCGTGGTACTCGACCTCGTTCGAGAAAGTGGCAAAGTAGTGTATGAAACTTGGAAACTAAAATTACTTACTATGCGATTTTTCACAGATACGAAACGGATATGGACCTCATTGGTACGTCATAAAAAAATTAATCCGTTAGTGGCACTTGCAAACCTGTTTAGCATGGTTGCACACTTTCAGGATAAAGGTACGTTTATTAGAGGGTTCGTAGCATTGGCTCCAGCGCAAGGCCGCCTTGTAATTAGGAAAATATTACTTGCTTTTCTACTCACTTTTATTTGTAGAGTGAGATTACTTTCGTAACATCTCTGGCTGTTTTGCATTGGCAGCTTTGGAGCGAGTCATAAGTCTCGGAGCAGCCAATCAACAAACGAGCCGCTGGCGTCATCTCTACCCAGCACCTATCGCTTTCCCCGTTGCTCGCGCTCTGGACTGTTGGTAGGCTCACTAACTGGACTCGCGCGGTCAGCTGGAGTTGTTATGAAAATAATCTGACTAACTCTTTTCCTTTTATCAGTTTTAACGTCTCTTTGCTCCTGCGTATTTCCTCTTTTATCTTTTTCTTGCTTTTTCGTTTCTTCCCCTTCTCTATTTCCCTCTCTTTCTGTCGCTACTCTATTTTTCATTCTGTGTGTCCTTTATGTCTCTATTTTGTTCTCTCTCTCTCGTTTCTTTCTTTTCTCTTTTTTTCCTTTTCCTTTCTTTCTTCGTGCTTATTTCTCCTAATTTCTCTGTCTCATTTTGTTTCTTCAGGTCTTCTCTGCTTTCTAGCTCTTTCTTCTTTCTTTATTTTCCTCCCTCGCTTCTTACCTTTTTGTTGCTACTTTATTTCTTGTTCATTCTGTGTCCCTTATCTCTCTTCCTGTTTCCTTCTGTCTTGTCTCTTAATTACCATTTCTACTTCATTTCCCTTTCTCTATCGCTTCTTAGCCCCCCCCCCCTTCTCTGTCATGCAACTTTGTTTCTCCTTGATTCTGCGCCTTTTCATTGTTTCTTTAAAACATATTTCCTTTTACCGACCTCGGGGCGGAATGGTTAACACAACGCGCTACAGCACCAGAGGTGGTGACGTCCACATTCAGGATGTCCTGATTCAGGATCTCTTTGAAAAGTCTCTATTCGGGATGTGTTTATCACAGATTTGATGTCTCAGTGGAATTTGTCCGGATTGAGGATGTCCTTTAATGGCCTAAGGGAAGGGAGGGGTAAGACCGGTTCCTTGAGAATTTCGACCTTTAGGAGCAAGGGGAGATCATAGTCCAAACATGGACGTCCGCAGGATTTTTTCCAGGGAGGGGCAAGGAAGGTATTTTTTCCAGGGGGGGGGGGGGCAAACAAGGCACATTTTCTCCAAAAAGTGTTGTTCTCTAAAAAAAAAAAAACATTGCTTAAATTTGAATTTATGATGTTCATGCAATAATTAACACATATTATTGTGGCTAAAATGAAATTATATGTGTGAAATACATCATTTTTGGTTGACTTTCATTTTCCAGGGGGGGGGGGGCACGCCCCCCCCCCGTCCGGACGCCCATGAGTCCAAATCACCTTGAAAATACAAAATTAGTCTTCAAGTAATCCATCTTCTAGCAGGACTCAATCACAAGTGATTAGTCGTCTGAATTTCCATGTAAGTGAAAATCAGATCCGAAAGACAGGTCCATGACAGGTTGAGGGAGAATGGGGGGAAATCATATCGTGCTACCTCGCGTGCACTTGCATGTTCAAGCGGTGGAATGTCTACCCTATGAGTCACTCGCACTCTAGGGCTCCAGTCAAGAAGACATCCTGAGCTTCACAGAACACATCCCAAATCGAGACAATTTTCAATGGAATTTCCACAGATCCTGAATCGAGACATCCTCAGTGTGGTATAAATCCAGAGGTACCGACTTCGATCCCGGCCTGGGCATGGATGTTGATTGCGAATGTCCCTTCATTAATTTCATCATACCATCTACGCGATTAGCCAAAAGTGGCAGAAAAAGCGAAGTATAATAAACCAGATCAATCACTTATTTCTTCTTCTCTCTGTCGGCGCCCACGTCAAAAAGAAAGACGATAACCTGTTAAAGGGTTATGAGAAAAGTTGTTTTCCTAATTGACCTCAGTCCGCTGTGAAAGTTCGTGTGTTGGCTTGTGTATATATTTCGGGCCTTTGGACGAGACATAAAATAATTATTGAAAGTGACCAATATGGTCGCATTACGTCATATCACCGCCATTTTGTTGCCTTGCTTACCCCCCCCCCCCCCCTCGCTGTGGATTGCATGCCGTTGTCTGAACCTCCAGCGCCAGAAGGGCCATACTCGCTCTGATTACTGAGATTAAGTTGATTCCCAGAAGAAATTGTGCATGCACGATACGATAGCCTCTATGTCAAGGAGTTTTTGATTTTTCATATTATGATTGAACCACACACGTCTGGATTTATGCACGTGGAGACCCTCCCCCACCAATGTATCGCTCATATAGATAGTTTACTTTTTAAAATATTTTTACCACATTTCAAATGCTCATTTGGTGGCCCTGTTCAAAGCAATTTTTCCAAAGTGAAAAAAACAAAAAAACAACTCGGGGCTGTAGCTCCCCAAGCCCCCCCCCCCTACACCCGCGTCTGGTACCATGTGATAGTACATTTTTACTAACATTTGAAAGGATTGTGAATTTTTTTCAAACACTTTAATTACCAGGGTAACAGTTTCATACATCGGAGACACATTTCTTCAATTTTACACAAGAAACTACTTACGGAAATGAGTTTCTCCAAGGTTTACAACGTTCGTCAAGGTATTTTATTTCATCGTGGAATATATTTGACCGAGAAATCATGCATTTTTCAAGAGAAATATCTTACCGACGCACAATTGCCTTTGCTTTCATTTGCTTGCCGTACGACAACCGGATGCTGCGTACGTTTGATGACGTAAGCTCCTGGCAGTGTTTGAACCACCCTTTTCTCTTTACTATGCTTGCCTAACGTAACCAAACCTAACCTTATCGGAAGTGGTTTGTGGGGCTATCCGTCAGCTACCAGTGCATAATGTATAATTTCCACCGGTGACGAAGACGATAGTAGGTATTTTTCGGTGAAGAAGGTTGAAACACTGCATACCCACAACTTGAGTCAAGATGTGCCCGCCATATTGTGTGTTCCGGAAGCGAAGAAAGGAATAAAAAAAACACTCGGAATGTGAAAAATTGTGTTTGTTTTCGTGTAAAAAGCATAATGGCACCTTGAACTATGTTCTGCAATACACAATTGTTAAGTACGAACCATGCGAAAGACAAAATATGCGATTTTAATGTGTCTCCGATATATGAAACTGGTACCGTTACCAGAAATGTTTTGCATTGTTTGAACAAAAGAAGCTTTGAACCGTAAGCGTATTTACAAACCCTATAGTGCTGCAGAACCTGCAGCCATATTTGGCTCCTGATTGGCTGTCTTCCGGAAGTTAATGCAGTGTTCCTTCAAATTAACGCTAGATGGCAGGGTTCAAATTGACGTGTAGATTTAAGACATCCATCCTAACATGATGGGAAACTCCTTTAAACTGAAATTGATTTTTGAGTACATTTTTAAACTTATTACACAAAAATGGTATTATTTATCACGTCAAGTTATGAAATTTCTCCTATACTGCAGTAGGTAATCACTTCACATACGTTACAAGCGCTTTCAGAAATATTCAACATTATTGTTTTTCGAATGCTTATTGATTTTTATTGATAAGAAAGGATGCAATTGTATTTTTAACTTTTTCCATATTTTTCCATACAAATATATATTTCTTACCATAATTTCGCCAATTTGATTAATAACTTTAGTACTAGATAATCACGAGTCTAATTGTTTCTGTAAACGACCAGGCAAGAAAGGAAGGGCACGGAACATAAACACTTCCGGTGCTCACAGCCAATAAGAAAGCGTTATATACCTCTGGTTCTGCAGCACTCCAGGGTTTGTAAATACGCGAACCGTAAACACTAGGATGGGTGAAAATTCACTCGGTGATAAGATTGAAAGAGTTGCCACTAGATAACACAGGTTTCCAGTGGAGAGATTTCGGGAATGGGAGGAGTCTTTTGTTTTGTACTTTTTGCTCTGTTGGAAGGGTGGGCGGGGATGAATTTTCACCTAGTGTAATATTTTCTAAAATATTGTCTAAAATTCATAAATTTAGTGGATGAAAATGGGATATTATAAAAAAGAACTGTCCGATTTTGAAATGTGTAAGATTTCTGAAGATATGCTGAACGTAAATTATAAAAACGTGGACGGGGGAAATGTCAAAATTTGTTGATTCTGAAGACGACCAAGTGGAAGGAGGCGATGCAAAACTATGTGAAACTATATATGGCACTTACCACTTTTCTTGTGTAAAATTATTTTTTCTAAAAGCTTCTGATTATTAAGTTTGAAGAGTGTAAATGCAATTTCATAAAACAAATTTTCTTTCTACTTCTAACGAAAAGGTTAAAAAACATGTATGCTACAAAATTATATTTTGATAATAAAATGTAATTTTTTCTACCTTTGAGAAGAAATCTGTGTTCTAAAACTGTTTGTCTCATTCCTACAATTTTTCGCAGAAGTTTTAGTACACCCCAAAAATTCAAAAGAAAATGATAGGGTGAAAATTCACCCATCCTGTAACAGTAGGCAAGAAAAGCATCCTAGTGTTTTATGGTTACCCTGTACCCCTCCAGCTAAATTCGCCAATGCAGAGTGAGATTTTGTATCATTTTCGGCGTCCATTATTTGATATTTCAGGTAAACAAGTCAAGTCGAAAGTATTGTTGCACGTGTAGCTTTATTATTATTAAAGTAGGGTTACAATTAAGCTTACATTTTTTTTACATTGATTCTGAACTACAAAAACAGCTTTTTGCCCTACATGAATTAATATACAGTTATGCTATTTGTTTATAAGTATACATAAAATGGAATATTATAATTTATATAATTGAAAAATATAAGAAATAGAATAAAATAAACATTTTTTGCAGCTACGTTTTATGAAGGAGGCAATGAGGAAGAATAGGCACAGTGTCAGTATTCATAGATTAATGTCCTAATCTGTTGTTTAAATTTGGCCAAATTTCTCTCCTTTCTGCAATTTACAGGCAGTTGATTCCACGCTTTACTTGCCAGAGAAGACAAGGATTTTGATCCGTATCTTGCCTTGTTACATTTTGGTACTCGGATACTGCTGGTGTTGTTGGATCGCAGATTGGGATAATGTATATTGCTAGATATCATTACTTTGTCCTTTAATAAGTGGTGGTGCTTGTTAATTGCCTCGTGAATTTTTAGTAGAAATGCATATTTTCGTCTGGATTCCAGCGTGGGTAATTGGAGCTCTTCTCTGATTGTACGTGAGGTCGTGTGTGCCGTATTTATTATGCTACGAATAGCCCAATTTTGCATTTTCTCTAGTTTCGTGGTGTTATTTCTATTAATCCCATCAAGTACAGAGGAACAGTATTCAAGTAACGGCCTAATAAATGCTTTGTAGAACGCTAATTTGTGGGCAAGGTGTACATATTTCTTCGACGAACTTCACAAATCTTATCTTTCGAATCGCCCATCACTGCGTTAAAATAGCGATAGCGACTGAATATAATCCAAATATATATATTACATTAACATAAAATTACAACAATGTACAGTATATCCACCCCTTCTCGCACAACTTTACTACGGCAAGAAAGCACAGAGGGAAGAGGGAATTAAAGCCCACGCTGTGACGTAATTGTTTAGTATCGTACGCTGATGACAGACAACATAACATTATCACGTGATTTCAACAGCTCCGCCCTCATCCAGCTGGTTGCCAGAGCAACGCGCGCAGTTTCAAGGTCATGATGGTTTAAATAAAGATCGTTCCTCTGTGAGCGCGGTGTGGGCAGTGTTGCACCATAAAGGGAAATTTCCCCTGTATAAGTGACAACTCATTATTGGTTGCAAAGGGAAATATAATGCGAAACAAAAGACTCGTGAGTAAGTAGTATAATTTTGAAGTCAAAACTAGTGTTGAAATCCAGCCACTTTTCTTTGGGGGGGGGGGGAATGACACAGATATCAAATTATAATACTAATAAAAACAGTGCTACTATTTTTAAATTGCCCCTTATTTCCGATATGTAATTGAATTAAATTAAGTGTAAATTTCGATAAGACTCCACAAGCACGTCTACACCATTCCGCAGCAAATTGTTGACTGACGACATTAAAATAGCTGCAAGAATTGATATTCGTTACAACAATAGAAGCTTACATTACACCAGTCCTGACGCTCAACACGTGCCCATTGTTGAGTTTCAATGAAATGGCATTTTATTAAAAATTGCGGTTAACAAAACACGATATTTAAATTCGTTCATTATTTGGACTTTTAATTGTAAAGAAGACCGTGTAAGACTGCAACGCGCAATCCCGCCTAAATTTTAGATTTAACTGTCGCGAAAGCATTTCCTGATATCGTAGTCGAAAACGAACGAAAGGCATTCTTCCCAGCTTGGGCTGCAAGTCACAAACTTCACAAGCTCTCCCGGCCTGGTATAAAGTAGCGCCAAGCTTTCTGAAACCTCGGAAGATATGCGAACTACAGGCTTCCCCATAACTTAGCCTACCGATACTAGCGCCACTGCTCCCGTGCCAAGGTTTGGAATGCGTTGGTGGAATCTCTAATTGATGCCGGGCCTTGTATGGGGACAAAATGGGAAATTTCTGAGACAACACTGATTGTTTCCTGTGCTCTGCATCCAAAAAGAAAAATGGAGCTTCGGAAGCAAGTGTGCGAAACAGTGCCGACGCAAGACTAAAATATTACTTCCTGTTGGGAGGTGTTGTCGAGCAGTGTCAGGTGGAAATGTGGCAACGTCGGAAACAGATGTTGGGGTTGTTCACAACGAAGGCCTTGACACCTGCAAGGCTGGCAGCGATTCACTCGCAGACGAAACGAAAACGAAATACAGCTCGGGGTGGTGTGGGCATTGGGTACGAGACTTTCTGAACCGCTATAATGCAGAAGGCCTTAGAAAGAGCGTTTCGCGGGCTAACAGCAGACGTCGCTTGCACACTATTGCCGATACTCTCGTGTCGTCTGCTCCTCAGCCGAACAAACAGGCCGAGGTAGCAAGAGGCAGAGGTCATTCACCCTTCCAGAAGGGTGCAGCGAGAGCTAGCTGTGGCAACCGGGCTCGCTCATTCGCGGACCTGGTTGGTTCTCGCAGACACACACCCATATTGTTGTCTGCTGTAAGCCCGCGAAGCCAACTTTCTAAGACCTTCTGCATTATAGATGTCTGCAAAACACAACAGTGAACAGCCATTATTTTTATTTATTTTGCCTAGTCTGCCATTACAAAGCCGTGAATCGTGAAACCAAATTCCACTCTGATCTCACTACCGAAGGTATCAAGTTTAAATCGTAGCCTGGGCTGGGCATGTGTGCTCTTTTCCGAGTGTCAATTTCATGTAATCTGTTTTCATGGTTATGGTCAAAATCGGCCAAAAGTGACTCAAAAGCGATGTAAAAATGGAGAAATAGAAAAACATTACAAATACTCGTAATTTCACGTATTCGACGCTGTTTATTTGTTTTTAAATCCACTTTATGCACAGAAAGGCTAATCGGGACTGAGCCTACAGTTTGAAATGGGATCGGAACCACTATGCGACTCCACCGGTTATCTAACCAGGAACCCCTTGATCAAAAGGCGACAACGTTACTACTATTTAACACAGAAGAAAGCTCTGGTGTTCACCCAGCCTCAAGTAAATGGGCAGGCGACTAAAAGCGGCCGGAGCGTCGCGTCAAAACAAAAAGACTGATATCGAGAATATGTTGAGCCCTTACCTCCAAATCTCCTCTATGTGCTTTCATAGCAAGGCGCAATGTGCATGAGAAGCTTTTCCTTTATCACTTAATTGAATATTTAGATATGAAAACATTTACGGCAACATAAATTACTGTTTAAGTTCACGGGAGATAAGTTAGAAAATTCATTTTTATTTAAGTAAAAATAATAATAATAATAATGCCGGCACAGGGTTGTGAGCTGGCAACGCTACTTATAAGACTAACCTTACAGTACGTCATCGGTGATGTCTACCATGTTATGGATATGAGAAATAGATGGCGCTGGATGCGGCTGTAAGGGACGAGTTGTCAGATTATCACGTTTGCTAAACGAGTTAGAATGTATCAGCAGTACTTATTCTAACTCATTGCGTTGACCAATACCTTTCTGTAGTTGAGAATCGACCTGGCAACGTTGCGGGTGGGTGGATATGACGTAACTGCTTCACATGGAAGGTCTACGTTTTATTTACTATTCCTGGAGAAGAAGGATGTGGAATAGCAGGAGGAAGAAGGGGCAGGTCGAAACGTAACAGTAAACCGTTCGTTTCTTGTGACTGCGCAGAGCTCCCCCCTCTCCTTCTCGCTGTGCAGGTCTCCCACCACACCTGCATGAAAACCGTTTGGCGGTGAGAACTTTGCTGAAGTAGGACATTACCTGAGTACAATGAAGGTGGCTAATTATCACCAGGCAGCAAGAAAGGAATTTGGACAGTGCAAAATACTAGAAAATACAGACACCCCCCCCCCCCGAAAAAATCTGATGTCCGTGATCACATTCATTACGCACTTGTATTTTTGTTGTTTAAACGTCGCTTTTCTACCACTTTTTGATGATCGCGACGACGAGGATTGTGTAATCTGTATTTTGAAATTATAAGTTATCCAAGTGTTTGTTTTTCCACCACTGAATCAAATTAGTATTAATACAAGGTAACATTTTAATGTAAATAATACAAAACCACTGTCAATTAGTGTCACCTGTGTATTCCGCCGAACCATGTAGGCTCATAGAGGATATGGAGGTAGGGCTCCAAACATTCTCGATCTGTGCTGTAGTCGAAGGCGTGTCATCAGCACCATATGTCGAATATGGGAAATGGTTCGATGGTTTACTGTATGTGCAAATTACAATTACTTTATATTTGATGGCAAAATCTATCAGCAAAGTAATGGTCTATAAATGGGAAACCCAGTATCCGGAATCATCTCCAGCATTTTCCTTCATTACATAGAATCTCCAATTGTTAATGCAATAGGTGCGGATATCAAACTCTACATCAGATATGTAGATGATGTGCTAATTATTCCTAAAAATGATAACACCATCATGGACGTATTTAAATTGTTAAATGAATCACATCGTCGCATAAAATTCACTTGTGAACCCATGAATAACAATGTAATTTCTTTCCTTGATCTGCAAATTAAGACAACTGACTCAACAATTCAAACATCAGTCCATAGAAAAAAATTAGCGGGTGAAAAATACATCCATGCCAATTCAGAACATTCGCGTATAACAATGGATAACATATTTTTAAATTTTTTCCTGAGAGCACAAAGACTATGTTCTAATAATGAGGATATCATTTTTTTCTTTTAAAAAAGATGCAGTACTTTACAAGTTATTGCTCATTTCCACGAGTGGCGCCGTCCCGGTATTGCAAATCGATCACTTCCACGAGTGTGTGTATGTGTGTGTGTGTGTGTGTGTGTGTGTTTGTTTGTTTGTTTTTTTATATTGTGTAGTAGTTGTGGTGTGTGTGTGTTTATATTGTGTTATAGTTGTGATGTGTTTGTGTGTGTCTTGTGTAGTAGTTGTGATGTGTTTGTGTGTGTCTTGTGTAGTAGTTATGCTGTCTAATGTGTTTGTGTTCGTCTTGTGTAGTAATTGTGCTGTCTAATATGTTTGTGTTTGTTTTGTGTAGTAGTTCCTCCATTCATATCGGGGGTTAGGCGTAGAGCTGACAACTCTGCACTGTAAAAAGACATGTCAAGAAACAGAAATATAAGGCCATGGATGTTCCCAAGGTAAAATATTCCGGAGGTAAAATAGTCCCCCATTCGGATCTCCGGGTGGGGACTACTTTGGGAGGTCCCTGGACTAAGGATAAGATCTACGTTAGGAATAAGGATATTAAATTAGGCACCTGGAATGTTCTGAGCCTTTACCGGCCTGGGGCATTTCAGTGTACAGTTAATGAGATAGTGAAGTATAAATTAGATGTAGTAGCTGTCCAGGAAGTTAGGTGGCCAGGAGAAGGGAATTGTAAAACTAAAAATTATACTTTTTTCTATGGTGGTACTGAAAATCATAATTTTGGAACAGGCTTTTTCATAAATAATAGAATTATCTCGGCTCTTAAAACAATAGAATTTATTAATGATAGGATATCATATGCAGTTTTACAGGGTAGGTGGTGTAAAATTATTTTAATAAACATACATGCACCAACGGAAGATAAAGATGATAATACTAAAGATGATTTTTATGCCGAGTTAGAACAGGTCTTTGATAAATTTTCTCAGTATGATATGAAAATTCTGTTAGGTGACTGTAATGCACAGATTGGCAAAGAAGAGACATTTAAACCCACGATTGGTAAAGAAAGTCTTCATGAATTAAGTAATGATAATGGTATAAGATTGATTACTTTTGCAACCTCAAAGAATTTAATTGTGAAAAGTACCACTTTTAAACATAAAGATATCCATAAATATACCTGGTCTTCTCCAGATGGTAAAACTCATAATCAGATAGACCATATTCTCATTGATAAGAGAAGGCATACTAGTATAATTGACGTTCGTACACATAGAGGTGCTGACTGTGCCAGTGACCATTATTTAGTAATTGCTAAATTAAGAGAAAGACTCTCAGTGATAAATCATAAGCAACAAAATCTAAAAGTTATAAAATTTGATACAGGAAAGTTTGCTGATGAAAGAATTAAGAAAGATTACCAAATTAAACTGTCAAATAGATTTGAGGTTTTGCAGGATTTAAATGATGATGAAAATATAAATGAAACAGACGTAAATAAGAATTGGGAGCACATACGTAATGCAATAGAATCAGCAGCTAAAGAAACTATAGGATACCATAAACCAAGAAAAAGTAAGCCATGGTTTGATAATGAATGTCATAATCTAATAGAAATAAGAAATCAGGCTAGACTTAGGTGGTTAAATAACTCGGATGATACAAATCTAAGCAATTATAATACAATAAAGCGAGAAGTTAACCGCACGTTTAGAAGTAAAAAAAGAGATTACTTGAAAAGCAAAATTAACGAAATTGAAACAAACAGCAAAAATAAAAATATCAGAGATTTATATAAAGGTGTAAATGAATTTAGAAAGGGGTGGCAACCTAAAGTAAACTTGATAAAAGATAAAGACGGTGATTTTCTAGCTGACCCAAGCGATATTCTAAATAGATGGAAGAACTACTTTAATGACCTTTTAAATGTCCATGTAGGACATAAATCAGAAGTAAATGAAGTCCACACAGCAGAACCTTTAGTTCCAGAACCTAACTTGACTGAAGTTAAAGATGCTATTAAAAGGCTTAAGAATAACAAAGCACCTGGCATTGATTTAATACCAGCTGAGTTAATTAAATATGGTGGAAATTCATTAATATGTCAAATTCATAAATTAATTTGTTTAATATGGAATAAAGAAGAAATCCCTCAACAGTGGAAAGAATCCATAATTGTTCCTGTGTTTAAAAAAGGTGATAAAATGAACTGCAATAATTACCGTGGAATTTCTCTACTCTCAACAACATACAAAATATTGTCTAACATTCTTTTAACAAGACTAACCCCATATGCTAATGAAATTATAGGTGATTATCAATGTGGATTTAAACGTAACAGATCAACTACAGATCAAAAATTTCACATCAGACAGACACTTGAAAAAAAGTGGGAATATAATCAAAATGTCCATCAGCTATTCATTGATTTCAAAAAAGCATATGATTCGGTCAAAAGAGATAAATTATATAATATATTAGTAGAGTTTGGAATACCTAAGAAGCTTGTTAGTATGATAAAAATATGCACCAGTGAAACAGAAAGTAAAATTCGTGTGGGTAATAATATGTCTGACAAATTTATAATTCATGATGGGTTAAAACAAGGAGATGCATTATCTCCATTGCTCTTTAATTTTGCCTTAGAATATGCTGTTAGGAAGGTAAAAGAAACTAAAGAAGGACTAAAATTAAATGGTGTGACTCAGTTGTTAGCATATGCAGATGATGTAGACTTACTGGGGGATGATATAAATACGATTAAGAATAATGCTAAAATATTTTTCAAAACTGCTAAAGAGATAGGTTTGGAAGTTAACAAAGAGAAAACTAAATATATGCTTACAGGCCGAAACCAAGTGTTAGGTAATAATCAAAATCTAATTATTGATAACAACTCGTTTGAACCAGTTTCCAAATTCAAATACTTAGGAGTAATATTAACAAATGAAAATTATATTAAAGAGGAAATAAAAAGTAGGCTTAATTCAGGAAATGCATGTTACTTCTCTCTTCATAAACTTTTGTCTTCTCGTTTAATATCTAAGAAACTAAAAGTTAAAATATACAAAACAGTAATTTTGCCTGTAGTATTATACGGGTGTGAAACTTGGTCCCTTACATTAAAAGAGGAACATAAATTGAGAGTATTTGAAAATAAGATTCTTAGGAAAATATTTGGACCTAAAAGGGATGAGGAGACAGGTGAGTGGAGAAGGTTACATAATTTAGAACTACATAATTTGTATTCATGTCCAGATATTATTAGAATAATTAAATCAAGAAGACTTAGGTGGGCAGGCCATGTGGCACGAATGGGAGAGGAAAGAGGAGTTTACAGGATTCTTGTTGGGAAACCAGATGGTAAGAGACCTGTAGGAAGGCCAAGACGAAGATGGAGGGACAACGTTGAGATGGACCTAAAGGAAATCGGTAGGGATGGAAAAGAGTATATAGATCTTGCTCAAGATAGGGACAGATGGAAGGCCTGTGTTGCTGCAGCCATGAACCTTCGGGTTTAAGAAGGCTAGAGAGTTAGTTAGTTTCACACATAATTTCATTTCAGCCACCAATTATTATAAATACGTTGACGGAACATGATAATTTCAGACAGAAATAGTGTTTTTTGAGGGGGCATCACTATTATGGGGCAAAATACGCCTCCTTTGCCCCCCCCCCCCTGCGGACGCCCATGGTCTCCTGTACCCGCGCTGGCTCAGTCCATTTTCAGGAGGGGTGTTTATGGTTCTTCACTTTATTCTTTTCGAACATCTTAACAATCGGTCACAATTGTTTCCCCATCATATGCATGAAATTTGATAAGATGTGTTTGGAAACTACAGAAATGGACTAATCCCTTGAGGGAAGGAAGGAAGGAAATAATGACTGTTTATGCTGTGAAATGTTGCATTAGAGCCTGGATTATATTTACATATGACGATAAAAGAGTTAACTCTTGGTATCCCTTGAAAAATTTCCTTTCAATTATGTGCATTACCTGCAAAACTTCTATCGAGTATTTGCAGAGTATTGCTCCTTCCTATCCCCTCTCCACGAAAAACAATAAGTTTAATTTAAAAAAAAATTGTACTGATTATAAAAGCCTCACAAAATTATAATCTGACTTAGTGACAAAAAACGTAGCATGTATATTTGCTTCGTTAATAAGCAATTTGCTGAATACTGCCATCTACTGGAGTTTTTAATAAACAGTGTGTTAAAAACAAACTAACAAAGAACACATCATCTCCAAACTTCAAGAGTTGCTAGTGGACTGAAGGCGACACTCGTCGTGTAATATCAATAGTTTACAATAGAACAAACTTTCTATCGTCGTTCTTAGCCTGCTATTATATGCCTACGTCACCGTGGATAGGTTAGGCAGGTCAGATTTGGAGCTGTCAGCATGTATTTCCAAGTTGCTATGGCTGTCGCTAGCCGATCGTTATACGAGTCTCCCTTATCGCACAACACTTGCGTTCTGACGTCACGGCAGCAGGGCCGGGTTAAGTTGGGTGCTGCAGCATTAGGTCCATTCCTGAAATAGGCCCAGATGGAAACAGACGAGAATTTTCCGAAAGCTGAACAGTTTTCTTTTGCTATATTAACCTGAAAATAAATCTTAGAATGAAATTTAGAGCCCCAATTTCGGACGCCTAGACACAGCGTTACTTATTATACAGTTACTATTATTCTTTGCGCTGTGACGTAACTATAACGACGTTGTGTTTATTGTTCACCGAAGATTTCAAGCATCAGGCCCAATTTCGTCTTAATCCGGCCCTGCACGGGAGAATGCTTTAATGATTGATTGATTTGTTGTTTTAAGTCCACTTTATGCACTGTAAGGTTAATCGGGACTGGACCTACAGTTTATAGTGGGATCAGAAGCACTTGTGCCTCCACCGGGTATCGAACCCGGGACCCCTTGATTACAAGGCGACAACGCTACCACTACGCCATCGGGAGGCCAAAGAGAATGCTTTTAATTTTAGGCTAAATGCCTAACTTTTTAGGTTAGGATAGTAAGGTTTAGTTCTCGTATCATAAATATTTTTTTCAGTGTAAATGTGCTAAAAGAACCAAAGACCTAACAACATAGGCATTCCTCGTCGACGTCGGAACGCAAGGTTGCTTAAGTGTTGTACGATAAGGGAGACCCTGGTTTTTACGTCCCCACCCAGACTATGCATGAACTTGGAGGATCTCACTTATGACACCTAAGTTAAACACCTCGGTCAAGCACCTTCTGACGTCAGGATAAATGCTTTCGTTGTTAAGCTAAATATGAAAAGTAAAGTGCTCCCCTGTACCTTGCACCACGCCGTGAAAGCGTATGAGGGGTGTAGAGTTAGGGCTCCTCACTTTCTTGATCACGGTCAAAGGTGGGGGAGATGTGATCAGCACCGCGCCTCTGGCAAAAATCCTAGTTGTCCCCCGCCGGGATCGAACCCGGGTCTCTCGCATGTTAGTCAGACGGTTAAGCTAAATGTAGCTAACAAGCCTAACCTAACGACGAATGCATTCCGCGCTTTCGTCAGAGTAAATACGGCACTTAACCATCAAGGTGTTTGACTTACGTGCAATGAGTAATGACCTTACCTTTGCAAATGTAATAACTAGAAGTTGTAAGGCCTGTTCTGCAGAAGAGCCTGACACACACACACACACGAAGTTGCTTCTCCATTGTTTCCGTTCGACAGATAATCTTGTATTTTCCCCCTCGTATGCCTCTTTGATGTGTTTCCCTCGCTTTTATCATCTCAGCGGAAGAGCTTTGTTTTTGTGGCGTATTTATGGAACGCAAATATTGGGTTTCTGAGGTCCTTTTTTTCCCCCATCTACCTCCCCTCGTGTTTTTCAGAAGGCTCTCTGCCTAATGCAATGAAGACTATATGGAAAACAGAATAACAGACTTAAAACAGACGGGCGCTCCTACCCTCAGGGGAGAAGGAACAGTTTTTTTTTTTTTTTTTTGTTTATCAGGTGGCAGACTCTGTTTTATCAAGACTTCCAAGATGTTTAGGGGAAGAAAAAAGAAAGCAGGATTTGTTTCGGTGCCCTTTCAGCGTCGCTAATTAAGTTATTTTTCACGAGGAAGTAGATTCTGCAGGGACATGATTGTTGATTGGCGCGTGTGCACTTTGCAAAGGTTTCCCTAAGATCATCGATGTGTGATAGGGACGTGAAGAATTCCTGAAACCCCTAGTGACTTTCCTGCATCATCTTTAGGGACTCCAGTACTAACGAAATTCGGATGTGCCCTCCCCCCCGCCCTCAGATTTATGCCATGGCCAAAATGTTAACGTGTAAAGTTAAAAATATTATGGCATATTTCATGGCATTTCTCAAGGATAAGATGGGTCGTATTTCCGTAGCATAACCAATCAGAAGCGACCTCTAGGCCACGTGTGCAGTTGTAATGGCGGCCGAGTGAGATGTAAACAACGCATCACTTCACATTTTTAAAAGCCGAAAACTATTAAACCGAGGGGATTAACGTTTCCTATAAAAAGGTTTTAGGTGCAAATCAATGGCGCTGCTTAAATACATCCTTTCTAACGAATGAAGTGCACACGTGAAAGAATATTTTAGTTGTTTCAATTGTAAACGCCGTGCATTCACCATAGATGGTGTAACGTGTCTTTCGTTCTGTATATATTCTACACTGTAATCGCTAAATCCTTGCGTGTAAAGTACTGTCTACTATGAGATTTTTGGAAGCACTTACATAGCATTTGGCAAGTTGAAATGGAAAGAGTGACTATCACAGACTGAGTGGTTGACTGACAACCACTGAAAATAGCCAAATTCAGTGGAGGCGGGGTTTTGTTCCCGCAGCAAAATACCATGACATACGAAGGTCCGCATCTGGAACATGCCTTCATGCATTATACGCAGATGACACCGCATTCTTTGATTCTGGGAAGCGACGTTCAATACAAACTTGCTAACTTCGAAGACTGCAACAGATAATGGCGAATTAAGGTCAATCTGGAGGAAAGTTCAGGTACACCTGCTAATCAGTCATCCATTTATGCATTTTTTCCCCTCATAACATGCATTCTGTGTTGTTTTAAGGGATTTCGCCAATGCTGAGGAGATATATATTGGCTAATTACTCTCGTTTCTTTCAATACACGACTCTTACACTGAGTAAGAGCAGAGTCAATGAAAGTAGTGATGGACAATTCGTTTTCTTATACAGCATTTTTTCCAAAGTCGATTCTCTTCTTTATACAACATTTTTGTCCAAGGTACAGTTCGACCGACATTGGACAGAAGTGCTGTATAAAGAAGGATTACTAAGTAAGGCGAGAGTACTAATGGTGTTACAGATGATATTCTCTGTTTTGTCGATGGTCTTGCCTTGATTTTTGAACCCCAAAGTCACTAAATAAATTGCTAATTTGAGTACACGTATTTTGTAACTTGACCGTACGAAAGTACTCAGATTTTGACATTTAGAAACATATCTACCAAAAACGCCCCCTGTTGTTTATCTAGAATGTCTTTATATCAGTGTTAACGATAGCATGGGACAGTTTGCACCATACAAATCTTTACCAGTATTGAGGCGTAATAACACTAGCGGCTAGCAACACGTGTAGATGGATGCTAAGGGCACCAAACCTGCCTAATCTATTTACATGGTCATTTCTGCTATGATATAGATTCATACGTGAGTAGGTTAGGCAGGTCAGGTTTGATGCTTTTAGCACATACTATATCTCCAACCGCTAGCCGCTCGTGTTAATAACGCACAGCCAGGGTCCGAATAGTTATTCCTTTTCCTGGTTTGCAAGACTCGAACCCGTAGTCACCCAACCGTAATAGCCGAACCAAGTGCATTCAGCAGCGTACTCGCCTTCCTCTAGTTGAGTGGAGTACCAACAGATGTCGCTGAGCTTTTCAGCAGAGCGATTTCGTTCTGTGGAAGTTCTGTACTCGAGTATAACTTCTAACGACACTTTTCTATTTCCATAAGAATAGCCAGCCTTGCTTACACTATAAACAATGCCACGACAGGTCTTGAGTTTCGGCGTAACTTTAGCATAGACTGAAAATACCATAAATGTTTGATGCCAGGTCGTTTGGAAATATAAGATCTGCAGCAGCGTCGACTGGACGAGTGGAAGATTTCGCCCATCTTCGGTGTTTGGTTTAATCTTCCACTCGTCTACCCAACGCTAGAGTTCCCAAGGCTCCAGCGAAGGTCCGCATCTACGTGTATACACTGTATTTCCTAGAGGACATATGCTTTCAGTATTATACGCAGATGACACTCCATTCTTGATTATGCATTATACACAGATGACACAGCATTCTAGATTCTGGGAAGCAGCATTCAATACAAACGTGCTAAATTCGAAGACTGCAACAGATGATGGCGAATTAAGGTCAACCGTGAGAAAAGTACAGTTAGTGATCAACTTGAATATGGTGGAATCTACTTCAGTCTGTACTTGTCCCCCATAGTTTTTCGTGGAAACCCACACCTTGATCGGATGACTGACTGCACAAATTAACATCGAATCGGGGACAGACCAAATCCCCGAAACACAGGAGCAACAGTGCTTAAAAATCCAAGTCGGAGGTTCACTGGATAACACAATAGGCGACAGAGCGTGTAACGAGTGCACTCACGGTCCCCGAAATGACGTGTCAATCATACCCCGGCACGGGGCCAAACGTCGTTATGTGTACGTGGTCACGCGCCGGTTCGGAGTCTCTCTGGTGACGGGCTTCGATTCGGCGTCGTTCTGGAAGCGTCGTTCTGGAGTCGTCCTTCAATCTCTCCCTCTGGCTTCGATCGGCGTCGTTCTGGAGTCGTCCTTCAATCTCTCTCTCTGGTGACGGGCTTCGATCGGCGTCGTTCTGAAAACGTCCTTCGGGCTTTGGGCAGTGTTTGGTTTTGGCGTCGTCTGGCTGGCTTCTGCATCGTTGCGGGTGCCGGGGAAGCGACGCCTCCCTTCTCTATCTTCTTTAGCCCTCCATCCTTATGTAGTCCACGCTTGGCAAAAACAAATCACCGCGTAATCTTCACCAAAATAAGGCGCACACTGGTAACTCTCTATCTGCAAGTCGCTCACAGTACGTAAGGAAACAAAGTTCACGGACACAAAGCAATGATCACGCGAGAGTGTAGCGCGGAGATGCTCTCTCTGTGAAATCCGGGTAAAAACTGTCTCTGGGATGGTAGCACCGCATATATATAAGAGATTCAAATTCGTCCGTTGAAACCCACGCTAAGGTGGCTTCGCTTCGCTTTCTCAGGGGATGGAAATGACCTCTGTCCATTGTCTTGAAAGGCGCGGTCGGCGACGCGTCCTGGATCCTTTCAGGCTTGGGCTCCAGCTGGTTTCTCTGGTCATCCGTGAACATGGGTTAGCCCGCCCGCTGCGACTCAAGCCTGGTAGCGACGGAAATAATCTTTCCTTATCTTCGCGTTGGTGCAAATAAGTCATGTTCTAAACGGCGGCTGTCACTCAAGAAAAACCCCATCTCCCAACTCCCGACGTCTGGGTCGGATACAAGTTTATTCACAAAATAAAATCACACCTCACACTTTCATGTTTGTGCATAAAATGAATCAATAAACAAAAAATAATTTATCTCGAACTGCGTTTCACATGTCACTAGATACCGCGACATCTCGCCCTCCTTCCGATCAAAAAATTCTGTAGGCGAATAAAATTTTTCACTACTCAGGGGCACAAAATTTTGACTACAAATTTTTTAACACCCTGTACAAGAAAAGTAAACCAGTTCGATAACACAAAACACATGATATAAATGATACCTCCAATTTACATAATAAATATACATTTTATACACTCTGGGTATGGCTCAATGTTATCTTATACTTCTAAAATGGCGCGATGTCGCTTAACCATGTTTCGCCATCCCATTCCTCCCTTCGGCGCTGACGACCTGACGGCCCCGGCTGTGGAGATGTGTTGGTGGGATTCGGCCCGTTCGCGTTTCGCGTCGGGCTCCTTTGAACCCACGGCGGGCTGCGCCTTGTGTGCCCGTTGTCAGAACGCGGGCTCTCCGGTCTACTGTCGGGGTGACGTTGATAATAACCATTGTTCACTCGCCCGTTGGAAAAGTTGTTATCGTTGCTGTGGTTATAGTGGCCCGGCGAACTGCGAGTCTGACCACCTCGACGTCTCTGTCCCCGATAGTGGCGTCTCTGTCGTGGCGAAGGCGGATCATCTCGAAACTGGCGAACTTCGGCTCCTGGAGCGCGTTGCTGCCCATCGTACCTCCTCTGGACGAAATGGACGCGTGGGTGCTTGTTTCCCCGGTTTCCTTCATCCTCCGGTCGTCTCCTTTTGTTCCATTTGTCACTCCGCGTCCTCTCGCGTTCCTCTTCGCACTGGTTCAGGTTCTCTAGCGTGAGCGACATGGCTTCTGCATCGAAAACGCACGCCCCGTTGAGATGCCGTCTTATCTCTTGCGGGTAATGATAAATTAGGGCCGCAATTATCTCCGACGTGGTCATCTGTGGCTGGAGAGCTTGGAACTCATTGAACTTACGCCAGAAATATTGCGAAAATGTAAGTCCCCCGTTCCTGTCGTACCTCTCGTTCCTCAGTTGGATAAGCATCCTTTCCACTTGCATGGGGCGCTGAAAGTGTGTCAAAAACGCTTCCCTAAACGCCGAGTAAGAATGAAAGTGTCTTTCATTCCGATCCAGCCAGTTCTTTGCCCGATCTTGCATTAGGCCTTTCAGCACGAGTAATCGCTCCCCATCCGCAAGTCCTAACTCCCGGGCTGTTGCTTCAAATTCCTCGATGAAGGCAGACGGCAATATCCTGTCGGCCCCGGAGAACTTCTTGAAATGTTTTTTATATTCAGGCGGGAACAGAGCTCTTCTCGTTGGTGCTGGTTCAGACCGTATATCTTCCCGGCTTGAAGTTTGGGCTTCGAACGGTCGCGGCGATGGAAGATGTAGTCCAGGTTCCACTTCGCTTCCTCCGTTGACAAGCGTAGTCGGTCTTGCGTCACTCGCGCGCCTTGAAGACGAGGGGACCGCAGCTGGCTGCGATGACGTCATGGCTGCCGCCTCTCGCGATGATCCCGGAACGTCGGCTACGTTTAGTCGTTCCAGTTTGTCCTCTATTTCCTTTATTTTTTCGGAATTCCCTTCCGCTAGACTCGCTGCTCGCCGTACCTGTCGCTCGAGGGCATCGTTGCTCCGATTACAGGCTGACTCCAGCTGTGCACATTGTTGGCCGATGTGTTGCAAAGCTCCTTCCTGCTCACTTACGCTCTGCGCCAGTGTTGCCACCTTGGCTTCCTGTTCATTGAGGCGAGCGTCGGTCCTGGCGATCCTGGATTCGATTCGAGCCTCGGATTCTTGGATCGTCTGAAGGAGTTGTTGCGTTATTTCTTCTCCGGAGGCGCGAACCGTCCCTTGGAGGCGTTCTTCCATCCCTCGTGCGTCGGTCTGCATCCTGGTTTCCAACCCTTGGATGTTGGTTTGCACTCCTTGCATTTCAGCCTGCAATCCCTGGATGTTGGTCCGCATCTCGGTCTGCATTCCCTGGATGTTGGTCCGCATCTCGGTCTGCATTCCCTGGAGCATCTCGAGAACCAGCTGAAATTGGTTGGCACCACTGCCACTTCCTACGTCATCTTGTTCCTTGCTGTGGTCGCTGTCCGCACGTGACGATGTACCCCCTTGGGCACTTGGTATCTCCCTTTCCATTTCCAACGGGCCCTTGCACTGGGGACAAACCGGTCTGGTCCCCTCGCTGTCGATTTCGAAATCAGCAAATTCCTTTCCACAAGCCTCGCAAACCATCATGACGTCACTCTTGTTCAAACAGTCTATACGACGATTTCTTAATCTCATGAAGGCCTTTCCTTAATTATCAATTATCTGCTCAATCTTATGTCGCACTTTGGAACAGTTAAGCAAACTTACGCGAGCTCACACAAAATGTGAATTACAAATCGATACATAAAAAGAAAAAGGAGGTCCGTCGGGAATCCCTTATCCCGCAACTCAGCCTGAAGCCATAAATTACGCCAAAAACCAAAAAAAAAAATACACAAAAAGTACATAAAAAATGCCCTATGCAGCTGCCCTTGCTGCTTTCGCCGAAAAAAAATATCTGCCCTATTGTTACCAATTACGCCCAATAACGTGTCCTTACACGTGAACCTACGACAAATACATGAAAATAACCCTCGAAATACAAAACGAGAAACACACAAATCATCAGGAACCTAACACAAGAATTTTATGCATGACGTATACAACAATGAAATTTCTACCGCTCTCGCGACCTGGCTTTCCTGGAAAGGCATGACAGAAGTTGCCGTCCCATGTTCGCGGCGCCAAATGTAACGAGTGCACTCACGATCCCCGAAATGACGTGTCAATCATACCCCGGCACGGGGCCAAACGTCGTTATGTGTACGTGGTCACGCGCCGGTTCGGAGTCTCTCTGGTGACGGGCTTCGATTCGGCGTCGTTCTGGAAGCGTCGTTCTGGAGTCGTCCTTCAATCTCTCCCTCTGGCTTCGATCGGCGTCGTTCTGGAGTCGTCCTTCAATCTCTCTCTCTGGTGACGGGCTTCGATCGGCGTCGTTCTGAAAACGTCCTTCGGGCTTTGGGCAGTGTTTGGTTTTGGCGTCGTCTGGCTGGCTTCTGCATCGTTGCGGGTGCCGGGGAAGCGACGCCTCCCTTCTCTATCTTCTTTAGCCCTCCATCCTTATGTAGTCCACGCTTGGCAAAAACAAATCACCGCGTAATCTTCACCAAAATAAGGCGCACACTGGTAACTCTCTATCTGCAAGTCGCTCACAGTACGTAAGGAAACAAAGTTCACGGACACAAAGCAATGATCACGCGAGAGTGTAGCGCGGAGATGCTCTCTCTGTGAAATCCGGGTAAAAACTGTCTCTGGGATGGTAGCACCGCATATATATAAGAGATTCAAATTCGTCCGTTGAAACCCACGCTAAGGTGGCTTCGCTTCGCTTTCTCAGGGGATGGAAATGACCTCTGTCCATTGTCTTGAAAGGCGCGGTCGGCGACGCGTCCTGGATCCTTTCAGGCTTGGGCTCCAGCTGGTTTCTCTGGTCATCCGTGAACATGGGTTAGCCCGCCCGCTGCGACTCAAGCCTGGTAGCGACGGAAATAATCTTTCCTTATCTTCGCGTTGGTGCAAATATGTCATGTTCTAAGCGGCGGCTGTCACTCAAGAAAAACCCCATCTCCCAACTCCCGACGTCTGGGTCGGATACAAGTTTATTCACAAAATAAAATCACACCTCACACTTTCATGTTTGTGCATAAAATGAATCAATAAACAAAAAAATTATCTCGAACTGCGTTTCACATGTCACTAGATACCGTGACAAGCGTTTACAGTTGACTGCAAGGGTCGAGTAAGTGAGGAAGAAAACAAGGAGCTAGATCGAGATGACGTCAGTGATTCGTTGAGTTCCACGAATAGGCGATAGGAAGATATAGGAGGTGAGACTCGTTCTTCAACCTCAGATGCAGAATTATCAGAAATGTTAAGAAGGTGATTGTACTCTAATTGCTGTTTCCATTCATACATTAAACATATTCATCAAAATACGAATACTGTAGGAATTACTGAGAATATGGGAAGGGAATAAAATAACAAATAAATGCGTCACATAAAATTCACTTGTGAACCCATGAATAACAATGTAATTTCTTTCCTTGATCTGCAAATTAAGACAACTGACTCAACAATTCAAACATCAGTCCATAGAAAAAAATTAGCGGGTGAAAAATACATCCATGCCAATTCAGAACATTCGCGTATAACAATGGATAACATATTTTTAAATTTTTTCCTGAGAGCACAAAGACTATGTTCTAATAATGAGGATATCATTTTTTTCTTTTAAAAAAGATGCAGTACTTTACAAGTTATTGCTCATTTCCACGAGTGGCGCCGTCCCGGTATTGCAAATCGATCACTTCCACGAGTGTGTGTATGTGTGTGTGTGTGTGTGTGTGTGTTTGTTTGTTTGTTTTTTTATATTGTGTAGTAGTTGTGGTGTGTGTGTGTTTATATTGTGTTATAGTTGTGATGTGTTTGTGTGTGTCTTGTGTAGTAGTTGTGATGTGTTTGTGTGTGTCTTGTGTAGTAGTTATGCTGTCTAATGTGTTTGTGTTCGTCTTGTGTAGTAATTGTGCTGTCTAATATGTTTGTGTTTGTTTTGTGTAGTAGTTCCTCCATTCATATCGGGGGTTAGGCGTAGAGCTGACAACTCTGCACTGTAAAAAGACATGTCAAGAAACAGAAATATAAGGCCATGGATGTTCCCAAGGTAAAATATTCCGGAGGTAAAATAGTCCCCCATTCGGATCTCCGGGTGGGGACTACTTTGGGAGGTCCCTGGACTAAGGATAAGATCTACGTTAGGAATAAGGATATTAAATTAGGCACCTGGAATGTTCTGAGCCTTTACCGGCCTGGGGCATTTCAGTGTACAGTTAATGAGATAGTGAAGTATAAATTAGATTATAACACCATTAAGCCTTGTTTCCATGATTATGAAAAACTAAAATATGCTGACCAAGGCAGTAATTTATTTTATAAAAAAACATAAACTAACGTAACGTTTCAACCTTCTAGCAAGGTCTTCTTCAGACTCTGTATCAAGTACAAAAGTAACCAGATACCACAAAAGACCATTATATATACACAAACATTACTCCCTCCAGACTATTTAGAAAGTTGTTTGGAACTTTCTAGCAGATGACTTTCACTTTGCCAACTTCACTTTCACCTAAAAGGCTAAACACAATTACTTCCATATAGAATGTGGTTGGGCTTTTAATCTCACACTCTTTTCCCTTCATTTTTCTTCCTTCTCCTTTCCTCTTTCTCTCTTGTCCTTTCCACTCTTTCCAACATCTTCTTCCATTCTTTGTTTAACTTCAGTCCCCCATTCCAGTTCATTGTGTCTTCTTCACCTTTCTTCTCTATTTCCTTGGCTTCCTTCCATTTTCTCACTAGCATTCTCTTCTCCCTTCCTATCTGCTTAGCCTCATCCCACTCTATGTCATGTCCTGTTTCTCTCGTGTGTTTAAATATTGCATTTCTCTCTCTCTTAAGTCGTACATCATCCCTATGTTGTTTCAACCTGTCTTTCAGCCTGTTTTTCGTTTCTCCTATGTACACACTCTGACATTCTTTACATTTCACTTCGTAGATAATCCCTTCCTCTTCCTCTTCTCTGTTTTCTTTTTTCTTGTTAGCATTCCTCGCAATTCCTAAGATGCTTCTCCCTCCCTTCCTGTATGTTTTAACTCCCGCTTTCCTAAGCACTTTGCATATCTTTTCTGTGGTCTTCCCCATACTCCTTATTCCAAACCTTTTCTCCTCTTTTTCTTTCTCTTCCAATTCTCCCCTGCCCGTTTTCTTACTTCTTCTGTTTATGTCCAATCTGTCCTGCTTCTCATAGCCATTCTTTTCCAGCTGTTTCCATAGGCTATTTATTTTGCCTTCTTTTTCACATTCTTTCATGCATATTTTCTTGATTCTGTCCTCCATATTCTTTATAAAATTTCTTTTTGTCACCTCACTTACATCACTTCTTTTGTGGCAGAATACCCCTGCTGCACACTTCTTCTGATGCCAAGCGGTTTCAATTTCTTGTCCTCTTTTCCTTTTCATCAATATATCTAGATAGCTTATCTTGTCTTCTTCTTCTATTTCAAGTTCCAATAATATCCCTCTTTCTTCATCTTGAATTTCTTTGACAAAAATGTCAAGCTGCCTCTTGGTTCCCTTCCATATGCCAAAGCAGTCGTCCACATATCTGCAAAACAGAATTATTTTGTCACCTCCCTTTTCTATCACTTTCTTTTCCCATTCATTCATAACCAATTCAGCCAATGCTGGGCTTAGACTGGAACCTATATTTAGTCCTTCACTCATTAACATTATTTTATCTCCCATTATACTGTAACCGTTATTCCAAATGGTTTCCAGCGCCTTCACTACCCTTTCACTATCCCATTCTCCTATAATTTCTTGTCCCATTCTCTTTTTAATAATGTCCAAAATGTGTCCCCTCTTGATGCTCGGGAACATACTTTTCACGTCTAAGCTAAACATTGTCGTCTTCATCTCATTTAACTTAAGTCCTTTTATGAGGTCTACTACTTGTTCACTATTCTTAACTGCTCTGCTTTCTTGCTGTGTTACTAACACGTCAATAACTTTCTTTAATTTCTTTTCTAAGGGTTCCAAAATATTGTTTCTGCAGTTCATTACTGGTCTTAACTTTATCTCTTCTTTGTGTATCTTTGGAAAGCCTTTCAAACTTGGTAGTCTTCCTGTCTCCTTTATGCATTTCTTGAATCCTCTCCTCCTACAATCTTTTATGATTCTTTCTTTTATAGTTTGTTCTTCACCTGTTCCACAAATCCCCTCATATCCATTTTCTTTTAGGTCTTCAAACTTCCTCTCGTACCATTCTCTTTCCATCACCACAATTGCTCCTCCTTTATCTGCCTGCTCTATCACCACATCATTTCTTGTCTTTATTTTCTTCATCCCTTCCCTTTCTTTTTGACTCAAATTATCTACTTTTCCTTGTTTTCCCATTTCTTTCTTCAGTATGGCTGCTGTTCTTCTTCTAATCTTGTCTCTTTCTGGTTCTTCTTTTATATGGAGCACTGCTTCTTCAATGTCATATATAACTTCCTCATAATCTACATTTCTTTCCTTAACTTTGAAACCTCTACCTAGTTTTAAAAAAGCTTCCTCTTCTTTTGTTAGGTCTACATTCCCTATTACCACAACTCTTCTTCTGGTATCCTCTTCTTCTTCCTCTTCTCCTCTTTCTTCTTTCCATCCTAGTCCCTCTCCTTTCTTCTTCAATTTTATTTTCATTTTCTCTCTAAATTGCTCCTGCCAGATTTTCATTTCATGAAATGTATATTCTCTCGTAAAAATGGTGAGACCATCTTCAATAGCTTTTTCAATTCTTGTCAGGTTCTCCTTTATTATCTTTAACTCCTTTCTTCTTGCCCTTATTTCATTCCATATCAGTTCTTTTTCCATTTTCTGAACCAATATCCTCCATCTCTTGGTGTTGCAAACCACTCCCTTCTTACTTATTTTTAATCCTTTAGGCGCTGTGCCTCTCTCCAAACATTTTCTCAGAAACTTCTCTTGTTCGTCTTTGTGTATTTCTTTCCTCTTCAAGTCCTTCCAGTTGTTAATTTTCCTCATCAGCCTTGGAAAATGTCCAATTATAACACCATTAAGCCTTGTTTCCATGATTATGAAAAACTAAAATATGCTGACCAAGGCAGTAATTTATTTTATAAAAAAACATAAACTAACGTAACGTTTCAACCTTCTAGCAAGGTCTTCTTCAGACTCTGTATCAAGTACAAAAGTAACCAGATACCACAAAAGACCATTATATATACACAAACATTACTCCCTCCAGACTATTTAGAAAGTTGTTTGGAACTTTCTAGCAGATGACTTTCACTTTGCCAACTTCACTTTCACCTAAAAGGCTAAACACAATTACTTCCATATAGAATGTGGTTGGGCTTTTAATCTCACACTCTTTTCCCTTCATTTTTCTTCCTTCTCCTTTCCTCTTTCTCTCTTGTCCTTTCCACTCTTTCCAACATCTTCTTCCATTCTTTGATGTAAGTGAGGTGACAAAAAGAAATTTTATAAAGAATATGGAGGACAGAATCAAGAAAATATGCATGAAAGAATGTGAAAAAGAAGGCAAAATAAATAGCCTATGGAAACAGCTGGAAAAGAATGGCTATGAGAAGCAGGACAGATTGGACATAAACAGAAGAAGTAAGAAAACGGGCAGGGGAGAATTGGAAGAGAAAGAAAAAGAGGAGAAAAGGTTTGGAATAAGGAGTATGGGGAAGACCACAGAAAAGATATGCAAAGTGCTTAGGAAAGCGGGAGTTAAAACATACAGGAAGGGAGGGAGAAGCATCTTAGGAATTGCGAGGAATGCTAACAAGAAAAAAGAAAACAGAGAAGAGGAAGAGGAAGGGATTATCTACGAAGTGAAATGTAAAGAATGTCAGAGTGTGTACATAGGAGAAACGAAAAACAGGCTGAAAGACAGGTTGAAACAACATAGGGATGATGTACGACTTAAGAGAGAGAGAAATGCAATATTTAAACACACGAGAGAAACAGGACATGACATAGAGTGGGATGAGGCTAAGCAGATAGGAAGGGAGAAGAGAATGCTAGTGAGAAAATGGAAGGAAGCCAAGGAAATAGAGAAGAAAGGTGAAGAAGACACAATGAACTGGAATGGGGGACTGAAGTTAAACAAAGAATGGAAGAAGATGTTGGAAAGAGTGGAAAGGACAAGAGAGAAAGAGGAAAGGAGAAGGAAGAAAAATGAAGGGAAAAGAGTGTGAGATTAAAAGCCCAACCACATTCTATATGGAAGTAATTGTGTTTAGCCTTTTAGGTGAAAGTGAAGTTGGCAAAGTGAAAGTCATCTGCTAGAAAGTTCCAAACAACTTTCTAAATAGTCTGGAGGGAGTAATGTTTGTGTATATATAATGGTCTTTTGTGGTATCTGGTTACTTTTGTACTTGATACAGAGTCTGAAGAAGACCTTGCTAGAAGGTTGAAACGTTACGTTAGTTTATGTTTTTTTATAAAATAAATTACTGCCTTGGTCAGCATATTTTAGTTTTTCATAAATTAGATGTAGTAGCTGTCCAGGAAGTTAGGTGGCCAGGAGAAGGGAATTGTAAAACTAAAAATTATACTTTTTTCTATGGTGGTACTGAAAATCATAATTTTGGAACAGGCTTTTTCATAAATAATAGAATTATCTCGGCTCTTAAAACAATAGAATTTATTAATGATAGGATATCATATGCAGTTTTACAGGGTAGGTGGTGTAAAATTATTTTAATAAACATACATGCACCAACGGAAGATAAAGATGATAATACTAAAGATGATTTTTATGCCGAGTTAGAACAGGTCTTTGATAAATTTTCTCAGTATGATATGAAAATTCTGTTAGGTGACTGTAATGCACAGATTGGCAAAGAAGAGACATTTAAACCCACGATTGGTAAAGAAAGTCTTCATGAATTAAGTAATGATAATGGTATAAGATTGATTACTTTTGCAACCTCAAAGAATTTAATTGTGAAAAGTACCACTTTTAAACATAAAGATATCCATAAATATACCTGGTCTTCTCCAGATGGTAAAACTCATAATCAGATAGACCATATTCTCATTGATAAGAGAAGGCATACTAGTATAATTGACGTTCGTACACATAGAGGTGCTGACTGTGCCAGTGACCATTATTTAGTAATTGCTAAATTAAGAGAAAGACTCTCAGTGATAAATCATAAGCAACAAAATCTAAAAGTTATAAAATTTGATACAGGAAAGTTTGCTGATGAAAGAATTAAGAAAGATTACCAAATTAAACTGTCAAATAGATTTGAGGTTTTGCAGGATTTAAATGATGATGAAAATATAAATGAAACAGACGTAAATAAGAATTGGGAGCACATACGTAATGCAATAGAATCAGCAGCTAAAGAAACTATAGGATACCATAAACCAAGAAAAAGTAAGCCATGGTTTGATAATGAATGTCATAATCTAATAGAAATAAGAAATCAGGCTAGACTTAGGTGGTTAAATAACTCGGATGATACAAATCTAAGCAATTATAATACAATAAAGCGAGAAGTTAACCGCACGTTTAGAAGTAAAAAAAGAGATTACTTGAAAAGCAAAATTAACGAAATTGAAACAAACAGCAAAAATAAAAATATCAGAGATTTATATAAAGGTGTAAATGAATTTAGAAAGGGGTGGCAACCTAAAGTAAACTTGATAAAAGATAAAGACGGTGATTTTCTAGCTGACCCAAGCGATATTCTAAATAGATGGAAGAACTACTTTAATGACCTTTTAAATGTCCATGTAGGACATAAATCAGAAGTAAATGAAGTCCACACAGCAGAACCTTTAGTTCCAGAACCTAACTTGACTGAAGTTAAAGATGCTATTAAAAGGCTTAAGAATAACAAAGCACCTGGCATTGATTTAATACCAGCTGAGTTAATTAAATATGGTGGAAATTCATTAATATGTCAAATTCATAAATTAATTTGTTTAATATGGAATAAAGAAGAAATCCCTCAACAGTGGAAAGAATCCATAATTGTTCCTGTGTTTAAAAAAGGTGATAAAATGAACTGCAATAATTACCGTGGAATTTCTCTACTCTCAACAACATACAAAATATTGTCTAACATTCTTTTAACAAGACTAACCCCATATGCTAATGAAATTATAGGTGATTATCAATGTGGATTTAAACGTAACAGATCAACTACAGATCAAATTTTTCACATCAGACAGACACTTGAAAAAAAGTGGGAATATAATCAAAATGTCCATCAGCTATTCATTGATTTCAAAAAAGCATATGATTCGGTCAAAAGAGATAAATTATATAATATATTAGTAGAGTTTGGAATACCTAAGAAGCTTGTTAGTATGATAAAAATATGCACCAGTGAAACAGAAAGTAAAATTCGTGTGGGTAATAATATGTCTGACAAATTTATAATTCATGATGGGTTAAAACAAGGAGATGCATTATCTCCATTGCTCTTTAATTTTGCCTTAGAATATGCTGTAAGGAAGGTAAAAGAAACTAAAGAAGGACTAAAATTAAATGGTGTGACTCAGTTGTTAGCATATGCAGATGATGTAGACTTACTGGGGGATGATATAAATACGATTAAGAATAATGCTAAAATATTTTTCAAAACTGCTAAAGAGATAGGTTTGGAAGTTAACAAAGAGAAAACTAAATATATGCTTACAGGCCGAAACCAAGTGTTAGGTAATAATCAAAATCTAATTATTGATAACAACTCGTTTGAACCAGTTTCCAAATTCAAATACTTAGGAGTAATATTAACAAATGAAAATTATATTAAAGAGGAAATAAAAAGTAGGCTTAATTCAGGAAATGCATGTTACTTCTCTCTTCATAAACTTTTGTCTTCTCGTTTAATATCTAAGAAACTAAAAGTTAAAATATACAAAACAGTAATTTTGCCTGTAGTATTATACGGGTGTGAAACTTGGTCCCTTACATTAAAAGAGGAACATAAATTGAGAGTATTTGAAAATAAGATTCTTAGGAAAATATTTGGACCTAAAAGGGATGAGGAGACAGGTGAGTGGAGAAGGTTACATAATTTAGAACTACATAATTTGTATTCATGTCCAGATATTATTAGAATAATTAAATCAAGAAGACTTAGGTGGGCAGGCCATGTGGCACGAATGGGAGAGGAAAGAGGAGTTTACAGGATTCTTGTTGGGAAACCAGATGGTAAGAGACCTGTAGGAAGGCCAAGACGAAGATGGAGGGACAACGTTGAGATGGACCTAAAGGAAATCGGTAGGGATGGAAAAGAGTATATAGATCTTGCTCAAGATAGGGACAGATGGAAGGCCTGTGTTGCTGCAGCCATGAACCTTCGGGTTTAAGAAGGCTAGAGAGTTAGTTAGTAGTTAGTTTGCGGATCAATTTGAACCTAGGAGTGACTCGAGATTGTGGATCTTGCACCAAGGTCTGTGCAGAATTTTTGCGATGATCTTCTTTAAGGAATGATATAAACAGTGACGGGCAGAAGGTTTTCGAAAGGGGGTTGGGGGTTCGTATACTATTTTTTTAGTACTCTTGTCCTCATTTATGCAATCTTTTCCTGCCTTCGGTGATTTTTTTTTTGCAGGGCCCCACCAACCCCTCTTGGGCACGCCACTGGCTATGAAGTTGAAAAGATTCGAGTTTTAGTACCTGGAAAACCACCCCCGGGGGTGCTGTGTTACAACGAATTTTTAGTCACCGTCCCTTCTCTTTAGGACAGGCCCGTAGCCAGAATTTTATATCGGGGGGGGGGGGGCATCCGTCATCTAAAGGCGATAAAGAAGATGGGATTAGAAGCCATAAAATGAATTTCTCAGTATATTACAAGTTATTTTACAAGATGTTTAATCCTGCTAAATTAATTATTACTATACACTATTTGTATTAGATATTTACAGGATTTCGGGTTGCCTTCAGTCCCCCGAGCCCTCCCACTGGTTACGTGGCTGCTTCAGGACGAGAATCTAATTTACACTAGAAATATATCTTACGTAAAAGTACGTGCATGGTTATGTACTCGCTTGGATGGAACTACTAATGAGGATTGTCCGGACCATACAAGAAGCAGCGTACGTGGCATGAGGTTGGAGGACTCTGGATATTGCCCCCCTCCACTCTTTCCCCCTTGTGAAATGAAGGTAGGGATAACTGAGTGACGTAAATGTGGGCGGGCTTCGTCTCTCCCTGAGAGAACAGGAGGGGAAGGGGGAGCGTGGAGTTTGCGCAGAGAGTGGAATATTACATGAAGTTTTAGGAGGGACAAAGCTCCATGTATTCGGGCCAACCAAGCTTGGAGAGGTGTTCGGCGAAGAGCATTTTGCCTCGAGGCTGCGTCGTCCCCTTTTGCGGCGTACGTGGTCTTGAGATGAAATGGCTTTCGGGGGAGGGGGAGGGGAGCGACAAGGGGAATATACGATTGCGTTTTTCATGTTTCTCATTGCTGCTGGCAATCCTGTCTCGGGGATTATTTTTTCGCCCACTGGCAACCCTGTCTGGAATGGATAGAAGTATTGAGCGCATGCGAGCCCAGTTTTCAGGCTTTTTTTTTAATTACACTTGTCGATACAGCGTTCTCGAAGTACAAACTAGTATCTGTCCAATAAGAGGAGTTGAATGGGTGACGTAGCGGCAAGGTTTACAATTTTAATTAAGAATCTGCTAGCTCATTCCACCACGTAACTGCAAACCGGGAACGTAAAGGTTTTTTTAGGGTAAGAGAGAGAGAAGGGCGAATCACGTGCAAGGAAGAGGAGAAATAGTGTTGCCAGTGGTTTTTTTTGTTTTGTTTTTTTCAAGGCATAAGACTCCCACGAAATATTATAAAACCCCACAAAATATATTTTGTTGTCTCTAGTCGTGGGCTGGAGGCTGGTGCAGGCAAAAGATAAAGCCTTCCCCGAAATGATGATGTAAATACGCCACTGCTTACTTATACAGGGTGGTTCAAAAAGGACTTTACAACTTTGTAAGTGTTAAATCGGAAAGGTTACAGAACTGGTTGTGGTGTCATTTTGTAAGGAAATACATCAAGTTTGACTAGCGTTGTGGAATAGCACCGAATTCCGCCACCGCAGCGGAATGCAAAATGGCTGCTTTCACAGGTCAAGAGCGAGCTCGTCGCTGTGAGGTTTCGGCCGCATCCACTTCCAACAAGATGGCGCCTTCACCTCACTACCTCACCGAAGTCCGGAATATCCTCAACAATATCCAGGTCGATGGATAGGTAGGCTAAATTGTTCATCTGATCCGACACCCATCGATTTTAACTTTGGGAGTTTCATTCATCGAATGAAGGATGAAGTGATATGATGAAATTGATGAAGGGACACTTACAAAGAACACCCATGTCCAGGGTGGGGTTCGAACCCGGAACCCAGCAGCATGTCAGTTTTGAACTTCTGGAAAACGCGAAAAAGGGCACTTACCAACACTGACTCAGTTACCAAACTGGCAGATTCTCAATCCACTGCCTACATAGCTCATAGCAGGAGTGTGTCCAGGGGCGGTAAGTACCAGGGTTGTTGAAGGTCCAGGAATTTTAAATAAATTCAATTCCGGTCCAGGAGAGAAAATCAGCAAGCGTAAATGGGTGTTGGACCGTAAAGAACCTTTTTATCTGTAAAGTGTTTCAATTCGGTCCAGGAACATTTTTTCCCCGATCAATTTAAATACGGTCCAGGAACCTTATTTTCCGGATGAATTTAAATTCGGTCCAGGAACCTTTTTTCAATGTAACAATACGCAACTTGGACCGAATTTAAATTGTGCGAGGAAAAAGGTTCCGGTCCTGGACCTTTAACAACCGTGGTGAGTACCCTTCCGTTTTTTTCACTTTAGGCTAATCGTGGCGATGAGGATGAGTGATGATATGAAATTCATGAAGGAAGACTCCCAACGGGAGTAGAGAAAATATAGGGCTAACAACAATTGGAAAACGTTTCTGCACGCCAATGGACATAACTCCACGAAATCCATACTCCCAGAGAAATTTCTTACAAACTCTTCTCGACCGAACAGACTGCCAACCCTGTCCAATACCTCCAACCGGCGGATGCAGGGTTGCCATCACTTGAAATTTACATGACCCAATTACTAAATTCTTCTACTGTACACATGAGCTATGCAGGAAGAGCATTTCGCTCGTGCACCAAATAGTTCGCACGGACGACGCTAGATTGCGTACGGAATTGAATAACGCTCGAAAAGACCAGTAGCACACGTATAACCGTAATTTATCTGTGGCAGTGGGGCCTGAAATATGGATCGTGAGGTGAAAGACTCAGTGAAATTGAAACTTAAGTGAACATAGTCATTATCTCCATGTTAAAATGTAGTTTAGTCTAGTTTACCAACACAGTGATATATGAAAATCAGTAGCGTATATTCCAAGCTATCTGCGAAGCCTAGAGAGTAAAGTATTGAAGAAAAATCGATTAGAAACTATGAATAAATTTACTCATTTCATTAAGAAAATATTGACAACTCTGAAGTTGGCAACCTGTCTACCGTTGGGATGGCAACATGGCTTCCTTGAAAACGCCAAGAATGAGGCTAGTCCACTCACTCCCTTCCTCAATAGCATATATTCCTTTTCCGGAATGTCTGGAGTAAGAGAACGCGAACTCGTCCTGGGCGCACGTTACGGGTGTGTGCATCGTCCAAAGAACGCGCGGAGGGGAGGGGTCGCGCGGGAGGGGGCGACTCGACTATCCAATCTCACCCTTCTCCACCTAGTCTGGCCTCGTCCACAAGCTTTCGCCTCTGCGCGTCGCTACTCCAGACATTCCGGAAAAGTTGTATAGGAGCAGATGTCACAGTGAGCTAGTCCAGCTCGTGGACTCAGAATACGCCACTGATGAAAATGAAACTTGATTGTGGGCTGAAACTGCCAGGACGTGTATTTTACAATGATGTATGTGCCTACGATTATTGTCACATTAAAATGGCGACAGCCCGAGCGAGCGAAAGTGGTCCCATCCAGTACTCTACAAGCTATACAGTGTTTGCAGGGGCCAAGTGAATAAGTAGGGAGCGGAAGTTGATGAAATGTCATCTTTTTTCTGACATCTCGGACACGATGCCCATTAAATATACACAATATTACACTTTGTCTAGAACCCAAAAAAGGTCATTTTAAAGTGCATTATTTTGCAGGATTTAGGTAATTTTCCCCGATTTTCGGCATTTTCCGTCTTTTTTCGCAATATTCTGTGTATTGTTTCGTCACTTCCTTCATTTTGGTAATATTCTTGAGTCTTTTCACCAAGGTGAACATAGTTTATATATCTCGCAGGATTGCAATTTACGAGCAAAAGAAATGCGGAACTGGTTACAGTCTTTGTTGTGTCGGGGGAAAGTACTAGATGCCCGTCTGGGGCAAACTCAGATTTAAGATCAGATAAGAAGAGGCTGGAAATACCCTGTCCAGATTGGCATGATTTTGGTTTCCCTATTTGTTAAATTTCTAAACAAAAATTGTCTTACGTGGATCGTGATAATTTATGTTTCTTTACAATGCCACAGACACACACCACACTACATCACCAGGCAAAGATGCGGGAAATTAATGCATTTTACAGCAATTCATTCAGCGTGTACGACTTTTTCATTAAATTGTTTTAAAATTATTCGGTTGTTTCCATTGGAAATCATCATTGCATATTTTAATTGAATGTGCATGTGGAATCATTTGGTGCCTTTTTTAAAAGCAAGATTGCATTTTGTTTAATTTCCTTTGTGATTTCAATTTTTAACCTGAAACTAACAAATTTAATGGTCATTTTTCCCCCATTTTTTAGGATATTCTATAGGTCATATAGAGGGAGATTATTTCCGTAACATCTTTGGCAGTTATGCATTTGAAGCTTCGGAACGAGTCACAACTCTCGAAGCAGCCAATTAACCAAGCGAGCCGCTGACGTCATCTCCACCCAGAACCTATCGCTAAGCCCCTTACTCAGGTTCTGCACGCCCACTAGGCTCGCTAGACAGACTCGCGCAGTCCGCTGGAGATATTCCGAAACTATTTCGACTCAACCTATATTTTTTAGGTCATCAACTTCCGCTCCCTACTGATAAGTAATGATATGATTAAATTGATGAAGGGACACTTACGAAAACCGCCCATGCCGGGATTCGAACCCGGGCAAAGAAACAGTGCATGATCCAGTGTTCGCCCACTTCAGAACGAGTGGTAAATCTTGATGTGGTAGCTTCGCTGTGCTGCCTCCCCCGCCATTCTACCAGACCCCTTATTCCAGCTCTGGAAGCTACTCACAGGGGGGAGAGATAAGTATGATTCATCATGAGTATTCGAAGGGAGGGAGAGAGAGGGGATGGCTATCGACCAATGAGGGTGAGTGAAGTTGGATCAAGGAGGAGGGGTTCTTTCCGAGACGAAAAGAGGGGTTCGAGGGTGATTGATTGCATACCCGCGGAGAATTCTGGGATTCCGTTCACCGCATTTTTATCACGGTTGCGCCATGGAGGAAAAAAATGGAGGAACTTTGAGAGCCAGACAAAGCAGAAAGTTCTGCTCCCTGGTCGTTTTGTTCTGATAACGAAGAGGGAAGAGAAAATAGAGGATAAAAGAACGAAAAGAGAGTGAAAAAGAGAGTTGGAGGGGGCGGGGGACATATGGTCGTTCGATTGTGTGGCACGATATTCATCCCATGGAGTTGCAGTGTCATGGAAAAAACGCATCTCTGTGTGGACCCAGTGTTGCCACATCGTAACGGCACAAATCCTCTAAAACAACCAGTGTTGCCACATCGTAACGGCACAAATCCTCTAAAAAGGCCAGTGTTGCCACATGATAACGGCACAAATCCTCTAAAACGGCCTGTGTTGCCACATCGCAACAGCATAAATCCTCTAAAACGACCAGTGTTGCCACATAGTAAAGGCACAAATCCTCCGAAACTTGCTTCCCCCAGTACTTCACAGGTAATTCTCTTCAGAATTCAAGAGTTCTTCCCAGCCTCACAATAAAACGAAGCACACACTCAGCAAAATTGGTAATACTTGAAATAGGAAAAATAAGTGGAGGGAAGAAACAATGTTTTGTCAAATTCGGAATTGTTTCTTCTGCAGTGGGTTAATTTTTATTACCAACGCGGGAAGATGGAACAAAATTTGGACAAGAACAGTGTTGCCTTTGTATTATTTTCTACCAGCTGTCTGGTAGAAATTGGTAATTTCGTTGAAAGAAAGATTTTTAAGGAAAGGAAAAAAAGAGAGGGAGACAGATAGAGAGAGACATGCGTAAACGACAGGCAGAATACAGTCAGGGAATCTAGTGAGAATCATTACTGTGGTACTGGCAACGCTGTAGCCACGCCAGTAATTTGAGAGAAGAGGTAGAGAGAACTTTAACATTGGTCCGGAGAGAGTGGAGGGGGGTAGAAGCTTGGGTTTGAGCCTCATTTACTTTCATAACACGGTAGTGTGGCATTTGAAAAATTTCCAGGGCAGGTTAACGCATATGTGTATGAAATAAATTGTAGATAATTTCCCTGCGGGTGCTAGAAATAGTAACCAGATGCAGAAGTTAAGGGGGGAGTTTCCCTCGTCCCCCTCAAACACCACCCTGTAATTACGGTACATTAAAGAAAGAAGTAATCCTCACTCACCCCTTAAGAAATCTTTGCACGCGCCATTAACAACACTAATTTCGTGATGTGCTTCATTTTTAAAATTTCGGATTGGTATTACCACTTCGGCTTCCCCTTGTAATTGAGGGTCCCGGGTTCGATACCAGGTGGAGACACATTACACAGTGGTTCGGACCTCACTTTAAACTGTAGGTCCAGTCCCGATTAGCCTATTTGTGCACAAAGTGGATTTGCCGTAGCTACCATTTTCTCCTGAAAGAACCGTACCATGAACCGATCTTTTTCGAACGGTTCCTGCACATGAACCGCCCCATGGCAAGCGTGCGTTCGTAATTCCACTGCAAACCATGGAGCACACATGACGTCATTCTGCTGTTTCTTTTTAAGAGCTTTATCAGCATGTTTCACGATCCGTACGAGCGATGAGAGGGGGGAAGGGGGTCGCTAGCAGCGTGGCACGTGGGGCAAGTTAACGCATGCGCAGTTGGTTTATTGCGCATGGAGCGTGAAATTTTTGTTCTCGTACGAACCTATCTTTTACCCGGAGTCTGGCCCGAAGGTTTTGTGACCTCGAGCCATGCACATGCGAATGTTCACTTTAAACAAAGCGTGTTTGCATATTTTAGCACTTACAATACTTTGATATTGGACCTACGTTTTCTGTAGCCTCTGAAACGAGTATATGAAGGACACACAATGGGATTGGAGCAGGTGTACTCCATATATTCGCCGGAATTCTACCCCAGGCTGGTTACAAGCAAACGAAAACTTATGCATCACCTAATTCCACATGTTACGTGGCATCAATCAGCAAATTGACCATGACGGGGAAAATATATACGAGGCATGTTCGGAAAGTAAGTTTGAATGTTTTCGCTGCAAAGCCACGGCTGCGATTTCGCGCATGCCCGCTAACTCTGATTATAGTCAGTGAAACAAATGTACAGCTTTCTCCCCGCTTCATTGTTATCACCCCCTTGCACATCCATTTTGCAAAATAAAGGTTGAAGTGTCGAAGCATTTTAATCAAATTATAGTTAAAAGCTTTGGAGTAGAGTAGACAGACACAACCATGCATTTTGACAGAGGAATAACATTATGCATGAGGGTGATCGATTAAAAATGAACTTTTGCAAACTTTGAAAGCAAAGCACATTTTTATCAAGAAATGACTAATGAGTTTGCAAAGGCAGAGAAAGACTACCTCGTACCTTCCAGTAGACCTTAATTAGATTTTGTTTTGAAGGAAGATAGACGTTGATTTTTGACTGTTCATATTTATGGGGCTGCTGCCCCAACGATAAAAAGTCACAGCACGCCACTGGTTGAACTGTACTATGGGTAATTTGCCGATCAATACTTATGCATCCCACTGTACAATGCAATGAGGTATCTCGTAAAAACAAATATTGGAAAGAGAGAAAGAGGAATAGTAAATATAACGCATTCAGTACATCAAGAAAATGATGTTATTTACCCCAGAAGACGTTGCACAGTTTCCCTATTCCCCACCCACTCATGGTTACGTGACAGGTTTTTCTATGCCTCACGTGCGGCACGTACACATTCAGCTGATCGCTTGCTTTTTCCTTATTCCCTTTTTTTCGTACTATAACTTCCCTTTTTCTTACACCGAATATTACGGTCTGTTCCGCGTCTCGAGTCTTGTTAAATACCTCAGCTCAAGGTCACTCTTTCTCCCCAGAACCCCCCCCCCCACTTTTTTCTCTCAGCTCCTCCCGCCACCTCTCATTTATTCTCCCTCTTCCTCTTTTTTCTTCTCCCAAACCGGTTTTCTGCATTGGATAGAAGAAGGGAAGGGCGATCCCACAGATTGAGCCAGTGGGAATTGGATGTCGAGGGAGTAGTGCTTGCGTATCCCGCAAGATGGCATCATTGTACTTGTAGGTAACTGGAAATACACAAATGTTGCCTGCATAACTTCTGGCGGTGTCCGAAAAGTGCAAGACCGTACTTCAACCGATTTGATAGTATTTTCAATTTCTCTGCAGCGCCAAATACGATTAGTAGATAAAACTATGAACACACTAATTTCCCAGCGTTATAAACACTTGTTTTTCACCATATAAATCCCATAGCATTTTTTCAGCTTACATTCCCACACTACAATATCGTCAACCAACATCTAGCTGAATTTCAACTTTCGATATTTCAAACAAATGAACAACGAGTGCACGAGTCAAGTATTAAAGCCTGGAAAGATGCGTGCTCCGTGCTATAATCTCGATTGCTCTTTTAATTAGCGCTTTCGTACTGCACTAGGTTACGTCGCTTCCGACAAGACCGTACCTCAAGGCATCTTTCGGACAGAGCCTGACACTTGCTTCGCCTAACAGTATAACAGGGTGTCTACCAAAATAACAAATCCAAATTTTTAAACCTTTTCATGACTTTTTCTTGATCTTTCTTAATCTTCTCCCCCTTTTTCTTAAGATTTATTTAATCAGCCCCTACTTAGGTATAGTTGGAAATGAGGAAAATATATTTTTTATTCAATGGACTTACTTTAATTAGTAATGCATGTAAAAATTGATGCTTCAGACTTTATCCTGGATGGAGAACGGCCACATCACTTTATCTAATAATTTTACAAAACTTCACACATACAAGAACGTAATTCTTCAGAAACAAAATGAACAAATCTTAACCACAACTCAATACAATTTTAGATTTCCAAACATTCAATTTTATCAAATCCCAGTACAGGTACATTAAATATATTGTAAAAAAAAAAAAAATCTTCTGGTAGACACCCTGTATAAACAATGAAAAATAAACGAACTGTGTTTTTTTATATAAAATTTAAAAGGAAATAAAAATATATATGTATTTGCTAATGAATAGATCGAGTTTTAAAGAATTGCCATGTTTGGTTTTACACTGTCTGGGAAACTTTTCTTGTTAGCCCAATTGCTAGTTGGAGTTCATCTCCAACTAGCACCGGGTTTTTCAGTGTGAAAGTAAGTGGTTATTTTACTGTCATAGAATAATCGTGAGTTGGCAATATTGGGGTGCATTGCTCCCACCCCCTGGGAAATGAATGTAGAGATTTCACACATATAATTTAATTTGTCACAGCAGTATACGTTAATTATTATAAAAGACTGATATAATTACTTTTAAGTCGTTGCAGGAAACTGAAGCAGCGTTTTTTGGGGATGCATTGCTGCTGCCCCCCCCCCCCCCCACGCCCGCCTGGAAAATCACCCAGGCGCCTCTATCATAGAAAATGTATTTTGTGGCACACTGAGTGTTTCATAAAATGCTTCCTTATTGTTCCCATCCACCCCGTTGACAGAATTCCTGTTTGTATAACGTCATATAGACACGTGACGCTGTTGTTCCTTATCGTTCCTGTCAGCGGTGTCGAGCGACAAGAATGTTGCATTCCACCAGGTGACGTCACGCCCTGACAAACACAGTCCCGATCGAACCAGTAAAAATGCATCACCATGTCTATACCGCCTTTGTTACAACCGGTTCCCGCGCTAGCTGATCGCTGGCTTTTCTCCGTGCTGGGGAAAGTCAAAGCCAGGCAGCCAATAAAAATAAGCAACGTCGCAACAGCGTCTACGTAAGCGCCTCTCTTCTGGCTTCCATTCGCTCCTCGATGTCCAGCAGACGATTTTTTCCTCGTTTCTCATTGGCACCGAAACTGACGAGCGATCGCTAGCGCGGGAAACGGGACAGGTTCTAACAAACGCGGTATAAACAGAACAGCTCTATTTCTCTGCAAATGAAATAAGGGAATAGGGCGGAATCATATGATTTGTAAACTTTGTCAAGACACGGTTCCCCTCTTCCCTCGTCTTATCGCATTGACAGGGTGTAAACTGTTTTACATACATTTTAGAGAGATATATATAAATGGTAAATTTTATCCTACTTTAAGGACCCCACACCAAAAATTTGATGGCGTGGTTTGCACCATTATCTCCCCTGTGGGCACCTCTACATGTTTCTCTTATCCGTTCCAACTCTATTTTGCCAGGGATATAAGTGTTGCCACAATCTGAGGGCACAAGTTCTCTTTTTGGACTAATTTTTCCCTTCGCGTAAACAAATAATGTTGTTTCCTTTGGTCCATGTTCATATGAATAAAAAAATGTTTCACATTTTTTCACATACATGTCAGCTTCTTCGCTTCCTGGCGAGATATCCCAGTCAGAAATCCATTAAATCGTTAATCCTCGTCGTTACTATTATCCAAAGATACAGAAAAGCGGCGTACAATAAACATACCAGAAATATAAATATAGATATACGATCAGAAATAAGGAACAGGAAATAAATTTTAAAAATGGTGGATATGAAACTGATACTTAACATATACTGTAATAATGTCTTAAAATTTCCCTTAAATTGTGTTATTTCTCATAGAATATCCCTTTTCGATTAAAATTCGGTATGAATTTCCCTGCAAAAGGGATATTTCCCTTCATGTGACAACACTGCAATAGATTCGTCCAGCCAGCGCACGTGCACTAAGGAGACATGCAAACTACATCATTCTAGCAGTGGGAATTATAACAAAATAAATGTTCTGCATAGTTGCAAGAAGTAAACTGTAAAGAAAGATGAGCTTGACAGTGATTTTATATTCACAATACGCGTGAGAATACTCGTTACACTTTGTATTGATTTATAAATACGTGTCGAAGAGTATGTTCATGTATAAAACAATAAAATAAGATCAAATAAGATGTGCAAACATACATACGCCATCTATCAACAAGCTGTGCAAAGATTCCCTTTATTGATTCTCGCAGGGTTTCAGTTCACGTTGAAATAGCATTCTCAACGTGAATACTGAAAAAAATATATGTGATTGTAAAGCTATATCTCGGACAACAACGCACCGGATGTGTTTCTCTCATGCATTAGTAAGCCTGTTCCGGGGGACGCGCAGTTGTGTGTGTGTCTCCATCTCCAGAGAGACACAGGCAACTCATGAATGATTCCCGCGACAGGGGCGTGCGGCGGAAGGGGAAAGGGGAGGGAGGATAGATCAATATGTAGGCTCTCGTCGTACGTGGTAGTGCGTTCTGCGTGCTTTGGGGACTTTTTTCGTGTAGGGATGAAGTTAATGCGTGCACGAGTGCGTTTTGTTGAGTTTTTGTGCCGAACACCGACGTGTATGTGGATGAGTTACCGACTAGGTATAATGTGATTGGCTATCATACGCGCACGTCATTGAAAGCCAATTCCTACACTCTGATATCCGCTGCAGACATTTTTCACTTATACAAATACACTTCCATTTCTTCCTTCATGCGCTAACGAGAGAGTTGCGTCAGGAACCACACCCAGATCATCCTGCGTTTTCACGTTATTTTCTACAGCCATTTCGAACATCTGTATGCAGTCATACAGTCATAATTTGTCATCAAGCTGAAGCAGCCGCGTTGCCAAAAGGGGGGGCAGAAGGGACCATGGCCAAACAAAAAATCAGGCTGGTCCAATGACAAAAAATGAAAGTACCTAGGCATATAGACGAAACCGTAGAAAATTCGAACCCAAGACCTTTGGTTTCGGAGCGCACTCAGATAACGAGTGGACCATGCAAGTCTATAGAATTATAGTGTTTTTTCACGTTTCTCATTAGTTTAATTTTTAATTGTAACTATATCGTATGTAATCCAACCTAAAATTTGGCACATTTTGAATGCAATAATTGAACTTTAGTTACTTTCACATCAATGGCGGCGATTAGGTTCCAAAAGTAGGGGGCAAGAACAGTATACTCTCCCTTGCTAAATAAGGTTTTGCATAGTGCGGTTGCAAAAGTGGCAAAAAGTGGGGGCAACTGTCCCCTAATCTCCGCCACTGCTTTTACTCCAAATGGCATTTCCAGAATATTTTGTAGAAAGGGATAGGGCAATGACATAGCTTGATGTCAGAAGTAATAATAATAATATTATTAATAATGATTTCGATTGTTATTATACAATAATAACTTACAAACCACTAAAAAAACTAATATTCCAAATTATTATTATTTATATTCTTGGTAAGGCTCTCCAACAGGTGAGTGATACCTATCACAACAGTTTTTCCATTGTTATTATTATTTTACATTGTATACAGTTAGTGTACTGGCATAATTTCACACACCTTGCTCAAGAGAAACCTACCAAAGTTAGGGAAAATTTTAATCAAAGTTCCTGTTGTTTGGCCTCTCAGATGACAGTCATTTTTGCAAATTTTGGAAAGTGTGGAACAATTTATTCTTTGGATTAATTGGTAGAAAATGAAAATACAACCTGTTTTTGTATGTTACACTCAATGTTGTCGATCTAATGCAGTTTTTACTTTGCTTATTGTGTGAAAGTAAAAGTAGGTTCTTTATATCTTGCTCTGTCGTTTGTCAGTTTTTCGAAACTTCGTCCATAAGGTCAGAAGTCCAGTTATGAGCGTTGACTCTCCATAATTGAGAGGCACGTTTTCTTCTATGCTTCCTACTGTGCCTTTGCCATGTTATTGTGTTTTTACAGTAGTTCCTGCATAGTATTTCCTCCCCTTCCCCGTAAGATCTGTGTGGCCATGCTCACAGTCCAAAAATGATTAGGCCAACATGTCTTTTGGATTATCCTTGAGGATGAAGTGAGGATGTGAGGATGTTAACTTATAGAGGCGAATTCAGACTTGCAGTTTTTACATCCAACACACAGTGGTACTTGATTATAAAAAGCGTACATGGTATTTTTTCTGAGCGACACAATTAATGATTTACGTCGGCTGTATATAGACCTCACTTCAGTGGCGTCTCGTGGCCTCAAATTTGGCCGGGGCTTATTTTATAAAGAATTTAAAATATAATGACAATTCACATGAATTACGAAAAATAGGTATTTTTTTCTTCAAGACTACAAAACTGGACTTACTTTTTTTAAAGAATTTAAAATATAGTGACAATTCACATGATTACAAAAGCTTCTGCTCAGCAAATTTTGTTATTACTTTTTCGTTGAAGCCCTCTGTGTTTGAAATGTATTCTTTCTCTATTGTAAGCAAGTGCCAAGGCATTTGGTCTGTCTTGTCCCATTGCATTTCTTAAGCAGGTTTTAATATGCTTCAATGTGCTGAAACATCATTCAGATTCAGCTGTTGCCACTGGAGTTATTAAAACTATGTTTGTAATTTGTATTGTTTCTGAAAAGGTACCCTCTAAATAATTTTAAATAAAAAATGAATGCAATCTACTGATAGAGTTTATGTTTTTCAACTCTTCACTACAATAAAGAACACGAAGTTCCCTCTTTAGTTTTCCCTCTTCTATGAAGGGATAATAAATCTGGGAAGATGCCTCTGTTTAAAGATTGTTCTCTTTCATTATGTCCTCGTAGAGCAAGTTCATGTCGACCACAGAATTTTAAGCAATCGATAATTCTATTTAATATATGCCTATTTTTCCGGACAAATTCATTGTGTCTTGTAATTGACAGCCTATGTCCTTCATCAATTTGTGTTCGAACATCAACCCTGCCAAACTCACTCAAACATAGCGAATGAAAGCCACCAAAACACTACAGAACAACACGCGAGATCGAACGCGACGCAACGGAACTAGCCCCGAATCAGCACTCAAATCCATTGCACTCTCCCCTTCTCTCTCTGCTAGCATGGGACCTTCACTGTAGCGTGGGTGGGTGTAGGCCACGCCTTCCTTTGCGACGTGCCCCGGAAAACGATAATTGACATCAATGCCGCTAGGAGCGCTGTCGTATCCATTGCAACAAACGATAAAAGCGTTATGGTGATTGATAATTAAATCAATACGTCCGTTTTTCTTTAGGGGCTAAGCCCCGGAAGCCCCAAGGGACGAGACGCCACTGCCTCACTTAGTAATGCAGTAGTCACTATCTTTACACAACATATTTTCGAAGGAAGAATTCAACTCGTGCAGCTTACCTTGCTGTTTGACCTCTGTATCTGGAATCGCCCGAAAAAACCTGCCCTCTGCTACCCTCTATTGGCAAAAACACAAACTGTTGGGCACAAGCCCTGTATTTTAGTGCCATCTGCAAGGACACAGTAAAACTACTTGCTCAGTTATGATGAATAATCCTGGTCCTCGGGAATAGCAAGTGTACGTTGTGAATATGTTAAGGCGAGGAGGGACAATTTCCCCTAGGTCTTTCTCGCTGGGGCAGCTGCTGATCACTCTTGCCAACTTCGCTCTTTTGGAGCCAGATCTGGTTCTTTCGTGCACTCGTTTGACTGTGAACTGTGGCACCCGCCCTCTGCCCCACTATGATGCCACCACTGGCTCCGGCCCATAAATACCAACTTTTGCCATGAGTGTACATTTTGCACGTGACGTGATATTCGTATAGCTATAGGCTGCGTCACCCACCTCTTCTTTCCTCCCCATGTATTTTTATATATAGCGCTGTGGCTAAGATGAAGATGACAATTTTGTTATCCGGGAACCCTTTATTTTCGATTTTATATTAACATCATTGGATTATTGAGATGGGTGATGCCGCCAAATCTAGGCGGTGAAAACTAAGAATAAATTGCCATCACTTTAAAGCTAACTGTAATAGCAGCACCCCCACCCCTTTGACAACTAAAATTACCCTAGTAGGCACTTTATGCAGCCTTCGTTAATCTAGCTCCTTGAAAGTCCTCTTTAGCTATATTAATGGTGAAATTTAGCTCTATTATGCACATCAGGTTTGGCAACACTGCCAGGATGGCCGTAGGAGGCAAGGAGAAATGCACTAGGCTTATGGGACCGTTATTTTATTCGTTCTCTCGGGAATATCAAACATCCGATGACGTAGAAAAGTACGTGGACGGAAAAAGGACACGTTGAACTGTGTCATAGTAGTAGGAAAAGTCGAAACTCCCATTTGATGAGCCGTAACTTGAACTTGAAGTTGAAGTTGATGTCCCATAAGGAATACATGGGATTCGGTAAATACTAATTCATCATATTTTTCAAAAATCGTGGCCTCCCCGATGGCGCAGTGGTAGCGTCCTCGCCTTGTAATCAAGGGGTCCCGGGTTCGATACCCGGTGGAGGCACATAGTGGTTCGGATCCCACTTTAAACTGTAGGTCCAGTCCCAATTAGCCTTACTGTGCATAAAGTGGACTTGAAACACCATATCAATTTTCAAAAATCGTATAAGGCTTAATAATCAACTTAGGAAACCGCTTCCACTTGCCACATGGGGAGAAATTCATACTCTTCATTTCTGGCGAAGATCTTTTTAGTAGCGTTGCTCATTCCGACGATATTGGAATAAATGCATCCCTGGTGCGTAATTGTCCCTCTTCGCCTTAAGGAAGCTTTCAGACGCAAGCGAAATGTGCCACTTGATAACGAACCTTCAGAAGTCAATGCAACGTTTCGCACCAGAATGACACGGCAAAATTACATTTTTCGACTCGGAATTGTTGATCATGCATGCATGGTGAATGCTATATTGTAGACAGACTGAAGGGGCCTGTTTCGCTTGTCACTCCGGTCTGAAAGCTTCCATAATGCACCATAATGTAAAAAAATATTTACGAAAGCCTGGAAAAGCGAAGGAATTTTGAATAAGAACCCTGAAATTGCCGCTGCATGGGAGGTCCCTGGACTAAGGACAGGGTGTACAGGAGGAATAAGGAAGGATATGTGCCGGCCAGGTCTCACAAGTGGGAGAGGAAAGGAGAGTTTACAGGATTCTTGTTGGGAAACCTGATGGTAGAGACCTGTAAGAAGGCCAAGACAAAAATGGAGGGATAACGCTGAGATGGCGTGTGTTACTGCTGCCATACACCTTCGGGTTTAAGAATGCTAGATAGTGAGTTGCTTCATTACAACTCAAAATATCAGTGGCGTGCCCAGGACTTTCGAAAGGGGTTACGTATATATTTTTAGTAGCCAGTCCTCATTTTGCTATATTTTTCTGTCTGGACATTCTTTCTTTAAGGGATATCGGGGCCAAAGGGGAGGGGGTTATGACTCCCACTAACCCCGCTTGGACACGTCGCTTATCAGAAGCAATACATGATGGAAGATACATTCTGCCGACAAGTAAGCGAAGACAAGGTCCCGTCATGTATGCAGACCATTTTATCAAATGCTCTACTCTTGCAGAAGAGATAACAGGTTTATGAAGGGGAGGAGGGAAGTGGGGGTACAGGGATCAGTCTCCCCCGCCAGCTCATTAGCCTCGCCAATGAAAATTCCGTGTGCCAGTCCTAATAACCAGTGAAAGGCTATATCCAGATGAGATTTCTCCCGTGCAGAAGGGGGTCAATTAAAGTCCCCCCTCCCAGCTCTTCTTTCCCAGCAGCGCGTGAGTCAGAAGGGAGAGACAGCCTACTCCGAGATCGATAGTTCACGCTCCAATCAGCAACCGAGCCGAGAGGCTAGCACGCAAGAGTGCGCTGGTGTAGCTCTTGGGAAAGCCTCGACGGAGACGGGACGGAACGAACACGAAAGTCATGCGTGTTTCTCCGCTCAAGCTCCCCCCCCCCTTCTCCCCCTCTTCAGCTTCTTTGTCCTCAGATAGCTGATGCAACCCCCCGAAGACGAAGAGGGAGTGGGGAATCTTGAAAATAAAGACATACCACCCTGTCTCGTAGATAAAAGAGCGTCTTCAGCCAGAACGAGGAGACATCTGGTGGGAAAGTTCTAAACTATGATCACTCTTATTCGTTTGCTGCAACGCTGAACAAGATCATACAGGCCTAGCCAGTAGGGATCCATCTCTATGTCGACGGACAATCATCAATATATACGAGCCAACTTAAGTAATGGTATGGATATGTACTACTATTTTGTAATAACAAGCAGTGCCGTAGGGAACGAAAAATACGTAATGCGTTACTATTTCGTTGGCAGCGAAACAGTGCTAATACAGGTGGATAATAATCGATAGGATGAAACAATACGACCACCTCAAGGCGATAATGACAATAAGAGACAGGTGAGCGAGATTTGCACAATAAAGCCAAATCATCAAATTTCTTCTAAGATTACTCGGGAATACTTTATGTAAAGTAAATAATAAACAGATTACACTATGCTAATGATTCGCGTACGAAAATAGTTTGGAAATTTTGAGTGAAAGAATGATTTAACACTTATGTGCCATCTAGTAAGCATTTTGTAAAGTTTGATGACAACGTGGCAGCATAAATTTCTCGTTTTTTCATTAAAATGCAGTTTTCACACACAAAAAAAGAATGCTCTCCTTTATCTTCAACATATCAATGTTTTACATGCAACAGCGTGTAATATAAAGTGTGATATTATATCATACTCGCCCACATGCGTCTGATGGGACCTATGAAGGGTAAAATCTGATTTATAAGATCTTGTCTAGCACCACTGTTGCCAGTTCCTAAAACATCAGCACACTACGGTTTTTCCAATGTACTGTAGTGTATATCCCTAATAATGTAGCGCCAAGATATGTGACACCGGAAAGTATTCGTACTACAAGATTCACACATTTGACGTTAGACCCTTTACAGGCCAAAACTTTAAATGTAGCGGTGGGCCAGTACATATTGAATCACGTAAACGTTTCACCAGTCCTTTACCACTGTTACCACTTGTATCATTATGGATGGGGATGCAACACTGGCTACCGAGTTCAAACTGTTATATACAGTGAGATGCACAAGTATTGATCGGCAAACTGTTCACTACTATTTTCATCCTACGTGTTTTTAAGAAGTGAATTTTTACTTTTTGAAGCTCTCATTGTATAACACGAGAGAATAAAAACTGCGTTGGACAATTTTCCTGTTAATTCTTATGCATCCCACTGTACTCTGTAATTTTCAGCTACAATTTCTACCTTACCAGCTATCGAACGTTGCCTTTACTTTGCTTGTAAATGCGGGGGGGGGGGGGGGTTGAATTTCAAGTTCCACAAACATCAAGCTGGTTTGTGATAGACAATAAAGAGGATCGCAGTGTATCCATCTCTGACGTCAGGGTATCCAACTCATTAATAACAGAAACAAGTATGAAACTGTGCCAAAAAAAGAGCATGTTGACAATCACAAACTGTAACTATATGTGAATTTGCATTGAAAATTGTGCACTTTCTCTTTTTTCAGGCATATTTAACGTCGAGTTGCCACGCAGCCCATTGGGTCTTGGACGTTGGCGCCAGATATGAGCGAGGCTGCAAAGCCTGGCGAATCCCCTACCGCTATGGCACATGAAGCAGGCGGGCCGAATGCAATCGCTGTTTCATCCGTCTCCGGCTCACCCTGCGTAGTGACGTCATCCATGGCTCCGCCCCCTGCTTCGCTTCAGGTGAGTTGAAACACGCCCACCGCAATCCCTCCCTCCCAGCCCTCCTTCCTGGAATGCGAACCTTCTGGAGGGAGGGCTTGCAGGGGGAGGGTCGGGTTTTGTGCATGCAGTCATTTGAATAATCTCATGGCCATGTTTGCGCGAACGAAGGCGTCCCTGGCCCACCATTAGTCATTGTTGCGAAGGGCGTTCACTAGATGACACTAGCGTCAAATAATTTACAACGTGTTGAGTGAAACATTTCAATGTGGCTACATTTTTACGTACTTTTTTAAAACTCGAAATATGCATTGAATACATACGTACCGAGTATTAATTACGTTGATGCTTCCAGGGATCAATATAGTATCACTATACAGAGTGATTCAAAAGTTCCCGAACTCTGATTTCAATTTTTTTTCCCATGAAAATAGAGGTCAATCGAATTTAAATGCTTTTATAGTGTGACCCATAGCTTTATTGAAATTCGTGCTTACATATAACCAGATAATATTTGCATAAGATGCTGAAAATGTTCATTTTCTCGAATACACAAATTCACGCGACGACACCGCAAGTTTTTTCAATGTGTTGCTTGGGATGTGCTTCAGGGCTCTGATTATGTTCTCGTTCGAAGTGTGGGTCTTGTTGGAACCAACAATAACGTTCCTCTTCGAATGCTTCTGTACGAAATCCCGATATCGCTTGTCGCTTCAGTCTGAAAACTCCCTTGTTGTTTGAAGTAAATTCGTGCAAGGCCAGTCCCCGTTGTTGACAGTGCAGATTCACCGGCATAAGAAGTAAGAAATGGGCGCTTGTTTTCATAAGTTGTGCGACGATAGTCAAGAAACGTATTTGTTAAAGTTCTACTATGAAGGAGTGGACGTCTAGAATCCGTCGGATAATCAAGTGCAGAGCAGATTATTAAAATAAGACGTGTCTTTGTGGCCGCCAGTTGTATAGCATACTACATAGTATCTCATGTACACGCACGCGAACTGAAAACGTACGAAAGTTTAGATACCTATATTCAACTATTTTGTAAATGGAATAGTGAGGGAAAGATAATTCTATAAAACTAGTGATATTATTATATTATAAAGTATGCTTAAGTGAATCTTTGCCAACAAATCTGCAGAAGTAATGAAATGACACATAACAAATGCTAGTAAATATATATGCTTTCAACGTCGCCTTTCCGCCTGAGGGAATAAGGGAAAATCTATATGGAATGCCACTTTCACTTGCACGAATTTATTTCAAACAACAAGGGAGTTCTCAGACTGAAGCGACAAGCGATATCGGGATTTCGTACAGAAGCATTCTATCTAAAGCAAACCATTCACCAGTCACGCTTGCGCAAATAACAGGCCGGGGCAACACAATGCGCGGTATTGATAAAACGGCCCAGTCGAAGCGACACCTGCAATTTGTCGTGACTCTTTAATTCGGAAGATGTTGTTTATTTTTTAATGTTGGCTTCCAAGAGACACGTATCGCTGCAGTCTGAAAGCTTCCTTTCCAACAAATTCACTACGAGAAAATGCACGTGTCGCTTGGACTGGACTGTTGTTTTCTCAGTACCAGGCATCGTGTCGCCTCGGTCTGTTGTACTCGTATGCAAGGTGAATTGTTTCCTTTAGAGTGAAGGGGCTGTTGCTTGTCGCTTGACACGTTATTTAGTCAAAATAACATGATTTAACTAAAAGAGCAAATAATAAGTTCACATGAAAGACTCAAAGCATTCACGTGATGCCTCTCAGAGTATGGGGTAATATCTCTCTTCGTTGTTCAAACCAAATAAAAATCAAAGTTAAGTTTGCACTAAGAAATAGAAAGTCAATTTTACTCCTTTGCAAACTAAATACTTATAT